>NC_074676.1:59180857-59780857 GCF_029448725.1 Salvelinus fontinalis
GACAATATGAATCTACCAACCAGCCATAGACAATATGAATCTACCAGCCAGAGAGAATATGAATCTACCAACCAGCCAGAGAGAATATGAATCTACCAACCAGCCAGAGAGAATATGAATCTACCAACCAGCCAGAGAGAATATGAATATACCAACCAGCCAGAGAGAATATGAATATATCAACCAGCCAGAGAGAATATGAATATACCAACCAGCCAGAGAGAATATGAATATACCAACCAGCCAGAGAGAATATGAATATACCAACCAGACAGAGAGAATATTAATCTACCAACCAGACAGAGAGAATATGAATATACCAACCAGCCAGAGAGAATATGAATATACCAACCAGCCAGAGAGAATATGAATATACCAACCAGCCAGAGAGAATATGAATCTACCAACCAGCCAGAGAGAATATTAATCTACCAGCCAGACAGAGAGAATATTAATCTACCAACCAGCCAGAGAGAATATGAATATACCAACCAGCCAGAGAGAATATGAATATACCAACCAGCCAGAGAGAATATGAATCTACCAACCAGCCAGAGAGAATATGAATCTACTAGCCAGAGAGAATATGAATCTACCAGCCAGAGAGAATATGAATCTACCAACCAGCCAGAGAGAATATTAATCTACCAGCCAGAGAGAATATGAATCTACCAACCAGCCAGAGAGAATATGAATCTACCAGCCAGAGAGAATATTAATCTACCAACCAGCCAGAGAGAATATTAATCTACCAACCAGCCAGAGAGAATATTAATCTACCAACCAGCCAGAGAGAATATGAATCTACCAACCAGCCAGAGAGAATATGAATCTACCAACCAGCCAGAGAGAATATGAATCTACCAACCAGCCAGAGAGAATATGAATCTACCAACCAGCCAGAGAGAATATTAATCTACCAACCAGCCAGAGAGAATATGAATCTACCAACCAGCCAGAGAGAATATGAATCTACCAGCCAGAGAGAATATGAATCTACCAGCCAGAGAGAATATGAATCTACCAGCCAGAGAGAATATGAATCTACCAACCAGCCAGAGAGAATATGAATATACCAACCAGCCAGAGAGAATATGAATATATCAACCAGCCAGAGAGAATATGAATATACCAACCAGCCAGAGAGAATATGAATATACCAACCAGCCAGAGAGAATATGAATCTACCAACCAGACAGAGAGAATATTAATCTACCAACCAGCCAGAGAGAATATGAATATACCAACCAGCCAGAGAGAATATGAATATACCAACCAGCCAGAGAGAATATGAATCTACCAACCAGCCAGAGAGAATATTAATCTACCAGCCAGACAGAGAGAATATTAATCTACCAACCAGCCAGAGAGAATATGAATATACCAACCAGCCAGAGAGAATATGAATATACCAACCAGCCAGAGAGAATATGAATCTACCAACCAGCCAGAGAGAATATGAATCTACTAGCCAGAGAGAATATGAATCTACCAGCCAGAGAGAATATGAATCTACCAACCAGCCAGAGAGAATATTAATCTACCAACCAGCCAGAGAGAATATGAATCTACCAACCAGCCAGAGAGAATATTAATCTACCAACCAGCCAGAGAGAATATGAATCTACCAGCCAGAGAGAATATGAATCTACCAACCAGCCAGAGAGAATATGAATCTACCAGCCAGAGAGAATATTAATCTACCAACCAGCCAGAGAGAATATTAATCTACCAGCCAGAGAGAATATGAATCTACCAGCCAGACAGAGAGAATATTAATCTACCAACCAGCCAGAGAGAATATGAATATACCAGCCAGAGAGAATATGAATCTACCAGCCAGACAGAGAGAATATTAATCTACCAACCAGCCAGAGAGAATATTAATCTACCAACCAGCCAGAGAGAATATGAATATACCAACCAGCCAGAGACAATATGAATCTACCAACCAGCCAGAGAGAATATGAATCTACCAACCAGCCAGAGACAATATTAATCTACCAACCAGCCAGAGAGAATATTAATCTACCAACCAGCCAGAGAGAATATTAATCTACCAACCAGCCAGAGACAATATGAATCTACCAACCAGCCAGAGAGAATATGAATCTACCAACCAGACAGAGAGACTATTAATCTACCAACCAGACAACAAGTCAGTGACTCATCAGGACCCTCTGATAAGAAGTAGTGTCCAGATTAAGGTTCTGTTCTCGGGTCCAGTCAGTGTATGCAGCTGTAACCCTGTCCTCTTTCTGTTATCACCGTTCTAGGCAGGGCTGAGAAGAGGTTAAAGGTCACCAGAGAAACTCTAGCATGCTTTTTTGACTTGACATTTATGGTGAGTGACATACTGGACGGTCTTTGGAACCTTCTCTGAATGTGATTAAGTTTAGCACCATAAAATAGTGTCTTTAGGGAGTATTCACACCTTGACTTTTTCCACATTTTGTATTACAGCCTGGATTTAAAATTGATTTCAATTTTAGATTTGTTTTGGTTCACTGGCCTACACACAATACCCCATAATGTCCAAGTAGAATTATGTTGTTTTTTTGTTGTTGAAATTATTACAATTTTAATGAAAATCTGAAATGTCTTAAATCAATAAGTATTCAACCCCTTTTTGATATGTCAAACCTAAATAAGTTTGAGTAAACATTTGCTTAATAATTTGCATGGACTCTGTGTGTAATAAGTGTTTAACATGCTTTATGAATAACTACCTCATCTCTGTCTCCCACACATACAATTATCTGTAAGATCCTTCAGTTCCAGCAGTGAATTTTCAAATCAATTTTTATTGGTCACATACACGTGTTTAGTAGATATTATTGCAGGTGTAGCGAAATGCTTGTGTGTCTAGCTCCGAAACTGCAGTAATATATACCCCCAAAAACACGTAAATCTAAGTAAGGAATGCATTAAGAATATATATATACATACACGACCGTTCGAAAGTTTTGGGTCACTTAGAAATGTCCTTGTTGGCTGCGCCACCAGAATCTCTGGGTTCGCTCCCAGGCTCGCGAACCCAGACCCAGCCGGCCGCGACCGGGAGGTCCGGGCGCAGTGCGTGCTAACCAAGGTCGCCAGGTGCACGGTGTTTCCTTCGAGACATCGGTGCGGCTGGCTTCCGGGTTGGAGGCGCGCTGTGTTAAAGAAGCAGTGCGGTTGGGTTGGGTTTCGGAGGATGCAAGGCTTTCGACCTTCGTCTCTCCCGAGCCTGTACGGGAGTTGTAGCGATGAGACAATATAGCAATTACTAACAATTGGATACCACGAAATTGGGGGGAAAACGTGTGTCAAATTAAAAAGAAAAAAAGAAATGTCCTTGTATTTGAAAGGAAAAACACCCTTTTTTTGTCCATTTTAAAATAGTATAAAGACCTTTCTTCTGAAACTCGTCAGTCTGTTCTTGTTCTGAGAAATTAAGGCTATTCCATGCGAAACTAAAGATCTGGTACAACGCTGTGTACTACTCCCTTCACAGAACAGTGCAAACTGGCTCTAACCAGAATAGAAAGAGGAGGTGGAGGCCCCGGTGCACAACTGAGCAAGAGGACAAGTACATTAGCGTGTCTAGTTTGAGAAACAGATGCCTCACAAGTCCTCAACTGGCAGCTTCATTAAATAGAACCCGCAAAACACCAGTCTCAACATCAACAGTGAAGAGGTGAATCCAGGATGCTGGCCTTCTAGGCAGAGTTCCAAAGAAAAAGCCATATCTCAGACTGGCCAATAAAAATAACAGATTAAGATGGGCAAAAGAACACAGACACTGGACAGAGGAACTCTGCCTAGAAGCCAGTATCCCAGATTCGCCTCTTCACTGTTCCCCTAATTTAGTATTTGGTAGCATTGCCTTTAAATTGTTTCATTTGGGTCAAACGTTCCGGGTAGCGTTCCACAAGCTTCCCACAATAAGTTGGGTGACTTTTGGCCCATTCCGCCTGACAGAGCTGGTGTAACTGAGTCAGGTTTGTAGGCCTCCTTGCTCGCACACGCTTTTTCAGTTCTGCTCACAAATGTTCCAAAGGATTGAGGTCAGGGCTTTGTGATGGCCACTCCAACACCGTGACTTTGTTGTCCTTAAGCCATTTTGCCACAACTTTGGAAGTATGCTTGGGGTCATTGTCCATTTGGAAGACCCATTTGCGACCAAGCTTTAACTTCCTGACTGATGTCTTGAGATGTCGCTTAAATATATCCACCTAATTTTCCATCCCCATGATTCCATCTATGCTGTGCACCAGTCCCTCCTGCAGCAAAGCACCCCCACAACATGATGCTGCCACCCCCGTGCTTCACGGTTGGGATGGTGTTCTTCGACTTGCAAGCCTCCCCCTTTTCCTCCAAACATAACGATGGTCATTATGACCAAACAGTTCTATTTTTGTTTCATCAGACCAGAGGACATGTCACGAGAATTTTCAATCCCAATGCTGATAACTAACAATTATTTAAGCTTTGACCAATCCCCGAGGTTTGTAAGACCCTGGGTTTATAATTAGACTTATTTTTGCTTATGCAAAAGGTCCGTACAGTTTATTCAGAGAATGTTCTAAAATCAAGAATGCAAAGACATTTTATAACTCTTATTGCGCCCACCACCTTACACGCACATACAGACACACAAACAGTAGGGGGGGGGGGGGTGTATCTTTCCCCACAGTTTGCATTCCTCGTCTATCAATCAAGTTTATTTTAATCAAGTCTATCACTACCTGGCAGTTCTATCTTCCCGAAATTAGAGGAACTTTCCTGTCGTAAGTTTCTTAAAGTTCCAACCAGGTCGTAGTTTAATTGTCCTCCACACACATTTCGCTCCCTTACTGGTCTCGACCAAACCTTATTGGATTTAAGGTAATCACTTTAATTATTCATAATACATAATCTAATAAATATGTTTGTCTAATTATTCATAATGCATGTTACATAATCTAATAAATATGTTTCCGGGTGGAATTATTTAGTCATAGGCTTAAACATATAAATTCCCTTATCAGGACATTTCTCCAAAAAGTACGATCTTTGTCCCCATGTGCAGTTGCAAACCGTAGTCTGGCTTTTTTTATGGCGGTTTTGGAGCAGTGGCTTCTTCCTTGCTGAGCGACCTTTCAGGTTATGTTGATATAGGACTCGTTTTACTGTGGATATAGATACTTTTGTACCTGTTTCCTCCAGCATCTTCACAAGGTCCTTTGCTGTTGTTCTGGGATTGATTTGCACTTTTCGCACCAAAATATGTTCATCTCTAGGAGACAGAATCCGGATCCCATGTTGTTTATACCTGCATACTATTGTTTGTACAGATGAATGTGGTACCTTCAGGTGTTTGGAAATGCTGCGTTTGTCTTATAGCGTTTGTCTTATAGCGTTTGTCTTATAGCGTTTGTCTTGTAGCGTTTGTCTTGTAGCGTTTGTCTTGTAGCGTTTGTCTTGTAGCGTTTGTCTTGTAGCGTTTGTCTTGTAGCGTTTGCCTCGCTGCGTTTGTCTTGTAGCGTTTGTCTTGCTGCGTTTGACTTGTAGCGTTTGACTTGTAGCGTTTGTCTTGTAGCGTTTGTCTTGTAGCGTTTGACTTGTAGCGTTTGACTTGTAGCGTTTGACTTGTAGCGTTTGACTTGTAGCGTTTGACTTGTAGCGTTTGACTTGTAGCGTTTGTCTTGTAGCGTTTGTCTTGTAGCGTTTGTCTTGTAGCGTTTGTCTTGTAGCGTTTGTCTTGTAGCGTTTGTCTTGTAGCGTTTGACTTGTAGCGTTTGTCTTGCTGCGTTTGACTTGTAGCGTTTGACTTGCTGCGTTTGACTTATAGCGTTTGTCTTGTAGCGTTTGACTTGTAGCGTTTGACTTGTAGCGTTTGTCTTGTAGCGTTTGTCTTGTAGCGTTTGCCTCGCTGCGTTTGTCTCGCTGCGTTTGTCTTGCTGCGTTTGTCTTGCTGCGTTTGACTTGTAGCGTTTGTCTTGTAGCGTTTGTCTTGTAGCGTTTGACTTGCTGCGTTTGACTTGTAGCGTTTGACTTGTAGCGTTTGTCTTGCTGCGTTTGTCTTGCTGCGTTTGTCTTGCTGCGTTTGTCTTGCTGCGTTTGTCTTGCTGCGTTTGTCTTGCTGCGTTTGACTTATAGCGTTTGACTTGTAGCGTTTGTCTTGCTGCGTTTGACTTGTAGCGTTTGTCTTGCTGCGTTTGACTTGTAGCGTTTGTCTTGTAGCGTTTGACTTGTAGCGTTTGTCTTGTAGCGTTTGACTTGTAGCGTTTGTCTTGTAGCGTTTGACTTGCAGCGTTTGTCTTGTAGCGTTTGACTTGTAGCGTTTGCCTCGCTGCGTTTGTCTTGTAGTGTTTGCCTCGCTGAGGCAGTTGCCGTGTGATGCCTACGTTGAATAAATCCAACCTATGCATCAAACTGTATGGGTAGACGTGACAGAAATAGAATCAGAAGGTGAATGGTGAACTTCTGTTGCACATATCCATTATGTTGGGTTACATGATGGAAAAGATCGCTGTGGATCTGATCGAGGCGTAATGCCCCCCTGAATGCCCCCCTGAATGCCCCCCTGAATGACCCCCTGAATGACCCCCTGAATGCCCCGCTAAATGTTTCTAAGTTGACGCTAGTACAAAGGCCCCGTTCTGCAAGCTATTCTGGCTCTTAGCTCTGTCATGTCTTCCACCTCTGATGTCTCCTCTCCTCCCTGTAGGATCCGTCAGGATGAAAGGGCTCAGGTCTTAGCTCTGTCATGTCTTCCACCTCTGATGTCTCCTCTCCTCCCTGTAGGATCCGTCAGGATGAAAGGGCTCAGGTCTTAGCTCTGTCATGTCTTCCACCTCTGTCTCCTCTCCTCCCTGTAGGATCCGTCAGGATGAAAGGGCTCAGGTCTTAGCTCTGTCATGTCTTCCACCTCTGTCTCCTCTCTTCCCTGTAGGATCCGTCAGGATGAAAGGGCTCAGGTCTTAGCTCTGTCATGTCTTCCACCTCTGATGTCTCCTCTCCTCCCTGTAGGATCCGTCAGGATGAAAGGGCTCAGGTCTTAGCTCTGTCATGTCTTCCACCTCTGTCTCCTCTCCTCCCTGTAGGATCCGTCAGGATGAAAGGGCTCAGGTCTTAGCTCTGTCATGTCTTCCACCTCTGTCTCCTCTCCTCCCTGTAGGATCCGTCAGGATGAAAGGGCTCAGGTCTTAGCTCTGTCATGTCTTCCACCTCTGATGTCTCCTCTCCTCCCTGTAGGATCCGTCAGGATGAAAGGGCTCAGGTCTTAGCTCTGTCATGTCTTCCACCTCTGATGTCTCCTCTCCTCCCTGTAGGATCCGTCAGGATGAAAGGGCTCAGGTCTTAGCTCTGTCATGTCTTCCACCTCTGTCTCCTCTCCTCCCTGTAGGATCCGTCAGGATGAAAGGGCTCAGGTCTTAGCTCTGTCATGTCTTCCACCTCTGTCTCCTCTCCTCCCTGTAGGATCCGTCAGGATGAAAGGGCTCAGGTCTTAGCTCTGTCATGTCTTCCACCTCTGTCTCCTCTCCTCCCTGTAGGATCCGTCAGGATGAAAGGGCTCAGGTCTTAGCTCTGTCATGTCTTCCACCTCTGTCTCCTCTCCTCCCTGTAGGATCCGTCAGGATGAAAGGGCTCAGGTCTTAGCTCTGTCATGTCTTCCACCTCTGATGTCTCCTCTCCTCCCTGTAGGATCCGTCAGGATGAAAGGGCTCAGGTCTTAGCTCTGTCATGTCTTCCACCTCTGATGTCTCCTCTCCTCCCTGTAGGATCCGTCAGGATGAAAGGGCTCAGGTCTTAGCTCTGTCATGTCTTCCACCTCTGATGTCTCCTCTCCTCCCTGTAGGATCCGTCAGGATGAAAGGGCTCAGGTCTTAGCTCTGTCATGTCTTCCACCTCTGATGTCTCCTCTCCTCCCTGTAGGATCCGTCAGGATGAAAGGGCTCAGGTCTTAGCTCTGTCATGTCTTCCACCTCTGATGTCTCCTCTCCTCCCCGTAGGATCCGTCAGGATGAAAGGGCTCAGGTCTTAGCTCTGTCATGTCTTCCACCTCTGATGTCTCCTCTCCTCCCTGTAGGATCCGTCAGGATGAAAGGGCTCAGGTCTTAGCTCTGTCATGTCTTCCACCTCTGTCTCCTCTCCTCCCTGTAGGATCCGTCAGGATGAAAGGGCTCAGGTCTTAGCTCTGTCATGTCTTCCACCTCTGATGTCTCCTCTCCTCCCTGTAGGATCCGTCAGGATGAAAGGGCTCAGGTCTTAGCTCTGTCATGTCTTCCACCTCTGTCTCCTCTCCTCCCTGTAGGATCCGTCAGGATGAAAGGGCTCAGGTCTTAGCTCTGTCATGTCTTCCACCTCTGTCTCCTCTCCTCCCTGTAGGATCCGTCAGGATGAAAGGGCTCAGGTCTTAGCTCTGTCATGTCTTCCACCTCTGATGTCTCCTCTCCTCCCTGTAGGATCCGTCAGGATGAAAGGGCTCAGGTCTTAGCTCTGTCATGTCTTCCACCTCTGTCTCCTCTCCTCCCTGTAGGATCCGTCAGGATGAAAGGGCTCAGGTCTTAGCTCTGTCATGTCTTCCACCTCTGTCTCCTCTCCTCCCTGTAGGATCCGTCAGGATGAAAGGGCTCAGGTCTTAGCTCTGTCATGTCTTCCACCTCTGATGTCTCCTCTCCTTCCTGTAGGATCCGTCAGGATGAAAGGGCTCAGGTCTTAGCTCTGTCATGTCTTCCACCTCTGATGTCTCCTCTCCTCCCTGTAGGATCCGTCAGGATGAAAGGGCTCAGGTCTTAGCTCTGTCATGTCTTCCACCTCTGTCTCCTCTCCTCCCTGTAGGATCCGTCAGGATGAAAGGGCTCAGGTCTTAGCTCTGTCATGTCTTCCACCTCTGTCTCCTCTCCTCCCTGTAGGATCCGTCAGGATGAAAGGGCTCAGGTCTTAGCTCTGTCATGTCTTCCACCTCTGATGTCTCCTCTCCTTCCTGTAGGATCCGTCAGGATGAAAGGGCTCAGGTCTTAGCTCTGTCATGTCTTCCACCTCTGATGTCTCCTCTCCTCCCTGTAGGATCCGTCAGGATGAAAGGGCTCAGGTCTTAGCTCTGTCATGTCTTCCACCTCTGTCTCCTCTCCTCCCTGTAGGATCCGTCAGGATGAAAGGGCTCAGGTCTTAGCTCTGTCATGTCTTCCACCTCTGTCTCCTCTCCTCCCTGTAGGATCCGTCAGGATGAAAGGGCTCAGGTCTTAGCTCTGTCATGTCTTCCACCTCTGATGTCTCCTCTCCTTCCTGTAGGATCCGTCAGGATGAAAGGGCTCAGGTCTTAGCTCTGTCATGTCTTCCACCTCTGTCTCCTCTCCTCCCTGTAGGATCCGTCAGGATGAAAGGGCTCAGGTCTTAGCTCTGTCATGTCTTCCACCTCTGATGTCTCCTCTCCTCCCTGTAGGATCCGTCAGGATGAAAGGGCTCAGGTCTTAGCTCTGTCATGTCTTCCACCTCTGATGTCTCCTCTCCTCCCTGTAGGATCCGTCATGATGAAACGGCTCAGGTCTTCAAGCAGCAGTGACAGCTCTGACAACGAGAGTGAGTTCCAACTGTCTTTCATGATGAAACGACAGTCATTGAGAATAACATGCTGTCATTATCCGCTCTACCCCCCCTCTTCCTCTCTCTACCCCCCTCTTCCTCTCTCTACCCCCCTCTTCCTCTCTCTACCCCCCTCTTCCTCTCTCTAAAGCCTTCTACCCCCCTCTTCCCCTCTCTACCCCCCTCTTCCTCTCTCTAAAGCCTTCTACCCCCCTCTTCCTCTCTCTACCCCCCTCTCCCTCTCTCTACCCCCCCTCTTCCTCTCTCTACCCCCCTCTTCCTCTCTCTACCCCCCTCTTCCTCTCTCTACCCCCCTCTTCCTCTCTCTACCCCCCTCTTCCTCTCTCTAAAGCCTTCTACCCCCCTCTTCCTCTCTCTACCCCCCTCTTCCTCTCTCTACCCCCCTCTTCCTCTCTCTACCCCCCTCTTCCTCTCTCTACCCCCCTCTTCCTCTCTCTACCCCCCTCTTCCTCTCTCTACCCCCCTCTTCCTCTCTCTAAAGCCTTCTACCCCCCTCTTCCCCTCTCTACCCCCCTCTTCCTCTCTCTACCCCCCTCTTCCTCTCTCTACCCCCCTCTTCCCCTCTCTACCCCCCTCTCTTCCTCTCTCTACCCCCCTCTTCCTCTCTCTAAAGCCTTCTACCCCCCTCTTCCCCTCTCTACCCCCCTCTTCCTCTCTCTACCCCCCTCTTCCTCTCTCTACCCCCCTCTTCCTCTCACTAAAGCCTTCTACCCCCCTCTTCCTCTCTCTACCCCCCTCTTCCTCTCTCTAAAGCCTTCTACCCCCCTCTTCCTCTCTCTACCCCCCTCTTCCTCTCTCTACCCCCCTCTTCCTCTCTCTAAAGCCTTCTACCCCCCTCTTCCTCTCTCTACCCCCACTCTTCCCCTCTCTACCCCCCTCTTCCTCTCTCTAAAGCCTTCTACCCCCCTCTTCCTCTCTCTACCCCCCTCTTCCTCTCTCTACCCCCCTCTTCCTCTCTCTACCCCCCTCTTCCTCTCTCTCTACCCCCCTCTTCCTCTCTCTACCCCCCTCTTCCTCTCTCTAAAGCCTTCTACCCCCCTCTTCCTCTCTCTACCCCCCTCTTCCTCTCTCTAAAGCCTTCTACCCCCCCTCTTCCTCTCTCTACCCCCCTCTTCCTCTCTCTACCCCCCTCTTCCTCTCTCTACCCCCCTCTTCCTCTCTCTAAAGCCTTCTACCCCCCTCTTCCTCTCTCTACCCCCCTCTTCCTCTCTCTAAAGCCTTCTACCCCCCTCTTCCTCTCTCTACCCCCCTCTTCCTCTCTCTAAAGCCTTCTACCCCCCTCTTCCTCTCTCTACCCCCCTCTTCCTCTCTCTACCCCCCTCTTCCTCTCTCTACCCCTCTCTTCCCCTCTCTACCCCCCTCTTCCTCTCTCTACCCCCCTCTTCCTCTCTCTACCCCCCTCTTCCTCTCTCTACCCCCCTCTTCCTCTCTCTACCCCCCTCTTCCTCTCTCTACCCCCCTCTTCCTCTCTCTACCCCCCTCTTCCTCTCTCTACCCCCCTCTTCCTCTCTCTACCCCCCTCTTCCTCTCTCTAAAGCCTTCTACCCCCCTCTTCCTCTCTCTACCCCCCTCTTCCTCTCTCTACCCCCCTCTTCCTCTCTCTAAAGCCTTCTACCCCCCTCTTCCTCTCTCTACCCCCCTCTTCCTCTCTCTAAAGCCTACCCCCCTCTTCCTCTCTCTACCCCCTCTTCCTCTCTCTACCCCCCTCTTCCTCTCTCTACCCCCCTCTTCCTCTCTCTACCCCCCTCTTCCTCTCTCTAAAGCCTTCTACCCCCCTCTTCCTCTCTCTACCCCCCTCTTCCTCTCTCTACCCCCCTCTTCCTCTCTCTACCCCCCTCTTCCTCTCTCTAAAGCCTTCTACCCCCCTCTTCCTCTCTCTACCCCCCTCTTCCTCTCTCTAAAGCCTTCTACCCCCCTCTTCCTCTCTCTACCCCCCTCTTCCTCTCTCTACCCCCCTCTTCCTCTCTCTAAAGCCTTCTACCCCCCTCTTCCTCTCTCTACCCCCCTCTTCCTCTCTCTACCCCCCTCTTCCTCTCTCTACCCCCCTCTCCCTCTCTCTACCCCCCTCTTCCTCTCTCTAAAGCCTTCTACCCCCCTCTTCCTCTCTCTACCCCCCTCTTCCTCTCTCTACCCCCCTCTTCCTCTCTCTACCCCCCTCTTCCTCTCTCTAAAGCCTTCTACCCCCCTCTTCCTCTCTCTACCCCCCTCTTCCTCTCTCTACCCCCCTCTTCCTCTCTCTACCCCCCTCTTTCTCTCTCTACCCCCCTCTTCCTCTCTCTACCCCCCTCTTCCTCTCTCTACCCCCCTCTTCCTCTCTCTACCCTCCTCTTCCTCTCTCTACCCCCCTCTTCCTCTCTCTAAAGCCTTCTACCCCCCTCTTCCTCTCTCTACCCCCCTCTTCCTCTCACTAAAGCCTTCTACCCCCCTCTTCCTCTCTACCCCCCTCTTCCTCTCACTAAAGCCTTCTACCCCCCTCTTCCTCTCTCTACCCCCCTCTTCCTCTCTCTAAAGCCTTCTACCCCCCTCTTCCTCTCTCTAAAGCCTTCTACCCCCCTCTTCCTCTCTCTACCCCCCTCTTCCTCTCTCTAAAGCCTTCTACCCCCCTCTTCCTCTCTCTAAAGCCTTCTACCCCCCTCTTCCTCTCTCTAAAGCCTTCTACCCCCCTCTTCCTCTCTCTACCCCCCTCTTCCTCTCTCTACCCCCCTCTTCCTCTCTCTACCCCCCTCTTCCCCTCTCTACCCCCCTCTTCCTCTCTCTACCCCCCTCTTCCTCTCTCTAAAGCCTTCTACCCCCCTCTTCCTCTCTCTACCCCCCCTCTTCCCCTCTCTACCCCCCTCTTCCTCTCTCTACCCCCCTCTTCCTCTCTCTACCCCCCTCTTCCTCTCTCTACCCCCCTCTTCCTCTCTCTACCCCCCTCTTCCTCTCTCTACCCCCCTCTTCCTCTCTCTACCCCCCCTCTTCCTCTCTCTACCCCCCCTCTTCCTCTCTCTACCCCCCCTCTTCCTCTCTCTACCCCCCCTCTTCCTCTCTCTACCCCCCCTCTTCCTCTCTCTACCCCCCCTCTTCCTCTCTCTACCCCCCTCTTCCTCTCTCTACCCCCCTCTTCCTCTCTCTACCCCCCTCTTCCTCTCTCTACCCCCCTCTTCCTCTCTCTAAAGCCTTCTACCCCCCCTCTTCCTCTCTCTAAAGCCTTCTACCCCCCCTCTTCCTCTCTCTAAAGCCTTCTACCCCCCCTCTTCCTCTCTCTACCCCCCTCTTCCTCTCTCTACCCCCCTCTTCCTCTCTCTAAAGCCTTCTACCCCCCTCTTCCTCTCTCTACCCCCCTCTTCCTCTCTCTAAAGCCTTCTACCCCCCCTCTTCCTCTCTCTACCCCCCCTCTTCCTCTCTCTACCCCCCTCTTCCTCTCTCTACCCCCCTCTTCCCCTCTCTACCCCCCTCTTCCCCTCTCTACCCCCCTCTTCCTCTCTCTACCCCACTCTTCCTCTCTCTAAAGCCTTCCGCATAATTTGTCGGCTGGCGCCGAGTTCGGAATGAACTGAACCACTGTACTCGCATACTCCCTTAAAAGACCTTTGCTTGAAAAATGATTTTTAAACTGCAATAGTTCTATTTGTCCATCTTGAGACGCCGTAGCCAGTATACAAAATAATGTCAAAATAATCCGAATGAATCTAAAATAACTCAATAAATCCGTCATTCATTTTGAAGTTGTTGCCGAGGAGATCTTCGTCCTCAGTTTAAGATGTTTGGGACAGGATTTCTCAAAGTGGAAATGATTAGTGTCTCGTTGAATGACCACCCACTTCATTGGAGAATCACTTCTCTCTCTAACCCCCCCCCTCTACCTCTCTCTACCCCCCCCCCTCTACCTCTCTCTACCCCCCCCCCCTCTACCTCTCTCTAACCCCCCCCTCTACCTCTCTCTAACACCCCCTCTACCTCTCTCTAACCCCCCCCCCCTCTACCTCTCTCTAACCCCCCCCCCCCCTCTACCTCTCTCTAACCCCCCCTCTACCTCTCTCTACCCCCCCCCCCCCTCTACCTCTCTCTACCCCCCCCCCCCCCTCTACCTCTCTCTACCCCCCCCCCCCCTCTACCTCTCTCTACCCCCCCCCCCCCCCTCTACCTCTCTCTAACCCCCCCCTCTACCTCTCTCTAACCCCCCCTCTACCTCTCTCTAACCCCCCCTCTACCTCTCTCTAACCCCCCCTCTACCTCTCTCTACCCCCCCCCCCCCTCTACCTCTCTCTACCCCCCCCCCCCCTCTACCTCTCTCTACCCCCCCCCCCCCTCTACCTCTCTCTAACCCCCCCCTCTACCTCTCTCTAACCCCCCCCCCCTCTACCTCTCTCTAACCCCCCCCTCTACCTCTCTCTACCCCCCCCCCCCCCTCTACCTCTCTCTAACCCCCCCCTCTACCTCTCTCTAACCCCCCCCTCTACCTCTCTCTACCCCCCCCCCCCCCTCTACCTCTCTCTAACCCCCCCCTCTACCTTGTACTCCTCAGGTCCTTCCACCTCCTTCTGCTCCTCTAACAAGTATGGAAGTAAACCTGGAACCCCTGCCTCCGTGCCCAAGAAACCAGCAGAGGTACACTGACGTTCCTGTCCTGCTCACCTCACTGGTCTTTATATACACACACACACACACACACACACACACACACACACCTCACTGAGTGTTCTTTACACACACACACACACACACCTCACTGAGTGTTCTTTACACACACACACACACACACACACACACCTCACTGAGTGTTCTTTACACACACACACACACACACACACACACCTCACTGAGTGTTCTTTACACACACACACACACACACACACACACCTCACTGAGTGTTCTTTACACACACACACACACACACACACACACACACACACCTCACTGAGTGTTCTTTACACACACACACACACACACACACACACCTCACTGAGTGTTCTTTACACACACACACACACACACACACACCTCACTGAGTGTTCTTTACACACACACACACACACACACACACCTCACTGAGTGTTCTTTACACACACACACACACACACACACACACCTCACTGAGTGTTCTTTACACACACACACACACACACACACACACACACACCTCACTGAGTGTTCTTTACATACACACACACACACACACACACACACACACACACACACACACACACACACACACACACACACACACACACACACCTCACTGAGTGTTCTTTACACACACACACACACACACACACACACACCTCACTGAGTGTTCTTTACACACACACACACACACACACACACACACACCTCACAGAGTGTTCTTTACACACACACACACACACACACACACACACACACACACACACACCTCACTGAGTGTTCTTTACACACACACACACACACACACACACACACACACACACACACACACACACACACACACACCTCACTGAGTGTTATTTACACACACACACACACACACACACACACACACACACCTCACTGAGTGTTCTTTACACACACACACACACACACACACACACACACACACACACACACACACACACACACACACCTCACTGAGTGTTCTTTACACACACACACACACACACACACACACACACACACACCTCACTGAGTGTTCTTTACACACACACACACACACACACACACCTCACTGAGTGTTCTTTACACACACACACACACACACACACACACACACACACACACACACACACCTCACTGAGTGTTCTTTACACACACACACACACACACACACACACACCTCACTGAGTGTTCTTTACACACACACACACACACACACACACACCTCACTGAGTGTTCTTTACACACACACACACACACACACACACACACCTCACTGAGTGTTCTTTACACACACACACACACACACACACACACACACACCTCACTGAGTGTTCTTTACACACACACACACACACACACACACACACACACACCTCACTGAGTGTTCTTTACACACACACACACACACACACACACACACACACACACACACCTCACTGAGTGTTCTTTACACACACACACACACACACACACCTCACTGAGTGTTCTTTACACACACACACACACACACACACACACACACACACACACACCTCACTGAGTGTTCTTTACACACACACACACACACACACACACACACACACACACACCTCACTGAGTGTTCTTTACACACACACACACACACACACACACACACACCTCACTGAGTGTTCTTTACACACACACACACACACACACACCTCACTGAGTGTTCTTTACACACACACACACACACACACACCTCACTGAGTGTTCTTTACACACACACACACACACACACACACACACACACCTCACTGAGTGTTCTTTACACACACACACACACACACACACACACACACACACACACACACACACACACACACCTCACTGAGTGTTATTTACACACACACACACACACACACACACCTCACTGAGTGTTCTTTACACACACACACACACACACACACACCTCACTGAGTGTTCTTTACACACACACACACACACACACACACACACCTCACTGAGTGTTCTTTACACACACACACACACACACACACCTCACTGAGTGTTCTTTACACACACACACACACACACACACACACCTCACTGAGTGTTCTTTACACACACACACACACACACACACACACACACACACACACACACACACACACACCTCACTGAGTGTTCTTTACACACACACACACACACACACACACACACACACACACACACACCTCACTGAGTGTTCTTTACACACACACACACACACACACACACACACACACACACACACACACACACACCTCACTGAGTGTTCTTTACACACACACACACACACACACACACCTCACTGAGTGTTCTTTACACACACACACACACACACACACACACACACACACACACACACACACACACACACCTCACTGAGTGTTCTTTACACACACACACACACACACCTCACTGAGTGTTCTTTACACACACACACACACACACACACACACACACACCTCACTGAGTGTTCTTTACACACACACACACACACACACACACACACACACACACACACACACACACCTCACTGAGTGTTCTTTACACACACACACACACACACACCTCACTGAGTGTTCTTTACACACACACACACACACACACACACACACACACACACACACACCTCACTGAGTGTTCTTTACACACACACACACACACACACACACACACACACACACACACACCTCACTGAGTGTTCTTTACACACACACACACACACACACACACACACACCTCACTGAGTGTTCTTTACACACACACACACACACACACACCTCACTGAGTGTTCTTTACACACACACACACACACACACACCTCACTGAGTGTTCTTTACACACACACACACACACACACACACACACACCTCACTGAGTGTTCTTTACACACACACACACACACACACACACACACACACACACACACACACACCTCACTGAGTGTTCTTTACACACACACACACCTCACTGAGTGTTCTTTACACACACACACACACACACACACACCTCACTGAGTGTTCTTTACACACACACACACACACACACACACACACCTCACTGAGTGTTCTTTACACACACACACACACACACACACACACACCTCACTGAGTGTTCTTTACACACACACACACACACACACACACACCTCACTGAGTGTTCTTTACACACACACACACACACACACACACACACACCTCACTGAGTGTTCTTTACACACACACACACACACACACACACACACACACACACACACCTCACTGAGTGTTCTTTACACACACACACACACACACACACACACACACACACACACACACACACACACCTCACTGAGTGTTCTTTACACACACACACACACACACACACACCTCACTGAGTGTTCTTTACACACACACACACACACACACACACACACACACACACACACACACACACACACACACACACACACCTCACTGAGTGTTCTTTACACACACACACACACACACACCTCACTGAGTGTTCTTTACACACACACACACACACACACCTCACTGAGTGTTCTTTACACACACACACACACACACACACACCTCACTGAGTGTTCTTTACACACACACACACACACACACACACACACACACACACACACACACACACCTCACTGAGTGTTCTTTACACACACACACACACACACACACACACACCTCACTGAGTGTTCTTTACACACACACACACACACACACACACACCTCACTGAGTGTTCTTTACACACACACACACACACACACACACACACCTCACTGAGTGTTCTTTACACACACACACACACACACACACACACACACACCTCACTGAGTGTTCTTTACACACACACACACACACCTCACTGAGTGTTCTTTACACACACACACACACACACACACACACACCTCACTGAGTGTTCTTTACACACACACACACACACACACACACACACAGACCTCACTGAGTGTTCTTTACACACACACACACACACACACACACCTCACTGAGTGTTCTTTACACACACACACACACACACACACACACACACCTCACTGAGTGTTCTTTACACACACACACACACACACACACACACACACACACACCTCACTGAGTGTTCTTTACACACACACACACACACACACACACACACACACACACACACACACACACACCTCACTGAGTGTTCTTTACACACACACACACACACACCTCACTGAGTGTTCTTTACACACACACACACACACACACACACACACACACCTCACTGAGTGTTCTTTACACACACACACACACACACACACACACCTCACTGAGTGTTCTTTACACACACACACACACACACACACACACCTCACTGAGTGTTCTTTACACACACACACACACACACACACACACACACACACACACACACACACACACCTCACTGAGTGTTCTTTACACACACACACACACACACACACACACACCTCACTGAGTGTTCTTTACACACACACACACACACACACACCTCACTGAGTGTTCTTTACACACACACACACACACACACACACACACACACACACACACACACACACACACCTCACTGAGTGTTCTTTACACACACACACACACACACACACCTCACTGAGTGTTCTTTACACACACACACACACACACACACACCTCACTGAGTGTTCTTTACACACACACACACACACACACACACACACACCTCACTGAGTGTTCTTTACACACACACACACACACACACACACACACACACACACACACACACACCTCACTGAGTGTTATTTACACACACACACACACACACACACACACACACACACACACACACACACACACACACACACCTCACTGAGTGTTCTTTACACACACACACACACACACACACACACACCTCACTGAGTGTTCTTTACACACACACACACACACACACACACACACCTCACTGAGTGTTCTTTACACACACACACACACACACACACACACACACACCTCACTGAGTGTTCTTTACATACACACACACACACACACACACACACACACACACACACACACACACACACACACACCACACTGAGTGTTCTTTACACACACACACACACACACACACACACACACACACCTCACTGAGTGTTCTTTACACACACACACACACACACACACACACACACACCTCACTGAGTGTTCTTTACACACACCACACACACACACACACACACACACACACACACACCTCACTGAGTGTTCTTTACACACACACACACACCTCACTGAGTGTTCTTTACACACACACACACACACACACACACACACACACACACACACACACACACACACACACACACACACACACACACACACACACCTCACTGAGTGTTCTTTACACACACACACACACACACACACACACCTCACTGAGTGTTCTTTACACACACACACACACACACACACACACACACACACACACCACACTGAGTGTTCTTTACACACACACACACACACACACACACACACACACACACACACACACCTCACTGAGTGTTCTTTACACACACACACACACACACACACACACACACACCTCACTGAGTGTTCTTTACACACACACACACACACACACACACCTCACTGAGTGTTCTTTACACACACACACACACACACACACACACACACACACACACACACACACACACACACACACACACACACACACCTCACTGAGTGTTCTTTACACACACACACACACACACACACACACACACACACACACACCTCACTGAGTGTTCTTTACACACACACACACACACACACACCTCACTGAGTGTTCTTTACACACACACACACACACACACACACACACACACACACACCTCACTGAGTGTTCTTTACACACACACACACACACACACACACACACACACACACACACACACACACACACACCTCACTGAGTGTTCTTTACACACACACACACACACACACACACACACACACCTCACTGAGTGTTCTTTACACACACACACACACACACACACCTCACTGAGTGTTCTTTACACACACACACACACACACACACACACACACACCTCACTGAGTGTTCTTTACACACACACACACACACACACACACACACACACACCTCACTGAGTGTTCTTTACACACACACACACACACACACACACACACACACACACCTCACTGAGTGTTCTTTACACACACACACACACACACACACACCTCACTGAGTGTTCTTTACACACACACACACACACACACACACCTCACTGAGTGTTCTTTACACACACACACACACACACACACACACACACACCTCACAGAGTGTTCTTTACACACACACACACACACACACACACACACACACACACACACACCTCACTGAGTGTTCTTTACACACACACACACACACACACACACACACACACACACACACCTCACTGAGTGTTCTTTACACACACACACACACACACACACACACACACACACACACACACACACCTCACTGAGTGTTCTTTACACACACACACACACACACACACACCTCACTGAGTGTTCTTTACACACACACACACACACACACACACCTCACTGAGTGTTCTTTACACACACACACACACACACACACACACACACACACACACACACCTCACTGAGTGTTCTTTACACACACACACACACACACACACACACCTCACTGAGTGTTCTTTACACACACACACACACACACACACACACACACACACACACACACACACACACACACACACACACACCTCACTGAGTGTTCTTTACACACACACACACACACACACACACACCTCACTGAGTGTTCTTTACACACACACACACACACACACACACACCTCACTGAGTGTTCTTTACACACACACACACGCACACACACACCTCACTGAGTGTTCTTTACACACACACACACACACACACACACCTCACTGAGTGTTCTTTACACACACACACACACACACACCTCACTGAGTGTTCTTTACACACACACACACACACACACACACACACACACACACACACACACACACACACACACACCTCACTGAGTGTTCTTTACACACACACACACACACACACACACCTCACTGAGTGTTCTTTACACACACACACACACACACACACACACCTCACTGAGTGTTCTTTACACACACACACACACACACACACACCTCACTGAGTGTTCTTTACACACACACACACACACACACACCTCACTGAGTGTTCTTTACACACACACACACACACACACACCTCACTGAGTGTTCTTTACACACACACACACACACACACACACCTCACTGAGTGTTCTTTACACACACACACACACACACCTCACTGAGTGTTCTTTACACACACACACACACACACACACACACCTCACTGAGTGTTCTTTACACACACACACACACACACACACACACCTCACTGAGTGTTCTTTACACACACACACACACACACACACACACACACACACACACACACACACCTCACTGAGTGTTCTTTACACACACACACACACACACACACACACACACCTCACTGAGTGTTCTTTACACACACACACACACACACACACACACACACACACACACACCTCACTGAGTGTTCTTTACACACACACACACACACACACACACACACCTCACTGAGTGTTCTTTACACACACACACACACACACACCTCACTGAGTGTTCTTTACACACACACACACACACACCACACACACACACACACACACACACACACACACACACACACCTCACTGAGTGTTCTTTACACACACACACACACACACACACACACACACCTCACTGAGTGTTCTTTACACACACACACACACACACACCTCACTGAGTGTTCTTTACACACACACACACACACACACACACACCTCACTGAGTGTTCTTTACACACACACACACACACACACACACACACACACACCTCACTGAGTGTTCTTTACACACACACACACACACACACACACACACACACACACACCTCACTGAGTGTTCTTTACACACACACACACACACACACACACACACACCTCACTGAGTGTTCTTTACACACACACACACACACACACACCTCACTGAGTGTTCTTTATACACACACACACACGTCAGCTTCCTGAGTGCTCCGGTCAAAAGTAGTGGACTATGTAGGGAATAGGTTATCATTTGGGACACAATGTAATAAGTCTGTCTCCTCTCTCTCTCTAGGTGTTCAGGAAAGACCTGATCAGTGCCATGAAGCTGCCAGACTCTCACCATGTCTCCCCTGAAGACTATTACCTGCTGGGGGACACCTGGAGACAGGAGTGGGAGAAGGGGGTGCAGGTGCCGGCCTTCCCCGAAACCATCCCACTCGTCTCCATCAGGTAACCCTCCCACGCCGCCTCCATCAGGTAGTCACACCTCGTCTCTGTAGCTCAGGAACTGATTTCTCGGAGTAATAGACACCGCTAGCCATCTCTTATTGCGTGTGTCTGTAGGAACGTAGCGGAGAAGCCCAAGGAGGTGTTGTTCACCCTACAGAAGAGGTATATCCAGTGCTGGAGTCAGACCTCTACGGAGACGGGTTACGTTAACATCAAGGAGCTGGCGGAGGCCATGTGCTCGTATGACCTGGATAACATGGACCTCTACTGGCTGCAGGCACTCAACGCTGAGCTGGGACACATGGGTAAGGACTCAACGCTGAGCTGGAACACATGGGTAAGGACTCAACGCTGAGCTGGAACACGTGGGTAAGGACTCAACGCTGAGCTGGAACACGTGGGTAAGGACTCAACGCTGAGCTGGAACACGTGGGTAAGGACTCAACGCTGAGCTGGAACACATGGGTAAGGACTCAACGCTGAGCTGGAACACGTGGGTAAGGACTCAACGCTGAGCTGGAACACATGGGTAAGGACTCAACGCTGAGCTGGAACACGTGGGTAAGGACTCAACGATGAGCTGGAACACATGGGTAAGGACTCAACGCTGAGCTGGAACACATGGGTAAGGACTCAACGCTGAGCTGGAACACATGGGTAAGGACTCAACGCTGAGCTGGAACACATGGGTAAGGACTCAACGCTGAGCTGGGACACGTGGGTAAGGACTCAACGCTGCGCTGGGACACGTGGGTAAGGACTCAACGCTGAGCTGGGACACATGGGTAAGGACTCAACGCTGAGCTGGAACACATGGGTAAGGACTCAACGCTGAGCTGGGACACATGGGTAAGGACTCAACGCTGAGCTGGGACACATGGGTAAGGACTCAACGCTGAGCTGGAACACATGGGTAAGGACTCAACGCTGAGCTGGGACACATGGGTAAGGACTCAACGCTGAGCTGGGACACGTGGGTAAGGACTCAGCGCTGAACATTAACTAGGGCACATGGGTAATGGTGTGGGGGAGAGGAACATTAGCTAAGACACATGGGTAATGGTGTGTGGGGGAGAGGAACATTAGCTAAGACACATGGGTAATGGTGTGTGGGGGGAGAGGAACATTAGCTAGGACACATGGGTAATGGTGTGTGGGGGGAGAGGAACATTAGCTAGGACACATGGGTAATGGTGTGGGGGAGAGGAACATTAGCTAAGACACATGGGTAATGGTGTTTGGGGGAGAGGAACGGGAGAGGAACATTAGCTAAGACACATGGGTAATGGTGTGTGGGGGTGAGGAACATTAGCTAAGACACATGGGTAATGGTGTGTGGGGGAGAGGAACATTAGCTAAGACACATGGGTAATGGTGTGTGGGGGTGAGGAACATTAGCTAAGACACATGGGTAATGGTTTTTGGGGGAGAGGGACATTAGCTAAGACACATGGGTAATGGTGTGTGGGGGTGAGGAACATTAGCTAAGACACATGGGTAATGGTGTGTGGGGGGAGAGGAACATTAGCTAAGACACATGGGTAATGGTGTGTGGGGGTGAGGAACATTAGCTAAGACACATGGGTAATGGTGTTTGGGGGAGAGGAACATTAGCTAAGACACATGGGTAATGGTGTTTGGGGGAGAGGAACATTAGCTAAGACACATGGGTAATGGTGTTTGGGGGAGAGGAACATTAGCTAAGACACATGGGTAATGGTGTGTGGGGGTGAGGAACATTAGCTAAGACACATGGGTAATGGTGTGTGGGGGAGAGGAACATTAGCTAAGACACATGGGTAATGGTGTGTGGGGGTGAGGAACATTAGCTAAGACACATGGGTAATGGTGTGTGGGGGAGAGGAACATTAGCTAAGACACATGGGTAATGGTGTGTGGGGGTGAGGAACATTAGCTAAGACACATGGGTAATGGTGTGTGGGGGTGAGGAACATTAGCTAAGACACATGGGTAATGGTGTGTGGGGGTGAGGAACATTAGCTAAGACACATGGGTAATGGTGTGTGGGGGTGAGGAACATTAGCTAAGACACATGGGTAATGGTGTGTGGGGGTGAGGAACATTAGCTAAGACACATGGGTAATGGTGTGTGGGGGTGAGGAACATTAGCTAAGACACATGGGTAATGGTGTGTGGGGGTGAGGAACATTAGCTAAGACACATGGGTAATGGTGTGTGGGGGTGAGGAACATTAGCTAAGACACATGGGTAACCAGATTGCACACCTGAGAGAATACTATAGACATCAAGAAAGCCAGCTGGTTGATTATTGACAAGTTTTTCCAACACTTTTGATAAACAGGGCAAGATGATATAAATAGGCCTATAACAGTTAGGATCAGCTTGATCTCCCCCTTTTAAATAAAGGACGAACTGTGGCTGCCTTCCAAGCAATGGGAACCTCCCCAGACAGGAGAGACAGGTTAACAAGGTCGGAGAAAGGCTTGGCGATGAACCTTAAGGTGGGAGATGAGGAAATGGCTGAGTCAAATAGGAAATCCTGACTTAATGAAGTGGTGATTAAAGAGCTCAGCCATGTGCTTCTTGTCAGTAACAACCACATCATCATTAAGGGACATGGGCAGCTGTTAAGAGGAGGGTTTATTCTCCAGGTTTTTAATTAACCGTTTTCCAGAACTTCTTGGGGTTTAGACCCACAGAGAGAGAACTGCTCCTTAAAGTAACTAACTTTGGCCTTCCGGATAGCCTGAGTGCACTTATTTCTCATTTTCCCGAACGAGAGCCAGTCAGCCTGAGTATGCGTGTGCCGAGCCTTTCACCAAATGAGGTGGAGTAACTCTGCAAGATCACGGTCGAACCAGGGGCTGAACCGGTTTATAATTCTCATGTTCTTTTTGAGGGCGTGTTTGTTCACAATACCACTGAAAATATCAAAAAAGAAGGTCCAAGCGTCTTCGACAGAGGGGGACACGCTGATTCTCTACCATTTTACAGAGGGGATCAAGCTGATTCTATACCATGTTACAGAGGGGGTCAAGTTGATTCTATACCATTTTACAGAGGGGGTCAAGCTGATTCTATACCATTTTACAGAGGGGGATCAAGCTGATTCTATACCATTTTACAGAGGGGGGTCAAGCTGATTCTATACTATTTTACAGAGGGGGGTCAAGCTGATTCTATACCATTTTACAGAGGGGGGTCAAGCTGATTCTATACCATTTTACAGAGGGGGGTCAAGCTGATTCTCTACCATTTTACAGAGGGGGGTCAAGCTGATTCTCTACCATTTTACAGAGGGGGGTCAAGCTGATTCTCTACCATTTTACAGAGGGGGGTCAAGCTGATTCTCTACCATTTTACAGAGGGGGGTCAAGCTGATTCTATACCATTTTACAGAGGGGGGTCAAGCTGATTCTATACCATTTTACAGAGGGGGGTCAAGCTGATTCTATACCATTTTACAGAGGGGGTCACGCTGATTCTATACCATTTTACAGAGGGGGGTCAAGCTGATTCTATACCATTTTACAGAGGGGGTCATGCTGATTCTCTACCATTTTACAGAGGGGGTCAAGCTGATTCTATACCATTTTACAGAGGGGGGTCAAGCTGATTCTATACCATTTTACAGAGGGGGTCAAGTTGATTCTATACCATTTTACAGAGGGGGGTCAAGCTGATTCTATACCATTTTACAGAGGGGGGTCAAGCTGATTCTATACCATTTTACAGAGGCCAGTTCATGAAGGAAGGCTTTCTCGTTAGTTTTTTAGCAAGCATCTATGACAAATCAGGACAGGTCATTTCACTGAGCAGCCATTACGAACACAGGCTGTAACACAGTGATCACTAAGGTCATTACAGAAAACACCAGACTGATACCCATCAGGATTATTTGTGAGGATAACATTGAGGAGAGTAGCCTTTTCTGGGTGTTTGGAGTCATACTTTGTGGGATTGGTAATAATCTGAGAAAGAGTTTGGGAGTCCCGTTGTTTTAGGACCTGGTCAGGTGGTTTAAGCATGTCCCAGTTTTTAGGTCACCAATCATGTCCATTTAATTGCATTTACCACAGGTGGACACCAAGTTGTAGAAACATCTCAAGGATGATCAATGGAAACAGGATGCACCTGAGCTCCGTTTTGAGTCTCATCAAATGGTCTGAATACTTATGTAAATAATGTTTTTTTTTTTTTTTTTTTTTCGTTTTTAATACATTTGTAAAACTTTCTAATAACCTGTTTTGGCTTTGTGATTATGGGCTATTGTGATGTCATTATGGGCTATTGTGATGTCATTATGGGCTATTGTGATGTCATTATGGGCTATTGTGATGTCATTATGGGCTATTGTGACGTCATTATGGGCTATTGTGACGTCATTATTGACGGAAAACAGTTAATACATTTAGAATAAGGCCTGTCTATATGAGGTTTATATGAGGTCTATATAAGGTTTATATAAGGCTGTAATGTAACAAAATGTGGGAAAAGTCAAGTGGTCTGAATACGATCCGAATGCACTGCATGGCCTTAGAGAAAAGAGGGAGGTTTGGAGCTCTAGCAACAGTGATCTGACTGGGTGTATTCCCAAGGGAGGGGCCTGTAGACGAGCTGTGTTTTTGATTGGTGTATTATTCTGTCTCCCAGGGGAGGGGCCTGTAGACGAGCTGTGTTTTTATTGGTGTATTATTCTGTCTCCCAGGGGAGGGGCCTGTAGACGAGTTGACGCTGGAGCGCACCATGGAGGCGTTGGAGCGTCAGTGCCATGACAACATGAACCACGCCATCGACACGGTAGAAGGGCTGGGCATCGAGTACGACGAGGACGTCATCTGTGACGTGTGTCGCTCCCCCGACAGCGAGGAGGGCAACGACATGGTCTTCTGTGACAAATGTAACATCTGTGTTCACCAGGTAGGAACCTTATAACTATAGAATGTACTAGGAATGATAAACTGGGTGGTCCCTGCCCTGGATGCTGATTGGCTGACAGCCATGGTATATCTGTGTTCACCAGGTAGGAACCTGATAACTATAGAATGTACTACTAATGATAAACTGGGTGGTCCCTGCCCTGGATGCTGATTGGCTGACAGCCATGGTATATCTGTGTTCACCAGGTAGGAACCCGATAACTATAGAATGTACTACTAATGATAAACTGGGTGGTCCCTGCCCTGGATGCTGATTGGCTGACAGCCATGGTATATCTGTGTTCACCAGGTAGGAACCTACAAGCGCTGATTGTGCGCCTAGCGGCTATTTTGAAGAAGGCTTTACTTTACTTTACTTTACTTTACGTGCAATGAGAGCTGTGTGGTTGTTTAAGATACGTTAGTTAAATGCGCTGGTTATAAGGCGCTCTTGATACGTGCTAATTAACTCCAAACGGAAATGCTTTTTTCTACACATACCCAGTTCTCTGGCGTCAGAATTATGACAATCTTTCATCCCTCAGTTGAACCTTTCTTCGTCATAAATACATCTAACCCACTGTGTTAACCCACTGTCAATTCAAGGGCTTTATTGGCCATATGGGAAACTTATGTTTACATTGCCACAGCAAGTGAAATAGATAATAAACTATAAAAAAAATGACACTCGCACAAGATCCAAAATAATAGAGACATTACAAATGTCATATTTGTATATACAGTGTTGTTTATAAGTTTATAATTAGCGGGTATCGGCCTAATTCTGCTCTGCATGCATTATTTTGTGTTTTACGTTGTACACAGAGGATATTTTTGCAGAATCTCAATTTGGTGAAATCTTGGTTGGTGAGCGGACCCCAGACCTCACAACCATAAAGGCAATGGGTTCTATAACTGATTCAAGTATTTTTTTAGCCAGATCCTAATTGGTATGTCGAAATGTTGTTCCTTTTGATGGCATAGAATGCCCTTCTTGCCTTGTCTCTCAGATCGTTCACAGCTTTGTGGAAGTTACCGTTGGCGCTGATGTTTAGGCCGAGGTAGGTATTATTTTTTTGTGTGCTCTAGGGCAACGGTGACTAGATGGAATTTGTATTTGTTGTCTTGGCAGCTACCCTTTTTTGGAACACCATTATTTTTGTTTTAGAGATTTACTGTCAGGGCCCAGGTCTGTCAGGGCCCAGGTCTGTCAGGGCCCAGGTCTGTCAGGGCCCAGGTCTGTCAGGGCCCAGGTCTGTCAGGGCCCAGGTCTGTCAGGGCCCAGGTCTGTCAGGGCCCAGGTCTGTCAGGGCCCAGGTCTGTCAGGGCCCAGGTCTGCTGTAGGCCCTCCTTGGTTGGGGACAGAAGCACCAGATCATCAGCAAACAGTAGACATTTGACTTCAGATTCTAGTAGGGTGAGGCCGGGTGCTGCAGGTCGAGTCGGGTGAGGCCGGGGGCTGCAGGTCGAGTCGGGTGAGGCCGGGTGCTGCAGGTCGAGTCGGGTG
Organism: Salvelinus fontinalis; assembly: GCF_029448725.1. Lineage (NCBI taxonomy): Eukaryota > Metazoa > Chordata > Actinopteri > Salmoniformes > Salmonidae > Salvelinus > Salvelinus fontinalis. The sequence continues at coordinate 59,209,899 of NC_074676.1, forward strand.
AGGCCGGGTGCTGCAGGTCGAGTCGGGTGAGGCCGGGGGCTGCAGGTCGAGTCGGGTGAGGCCGGGGGCTGCAGGTCGAGTCGGGTGAGGCCGGGGGCTGCAGGTCGAGTCGGGTGAGGCCGGGGGCTGCAGGTCGAGTCGGGTGAGGCCGGGTGCTGCAGGTCGAGTCGGGTGAGGCCGGGTGCTGCAGGTCGAGTCGGGTGAGGCCGGGGGCTGCAGGTCGAGTCGGGTGAGGCCGGGGGCTGCAGGTCGAGTCGGGTGAGGCCGGGGGCTGCAGGTCGAGTCGGGTGAGGCCGGGGGCTGCAGGTCGAGTCGGGTGAGGCCGGGGGCTGCAGGTCGAGTCGGGTGAGGCCGGGGGCTGCAGGTCGAGTCGGGTGAGGCCGGGGGCTGCAGGTCGAGTGCCCTCGCCAAAATCGTTGATATATGTTGAAGAGGGTGGGGCTTGAGCTGCATCTGTCTCACCCCACAGCCCTGTGGAAAGAAATTTGAGTTTTCCCAATTTTAACCGCACACTTGTTTGTGTACATAGATTTTATAATGTCGTAAGTTTTTCCCCAACACCAGTTTTCATCAATTTGTTTAGCCGACCCTCAGGCCAAATTGAGTCAAAAGCTTTTTTGAGATCAGCAATGCATGAGAAGACTTTGCCTTTGTTTTGGTTTGTTTCTTTGATTTGACATTTGCTCAGTACATTGTGTTCATTGAGGAAATGTACGAGTCTGCTGTTCATGATAATGCAGAGGATTTTCCCAAGGTTCCTGTTGACGCATATCCCACGGTAGTTATTGGGGTCAAATTTGTCTCCACTTTTGTGGATTGGGGTGATGAGTCCTTGGTTCCAAATATTGGGGACGATGCCAGAGCTAAGGACGATGTTAAAGAGTTTTAGTATTTTAAGCCAATTGGAATTTGTTGTCTGTATATTTGATCATTTCATTGAGGATTCCATCAACACCACAGGCCTTTTTGTGTTGGAGGGTTTGTATTTTGTCCTGTAGTTCATTTCAAGGTAATTGGAGAATCCAGTGGGTTCTGGTCGTCTTGAATAGTTTATTCTTCTAAGATTTGTATTTGATCATGTCTATGTTTTTGCTATTTGTTCTTTGTTATAGGGCCCAACAAATTATTCCGGATTAAGTGATATGACATGCTATTCTATAAAATCCTTTCTCTAATTAATATTACCTAATTGAGCTAATCATGTTTAAAAATATATATATACAGTATATCACAAAAGTGAGTACACCCCTCACATGTTTGTAAATATTTGAGTATATCTTTTCATGTGACAACACTGAAGAAATGACACTTTGCTACAATGTAAGGTAGTGAGTGTACAGCTTGTATAACAGTGTAAATTTGCTGTCCCCTCAAAATAACTCAATACACAGCCATTAATGTTTAAACCGCTGGCAACAAAAGTGAGTACACCCCTAAGTGAAAATGTCAAAATTGGGCCCAAAGTACAACAAAGTTGTAAAATCTTCACGAATCCTGGCTAACAAGTTGAATCAGCAGTACAAAATTGGGTTTAATTATTTATTTACTAAATACCTAACTAATCACACAGAATTACATATACACAGAACGAATCATACCTTGATTACAAATTATGTCGTGAAGGAAAACATCCCTAGCGGACGGAACGGATATGACAGCTGGTTACACAAAGTGGCGTCGTTGTGTGGTAGACGGGATACTCTGTCCGTCCTTTCCTAGCCCACGTTTGCAGCTGCTATTGCTAACTCAACGGCTAGGAGGTATCACTTTTGTAGCGAATAAGAGTTCAAAATACATACCATTCGCAACCAAAGCTCACGCTGAGGTTGGCTTCGTTCTGTAGTTATTATCTGAAACCTTCTGACATCGGATCGTCATCCTAATGTACCCGGAACAGAAAGTTATATTGTCGTCAAGGCTTTATATAGGAAGGGAGAGGAGGGCGTGTTTCATAGTTTATAACCAATGTCTCTTCACGTGGGCGGGCCACCGAGTCGGGTCTAATTCACTCATGAAAACCCAATTCTCACATTTTAGAAGCTAAAATCACATTTCATCCCCTCACAAATAATTTCATATTCAAACATTTACATTGCACAACAATTCCATGTGAATCTGATAACTATAATGTGTAGACTTTCCACTGTACCGTTTATGTCATTCTATCATTGATGAGAATGTCTCAGATGACAACCGAACTGACATCATATTCATATGTTCAACTGGTTGGATTACCAAAACATGGTTCATTTCCCCGTCACCTTCTGATGTTCCCAGAATCTCTATGTTAACCAAGGGATTTTCAATAGTCACATCAGTAGGGTAGAGAGAGGGAAAAAGGGGGCAGTGGTATTTATGACTGTTATAAACCTACCCAGCGCCATGACACTTACATCTCGGTTTTGGATAGATAACTCTTCGTGTTTTAGTGTTTACCACTTCTGGGAAAATTGGAAGTCTATGGATTCTTCAATTACTTTGAGCTGATTTCTGACGTGCTGTTCCTCCCCACCCGTAGTGTATATCTGTATTGTTTTAGTGATTCCCCATCCCCAAGTCTCCTCTCCCTGTCTGCCTGTTAACCTACTGTCTCTCCTGCCCAGGCGTGTTATGGTATAGTGAAGGTACCAGATGGTAACTGGCTGTGCAGGACGTGTGTCCTGGGCATCGACCCCCAGTGCCAGCTGTGCCCCATCAAGGGAGGGGCGATGAAGGCTACGAGGGCGGGCACCAAGTGGGCACACGTCAGCTGTGCCCTGTGGATCCCTGAGGTAAAAATTTATATCTCTATCTGACTGACGGTACGGTCCTGTATATCTCTAGTTGACTGACGGTACGGTCCTGTATATCTCTAGTTGACTGACTGACGGTCCTGTATATCTCTAGCTGACTGACGGTCCTGTGTATCTCTAGCTGACTGACGGTACGGTCCTGTATATCTCTAGCTGACTGACGGTCCTGTGTATCTCTAGCTGACTGACGGTACGGTCCTGTGTATCTCTAGCTGACTGACGGTACGGTCCTGTATATCTCTAGCTGACTGACGGTACGGTCCTGTATATCTCTAGCTGACTGACGGTACGGTCCTGTGTATCTCTAGCTGACTGACGGTACGGTCCTGTATATCTCTAGCTGACTGACGGTCCTGTATATCTCTAGCTGACTGACGGTACGGTCCTGTATATCTCTAGCTGACTGACGGTCCTGTGTATCTCTAGCTGACTGGCGGTACGGTCCTGTATATCTCTAACTGACTGACGGTCCTGTATATCTCTAGCTGACTGACGGTACGGTCCTGTGTATCTCTAGCTGACTGACGGTCCTGTATATCTCTAGCTGACTGACGGTCCTGTATATCTCTAGCTGACTGACGGTACGGTCCTGTATATCTCTAGCTGACTGACGGTCCTGTATATCTCTAGCTGACTGACGGTCCTGTGTATCTCTAGCTGGCTGACGGTACGGTCCTGTGTATCTCTAGCTGACTGACGGTCCTGTGTATCTCTAGCTGACTGACGGTACGGTCCTGTATATCTCTAGCTGACTGACGGTACGGTCCTGTATATATCTAGCTGACTGACGGTCCTGTATATCTCTAGCTGACTGACGGTCCTGTGTATCTCTAGCTGACTGACGGTACGGTCCTGTATATCTCTAGCTGACTGACGGTACGGTCCTGTATATATCTAGCTGACTGACGGTCCTGTATATCTCTAGCTGACTGACGGTCCTGTGTATCTCTAGCTGACTGACGGTACGGTCCTGTGTATCTCTAGCTGACTGACGGTACGGTCCTGTATATCTCTAGCTGACTGACGGTCCTGTATATCTCTAGCTGACTGACGGTCCTGTATATCTCTAGCTGACTGACGGTCCTGTATATCTCTAGCTGACTGACGGTCCTGTATATCTCTAGCTGACTGACGGTCCTGTATATCTCTAGCTGACTGACGGTCCTGTATATCTCTAGCTGACTGACTGACGGTCCTGTATATCTCTAGCTGACTGACGGTACGGTCCTGTATATCTCTAGCTGACTGACGGTCCTGTATATCTCTAGCTGACTGACGGTCCTGTATATCTCTAGCTGACTGACGGTACGGTCCTGTATATCTCTAGCTGACTGACGGTCCTGTATATCTCTAGCTGACTGACGGTCCTGTATATCTCTAGCTGACTGACGGTCCTGTGTATCTCTAGCTGACTGACGGTACGGTCCTGTGTATCTCTAGCTGACTGACGGTCCTGTATATCTCTAGCTGACTGACGGTCTTGTATATCTCTAGCTGACTGACGGTCTTGTATATCTCTAGCTGACTGACGGTCCTGTATATCTCTAGCTGACTGACGGTCCTGTATATCTCTAGCTGACTGACGGTCCTGTATATCTCTAGCTGACTGACGGTACGGTCCTGTATATATCTAGCTGACTGACGGTCCTGTATATCTCTAGCTGACTGACGGTCCTGTGTATCTCTAGCTGGCTGACGGTACGGTCCTGTGTATCTCTAGCTGACTGACGGTCCTGTGTATCTCTAGCTGACTGACGGTACGGTCCTGTGTATCTCTAGCTGACTGACGGTACGGTCGTGTGTATCTCTAGCTGACTGACGGTACGGTCCTGTATATCTCTAGGTGACTGACGGTCCTGTGTATCTCTAGCTGACTGACGGTACGGTCCTGTATATCTCTAGCTGACTGACGGTCCTGTATATCTCTAGCTGACTGACGGTACGGTCCTGTATATCTCTAGCTGACTGACGGTCCTGTATATCTCTAGCTGACTGACGGTCCTGTGTATCTCTAGCTGACTGACGGTCCTGTGTATCTCTAGCTGACTGACGGTACGGTCCTGTGTATCTCTAGCTGACTGACGGTCCTGTATATCTCTAGCTGACTGACGGTCTTGTATATCTCTAGCTGACTGACGGTCCTGTATATCTCTAGCTGACTGACGGTCCTGTATATCTCTAGCTGACTGACGGTCCTGTATATCTCTAGCTGACTGACGGTCTTGTATATCTCTAGCTGACTGACGGTCCTGTATATCTCTAGCTGACTGACGGTCCTGTATATCTCTAGCTGACTGACGGTCCTGTATATCTCTAGCTGACTGACGGTACGGTCCTGTATATCTCTAGCTGACTGACGGTACGGTCCTGTATATATCTAGCTGACTGACGGTCCTGTATATCTCTAGCTGACTGACGGTCCTGTGTATCTCTAGCTGGCTGACGGTACGGTCCTGTGTATCTCTAGCTGACTGACGGTCCTGTGTATCTCTAGCTGACTGACGGTACGGTCCTGTGTATCTCTAGCTGACTGACGGTACGGTCCTGTGTATCTCTAGCTGACTGACGGTACGGTCCTGTATATCTCTAGCTGACTGACGGTACGGTCCTGTATATCTCTAGCTGACTGACGGTCCTGTATATCTCTAGCTGACTGACGGTCCTGTATATCTCTAGCTGACTGACGGTCCTGTATATCTCTAGCTGAATGACGGTACGGTCCTGTATATCTCTAGCTGACTGACGGTCCTGTATATCTCTAGCTGACTGACGGTCCTGTGTATCTCTAGCTGACTGACGGTACTGTGTATCTCTAGCTGACTGACGGTACGGTCCTGTATATCTCTAGCTGACTGACGGTCCTGTGTATCTCTAGCTAGCTGACTGACGGTCCTGTGTATCTCTAGCTGGCTGACGGTACGGTCCTGTATATCTCTAGCTGACTGACGGTACGGTCCTGTATATCTCTAGCTGACTGACGGTACGTTCCTGTGTATCTCTAGCTGACTGACGGTCCTGTGTATCTCTAACTGACTGACGGTACGGTCCTGTGTATCTCTAGCTGACTGACGGTAGGGTCCTGTATATCTCTAGCTGACTGACGGTACGGTCCTGTGTATCTCTAGCTGACTGACGGTACGGTCCTGTGTATCTCTAGCTGACTGACGGTCCTGTGTATCTCTAGCTGACTGACGTTCCGGTCCTGTGTATCTCTAGCTGACTGACGGTACGGTCCTGTATATCTCTACCTGACTGACGGTACGGTCCTGTATATCTCTAGCTGACTGACGGTCCTGTGTATCTCTAGCTGACTGACGGTACGGTCCTGTATATCTCTAGGTGACTGACGGTCCTGTATATCTCTAGCTGACTGACGGTCCTGTGTATCTCTAGCTGACTGACGGTCCTGTGTATCTCTAGCTGACTGACGGTCCTGTGTATCTCTAGCTGACTGACGGTCCTGTGTATCTCTAGCTGACTGACGGTCCTGTGTATCTCTAGCTGACTGACGGTCCTGTGTATCTCTAGCTGACTGACGGTCCTGTGTATCTCTAGCTGACTGACGGTCCTGTGTATCTCTAGCTGACTGACGGTACGGTCCTGTATATCTCTAGCTGACTGACGGTCCTGTATATCTCTAGCTGACTGACGGTCCTGTATATCTCTAGCTGACTGACGGTCCTGTATATCTCTAGCTGACTGACGGTCCTGTATATCTCTAGCTGACTGACGGTCCTGTGTATCTCTAGCTGACTGACGGTCCTGTGTATCTCTAGCTGACTGACGGTACGGTCCTGTATATCTCTAGCTGACTGACGGTCCTGTATATCTCTAGCTGACTGACGGTCCTGTATATCTCTAGCTGACTGACGGTCCTGTATATCTCTAGCTGACTGACGGTCCTGTGTATCTCTAGCTGACTGACGGTCCTGTGTATCTCTAGCTGACTGACGGTCCTGTATATCTCTAGCTGACTGACGGTCCTGTATATCTCTAGCTGACTGACGGTCCTGTATATCTCTAGCTGACTGACGGTCCTGTATATCTCTAGCTGACTGACGGTCCTGTATATCTCTAGCTGACTGACGGTACGGTCCTGTATATATCTAGCTGACTGACGGTCCTGTGTATCTCTAGCTGACTGACGGTCCTGTGTATCTCTAGCTGGCTGACGGTACGGTCCTGTGTATCTCTAGCTGACTGACGGTCCTGTGTATCTCTAGCTGACTGACGGTACGGTCCTGTGTATCTCTAGCTGACTGACGGTACGGTCCTGTGTATCTCTAGCTGACTGACGGTACGGTCCTGTATATCTCTAGGTGACTGACGGTCCTGTGTATCTCTAGCTGACTGACGGTACGGTCCTGTATATCTCTAGCTGACTGGCGGTCCTGTATATCTCTAGCTGACTGACGGTACGGTCCTGTATATCTCTAGCTGACTGACGGTACGGTCCTGTGTATCTCTAGCTGACTGACGGTCCTGTATATCTCTAGCTGACTGACGGTCCTGTGTATCTCTAGCTGACTGACGGTCCTGTGTATCTCTAGCTGACTGACGGTAGGGTCCTGTATATCTCTAGCTGACTGACGGTACGGTCCTGTGTATCTCTAGCTGACTGACGGTACGGTCCTGTATATCTCTAGCTGACTGACGGTCCTGTGTATCTCTAGCTGACTGACGTTCCGGTCCTGTGTATCTCTAGCTGACTGACGGTACGGTCCTGTATATCTCTACCTGACTGACGGTACGGTCCTGTATATCTCTAGCTGACTGACGGTCCTGTGTATCTCTAGCTGACTGACGGTACGGTCCTGTATATCTCTAGGTGACTGACGGTCCTGTGTATCTCTAGCTGACTGACGGTCCTGTGTATCTCTAGCTGACTGACGGTCCTGTGTATCTCTAGCTGACTGACGGTCCTGTGTATCTCTAGCTGACTGACGGTCCTGTGTATCTCTAGCTGACTGACGGTCCTGTGTATCTCTAGCTGACTGACGGTCCTGTGTATCTCTAGCTGACTGACGGTCCTGTGTATCTCTAGCTGACTGACGGTCCTGTGTATCTCTAGCTGACTGACGGTACGGTCCTGTATATCTCTAGCTGACTGACGGTCCTGTATATCTCTAGCTGACTGACGGTCCTGTATATCTCTAGCTGACTGACGGTCCTGTATATCTCTAGCTGACTGACGGTCCTGTATATCTCTAGCTGACTGACGGTCCTGTATATCTCTAGCTGATTGACGGTCCTGTATATCTCTAGCTGACTGACGGTACGGTCCTGTATATATCTAGCTGACTGACGGTCCTGTATATCTCTAGCTGACTGACGGTCCTGTGTATCTCTAGCTGACTGACGGTACGGTCCTGTATATCTCTAGCTGACTGACGGTACGGTCCTGTATATATCTAGCTGACTGACGGTCCTGTATATCTCTAGCTGACTGACGGTCCTGTGTATCTCTAGCTGACTGACGGTACGGTCCTGTGTATCTCTAGCTGACTGACGGTACGGTCCTGTATATCTCTAGCTGACTGACGGTCCTGTATATCTCTAGCTGACTGACGGTCCTGTATATCTCTAGCTGACTGACGGTCCTGTATATCTCTAGCTGACTGACGGTCCTGTATATCTCTAGCTGACTGACGGTCCTGTATATCTCTAGCTGACTGACGGTCCTGTATATCTCTAGCTGACTGACGGTCCTGTATATCTCTAGCTGACTGACGGTCCTGTATATCTCTAGCTGACTGACGGTCCTGTATATCTCTAGCTGACTGACGGTCCTGTATATCTCTAGCTGACTGACGGTCCTGTATATCTCTAGCTGACTGACGGTCCTGTATATCTCTAGCTGACTGACGGTACGGTCCTGTATATCTCTAGCTGACTGACGGTACGGTCCTGTATATCTCTAGCTGACTGACGGTCCTGTATATCTCTAGCTGACTGACGGTACGGTCCTGTATATCTCTAGCTGACTGACGGTCCTGTATATCTCTAGCTGACTGACGGTCCTGTATATCTCTAGCTGACTGACGGTCCTGTATATCTCTAGCTGACTGACGGTCCTGTATATCTCTAGCTGACTGACGGTCCTGTGTATCTCTAGCTGACTGACGGTACGGTCCTGTGTATCTCTAGCTGACTGACGGTCCTGTATATCTCTAGCTGACTGACGGTCTTGTATATCTCTAGCTGACTGACGGTCCTGTATATCTCTAGCTGACTGACGGTCCTGTATATCTCTAGCTGACTGACGGTCCTGTATATCTCTAGCTGACTGACGGTCCTGTATATCTCTAGCTGACTGACGGTACGGTCCTGTATATATCTAGCTGACTGACGGTCCTGTATATCTCTAGCTGACTGACGGTCCTGTGTATCTCTAGCTGGCTGACGGTACGGTCCTGTGTATCTCTAGCTGACTGACGGTCCTGTGTATCTCTAGCTGACTGACGGTACGGTCCTGTGTATCTCTAGCTGACTGACGGTACGGTCCTGTGTATCTCTAGCTGACTGACGGTACGGTCCTGTATATCTCTAGGTGACTGACGGTCCTGTGTATCTCTAGCTGACTGACGGTACGGTCCTGTATATCTCTAGCTGACTGACGGTCCTGTATATCTCTAGCTGACTGACGGTACGGTCTTGTATATCTCTAGCTGACTGACGGTCCTGTATATCTCTAGCTGACTGACGGTCCTGTGTATCTCTAGCTGACTGACGGTCCTGTGTATCTCTAGCTGACTGACGGTACGGTCCTGTGTATCTCTAGCTGACTGACGGTCCTGTATATCTCTAGCTGACTGACGGTCTTGTATATCTCTAGCTGACTGACGGTCCTGTATATCTCTAGCTGACTGACGGTCCTGTATATCTCTAGCTGACTGACGGTCCTGTATATCTCTAGCTGACTGACGGTCCTGTATATCTCTAGCTGACTGACGGTACGGTCCTGTATATCTCTAGCTGACTGACGGTACGGTCCTGTATATATCTAGCTGACTGACGGTCCTGTATATCTCTAGCTGACTGACGGTCCTGTGTATCTCTAGCTGGCTGACGGTACGGTCCTGTGTATCTCTAGCTGACTGACGGTCCTGTGTATCTCTAGCTGACTGACGGTACGGTCCTGTGTATCTCTAGCTGACTGACGGTACGGTCCTGTGTATCTCTAGCTGACTGACGGTACGGTCCTGTATATCTCTAGCTGACTGACGGTACGGTCCTGTATATCTCTAGCTGACTGACGGTCCTGTATATCTCTAGCTGACTGACGGTCCTGTATATCTCTAGCTGACTGACGGTCCTGTGTATCTCTAGCTGACTGACGGTACTGTGTATCTCTAGCTGACTGACGGTACGGTCCTGTATATCTCTAGCTGACTGACGGTCCTGTGTATCTCTAGCTAGCTGACTGACGGTCCTGTGTATCTCTAGCTGGCTGACGGTACGGTCCTGTATATCTCTAGCTGACTGACGGTACGGTCCTGTATATCTCTAGCTGACTGACGGTACGTTCCTGTGTATTTCAGCTGACTGACGGTCCTGTGTATCTCTAGCTGACTGACGGTAGGGTCCTGTATATCTCTAGCTGACTGACGGTACGGTCCTGTGTATCTCTAGCTGACTGACGGTACGGTCCTGTGTATCTCTAGCTGACTGACGTTCCGGTCCTGTGTATCTCTAGCTGACTGACGGTACGGTCCTGTATATCTCTACCTGACTGACGGTACGGTCCTGTATATCTCTAGCTGACTGACGGTCCTGTGTATCTCTAGCTGACTGACGGTACGGTCCTGTATATCTCTAGGTGACTGACGGTCCTGTATATCTCTAGCTGACTGACGGTCCTGTGTATCTCTAGCTGACTGACGGTCCTGTGTATCTCTAGCTGACTGACGGTCCTGTGTATCTCTAGCTGACTGACGGTCCTGTGTATCTCTAGCTGACTGACGGTCCTGTGTATCTCTAACTGACTGACGGTCCTGTGTATCTCTAGCTGACTGACGGTCCTGTGTATCTCTAGCTGACTGACGGTCCTGTGTATCTCTAACTGACTGACGGTACGGTCCTGTGTATCTCTAGCTGACTGACGGTCCTGTATATCTCTAGCTGACTGACGGTCCTGTATATCTCTAGCTGACTGACGGTCCTGTATATCTCTAGCTGACTGACGGTCCTGTGTATCTCTAGCTGACTGACGGTACGGTCCTGTATATCTCTAGGTGACTGACGGTCCTGTATATCTCTAGCTGACTGACGGTCCTGTGTATCTCTAGCTGACTGACGGTCCTGTGTATCTCTAGCTGACTGACGGTCCTGTGTATCTCTAGCTGACTGACGGTCCTGTGTATCTCTAGCTGACTGACGGTCCTGTGTATCTCTAGCTGACTGACGGTCCTGTGTATCTCTAGCTGACTGACGGTACGGTCCTGTATATCTCTAGCTGACTGACGGTCCTGTATATCTCTAGCTGACTGACGGTCCTGTATATCTCTAGCTGACTGACGGTCCTGTGTATCTCTAGCTGACTGACGGTCCTGTGTATCTCTAGCTGACTGACGGTACGGTCCTGTATATCTCTAGGTGACTGACGGTCCTGTATATCTCTAGCTGACTGACGGTCCTGTGTATCTCTAGCTGACTGACGGTCCTGTGTATCTCTAGCTGACTGACGGTCCTGTGTATCTCTAGCTGACTGACGGTCCTGTGTATCTCTAGCTGACTGACGGTCCTGTGTATCTCTAGCTGACTGACGGTCCTGTGTATCTCTAGCTGACTGACGGTCCTGTGTATCTCTAGCTGACTGACGGTCCTGTGTATCTCTAGCTGACTGACGGTACGGTCCTGTATATCTCTAGCTGACTGACGGTCCTGTATATCTCTAGCTGACTGACGGTCCTGTATATCTCTAGCTGACTGACGGTCCTGTATATCTCTAGCTGACTGACGGTCCTGTATATCTCTAGCTGACTGACGGTCCTGTATATCTCTAGCTGACTGACGGTACGGTCCTGTGTATCTCTAGCTGACTGACGGTACGGTCCTGTGTATCTCTAGCTGACTGACGGTACGGTCCTGTATATCTCTAGGTGACTGACGGTCCTGTATATCTCTAGCTGACTGACGGTCCTGTGTATCTCTAGCTGACTGACGGTACGGTCCTGTGTATCTCTAGCTGACTGACGGTACGGTCCTGTGTATCTCTAGCTGACTGACGGTACGGTCCTGTATATCTCTAGGTGACTGACGGTCCTGTGTATCTCTAGCTGACTGACGGTACGGTCCTGTATATCTCTAGCTGACTGACGGTCCTGTATATCTCTAGCTGACTGACGGTACGGTCCTGTATATCTCTAGCTGACTGACGGTCCTGTGTATCTCTAGCTGACTGACGGTCCTGTGTATCTCTAGCTGACTGACGGTCCTGTGTATCTCTAGCTGACTGACGGTACGGTCCTGTGTATCTCTAGCTGACTGACGGTCCTGTATATCTCTAGCTGACTGACGGTCTTGTATATCTCTAGCTGACTGACGGTCCTGTATATCTCTAGCTGACTGACGGTCCTGTATATCTCTAGCTGACTGACGGTCCTGTATATCTCTAGCTGACTGACGGTCCTGTATATCTCTAGCTGACTGACGGTACGGTCCTGTATATCTCTAGCTGACTGACGGTACGGTCCTGTATATCTCTAGCTGACTGACGGTACGGTCCTGTATATATCTAGCTGACTGACGGTCCTGTATATCTCTAGCTGACTGACGGTCCTGTGTATCTCTAGCTGGCTGACGGTACGGTCCTGTGTATCTCTAGCTGACTGACGGTCCTGTGTATCTCTAGCTGACTGACGGTACGGTCCTGTGTATCTCTAGCTGACTGACGGTACGGTCCTGTGTATCTCTAGCTGACTGACGGTACGGTCCTGTATATCTCTAGCTGACTGACGGTACGGTCCTGTATATCTCTAGCTGACTGACGGTCCTGTATATCTCTAGCTGACTGACGGTCCTGTATATCTCTAGCTGACTGACGGTCCTGTATATCTCTAGCTGAATGACGGTACGGTCCTGTATATCTCTAGCTGACTGACGGTCCTGTATATCTCTAGCTGACTGACGGTCCTGTGTATCTCTAGCTGACTGACGGTACTGTGTATCTCTAGCTGACTGACGGTACGGTCCTGTATATCTCTAGCTGACTGACGGTCCTGTGTATCTCTAGCTAGCTGACTGACGGTCCTGTGTATCTCTAGCTGGCTGACGGTACGGTCCTGTATATCTCTAGCTGACTGACGGTACGGTCCTGTATATCTCTAGCTGACTGACGGTACGTTCCTGTGTATCTCTAGCTGACTGACGGTCCTGTGTATCTCTAACTGACTGACGGTACGGTCCTGTTTATCTCTAGCTGACTGACGGTAGGGTCCTGTATATCTCTAGCTGACTGACGGTACGGTCCTGTGTATCTCTAGCTGACTGACGGTACGGTCCTGTGTATCTCTAGCTGACTGACGTTCCGGTCCTGTGTATCTCTAGCTGACTGACGGTACGGTCCTGTATATCTCTACCTGACTGACGGTACGGTCCTGTATATCTCTAGCTGACTGACGGTCCTGTGTATCTCTAGCTGACTGACGGTACGGTCCTGTATATCTCTAGGTGACTGACGGTCCTGTATATCTCTAGCTGACTGACGGTCCTGTGTATCTCTAGCTGACTGACGGTCCTGTGTATCTCTAGCTGACTGACGGTCCTGTGTATCTCTAGCTGACTGACGGTCCTGTGTATCTCTAGCTGACTGACGGTCCTGTGTATCTCTAGCTGACTGACGGTCCTGTGTATCTCTAGCTGACTGACGGTCCTGTGTATCTCTAGCTGACTGACGGTACGGTCCTGTGTATCTCTAGCTGACTGACGGTCCTGTATATCTCTAGCTGACTGACGGTCCTGTATATCTCTAGCTGACTGACGGTCCTGTATATCTCTAGCTGACTTACGGTCCTGTGTATCTCTAGCTGACTGACGGTACGGTCCTGTATATCTCTAGGTGACTGACGGTCCTGTATATCTCTAGCTGACTGACGGTCCTGTGTATCTCTAGCTGACTGACGGTCCTGTGTATCTCTAGCTGACTGACGGTCCTGTGTATCTCTAGCTGACTGACGGTCCTGTGTATCTCTAGCTGACTGACGGTCCTGTGTATCTCTAGCTGACTGACGGTACGGTCCTGTATATCTCTAGCTGACTGACGGTCCTGTATATCTCTAGCTGACTGACGGTCCTGTGTATCTCTAGCTGACTGACGGTCCTGTGTATCTCTAGCTGACTGACGGTACGGTCCTGTATATCTCTAGGTGACTGACGGTCCTGTATATCTCTAGCTGACTGACGGTCCTGTGTATCTCTAGCTGACTGACGGTCCTGTGTATCTCTAGCTGACTGACGGTCCTGTGTATCTCTAGCTGACTGACGGTCCTGTGTATCTCTAGCTGACTGACGGTCCTGTGTATCTCTAGCTGACTGACGGTCCTGTGTATCTCTAGCTGACTGACGGTCCTGTGTATCTCTAGCTGACTGACGGTCCTGTGTATCTCTAGCTGACTGACGGTACGGTCCTGTATATCTCTAGCTGACTGACGGTCCTGTATATCTCTAGCTGACTGACGGTCCTGTATATCTCTAGCTGACTGACGGTCCTGTATATCTCTAGCTGACTGACGGTCCTGTATATCTCTAGCTGACTGACGGTCCTGTATATCTCTAGCTGACTGACGGTCCTGTATATCTCTAGCTGACTGACGGTACGGTCCTGTATATATCTAGCTGACTGACGGTCCTGTATATCTCTAGCTGACTGATGGTCCTGTGTATCTCTAGCTGGCTGACGGTACGGTCCTGTGTATCTCTAGCTGACTGACGGTCCTGTGTATCTCTAGCTGACTGACGGTACGGTCCTGTGTATCTCTAGCTGACTGACGGTACGGTCCTGTGTATCTCTAGCTGACTGACGGTACGGTCCTGTATATCTCTAGGTGACTGACGGTCCTGTGTATCTCTAGCTGACTGACGGTACGGTCCTGTATATCTCTAGCTGACTGACGGTCATGTATATCTCTAGCTGACTGACGGTACGGTCCTGTATATCTCTAGCTGACTGACGGTCCTGTATATCTCTAGCTGACTGACGGTCCTGTGTATCTCTAGCTGACTGACGGTCCTGTGTATCTCTAGCTGACTGACGGTACGGTCCTGTGTATCTCTAGCTGACTGACGGTCCTGTATATCTCTAGCTGACTGACGGTCTTGTATATCTCTAGCTGACTGACGGTCTTGTATATCTCTAGCTGACTGACGGTCCTGTATATCTCTAGCTGACTGACGGTCCTGTATATCTCTAGCTGACTGACGGTCCTGTATATCTCTAGCTGACTGACGGTCCTGTATATCTCTAGCTGACTGACGGTACGGTCCTGTATATCTCTAGCTGACTGACGGTACGGTCCTGTATATATCTAGCTGACTGACGGTCCTGTATATCTCTAGCTGACTGACGGTCCTGTGTATCTCTAGCTGGCTGACGGTACGGTCCTGTGTATCTCTAGCTGACTGACGGTCCTGTGTATCTCTAGCTGACTGACGGTACGGTCCTGTGTATCTCTAGCTGACTGACGGTACGGTCCTGTGTATCTCTAGCTGACTGACGGTACGGTCCTGTGTATCTCTAGCTGACTGACGGTACGGTCCTGTGTATCTCTAGCTGACTGACGGTCCTGTATATCTCTAGCTGACTGACGGTCCTGTATATCTCTAGCTGACTGACGGTCCTGTATATCTCTAGCTGAATGACGGTACGGTCCTGTATATCTCTAGCTGACTGACGGTCCTGTATATCTCTAGCTGACTGACGGTCCTGTGTATCTCTAGCTGACTGACGGTACTGTGTATCTCTAGCTGACTGACGGTACGGTCCTGTATATCTCTAGCTGACTGACGGTCCTGTGTATCTCTAGCTAGCTGACTGACGGTCCTGTGTATCTCTAGCTGGCTGACGGTACGGTCCTGTATATCTCTAGCTGACTGACGGTACGGTCCTGTATATCTCTAGCTGACTGACGGTACGTTCCTGTGTATCTCTAGCTGACTGACGGTCCTGTGTATCTCTAACTGACTGACGGTACGGTCCTGTGTATCTCTAGCTGACTGACGGTAGGGTCCTGTATATCTCTAGCTGACTGACGGTACGGTCCTGTGTATCTCTAGCTGACTGACGGTACGGTCCTGTATATCTCTAGCTGACTGACGGTCCTGTATATCTCTAGGTGACTGACGGTACGGTCCTGTATATCTAGGTGACTGACGGTACGGTCCTGTGTATCTCTAGCTGACTGACGGTACGGTCCTGTGTATCTCTAGCTGACTGACGGTACGGTCCTGTGTATCTCTAGCTGACTGACGGTACGGTCCTGTATATCTCTAGGTGACTGACGGTACGGTCCTGTATATCTCTAGGTGACTGACGGTCCTGTATATCTCTAGGTGACTGACGGTCCTGTATATCTCTAGGTGACTGACGGTCCTGTATATCTCTAGCTGACTGACGTTACGGTCCTGTGTATCTCTAGCTGACTGACGGTACGGTCCTGTATATCTCTAGCTGACTGACGGTCCTGTATATCTCTAGGTGACTGACGGTACGGTCCTGTATATCTAGGTGACTGACGGTACGGTCCTGTGTATCTCTAGCTGACTGACGGTACGGTCCTGTGTATCTCTAGCTGACTGACGGTACGGTCCTGTGTATCTCTAGCTGACTGACGGTACGGTCCTGTATATCTCTAGCTGACTGACGGTACGGTCCTGTATATCTCTAGGTGACTGACGGTACGGTCCTGTATATCTCTAGGTGACTGACGGTCCTGTATATCTCTAGCTGACTGACGGTACGGTCCTGTGTATCTCTAGCTGACTGACGGTACGGTCCTGTATATCTCTAGGTGACTGACGGTCCTGTGTATCTCTAGCTGACTGACGGTACGGTCCTGTATATCTCTAGCTGACTGGCGGTCCTGTATATCTCTAGCTGACTGACGGTACGGTCCTGTATATCTCTAGCTGACTGACGGTACGGTCCTGTGTATCTCTAGCTGACTGACGGTCCTGTATATCTCTAGCTGACTGACGGTCCTGTGTATCTCTAGCTGACTGACGGTCCTGTGTATCTCTAGCTGACTGACGGTAGGGTCCTGTATATCTCTAGCTGACTGACGGTACGGTCCTGTGTATCTCTAGCTGACTGACGGTACGGTCCTGTATATCTCTAGCTGACTGACGGTCCTGTGTATCTCTAGCTGACTGACGTTCCGGTCCTGTGTATCTCTAGCTGACTGACGGTACGGTCCTGTATATCTCTACCTGACTGACGGTACGGTCCTGTATATCTCTAGCTGACTGACGGTCCTGTGTATCTCTAGCTGACTGACGGTACGGTCCTGTATATCTCTAGGTGACTGACGGTCCTGTGTATCTCTAGCTGACTGACGGTCCTGTGTATCTCTAGCTGACTGACGGTCCTGTGTATCTCTAGCTGACTGACGGTCCTGTGTATCTCTAGCTGACTGACGGTCCTGTGTATCTCTAGCTGACTGACGGTCCTGTGTATCTCTAGCTGACTGACGGTCCTGTGTATCTCTAGCTGACTGACGGTCCTGTGTATCTCTAGCTGACTGACGGTCCTGTGTATCTCTAGCTGACTGACGGTACGGTCCTGTATATCTCTAGCTGACTGACGGTCCTGTATATCTCTAGCTGACTGACGGTCCTGTATATCTCTAGCTGACTGACGGTCCTGTATATCTCTAGCTGACTGACGGTCCTGTATATCTCTAGCTGACTGACGGTCCTGTATATCTCTAGCTGATTGACGGTCCTGTATATCTCTAGCTGACTGACGGTACGGTCCTGTATATATCTAGCTGACTGACGGTCCTGTATATCTCTAGCTGACTGACGGTCCTGTGTATCTCTAGCTGACTGACGGTACGGTCCTGTATATCTCTAGCTGACTGACGGTACGGTCCTGTATATATCTAGCTGACTGACGGTCCTGTATATCTCTAGCTGACTGACGGTCCTGTGTATCTCTAGCTGACTGACGGTACGGTCCTGTGTATCTCTAGCTGACTGACGGTACGGTCCTGTATATCTCTAGCTGACTGACGGTCCTGTATATCTCTAGCTGACTGACGGTCCTGTATATCTCTAGCTGACTGACGGTCCTGTATATCTCTAGCTGACTGACGGTCCTGTATATCTCTAGCTGACTGACGGTCCTGTATATCTCTAGCTGACTGACGGTCCTGTATATCTCTAGCTGACTGACGGTCCTGTATATCTCTAGCTGACTGACGGTCCTGTATATCTCTAGCTGACTGACGGTCCTGTATATCTCTAGCTGACTGACGGTCCTGTATATCTCTAGCTGACTGACGGTCCTGTATATCTCTAGCTGACTGACGGTACGGTCCTGTATATCTCTAGCTGACTGACGGTACGGTCCTGTATATCTCTAGCTGACTGACGGTCCTGTATATCTCTAGCTGACTGACGGTACGGTCCTGTATATCTCTAGCTGACTGACGGTCCTGTATATCTCTAGCTGACTGACGGTCCTGTATATCTCTAGCTGACTGACGGTCCTGTATATCTCTAGCTGACTGACGGTCCTGTATATCTCTAGCTGACTGACGGTCCTGTGTATCTCTAGCTGACTGACGGTACGGTCCTGTGTATCTCTAGCTGACTGACGGTCCTGTATATCTCTAGCTGACTGACGGTCTTGTATATCTCTAGCTGACTGACGGTCCTGTATATCTCTAGCTGACTGACGGTCCTGTATATCTCTAGCTGACTGACGGTCCTGTATATCTCTAGCTGACTGACGGTCCTGTATATCTCTAGCTGACTGACGGTACGGTCCTGTATATATCTAGCTGACTGACGGTCCTGTATATCTCTAGCTGACTGACGGTCCTGTGTATCTCTAGCTGGCTGACGGTACGGTCCTGTGTATCTCTAGCTGACTGACGGTCCTGTGTATCTCTAGCTGACTGACGGTACGGTCCTGTGTATCTCTAGCTGACTGACGGTACGGTCCTGTGTATCTCTAGCTGACTGACGGTACGGTCCTGTATATCTCTAGGTGACTGACGGTCCTGTGTATCTCTAGCTGACTGACGGTACGGTCCTGTATATCTCTAGCTGACTGACGGTCCTGTATATCTCTAGCTGACTGACGGTACGGTCCTGTATATCTCTAGCTGACTGACGGTCCTGTATATCTCTAGCTGACTGACGGTCCTGTGTATCTCTAGCTGACTGACGGTCCTGTGTATCTCTAGCTGACTGACGGTACGGTCCTGTGTATCTCTAGCTGACTGACGGTCCTGTATATCTCTAGCTGACTGACGGTCTTGTATATCTCTAGCTGACTGACGGTCCTGTATATCTCTAGCTGACTGACGGTCCTGTATATCTCTAGCTGACTGACGGTCCTGTATATCTCTAGCTGACTGACGGTCCTGTATATCTCTAGCTGACTGACGGTACGGTCCTGTATATCTCTAGCTGACTGACGGTACGGTCCTGTATATCTCTAGCTGACTGACGGTCCTGTATATCTCTAGCTGACTGACGGTCCTGTGTATCTCTAGCTGGCTGACGGTACGGTCCTGTGTATCTCTAGCTGACTGACGGTCCTGTGTATCTCTAGCTGACTGACGGTACGGTCCTGTGTATCTCTAGCTGACTGACGGTACGGTCCTGTGTATCTCTAGCTGACTGACGGTACGGTCCTGTATATCTCTAGCTGACTGACGGTACGGTCCTGTATATCTCTAGCTGACTGACGGTCCTGTATATCTCTAGCTGACTGACGGTCCTGTATATCTCTAGCTGACTGACGGTCCTGTGTATCTCTAGCTGACTGACGGTCCTGTGTATCTCTAGCTGACTGACGGTCCTGTGTATCTCTAGCTGACTGACGGTCCTGTGTATCTCTAGCTGACTGACGGTCCTGTGTATCTCTAGCTGACTGACGGTCCTGTGTATCTCTAGCTGACTGACGGTCCTGTGTATCTCTAGCTGACTGACGGTACGGTCCTGTGTATCTCTAGCTGACTGACGGTCCTGTATATCTCTAGCTGACTGACGGTCCTGTATATCTCTAGCTGACTGACGGTCCTGTATATCTCTAGCTGACTGACGGTCCTGTATATCTCTAGCTGACTGACGGTCCTGTGTATCTCTAGCTGACTGACGGTACGGTCCTGTATATCTCTAGGTGACTGACGGTCCTGTATATCTCTAGCTGACTGACGGTCCTGTGTATCTCTAGCTGACTGACGGTCCTGTGTATCTCTAGCTGACTGACGGTCCTGTGTATCTCTAGCTGACTGACGGTCCTGTGTATCTCTAGCTGACTGACGGTCCTGTGTATCTCTAGCTGACTGACGGTCCTGTGTATCTCTAGCTGACTGACGGTACGGTCCTGTATATCTCTAGCTGACTGACGGTCCTGTATATCTCTAGCTGACTGACGGTCCTGTGTATCTCTAGCTGACTGACGGTCCTGTGTATCTCTAGCTGACTGACGGTACGGTCCTGTATATCTCTAGGTGACTGACGGTCCTGTATATCTCTAGCTGACTGACGGTCCTGTGTATCTCTAGCTGACTGACGGTCCTGTGTATCTCTAGCTGACTGACGGTCCTGTGTATCTCTAGCTGACTGACGGTCCTGTGTATCTCTAGCTGACTGACGGTCCTGTGTATCTCTAGCTGACTGACGGTCCTGTGTATCTCTAGCTGACTGACGGTCCTGTGTATCTCTAGCTGACTGACGGTCCTGTGTATCTCTAGCTGACTGACGGTACGGTCCTGTATATCTCTAGCTGACTGACGGTCCTGTATATCTCTAGCTGACTGACGGTCCTGTATATCTCTAGCTGACTGACGGTCCTGTATATCTCTAGCTGACTGACGGTCCTGTATATCTCTAGCTGACTGACGGTCCTGTATATCTCTAGCTGACTGACGGTACGGTCCTGTGTATCTCTAGCTGACTGACGGTACGGTCCTGTGTATCTCTAGCTGACTGACGGTACGGTCCTGTATATCTCTAGGTGACTGACGGTCCTGTATATCTCTAGCTGACTGACGGTCCTGTGTATCTCTAGCTGACTGACGGTACGGTCCTGTGTATCTCTAGCTGACTGACGGTACGGTCCTGTGTATCTCTAGCTGACTGACGGTACGGTCCTGTATATCTCTAGGTGACTGACGGTCCTGTGTATCTCTAGCTGACTGACGGTACGGTCCTGTATATCTCTAGCTGACTGACGGTCCTGTATATCTCTAGCTGACTGACGGTACGGTCCTGTATATCTCTAGCTGACTGACGGTCCTGTGTATCTCTAGCTGACTGACGGTCCTGTGTATCTCTAGCTGACTGACGGTCCTGTGTATCTCTAGCTGACTGACGGTACGGTCCTGTGTATCTCTAGCTGACTGACGGTCCTGTATATCTCTAGCTGACTGACGGTCTTGTATATCTCTAGCTGACTGACGGTCCTGTATATCTCTAGCTGACTGACGGTCCTGTATATCTCTAGCTGACTGACGGTCCTGTATATCTCTAGCTGACTGACGGTCCTGTATATCTCTAGCTGACTGACGGTACGGTCCTGTATATCTCTAGCTGACTGACGGTACGGTCCTGTATATCTCTAGCTGACTGACGGTACGGTCCTGTATATATCTAGCTGACTGACGGTCCTGTATATCTCTAGCTGACTGACGGTCCTGTGTATCTCTAGCTGGCTGACGGTACGGTCCTGTGTATCTCTAGCTGACTGACGGTCCTGTGTATCTCTAGCTGACTGACGGTACGGTCCTGTGTATCTCTAGCTGACTGACGGTACGGTCCTGTGTATCTCTAGCTGACTGACGGTACGGTCCTGTATATCTCTAGCTGACTGACGGTACGGTCCTGTATATCTCTAGCTGACTGACGGTCCTGTATATCTCTAGCTGACTGACGGTCCTGTATATCTCTAGCTGACTGACGGTCCTGTATATCTCTAGCTGAATGACGGTACGGTCCTGTATATCTCTAGCTGACTGACGGTCCTGTATATCTCTAGCTGACTGACGGTCCTGTGTATCTCTAGCTGACTGACGGTACTGTGTATCTCTAGCTGACTGACGGTACGGTCCTGTATATCTCTAGCTGACTGACGGTCCTGTGTATCTCTAGCTAGCTGACTGACGGTCCTGTGTATCTCTAGCTGGCTGACGGTACGGTCCTGTATATCTCTAGCTGACTGACGGTACGGTCCTGTATATCTCTAGCTGACTGACGGTACGTTCCTGTGTATCTCTAGCTGACTGACGGTCCTGTGTATCTCTAACTGACTGACGGTACGGTCCTGTTTATCTCTAGCTGACTGACGGTAGGGTCCTGTATATCTCTAGCTGACTGACGGTACGGTCCTGTGTATCTCTAGCTGACTGACGGTACGGTCCTGTGTATCTCTAGCTGACTGACGTTCCGGTCCTGTGTATCTCTAGCTGACTGACGGTACGGTCCTGTATATCTCTACCTGACTGACGGTACGGTCCTGTATATCTCTAGCTGACTGACGGTCCTGTGTATCTCTAGCTGACTGACGGTACGGTCCTGTATATCTCTAGGTGACTGACGGTCCTGTATATCTCTAGCTGACTGACGGTCCTGTGTATCTCTAGCTGACTGACGGTCCTGTGTATCTCTAGCTGACTGACGGTCCTGTGTATCTCTAGCTGACTGACGGTCCTGTGTATCTCTAGCTGACTGACGGTCCTGTGTATCTCTAGCTGACTGACGGTCCTGTGTATCTCTAGCTGACTGACGGTCCTGTGTATCTCTAGCTGACTGACGGTCCTGTGTATCTCTAGCTGACTGACGGTCCTGTGTATCTCTAGCTGACTGACGGTACGGTCCTGTGTATCTCTAGCTGACTGACGGTCCTGTATATCTCTAGCTGACTGACGGTCCTGTATATCTCTAGCTGACTGACGGTCCTGTATATCTCTAGCTGACTTACGGTCCTGTGTATCTCTAGCTGACTGACGGTACGGTCCTGTATATCTCTAGGTGACTGACGGTCCTGTATATCTCTAGCTGACTGACGGTCCTGTGTATCTCTAGCTGACTGACGGTCCTGTGTATCTCTAGCTGACTGACGGTCCTGTGTATCTCTAGCTGACTGACGGTCCTGTGTATCTCTAGCTGACTGACGGTCCTGTGTATCTCTAGCTGACTGACGGTACGGTCCTGTATATCTCTAGCTGACTGACGGTCCTGTATATCTCTAGCTGACTGACGGTCCTGTGTATCTCTAGCTGACTGACGGTCCTGTGTATCTCTAGCTGACTGACGGTACGGTCCTGTATATCTCTAGGTGACTGACGGTCCTGTATATCTCTAGCTGACTGACGGTCCTGTGTATCTCTAGCTGACTGACGGTCCTGTGTATCTCTAGCTGACTGACGGTCCTGTGTATCTCTAGCTGACTGACGGTCCTGTGTATCTCTAGCTGACTGACGGTCCTGTGTATCTCTAGCTGACTGACGGTCCTGTGTATCTCTAGCTGACTGACGGTCCTGTGTATCTCTAGCTGACTGACGGTCCTGTGTATCTCTAGCTGACTGACGGTACGGTCCTGTATATCTCTAGCTGACTGACGGTCCTGTATATCTCTAGCTGACTGACGGTCCTGTATATCTCTAGCTGACTGACGGTCCTGTATATCTCTAGCTGACTGACGGTCCTGTATATCTCTAGCTGACTGACGGTCCTGTATATCTCTAGCTGACTGACGGTCCTGTATATCTCTAGCTGACTGACGGTACGGTCCTGTATATATCTAGCTGACTGACGGTCCTTAATATCTCTAGCTGACTGATGGTCCTGTGTATCTCTAGCTGGCTGACGGTACGGTCCTGTGTATCTCTAGCTGACTGACGGTCCTGTGTATCTCTAGCTGACTGACGGTACGGTCCTGTGTATCTCTAGCTGACTGACGGTACGGTCCTGTGTATCTCTAGCTGACTGACGGTACGGTCCTGTATATCTCTAGGTGACTGACGGTCCTGTGTATCTCTAGCTGACTGACGGTACGGTCCTGTATATCTCTAGCTGACTGACGGTCATGTATATCTCTAGCTGACTGACGGTACGGTCCTGTATATCTCTAGCTGACTGACGGTCCTGTATATCTCTAGCTGACTGACGGTCCTGTGTATCTCTAGCTGACTGACGGTCCTGTGTATCTCTAGCTGACTGACGGTACGGTCCTGTGTATCTCTAGCTGACTGACGGTCCTGTATATCTCTAGCTGACTGACGGTCTTGTATATCTCTAGCTGACTGACGGTCCTGTATATCTCTAGCTGACTGACGGTCCTGTATATCTCTAGCTGACTGACGGTCCTGTATATCTCTAGCTGACTGACGGTCCTGTATATCTCTAGCTGACTGACGGTCCTGTATATCTCTAGCTGACTGACGGTACGGTCCTGTATATCTCTAGCTGACTGACGGTACGGTCCTGTATATCTCTAGCTGACTGACGGTCCTGTGTATCTCTAGCTGGCTGACGGTACGGTCCTGTGTATCTCTAGCTGACTGACGGTCCTGTGTATCTCTAGCTGACTGACGGTACGGTCCTGTGTATCTCTAGCTGACTGACGGTACGGTCCTGTGTATCTCTAGCTGACTGACGGTACGGTCCTGTGTATCTCTAGCTGACTGACGGTACGGTCCTGTGTATCTCTAGCTGACTGACGGTCCTGTATATCTCTAGCTGACTGACGGTCCTGTATATCTCTAGCTGACTGACGGTCCTGTATATCTCTAGCTGAATGACGGTACGGTCCTGTATATCTCTAGCTGACTGACGGTCCTGTATATCTCTAGCTGACTGACGGTCCTGTGTATCTCTAGCTGACTGACGGTACTGTGTATCTCTAGCTGACTGACGGTACGGTCCTGTATATCTCTAGCTGACTGACGGTCCTGTGTATCTCTAGCTAGCTGACTGACGGTCCTGTGTATCTCTAGCTGGCTGACGGTACGGTCCTGTATATCTCTAGCTGACTGACGGTACGGTCCTGTATATCTCTAGCTGACTGACGGTACGTTCCTGTGTATCTCTAGCTGACTGACGGTCCTGTGTATCTCTAACTGACTGACGGTACGGTCCTGTGTATCTCTAGCTGACTGACGGTAGGGTCCTGTATATCTCTAGCTGACTGACGGTACGGTCCTGTGTATCTCTAGCTGACTGACGGTACGGTCCTGTATATCTCTAGCTGACTGACGGTCCTGTATATCTCTAGGTGACTGACGGTACGGTCCTGTATATCTAGGTGACTGACGGTACGGTCCTGTGTATCTCTAGCTGACTGACGGTACGGTCCTGTGTATCTCTAGCTGACTGACGGTACGGTCCTGTGTATCTCTAGCTGACTGACGGTACGGTCCTGTATATCTCTAGGTGACTGACGGTACGGTCCTGTATATCTCTAGGTGACTGACGGTCCTGTATATCTCTAGGTGACTGACGGTCCTGTATATCTCTAGGTGACTGACGGTCCTGTATATCTCTAGCTGACTGACGTTACGGTCCTGTGTATCTCTAGCTGACTGACGGTACGGTCCTGTATATCTCTAGCTGACTGACGGTCCTGTATATCTCTAGGTGACTGACGGTACGGTCCTGTATATCTAGGTGACTGACGGTACGGTCCTGTGTATCTCTAGCTGACTGACGGTACGGTCCTGTGTATCTCTAGCTGACTGACGGTACGGTCCTGTGTATCTCTAGCTGACTGACGGTACGGTCCTGTATATCTCTAGCTGACTGACGGTACGGTCCTGTATATCTCTAGGTGACTGACGGTACGGTCCTGTATATCTCTAGGTGACTGACGGTCCTGTATATCTCTAGCTGACTGACGGTACGGTCCTGTGTATCTCTAGCTGACTGACGGTACGGTCCTGTATATCTCTAGGTGACTGACGGTCCTGTGTATCTCTAGCTGACTGACGGTACGGTCCTGTATATCTCTAGCTGACTGGCGGTCCTGTATATCTCTAGCTGACTGACGGTACGGTCCTGTATATCTCTAGCTGACTGACGGTACGGTCCTGTGTATCTCTAGCTGACTGACGGTCCTGTATATCTCTAGCTGACTGACGGTCCTGTGTATCTCTAGCTGACTGACGGTCCTGTGTATCTCTAGCTGACTGACGGTAGGGTCCTGTATATCTCTAGCTGACTGACGGTACGGTCCTGTGTATCTCTAGCTGACTGACGGTACGGTCCTGTATATCTCTAGCTGACTGACGGTCCTGTGTGTCTCTAGCTGACTGACGTTCCGGTCCTGTGTATCTCTAGCTGACTGACGGTACGGTCCTGTATATCTCTACCTGACTGACGGTACGGTCCTGTATATCTCTAGCTGACTGACGGTCCTGTGTATCTCTAGCTGACTGACGGTACGGTCCTGTATATCTCTAGGTGACTGACGGTCCTGTGTATCTCTAGCTGACTGACGGTCCTGTGTATCTCTAGCTGACTGACGGTCCTGTGTATCTCTAGCT
The DNA here is from genome assembly GCF_029448725.1 of Salvelinus fontinalis. NCBI lineage: Eukaryota > Metazoa > Chordata > Actinopteri > Salmoniformes > Salmonidae > Salvelinus > Salvelinus fontinalis. The sequence goes on from NC_074676.1 coordinate 59,236,405, forward strand.
GACTGACGGTCCTGTGTATCTCTAGCTGACTGACGGTCCTGTGTATCTCTAGCTGACTGACGGTCCTGTGTATCTCTAGCTGACTGACGGTCCTGTGTATCTCTAGCTGACTGACGGTCCTGTGTATCTCTAGCTGACTGACGGTCCTGTGTATCTCTAGCTGACTGACGGTACGGTCCTGTATATCTCTAGCTGACTGACGGTCCTGTATATCTCTAGCTGACTGACGGTCCTGTATATCTCTAGCTGACTGACGGTCCTGTATATCTCTAGCTGACTGACGGTCCTGTATATCTCTAGCTGACTGACGGTCCTGTATATCTCTAGCTGATTGACGGTCCTGTATATCTCTAGCTGACTGACGGTACGGTCCTGTATATATCTAGCTGACTGACGGTCCTGTATATCTCTAGCTGACTGACGGTCCTGTGTATCTCTAGCTGACTGACGGTACGGTCCTGTATATCTCTAGCTGACTGACGGTACGGTCCTGTATATATCTAGCTGACTGACGGTCCTGTATATCTCTAGCTGACTGACGGTCCTGTGTATCTCTAGCTGACTGACGGTACGGTCCTGTGTATCTCTAGCTGACTGACGGTACGGTCCTGTATATCTCTAGCTGACTGACGGTCCTGTATATCTCTAGCTGACTGACGGTCCTGTATATCTCTAGCTGACTGACGGTCCTGTATATCTCTAGCTGACTGACGGTCCTGTATATCTCTAGCTGACTGACGGTCCTGTATATCTCTAGCTGACTGACGGTCCTGTATATCTCTAGCTGACTGACGGTACGGTCCTGTGTATCTCTAGCTGACTGACGGTACGGTCCTGTGTATCTCTAGCTGACTGACGGTACGGTCCTGTATATCTCTAGCTGACTGACGGTACGGTCCTGTATATCTCTAGGTGACTGACGGTACGGTCCTGTATATCTCTAGGTGACTGACGGTCCTGTATATCTCTAGCTGACTGACGGTACGGTCCTGTGTATCTCTAGCTGACTGACGGTACGGTCCTGTATATCTCTAGGTGACTGACGGTCCTGTGTATCTCTAGCTGACTGACGGTACGGTCCTGTATATCTCTAGCTGACTGGCGGTCCTGTATATCTCTAGCTGACTGACGGTACGGTCCTGTATATCTCTAGCTGACTGACGGTACGGTCCTGTGTATCTCTAGCTGACTGACGGTCCTGTATATCTCTAGCTGACTGACGGTCCTGTGTATCTCTAGCTGACTGACGGTCCTGTGTATCTCTAGCTGACTGACGGTAGGGTCCTGTATATCTCTAGCTGACTGACGGTACGGTCCTGTGTATCTCTAGCTGACTGACGGTACGGTCCTGTATATCTCTAGCTGACTGACGGTCCTGTGTATCTCTAGCTGACTGACGTTCCGGTCCTGTGTATCTCTAGCTGACTGACGGTACGGTCCTGTATATCTCTACCTGACTGACGGTACGGTCCTGTATATCTCTAGCTGACTGACGGTCCTGTGTATCTCTAGCTGACTGACGGTACGGTCCTGTATATCTCTAGGTGACTGACGGTCCTGTGTATCTCTAGCTGACTGACGGTCCTGTGTATCTCTAGCTGACTGACGGTCCTGTGTATCTCTAGCTGACTGACGGTCCTGTGTATCTCTAGCTGACTGACGGTCCTGTGTATCTCTAGCTGACTGACGGTCCTGTGTATCTCTAGCTGACTGACGGTCCTGTGTATCTCTAGCTGACTGACGGTCCTGTGTATCTCTAGCTGACTGACGGTCCTGTGTATCTCTAGCTGACTGACGGTACGGTCCTGTATATCTCTAGCTGACTGACGGTCCTGTATATCTCTAGCTGACTGACGGTCCTGTATATCTCTAGCTGACTGACGGTCCTGTATATCTCTAGCTGACTGACGGTCCTGTATATCTCTAGCTGACTGACGGTCCTGTATATCTCTAGCTGATTGACGGTCCTGTATATCTCTAGCTGACTGACGGTACGGTCCTGTATATATCTAGCTGACTGACGGTCCTGTATATCTCTAGCTGACTGACGGTCCTGTGTATCTCTAGCTGACTGACGGTACGGTCCTGTATATCTCTAGCTGACTGACGGTACGGTCCTGTATATATCTAGCTGACTGACGGTCCTGTATATCTCTAGCTGACTGACGGTCCTGTGTATCTCTAGCTGACTGACGGTACGGTCCTGTGTATCTCTAGCTGACTGACGGTACGGTCCTGTATATCTCTAGCTGACTGACGGTCCTGTATATCTCTAGCTGACTGACGGTCCTGTATATCTCTAGCTGACTGACGGTCCTGTATATCTCTAGCTGACTGACGGTCCTGTATATCTCTAGCTGACTGACGGTCCTGTATATCTCTAGCTGACTGACGGTCCTGTATATCTCTAGCTGACTGACGGTCCTGTATATCTCTAGCTGACTGACGGTCCTGTATATCTCTAGCTGACTGACGGTCCTGTATATCTCTAGCTGACTGACGGTCCTGTATATCTCTAGCTGACTGACGGTCCTGTATATCTCTAGCTGACTGACGGTCCTGTATATCTCTAGCTGACTGACGGTACGGTCCTGTATATCTCTAGCTGACTGACGGTACGGTCCTTTATATCTCTAGCTGACTGACGGTCCTGTATATCTCTAGCTGACTGACGGTACGGTCCTGTATATCTCTAGCTGACTGACGGTCCTGTATATCTCTAGCTGACTGACGGTCCTGTATATCTCTAGCTGACTGACGGTCCTGTATATCTCTAGCTGACTGACGGTCCTGTATATCTCTAGCTGACTGACGGTCCTGTGTATCTCTAGCTGACTGACGGTACGGTCCTGTGTATCTCTAGCTGACTGACGGTCCTGTATATCTCTAGCTGACTGACGGTCTTGTATATCTCTAGCTGACTGACGGTCCTGTATATCTCTAGCTGACTGACGGTCCTGTATATCTCTAGCTGACTGACGGTCCTGTATATCTCTAGCTGACTGACGGTCCTGTATATCTCTAGCTGACTGACGGTACGGTCCTGTATATATCTAGCTGACTGACGGTCCTGTATATCTCTAGCTGACTGACGGTCCTGTGTATCTCTAGCTGGCTGACGGTACGGTCCTGTGTATCTCTAGCTGACTGACGGTCCTGTGTATCTCTAGCTGACTGACGGTACGGTCCTGTGTATCTCTAGCTGACTGACGGTACGGTCCTGTGTATCTCTAGCTGACTGACGGTACGGTCCTGTATATCTCTAGGTGACTGACGGTCCTGTGTATCTCTAGCTGACTGACGGTACGGTCCTGTATATCTCTAGCTGACTGACGGTCCTGTATATCTCTAGCTGACTGACGGTACGGTCCTGTATATCTCTAGCTGACTGACGGTCCTGTATATCTCTAGCTGACTGACGGTCCTGTGTATCTCTAGCTGACTGACGGTCCTGTGTATCTCTAGCTGACTGACGGTACGGTCCTGTGTATCTCTAGCTGACTGACGGTCCTGTATATCTCTAGCTGACTGACGGTCTTGTATATCTCTAGCTGACTGACGGTCCTGTATATCTCTAGCTGACTGACGGTCCTGTATATCTCTAGCTGACTGACGGTCCTGTATATCTCTAGCTGACTGACGGTCCTGTATATCTCTAGCTGACTGACGGTACGGTCCTGTATATCTCTAGCTGACTGACGGTACGGTCCTGTATATCTCTAGCTGACTGACGGTCCTGTATATCTCTAGCTGACTGACGGTCCTGTATATCTCTAGCTGACTGACGGTCCTGTGTATCTCTAGCTGACTGACGGTACTGTGTATCTCTAGCTGACTGACGGTACGGTCCTGTATATCTCTAGCTGACTGACGGTCCTGTGTATCTCTAGCTAGCTGACTGACGGTCCTGTGTATCTCTAGCTGGCTGACGGTACGGTCCTGTATATCTCTAGCTGACTGACGGTACGGTCCTGTATATCTCTAGCTGACTGACGGTACGTTCCTGTGTATCTCTAGCTGACTGACGGTCCTGTGTATCTCTAACTGACTGACGGTACGGTCCTGTTTATCTCTAGCTGACTGACGGTAGGGTCCTGTATATCTCTAGCTGACTGACGGTACGGTCCTGTGTATCTCTAGCTGACTGACGGTACGGTCCTGTGTATCTCTAGCTGACTGACGTTCCGGTCCTGTGTATCTCTAGCTGACTGACGGTACGGTCCTGTATATCTCTACCTGACTGACGGTACGGTCCTGTATATCTCTAGCTGACTGACGGTCCTGTGTATCTCTAGCTGACTGACGGTACGGTCCTGTATATCTCTAGGTGACTGACGGTCCTGTATATCTCTAGCTGACTGACGGTCCTGTGTATCTCTAGCTGACTGACGGTCCTGTGTATCTCTAGCTGACTGACGGTCCTGTGTATCTCTAGCTGACTGACGGTCCTGTGTATCTCTAGCTGATTGACGGTCCTGTGTATCTCTAGCTGACTGACGGTCCTGTGTATCTCTAGCTGACTGACGGTCCTGTGTATCTCTAGCTGACTGACGGTACGGTCCTGTGTATCTCTAGCTGACTGACGGTCCTGTATATCTCTAGCTGACTGACGGTCCTGTATATCTCTAGCTGACTGACGGTCCTGTATATCTCTAGCTGACTGACGGTCCTGTGTATCTCTAGCTGACTGACGGTACGGTCCTGTATATCTCTAGGTGACTGACGGTCCTGTATATCTCTAGCTGACTGACGGTCCTGTGTATCTCTAGCTGACTGACGGTCCTGTGTATCTCTAGCTGACTGACGGTCCTGTGTATCTCTAGCTGACTGACGGTCCTGTGTATCTCTAGCTGACTGACGGTCCTGTGTATCTCTAGCTGACTGACGGTACGGTCCTGTATATCTCTAGCTGACTGACGGTCCTGTATATCTCTAGCTGACTGACGGTCCTGTATATCTCTAGCTGACTGACGGTCCTGTGTATCTCTAGCTGACTGACGGTCCTGTGTATCTCTAGCTGACTGACGGTACGGTCCTGTATATCTCTAGGTGACTGACGGTCCTGTATATCTCTAGCTGACTGACGGTCCTGTGTATCTCTAGCTGACTGACGGTCCTGTGTATCTCTAGCTGACTGACGGTCCTGTGTATCTCTAGCTGACTGACGGTCCTGTGTATCTCTAGCTGACTGACGGTCCTGTGTATCTCTAGCTGACTGACGGTCCTGTGTATCTCTAGCTGACTGACGGTCCTGTGTATCTCTAGCTGACTGACGGTCCTGTGTATCTCTAGCTGACTGACGGTACGGTCCTGTATATCTCTAGCTGACTGACGGTCCTGTATATCTCTAGCTGACTGACGGTCCTGTATATCTCTAGCTGACTGACGGTCCTGTATATCTCTAGCTGACTGACGGTCCTGTATATCTCTAGCTGACTGACGGTCCTGTATATCTCTAGCTGACTGACGGTACGGTCCTGTGTATCTCTAGCTGACTGACGGTACGGTCCTGTGTATCTCTAGCTGACTGACGGTACGGTCCTGTATATCTCTAGGTGACTGACGGTCCTGTATATCTCTAGCTGACTGACGGTCCTGTGTATCTCTAGCTGACTGACGGTACGGTCCTGTGTATCTCTAGCTGACTGACGGTACGGTCCTGTGTATCTCTAGCTGACTGACGGTACGGTCCTGTATATCTCTAGGTGACTGACGGTCCTGTGTATCTCTAGCTGACTGACGGTACGGTCCTGTGTATCTCTAGCTGACTGACGGTCCTGTATATCTCTAGCTGACTGACGGTACGGTCCTGTATATCTCTAGCTGACTGACGGTCCTGTATATCTCTAGCTGACTGACGGTCCTGTGTATCTCTAGCTGACTGACGGTCCTGTGTATCTCTAGCTGACTGACGGTACGGTCCTGTGTATCTCTAGCTGACTGACGGTCCTGTATATCTCTAGCTGACTGACGGTCTTGTATATCTCTAGCTGACTGACGGTCCTGTATATCTCTAGCTGACTGACGGTCCTGTATATCTCTAGCTGACTGACGGTCCTGTATATCTCTAGCTGACTGACGGTCCTGTATATCTCTAGCTGACTGACGGTACGGTCCTGTATATCTCTAGCTGACTGACGGTACGGTCCTGTATATATCTAGCTGACTGACGGTCCTGTATATCTCTAGCTGACTGACGGTCCTGTGTATCTCTAGCTGGCTGACGGTACGGTCCTGTGTATCTCTAGCTGACTGACGGTCCTGTGTATCTCTAGCTGACTGACGGTACGGTCCTGTGTATCTCTAGCTGACTGACGGTACGGTCCTGTGTATCTCTAGCTGACTGACGGTACGGTCCTGTATATCTCTAGCTGACTGACGGTACGGTCCTGTATATCTCTAGCTGACTGACGGTCCTGTATATCTCTAGCTGACTGACGGTCCTGTATATCTCTAGCTGACTGACGGTCCTGTATATCTCTAGCTGAATGACGGTACGGTCCTGTATATCTCTAGCTGACTGACGGTCCTGTATATCTCTAGCTGACTGACGGTCCTGTGTATCTCTAGCTGACTGACGGTACTGTGTATCTCTAGCTGACTGACGGTACGGTCCTGTATATCTCTAGCTGACTGACGGTCCTGTGTATCTCTAGCTAGCTGACTGACGGTCCTGTGTATCTCTAGCTGGCTGACGGTACGGTCCTGTATATCTCTAGCTGACTGACGGTACGGTCCTGTATATCTCTAGCTGACTGACGGTACGTTCCTGTGTATCTCTAGCTGACTGACGGTCCTGTGTATCTCTAACTGACTGACGGTACGGTCCTGTTTATCTCTAGCTGACTGACGGTAGGGTCCTGTATATCTCTAGCTGACTGACGGTACGGTCCTGTGTATCTCTAGCTGACTGACGGTACGGTCCTGTGTATCTCTAGCTGACTGACGTTCCGGTCCTGTGTATCTCTAGCTGACTGACGGTACGGTCCTGTATATCTCTAGCTGACTGACGGTCCTGTGTATCTCTAGCTGACTGACGGTACGGTCCTGTATATCTCTAGGTGACTGACGGTCCTGTATATCTCTAGCTGACTGACGGTCCTGTGTATCTCTAGCTGACTGACGGTCCTGTGTATCTCTAGCTGACTGACGGTCCTGTGTATCTCTAGCTGACTGACGGTCCTGTGTATCTCTAGCTGACTGACGGTCCTGTGTATCTCTAGCTGACTGACGGTCCTGTGTATCTCTAGCTGACTGACGGTCCTGTGTATCTCTAGCTGACTGACGGTACGGTCCTGTGTATCTCTAGCTGACTGACGGTCCTGTATATCTCTAGCTGACTGACGGTCCTGTATATCTCTAGCTGACTGACGGTCCTGTATATCTCTAGCTGACTTACGGTCCTGTGTATCTCTAGCTGACTGACGGTACGGTCCTGTATATCTCTAGGTGACTGACGGTCCTGTATATCTCTAGCTGACTGACGGTCCTGTGTATCTCTAGCTGACTGACGGTCCTGTGTATCTCTAGCTGACTGACGGTCCTGTGTATCTCTAGCTGACTGACGGTCCTGTGTATCTCTAGCTGACTGACGGTCCTGTGTATCTCTAGCTGACTGACGGTACGGTCCTGTATATCTCTAGCTGACTGACGGTCCTGTATATCTCTAGCTGACTGACGGTCCTGTATATCTCTAGCTGACTGACGGTCCTGTGTATCTCTAGCTGACTGACGGTCCTGTGTATCTCTAGCTGACTGACGGTACGGTCCTGTATATCTCTAGGTGACTGACGGTCCTGTATATCTCTAGCTGACTGACGGTCCTGTGTATCTCTAGCTGACTGACGGTCCTGTGTATCTCTAGCTGACTGACGGTCCTGTGTATCTCTAGCTGACTGACGGTCCTGTGTATCTCTAGCTGACTGACGGTCCTGTGTATCTCTAGCTGACTGACGGTCCTGTGTATCTCTAGCTGACTGACGGTCCTGTGTATCTCTAGCTGACTGACGGTACGGTCCTGTATATCTCTAGCTGACTGACGGTCCTGTATATCTCTAGCTGACTGACGGTCCTGTATATCTCTAGCTGACTGACGGTCCTGTATATCTCTAGCTGACTGACGGTCCTGTATATCTCTAGCTGACTGACGGTCCTGTATATCTCTAGCTGACTGACGGTCCTGTATATCTCTAGCTGACTGACGGTACGGTCCTGTATATATCTAGCTGACTGACGGTCCTGTATATCTCTAGCTGACTGATGGTCCTGTGTATCTCTAGCTGGCTGACGGTACGGTCCTGTGTATCTCTAGCTGACTGACGGTCCTGTGTATCTCTAGCTGACTGACGGTACGGTCCTGTGTATCTCTAGCTGACTGACGGTACGGTCCTGTGTATCTCTAGCTGACTGACGGTACGGTCCTGTATATCTCTAGGTGACTGACGGTCCTGTGTATCTCTAGCTGACTGACGGTACGGTCCTGTATATCTCTAGCTGACTGACGGTCATGTATATCTCTAGCTGACTGACGGTACGGTCCTGTATATCTCTAGCTGACTGACGGTCCTGTATATCTCTAGCTGACTGACGGTCCTGTGTATCTCTAGCTGACTGACGGTCCTGTGTATCTCTAGCTGACTGACGGTACGGTCCTGTGTATCTCTAGCTGACTGACGGTCCTGTATATCTCTAGCTGACTGACGGTCTTGTATATCTCTAGCTGACTGACGGTCCTGTATATCTCTAGCTGACTGACGGTCCTGTATATCTCTAGCTGACTGACGGTCCTGTATATCTCTAGCTGACTGACGGTCCTGTATATCTCTAGCTGACTGACGGTACGGTCCTGTATATCTCTAGCTGACTGACGGTACGGTCCTGTATATATCTAGCTGACTGACGGTCCTGTATATCTCTAGCTGACTGACGGTCCTGTGTATCTCTAGCTGGCTGACGGTACGGTCCTGTGTATCTCTAGCTGACTGACGGTCCTGTGTATCTCTAGCTGACTGACGGTACGGTCCTGTGTATCTCTAGCTGACTGACGGTACGGTCCTGTGTATCTCTACCTGACTGACGGTACGGTCCTGTGTATCTCTAGCTGACTGACGGTCCTGTGTATCTCTAGCTGACTGACGGTCCTGTGTATCTCTAGCTGACTGACGGTCCTGTGTATCTCTAGCTGACTGACGGTCCTGTGTATCTCTAGCTGACTGACGGTCCTGTGTATCTCTAGCTGACTGACGGTCCTGTGTATCTCTAGCTGACTGACGGTCCTGTGTATCTCTAGCTGACTGACGGTACGGTCCTGTATATCTCTAGCTGACTGACGGTCCTGTATATCTCTAGCTGACTGACGGTCCTGTATATCTCTAGCTGACTGACGGTCCTGTGTATCTCTAGCTGACTGACGGTCCTGTGTATCTCTAGCTGACTGACGGTACGGTCCTGTATATCTCTAGGTGACTGACGGTCCTGTATATCTCTAGCTGACTGACGGTCCTGTGTATCTCTAGCTGACTGACGGTCCTGTGTATCTCTAGCTGACTGACGGTCCTGTGTATCTCTAGCTGACTGACGGTCCTGTGTATCTCTAGCTGACTGACGGTCCTGTGTATCTCTAGCTGACTGACGGTCCTGTGTATCTCTAGCTGACTGACGGTCCTGTGTATCTCTAGCTGACTGACGGTCCTGTGTATCTCTAGCTGACTGACGGTCCTGTGTATCTCTAGCTGACTGACGGTACGGTCCTGTATATCTCTAGCTGACTGACGGTCCTGTATATCTCTAGCTGACTGACGGTCCTGTATATCTCTAGCTGACTGACGGTCCTGTATATCTCTAGCTGACTGACGGTCCTGTATATCTCTAGCTGACTGACGGTCCTGTATATCTCTAGCTGACTGACGGTCCTGTATATCTCTAGCTGACTGACGGTCCTGTATATCTCTAGCTGACTGACGGTCCTGTATATCTCTAGCTGACTGACGGTACGGTCCTGTATATATCTAGCTGACTGACGGTCCTGTATATCTCTAGCTGACTGATGGTCCTGTGTATCTCTAGCTGGCTGACGGTACGGTCCTGTGTATCTCTAGCTGACTGACGGTCCTGTGTATCTCTAGCTGACTGACGGTACGGTCCTGTGTATCTCTAGCTGACTGACGGTACGGTCCTGTGTATCTCTAGGTGACTGACGGTCCTGTGTATCTCTAGCTGACTGACGGTACGGTCCTGTATATCTCTAGCTGACTGACGGTCATGTATATCTCTAGCTGACTGACGGTACGGTCCTGTATATCTCTAGCTGACTGACGGTCCTGTATATCTCTAGCTGACTGACGGTCCTGTGTATCTCTAGCTGACTGACGGTCCTGTGTATCTCTAGCTGACTGACGGTACGGTCCTGTGTATCTCTAGCTGACTGACGGTCCTGTATATCTCTAGCTGACTGACGGTCTTGTATATCTCTAGCTGACTGACGGTCCTGTATATCTCTAGCTGACTGACGGTCCTGTATATCTCTAGCTGACTGACGGTCCTGTATATCTCTAGCTGACTGACGGTCCTGTATATCTCTAGCTGACTGACGGTCCTGTATATCTCTAGCTGACTGACGGTACGGTCCTGTATATATCTAGCTGACTGACGGTCCTGTATATCTCTAGCTGACTGACGGTCCTGTGTATCTCTAGCTGGCTGACGGTACGGTCCTGTGTATCTCTAGCTGACTGACGGTCCTGTGTATCTCTAGCTGACTGACGGTACGGTCCTGTGTATCTCTAGCTGACTGACGGTCCTGTATATCTCTAGCTGACTGACGGTCCTGTGTATCTCTAGCTGACTGACGGTACGGTCCTGTGTATCTCTAGCTGACTGACGGTACGGTCCTGTGTATCTCTAGCTGACTGACGGTACGGTCCTGTATATCTCTAGGTGACTGACGGTCCTGTGTATCTCTAGCTGACTGACGGTACGGTCCTGTATATCTCTAGCTGACTGACGGTCCTGTATATCTCTAGCTGACTGACGGTACGGTCCTGTATATCTCTAGCTGACTGACGGTCCTGTATATCTCTAGCTGACTGACGGTCCTGTGTATCTCTAGCTGACTGACGGTCCTGTGTATCTCTAGCTGACTGACGGTACGGTCCTGTGTATCTCTAGCTGACTGACGGTCCTGTATATCTCTAGCTGACTGACGGTCTTGTATATCTCTAGCTGACTGACGGTCCTGTATATCTCTAGCTGACTGACGGTCCTGTATATCTCTAGCTGACTGACGGTCCTGTATATCTCTAGCTGACTGACGGTCCTGTATATCTCTAGCTGACTGACGGTACGGTCCTGTATATCTCTAGCTGACTGACGGTACGGTCCTGTATATATCTAGCTGACTGACGGTCCTGTATATCTCTAGCTGACTGACGGTCCTGTGTATCTCTAGCTGGCTGACGGTACGGTCCTGTGTATCTCTAGCTGACTGACGGTCCTGTGTATCTCTAGCTGACTGACGGTACGGTCCTGTGTATCTCTAGCTGACTGACGGTACGGTCCTGTGTATCTCTAGCTGACTGACGGTACGGTCCTGTATATCTCTAGCTGACTGACGGTACGGTCCTGTATATCTCTAGCTGACTGACGGTCCTGTATATCTCTAGCTGACTGACGGTCCTGTATATCTCTAGCTGACTGACGGTCCTGTATATCTCTAGCTGAATGACGGTACGGTCCTGTATATCTCTAGCTGACTGACGGTCCTGTATATCTCTAGCTGACTGACGGTCCTGTGTATCTCTAGCTGACTGACGGTACTGTGTATCTCTAGCTGACTGACGGTACGGTCCTGTATATCTCTAGCTGACTGACGGTCCTGTGTATCTCTAGCTAGCTGACTGACGGTCCTGTGTATCTCTAGCTGGCTGACGGTACGGTCCTGTATATCTCTAGCTGACTGACGGTACGGTCCTGTATATCTCTAGCTGACTGACGGTACGTTCCTGTGTATCTCTAGCTGACTGACGGTCCTGTGTATCTCTAACTGACTGACGGTACGGTCCTGTTTATCTCTAGCTGACTGACGGTAGGGTCCTGTATATCTCTAGCTGACTGACGGTACGGTCCTGTGTATCTCTAGCTGACTGACGGTACGGTCCTGTGTATCTCTAGCTGACTGACGTTCCGGTCCTGTGTATCTCTAGCTGACTGACGGTACGGTCCTGTATATCTCTAGCTGACTGACGGTCCTGTGTATCTCTAGCTGACTGACGGTACGGTCCTGTATATCTCTAGGTGACTGACGGTCCTGTATATCTCTAGCTGACTGACGGTCCTGTGTATCTCTAGCTGACTGACGGTCCTGTGTATCTCTAGCTGACTGACGGTCCTGTGTATCTCTAGCTGACTGACGGTCCTGTGTATCTCTAGCTGACTGACGGTCCTGTGTATCTCTAGCTGACTGACGGTCCTGTGTATCTCTAGCTGACTGACGGTCCTGTGTATCTCTAGCTGACTGACGGTACGGTCCTGTGTATCTCTAGCTGACTGACGGTCCTGTATATCTCTAGCTGACTGACGGTCCTGTATATCTCTAGCTGACTGACGGTCCTGTATATCTCTAGCTGACTTACGGTCCTGTGTATCTCTAGCTGACTGACGGTACGGTCCTGTATATCTCTAGGTGACTGACGGTCCTGTATATCTCTAGCTGACTGACGGTCCTGTGTATCTCTAGCTGACTGACGGTCCTGTGTATCTCTAGCTGACTGACGGTCCTGTGTATCTCTAGCTGACTGACGGTCCTGTGTATCTCTAGCTGACTGACGGTCCTGTGTATCTCTAGCTGACTGACGGTACGGTCCTGTATATCTCTAGCTGACTGACGGTCCTGTATATCTCTAGCTGACTGACGGTCCTGTATATCTCTAGCTGACTGACGGTCCTGTGTATCTCTAGCTGACTGACGGTCCTGTGTATCTCTAGCTGACTGACGGTACGGTCCTGTATATCTCTAGGTGACTGACGGTCCTGTATATCTCTAGCTGACTGACGGTCCTGTGTATCTCTAGCTGACTGACGGTCCTGTGTATCTCTAGCTGACTGACGGTCCTGTGTATCTCTAGCTGACTGACGGTCCTGTGTATCTCTAGCTGACTGACGGTCCTGTGTATCTCTAGCTGACTGACGGTCCTGTGTATCTCTAGCTGACTGACGGTCCTGTGTATCTCTAGCTGACTGACGGTACGGTCCTGTATATCTCTAGCTGACTGACGGTACGGTCCTGTATATCTCTAGCTGACTGACGGTCCTGTATATCTCTAGCTGACTGACGGTCCTGTATATCTCTAGCTGACTGACGGTCCTGTATATCTCTAGCTGACTGACGGTCCTGTATATCTCTAGCTGACTGACGGTCCTGTATATCTCTAGCTGACTGACGGTCCTGTATATCTCTAGCTGACTGACGGTACGGTCCTGTATATATCTAGCTGACTGACGGTCCTGTATATCTCTAGCTGACTGATGGTCCTGTGTATCTCTAGCTGGCTGACGGTACGGTCCTGTGTATCTCTAGCTGACTGACGGTCCTGTGTATCTCTAGCTGACTGACGGTCCTGTGTATCTCTAGCTGACTGACGGTACGGTCCTGTGTATCTCTAGCTGACTGACGGTACGGTCCTGTATATCTCTAGGTGACTGACGGTCCTGTGTATCTCTAGCTGACTGACGGTACGGTCCTGTATATCTCTAGCTGACTGACGGTCATGTATATCTCTAGCTGACTGACGGTACGGTCCTGTATATCTCTAGCTGACTGACGGTCCTGTATATCTCTAGCTGACTGACGGTCCTGTGTATCTCTAGCTGACTGACGGTCCTGTGTATCTCTAGCTGACTGACGGTACGGTCCTGTGTATCTCTAGCTGACTGACGGTCCTGTATATCTCTAGCTGACTGACGGTCTTGTATATCTCTAGCTGACTGACGGTCCTGTATATCTCTAGCTGACTGACGGTCCTGTATATCTCTAGCTGACTGACGGTCCTGTATATCTCTAGCTGACTGACGGTCCTGTATATCTCTAGCTGACTGACGGTACGGTCCTGTATATCTCTAGCTGACTGACGGTACGGTCCTGTATATATCTAGCTGACTGACGGTCCTGTATATCTCTAGCTGACTGACGGTCCTGTGTATCTCTAGCTGGCTGACGGTACGGTCCTGTGTATCTCTAGCTGACTGACGGTCCTGTGTATCTCTAGCTGACTGACGGTACGGTCCTGTGTATCTCTAGCTGACTGACGGTACGGTCCTGTGTATCTCTACCTGACTGACGGTACGGTCCTGTGTATCTCTAGCTGACTGACGGTCCTGTGTATCTCTAGCTGACTGACGGTCCTGTGTATCTCTAGCTGACTGACGGTCCTGTGTATCTCTAGCTGACTGACGGTCCTGTGTATCTCTAGCTGACTGACGGTCCTGTGTATCTCTAGCTGACTGACGGTACGGTCCTGTATATCTCTAGCTGACTGACGGTCCTGTATATCTCTAGCTGACTGACGGTCCTGTATATCTCTAGCTGACTGACGGTCCTGTGTATCTCTAGCTGACTGACGGTCCTGTGTATCTCTAGCTGACTGACGGTACGGTCCTGTATATCTCTAGGTGACTGACGGTCCTGTATATCTCTAGCTGACTGACGGTCCTGTGTATCTCTAGCTGACTGACGGTCCTGTGTATCTCTAGCTGACTGACGGTCCTGTGTATCTCTAGCTGACTGACGGTCCTGTGTATCTCTAGCTGACTGACGGTCCTGTGTATCTCTAGCTGACTGACGGTCCTGTGTATCTCTAGCTGACTGACGGTCCTGTGTATCTCTAGCTGACTGACGGTCCTGTGTATCTCTAGCTGACTGACGGTCCTGTGTATCTCTAGCTGACTGACGGTCCTGTGTATCTCTAGCTGACTGACGGTACGGTCCTGTATATCTCTAGCTGACTGACGGTCCTGTATATCTCTAGCTGACTGACGGTCCTGTATATCTCTAGCTGACTGACGGTCCTGTATATCTCTAGCTGACTGACGGTCCTGTATATCTCTAGCTGACTGACGGTCCTGTATATCTCTAGCTGACTGACGGTCCTGTATATCTCTAGCTGACTGACGGTACGGTCCTGTATATATCTAGCTGACTGACGGTCCTGTATATCTCTAGCTGACTGATGGTCCTGTGTATCTCTAGCTGGCTGACGGTACGGTCCTGTGTATCTCTAGCTGACTGACGGTCCTGTGTATCTCTAGCTGACTGACGGTACGGTCCTGTGTATCTCTAGCTGACTGACGGTACGGTCCTGTGTATCTCTAGCTGACTGACGGTACGGTCCTGTATATCTCTAGGTGACTGACGGTCCTGTGTATCTCTAGCTGACTGACGGTACGGTCCTGTATATCTCTAGCTGACTGACGGTCATGTATATCTCTAGCTGACTGACGGTACGGTCCTGTATATCTCTAGCTGACTGACGGTCCTGTATATCTCTAGCTGACTGACGGTCCTGTGTATCTCTAGCTGACTGACGGTCCTGTGTATCTCTAGCTGACTGACGGTACGGTCCTGTGTATCTCTAGCTGACTGACGGTCCTGTATATCTCTAGCTGACTGACGGTCTTGTATATCTCTAGCTGACTGACGGTCCTGTATATCTCTAGCTGACTGACGGTCCTGTATATCTCTAGCTGACTGACGGTCCTGTATATCTCTAGCTGACTGACGGTCCTGTATATCTCTAGCTGACTGACGGTCCTGTATATCTCTAGCTGACTGACGGTACGGTCCTGTATATATCTAGCTGACTGACGGTCCTGTATATCTCTAGCTGACTGACGGTCCTGTGTATCTCTAGCTGGCTGACGGTACGGTCCTGTGTATCTCTAGCTGACTGACGGTCCTGTGTATCTCTAGCTGACTGACGGTACGGTCCTGTGTATCTCTAGCTGACTGACGGTACGGTCCTGTGTATCTCTAGCTGACTGACGGTACGGTCCTGTGTATCTCTAGCTGACTGACGGTACGGTCCTGTATATCTCTAGCTGACTGACGGTCCTGTATATCTCTAGCTGACTGACGGTCCTGTATATCTCTAGCTGACTGACGGTCCTGTATATCTCTAGCTGAATGACGGTACGGTCCTGTATATCTCTAGCTGACTGACGGTCCTGTATATCTCTAGCTGACTGACGGTCCTGTGTATCTCTAGCTGACTGACGGTACTGTGTATCTCTAGCTGACTGACGGTACGGTCCTGTATATCTCTAGCTGACTGACGGTCCTGTGTATCTCTAGCTAGCTGACTGACGGTCCTGTGTATCTCTAGCTGGCTGACGGTACGGTCCTGTATATCTCTAGCTGACTGACGGTACGGTCCTGTATATCTCTAGCTGACTGACGGTACGTTCCTGTGTATCTCTAGCTGACTGACGGTCCTGTGTATCTCTAACTGACTGACGGTACGGTCCTGTGTATCTCTAGCTGACTGACGGTAGGGTCCTGTATATCTCTAGCTGACTGACGGTACGGTCCTGTGTATCTCTAGCTGACTGACGGTACGGTCCTGTATATCTCTAGCTGACTGACGGTCCTGTATATCTCTAGGTGACTGACGGTACGGTCCTGTATATCTAGGTGACTGACGGTACGGTCCTGTGTATCTCTAGCTGACTGACGGTACGGTCCTGTGTATCTCTAGCTGACTGACGGTACGGTCCTGTGTATCTCTAGCTGACTGACGGTACGGTCCTGTATATCTCTAGGTGACTGACGGTACGGTCCTGTATATCTCTAGGTGACTGACGGTCCTGTATATCTCTAGGTGACTGACGGTCCTGTATATCTCTAGGTGACTGACGGTCCTGTATATCTCTAGCTGACTGACGTTACGGTCCTGTGTATCTCTAGCTGACTGACGGTACGGTCCTGTATATCTCTAGCTGACTGACGGTCCTGTATATCTCTAGGTGACTGACGGTACGGTCCTGTATATCTAGGTGACTGACGGTACGGTCCTGTGTATCTCTAGCTGACTGACGGTACGGTCCTGTGTATCTCTAGCTGACTGACGGTACGGTCCTGTGTATCTCTAGCTGACTGACGGTACGGTCCTGTATATCTCTAGCTGACTGACGGTACGGTCCTGTATATCTCTAGGTGACTGACGGTACGGTCCTGTATATCTCTAGGTGACTGACGGTCCTGTATATCTCTAGGTGACTGACGGTCCTGTATATCTCTAGCTGACTGACGGTCCTGTATATCTCTAGCTGACTGACGGTACGGTCCTGTATATCTCTAGCTGACTGACGGTCCTGTATATCTCTAGCTGACTGACGGTCCTGTATATCTCTAGCTGACTGACGGTCCTGTATATCTCTAGCTGACTGACGGTCCTGTATATCTCTAGCTGACTGACGGTACGGTCCTGTATATATCTAGCTGACTGACGGTCCTGTATATCTCTAGCTGACTGACGGTCCTGTGTATCTCTAGCTGACTGACGGTACGGTCCTGTATATCTCTAGCTGACTGACGGTACGGTCCTGTATATATCTAGCTGACTGACGGTCCTGTATATCTCTAGCTGACTGACGGTCCTGTGTATCTCTAGCTGACTGACGGTACGGTCCTGTGTATCTCTAGCTGACTGACGGTACGGTCCTGTATATCTCTAGCTGACTGACGGTCCTGTATATCTCTAGCTGACTGACGGTCCTGTATATCTCTAGCTGACTGACGGTCCTGTATATCTCTAGCTGACTGACGGTCCTGTATATCTCTAGCTGACTGACGGTCCTGTATATCTCTAGCTGACTGACGGTCCTGTATATCTCTAGCTGACTGACGGTCCTGTATATCTCTAGCTGACTGACGGTCCTGTATATCTCTAGCTGACTGACGGTACGGTCCTGTATATCTCTAGCTGACTGACGGTACGGTCCTGTATATCTCTAGCTGACTGACGGTCCTGTATATCTCTAGCTGACTGACGGTCCTGTATATCTCTAGCTGACTGACGGTCCTGTATATCTCTAGCTGACTGACGGTCCTGTATATCTCTAGCTGACTGACGGTCCTGCATATCTCTAGCTGACTGACGGTCCTGTATATCTCTAGCTGACTGACGGTCCTGTGTATCTCTAGCTGACTGACGGTACGGTCCTGTGTATCTCTAGCTGACTGACGGTCCTGTATATCTCTAGCTGACTGACGGTCTTGTATATCTCTAGCTGACTGACGGTCCTGTATATCTCTAGCTGACTGACGGTCCTGTATATCTCTAGCTGACTGACGGTCCTGTATATCTCTAGCTGACTGACGGTCCTGTATATCTCTAGCTGACTGACGGTACGGTCCTGTATATATCTAGCTGACTGACGGTCCTGTATATCTCTAGCTGACTGACGGTCCTGTGTATCTCTAGCTGGCTGACGGTACGGTCCTGTGTATCTCTAGCTGACTGACGGTCCTGTGTATCTCTAGCTGACTGACGGTACGGTCCTGTGTATCTCTAGCTGACTGACGGTACGGTCCTGTGTATCTCTAGCTGACTGACGGTACGGTCCTGTATATCTCTAGGTGACTGACGGTCCTGTGTATCTCTAGCTGACTGACGGTACGGTCCTGTATATCTCTAGCTGACTGACGGTCCTGTATATCTCTAGCTGACTGACGGTACGGTCCTGTATATCTCTAGCTGACTGACGGTCCTGTATATCTCTAGCTGACTGACGGTCCTGTGTATCTCTAGCTGACTGACGGTCCTGTATATCTCTAGCTGACTGACGGTACGGTCCTGTGTATCTCTAGCTGACTGACGGTCCTGTATATCTCTAGCTGACTGACGGTCTTGTATATCTCTAGCTGACTGACGGTCCTGTATATCTCTAGCTGACTGACGGTCCTGTATATCTCTAGCTGACTGACGGTCCTGTATATCTCTAGCTGACTGACGGTCCTGTATATCTCTAGCTGACTGACGGTACGGTCCTGTATATCTCTAGCTGACTGACGGTACGGTCCTGTATATATCTAGCTGACTGACGGTCCTGTATATCTCTAGCTGACTGACGGTCCTGTGTATCTCTAGCTGGCTGACGGTACGGTCCTGTGTATCTCTAGCTGACTGACGGTCCTGTGTATCTCTAGCTGACTGACGGTACGGTCCTGTGTATCTCTAGCTGACTGACGGTACGGTCCTGTGTATCTCTAGCTGACTGACGGTACGGTCCTGTGTATCTCTAGCTGACTGACGGTACGGTCCTGTATATCTCTAGCTGACTGACGGTACGGTCCTGTATATCTCTAGCTGACTGACGGTCCTGTATATCTCTAGCTGACTGACGGTCCTGTATATCTCTAGCTGACTGACGGTCCTGTATATCTCTAGCTGAATGACGGTACGGTCCTGTATATCTCTAGCTGACTGACGGTCCTGTATATCTCTAGCTGACTGACGGTCCTGTGTATCTCTAGCTGACTGACGGTACTGTGTATCTCTAGCTGACTGACGGTACGGTCCTGTATATCTCTAGCTGACTGACGGTCCTGTGTATCTCTAGCTAGCTGACTGACGGTCCTGTGTATCTCTAGCTGGCTGACGGTACGGTCCTGTATATCTCTAGCTGACTGACGGTACGGTCCTGTATATCTCTAGCTGACTGACGGTACGTTCCTGTGTATCTCTAGCTGACTGACGGTCCTGTGTATCTCTAACTGACTGACGGTACGGTCCTGTTTATCTCTAGCTGACTGACGGTAGGGTCCTGTATATCTCTAGCTGACTGACGGTACGGTCCTGTGTATCTCTAGCTGACTGACGGTACGGTCCTGTATATCTCTAGCTGACTGACGTTCCGGTCCTGTGTATCTCTAGCTGACTGACGTTCCGGTCCTGTGTATCTCTAGCTGACTGACGGTACGGTCCTGTATATCTCTACCTGACTGACGGTACGGTCCTGTATATCTCTAGCTGACTGACGGTCCTGTGTATCTCTAGCTGACTGACGGTACGGTCCTGTATATCTCTAGGTGACTGACGGTCCTGTATATCTCTAGCTGACTGACGGTCCTGTGTATCTCTAGCTGACTGACGGTCCTGTGTATCTCTAGCTGACTGACGGTCCTGTGTATCTCTAGCTGACTGACGGTCCTGTGTATCTCTAGCTGACTGACGGTCCTGTGTATCTCTAGCTGACTGACGGTCCTGTGTATCTCTAGCTGACTGACGGTCCTGTGTATCTCTAGCTGACTGACGGTCCTGTGTATCTCTAGCTGACTGACGGTCCTGTGTATCTCTAGCTGACTGACGGTCCTGTGTATCTCTAGCTGACTGACGGTACGGTCCTGTATATCTCTAGCTGACTGACGGTCCTGTATATCTCTAGCTGACTGACGGTACGGTATATCTCTAGCTGACTGACGGTCCTGTATATCTCTAGCTGACTGACGGTCCTGTGTATCTCTAGCTGACTGACGGTCCTGTATATCTCTAGCTGACTGACGGTACGGTCCTGTATATATCTAGCTGACTGACGGTCCTGTATATCTCTAGCTGACTGACGGTCCTGTGTATCTCTAGCTGGCTGACGGTACGGTCCTGTGTATCTCTAGCTGACTGACGGTCCTGTGTATCTCTAGCTGACTGACGGTACGGTCCTGTGTATCTCTAGCTGACTGACGGTACGGTCCTGTGTATCTCTAGCTGACTGACGGTACGGTCCTGTATATCTCTAGGTGACTGACGGTCCTGTGTATCTCTAGCTGACTGACGGTACGGTCCTGTATATCTCTAGCTGACTGACGGTCCTGTATATCTCTAGCTGACTGACGGTACGGTCCTGTATATCTCTAGCTGACTGACGGTCCTGTATATCTCTAGCTGACTGACGGTCCTGTGTATCTCTAGCTGACTGACGGTCCTGTGTATCTCTAGCTGACTGACGGTACGGTCCTGTGTATCTCTAGCTGACTGACGGTCCTGTATATCTCTAGCTGACTGACGGTCTTGTATATCTCTAGCTGACTGACGGTCCTGTATATCTCTAGCTGACTGACGGTCCTGTATATCTCTAGCTGACTGACGGTCCTGTATATCTCTAGCTGACTGACGGTCCTGTATATCTCTAGCTGACTGACGGTACGGTCCTGTATATCTCTAGCTGACTGACGGTACGGTCCTGTATATATCTAGCTGACTGACGGTCCTGTGTATCTCTAGCTGACTGACGGTCCTGTGTATCTCTAGCTGGCTGACGGTACGGTCCTGTGTATCTCTAGCTGACTGACGGTACGGTCCTGTGTATCTCTAGCTGACTGACGGTACGGTCCTGTATATCTCTAGCTGACTGACGGTACGGTCCTGTATATCTCTAGCTGACTGACGGTCCTGTATATCTCTAGCTGACTGACGGTCCTGTATATCTCTAGCTGACTGACGGTCCTGTATATCTCTAGCTGAATGACGGTACGGTCCTGTATATCTCTAGCTGACTGACGGTCCTGTATATCTCTAGCTGACTGACGGTCCTGTGTATCTCTAGCTGACTGACGGTACTGTGTATCTCTAGCTGACTGACGGTACGGTCCTGTATATCTCTAGCTGACTGACGGTACGGTCCTGTATATCTCTAGCTGACTGACGGTACGTTCCTGTGTATCTCTAGCTGACTGACGGTCCTGTGTATCTCTAACTGACTGACGGTACGGTCCTGTGTATCTCTAGCTGACTGACGGTAGGGTCCTGTATATCTCTAGCTGACTGACGGTACGGTCCTGTGTATCTCTAGCTGACTGACGGTACGGTCCTGTATATCTCTAGCTGACTGACGGTCCTGTGTATCTCTAGCTGACTGACGTTCCAGTCCTGTGTATCTCTAGCTGACTGACGGTACGGTCCTGTATATCTCTACCTGACTGACGGTACGGTCCTGTATATCTCTAGCTGACTGACGGTCCTGTGTATCTCTAGCTGACTGACGGTCCTGTATATCTCTAGCTGAATGACGGTACGGTCCTGTATATCTCTAGCTGACTGACGGTCCTGTATATCTCTAGCTGACTGACGGTCCTGTGTATCTCTAGCTGACTGACGGTACTGTGTATCTCTAGCTGACTGACGGTACGGTCCTGTATATCTCTAGCTGACTGACGGTCCTGTGTATCTCTAGCTAGCTGACTGACGGTCCTGTGTATCTCTAGCTGGCTGACGGTACGGTCCTGTATATCTCTAGCTGACTGACGGTACGGTCCTGTATATCTCTAGCTGACTGACGGTACGTTCCTGTGTATCTCTAGCTGACTGACGGTCCTGTGTATCTCTAACTGACTGACGGTACGGTCCTGTTTATCTCTAGCTGACTGACGGTAGGGTCCTGTATATCTCTAGCTGACTGACGTTCCGGTCCTGTGTATCTCTAGCTGACTGACGTTCCGGTCCTGTGTATCTCTAGCTGACTGACGGTACGGTCCTGTATATCTCTACCTGACTGACGGTACGGTCCTGTATATCTCTAGCTGACTGACGGTCCTGTGTATCTCTAGCTGACTGACGGTACGGTCCTGTATATCTCTAGGTGACTGACGGTCCTGTATATCTCTAGCTGACTGACGGTCCTGTGTATCTCTAGCTGACTGACGGTCCTGTGTATCTCTAGCTGACTGACGGTCCTGTGTATCTCTAGCTGACTGACGGTCCTGTGTATCTCTAGCTGACTGACGGTCCTGTGTATCTCTAGCTGACTGACGGTCCTGTGTATCTCTAGCTGACTGACGGTCCTGTGTATCTCTAGCTGACTGACGGTCCTGTGTATCTCTAGCTGACTGACGGTCCTGTGTATCTCTAGCTGACTGACGGTCCTGTGTATCTCTAGCTGACTGACGGTACGGTCCTGTATATCTCTAGCTGACTGACGGTCCTGTATATCTCTAGCTGACTGACGGTACGGTATATCTCTAGCTGACTGACGGTCCTGTATATCTCTAGCTGACTGACGGTCCTGTGTATCTCTAGCTGACTGACGGTCCTGTATATCTCTAGCTGACTGACGGTACGGTCCTGTATATATCTAGCTGACTGACGGTCCTGTATATCTCTAGCTGACTGACGGTCCTGTGTATCTCTAGCTGGCTGACGGTACGGTCCTGTGTATCTCTAGCTGACTGACGGTCCTGTGTATCTCTAGCTGACTGACGGTACGGTCCTGTGTATCTCTAGCTGACTGACGGTACGGTCCTGTGTATCTCTAGCTGACTGACGGTACGGTCCTGTATATCTCTAGGTGACTGACGGTCCTGTGTATCTCTAGCTGACTGACGGTACGGTCCTGTATATCTCTAGCTGACTGACGGTCCTGTATATCTCTAGCTGACTGACGGTACGGTCCTGTATATCTCTAGCTGACTGACGGTCCTGTATATCTCTAGCTGACTGACGGTCCTGTGTATCTCTAGCTGACTGACGGTCCTGTGTATCTCTAGCTGACTGACGGTACGGTCCTGTGTATCTCTAGCTGACTGACGGTCCTGTATATCTCTAGCTGACTGACGGTCTTGTATATCTCTAGCTGACTGACGGTCCTGTATATCTCTAGCTGACTGACGGTCCTGTATATCTCTAGCTGACTGACGGTCCTGTATATCTCTAGCTGACTGACGGTCCTGTATATCTCTAGCTGACTGACGGTACGGTCCTGTATATCTCTAGCTGACTGACGGTACGGTCCTGTATATATCTAGCTGACTGACGGTCCTGTGTATCTCTAGCTGACTGACGGTCCTGTGTATCTCTAGCTGGCTGACGGTACGGTCCTGTGTATCTCTAGCTGACTGACGGTACGGTCCTGTGTATCTCTAGCTGACTGACGGTACGGTCCTGTATATCTCTAGCTGACTGACGGTACGGTCCTGTATATCTCTAGCTGACTGACGGTCCTGTATATCTCTAGCTGACTGACGGTCCTGTATATCTCTAGCTGACTGACGGTCCTGTATATCTCTAGCTGAATGACGGTACGGTCCTGTATATCTCTAGCTGACTGACGGTCCTGTATATCTCTAGCTGACTGACGGTCCTGTGTATCTCTAGCTGACTGACGGTACTGTGTATCTCTAGCTGACTGACGGTACGGTCCTGTATATCTCTAGCTGACTGACGGTACGGTCCTGTATATCTCTAGCTGACTGACGGTACGTTCCTGTGTATCTCTAGCTGACTGACGGTCCTGTGTATCTCTAACTGACTGACGGTACGGTCCTGTGTATCTCTAGCTGACTGACGGTAGGGTCCTGTATATCTCTAGCTGACTGACGGTACGGTCCTGTGTATCTCTAGCTGACTGACGGTACGGTCCTGTATATCTCTAGCTGACTGACGGTCCTGTGTATCTCTAGCTGACTGACGTTCCAGTCCTGTGTATCTCTAGCTGACTGACGGTACGGTCCTGTATATCTCTACCTGACTGACGGTACGGTCCTGTATATCTCTAGCTGACTGACGGTCCTGTGTATCTCTAGCTGACTGACGGTACGGTCCTGTATATCTCTAGGTGACTGACGGTCCTGTATATCTCTAGCTGACTGACGGTCCTGTGTATCTCTAGCTGACTGACGGTCCTGTGTATCTCTAGCTGACTGACGGTCCTGTGTATCTCTAGCTGACTGACGGTCCTGTGTATCTCTAGCTGACTGACGGTACGGTCCTGTATATCTCTAGCTGACTGACGGTCCTGTATATCTCTAGCTGACTGACGGTCCTGTGTATCTCTAGCTGACTGACGGTACGGTCCTGTATATCTCTAGCTGACTGGCTGACGGTCCTGTATATCTCTAGCTGACTGACGGTCCTGTGTATCTCTAGCTGACTGACGGTCCTGTGTATCTCTAGCTGACTGACGGTCCTGTGTATCTCTAGCTGACTGACGGTACGGTCCTGTATATCTCTAGCTGACTGACGGTCCTGTATATCTCTAGCTGACTGACGGTCCTGTATATCTCTAGCTGACTGACGGTCCTGTGTATCTCTAGCTGACTGACGGTACGGTCCTGTGTATCTCTAGCTGACTGACGGTACGGTCCTGTGTATCTCTAGCTGACTGACGGTACGGTCCTGTATATCTCTAGCTGACTGACGGTCCTGTATATCTCTAGCTGACTGACGGTCCTGTGTATCTCTAGCTGACTGACGGTCCTGTGTATCTCTAGCTGACTGACGGTACGGTCCTGTATATCTCTAGCTGACTGACGGTACGGTCCTGTGTATCTCTAGGTGACTGACGGTCCTGTATATCTCTAGCTGACTGACGGTACGGTCCTGTGTATATCTAGGTGACTGACGGTACGGTCCTGTATATCTCTAGGTGACTGACGGTACGGTCCTGTATATCTAGGTGACTGACGGTACGGTCCTGTGTATCTCTAGGTGACTGACGGTACGGTCCTGTATATCTAGGTGACTGACGGTACGGTCCTGTGTATCTCTAGCTGACTGACGGTACGGTCCTGTATATCTCTAGCTGACTGACGGTCCTGTATATCTCTAGGTGACTGACGGTACGGTCCTGTATATCTAGGTGACTGACGGTACGGTCCTGTGTATCTCTAGCTGACTGACGGTACGGTCCTGTGTATCTCTAGCTGACTGACGGTACGGTCCTGTGTATCTCTAGCTGACTGACGGTACGGTCCTGTATATCTCTAGGTGACTGACGGTACGGTCCTGTATATCTCTAGGTGACTGACGGTCCTGTATATCTCTAGGTGACTGACGGTCCTGTATATCTCTAGGTGACTGACGGTCCTGTATATCTCTAGCTGACTGACGTTACGGTCCTGTGTATCTCTAGCTGACTGACGGTACGGTCCTGTATATCTCTAGCTGACTGACGGTCCTGTATATCTCTAGGTGACTGACGGTACGGTCCTGTATATCTAGCTGACTGACGGTACGGTCCTGTGTATCTCTAGCTGACTGACGGTACGGTCCTGTGTATCTCTAGCTGACTGACGGTACGGTCCTGTGTATCTCTAGCTGACTGACGGTACGGTCCTGTATATCTCTAGCTGACTGACGGTACGGTCCTGTATATCTCTAGGTGACTGACGGTACGGTCCTGTATATCTCTAGGTGACTGACGGTCCTGTATATCTCTAGGTGACTGACGGTCCTGTATATCTCTAGGTGACTGACGGTCCTGTATATCTCTAGCTGACTGACGTTACGGTCCTGTGTATCTCTAGCTGACTGACGGTACGGTCCTGTATATCTCTAGCTGACTGACGGTCCTGTATATCTCTAGGTGACTGACGGTACGGTCCTGTATATCTAGGTGACTGACGGTACGGTCCTGTGTATCTCTAGCTGACTGACGGTACGGTCCTGTATATCTCTAGGTGACTGACGGTACGGTCCTGTATATCTAGGTGACTGACGGTACGGTCCTGTGTATCTCTAGCTGACTGACGGTACGGTCCTGTGTATCTCTAGGTGACTGACGGTACGGTCCTGTATATCTAGGTGACTGACGGTACGGTCCTGTGTATCTCTAGCTGACTGACGGTCCTGTGTATCTCTAGCTGACTGACGGTCCTGTATATCTCTAGCTGACTGACGGTACGGTCCTGTATATCTCTAGCTGACTGACGGTACGGTCCTGTATATCTCTAGCTGACTGACGGTACGGTCCTGTATATCTCTAGCTGACTGACGGTCCTGTATATCTCTAGGTGACTGACGGTCCTGTATATCTCTAGGTGACTGACGGTCCTGTATATCTCTAGGTGACTGACGGTACGGTCCTGTATATCTCTAGGTGACTGACGGTCCTGTATATCTCTAGCTGACTGACTGACGGTCCGTAAAGCTGACTAATAGCATGCTAACAGTGTGTTCTTCATGTATCTAGGTGAGCATAGCATGCTAATAGCATGCTAACAGTGTGTTCTTCATGTATCTAGGTGAGCATAGCGTGTCCAGAGAGGATGGAGCCCATCACCAAAGTGTCTCACATCCCCCCCTCCCGCTGGTCTCTCATCTGCAGCCTCTGTAAACTGAAGACTGGAGCCTGCATACAGGTGAGCGTGGTGATTGGACTGTGTGTTTCTGAACACATTTAGGTGACTAGATATCACAAGTCTCTTGGTTTGTTGTTCACATTCGTAGTGTCTTAGTTTGGTAGTATAGTGTGGTTTATCTTTTGTATTGGCTTGTGAAGTGTGTATTAACTCAAACGTTTAGAGACCCCCTTCTGTGATTAGTAAATGAATCAGGGATCCCCCTCGTAATGAGAACACAACTGCAGTGAGATATAGGATTAACATAATGAGTGTCAGTATGACTGTGCATGGCCGTCCGAACCAAGGCTCGGGCGCTGGGAAGGAACGGTTTATAGACCCGTCTCCTAGCAGCAGAGAGGACATTTAGCCCTTTCCAAGCACGGTTCCTGCCATTCTACACATTTTGCCATGAGGCAGAGAGAACTTGCAGTTTAAAGCTTCAATTACAGTGCATTTACGTTTTTTGGGGGGGGCGGGGGGGGATATCAATATCTGTGTGAGCCTCTCAGGCCCATGTTGCTCTAAGGTAAGAACAGACATTATAGTTGAATAATGACATTGTATCACAGCCTCAAACCGGTTACCTCGGCCAAAATTAGTTTAATTTGTTAGTAAATTTTTATTTTTTTTAAATACGTGTTAAAAAAAAAATTAAATTTGAAATCTGGACCTCCTGCAGTACCTCCGCGGACCTCTCTTTGACAACCCCTGAGTTAACGAACCCATACCTTGTCCTCCTCCCTCCCTCTCAGTGCTCAGTGAAGAACTGCACCATCCCGTTCCATGTGACGTGTGCCTTCGAGCACAGCCTGGAGATGAAGACCATCCTGGATGAAGGAGACGAGGTGAAGTTCAGGTCCTACTGCCTGAAGCACAGCAAGCCCAAGAACCAGGCCTCCTCCGACCCACCAGCCCCCGGCCTCAGCCCCTGTCAGCCAGCCCACAGCAAGCAGTCCAAGGCAGGGAAGCCAGGCTCCGGTCTCAGTCCGGCCCGGCCCAAACCCCCCGTAGACCCAGAGAGGGGGGGCCTGAGGGCCCAGAGGTTACTAGAACTGGAGGAGGAGTTTTCTACTCTGATTCACCCGGAAGAGCTGGCCCTGAACCTGGGCCTCCCTCCCAGCCTGCTGGACTTCATCTACCAGTACTGGAAACTGAAGAGGAAGAGTAACTTCAACCGTGCTCTGCTGCCCCCTGGTGAGGAGGAGGAGAACCTGCTGCTGTTGCCTCATGAAGACAGCATCCACACACGAATGAGGATGTTCATGCACCTCCGACAGGACTTAGAGAGGGTTAGTATTACTTATATTCTATTTAATATAGATATACACTGATTATACAAAGCATAAAGAACACCTGCTCTTTCCATGACAGACTGACCAGGTGAATCGAGGTGAAAGCTATGATCCCTTATTGATATCACCTGTTAAATCCACTTCAATCAGTGTAGATGAAGGGGAGGAGACGGGTTAAAGAAGGATTTATAAACCTTGAGACAATTGAGACGTGGATTGTGTGCACTACCGTTCTAAAGTTTGGGGTCACTTAGAAATGTCCTTGTTTTTGAAAGAAAAGCAAATTGTTTGTCCATTAAAATAACATCAAATTGATCAGAAATACAGTGTAGACATTGTTAATGTTGTAAATTACTATTGTAGCTGATTTTTAATGGAATATCTACATAGGCGTACAGAGGCCCATTATCAGCAACCATCACTCCTGTGTTCCAATGGCACGTTGTGTTAGCTAATCCAAGTTTATCATTTTAAAAGGCTACTTGATCATTAGAAAACCATTTTGCAATTGTTAGCACAGCTGAAAACTGTGTTCTCATTAAAGAAGCATTAAAACTGGCCTTTAGACTAGTTGAGTATCTGGAGCATCAGCATTTATGGGTTCGATTACAGGCTCAAAATGTCCAGAAACAAAGACCTTTCTCCTGAAACTCGTCAGTCTATTCTTGTTCTGAGAAATGAAGGCTATTCCATGCGAGAAATTGCCAAAAACCTGAAATCTCGTACAATGCTGTGTACTACTCCCTTCACAGAACAGCACAAACTGGCTCTAACCAGAATAGAAAGAGGAGTGGGAGGCCCCGGTGCACAACTGAGCAAGAGCACTAGTACATTAGTGTCTAGTTTGAGAAACAGACGCCTCACAAGTCCTCAACTAGCAGCTTCATGAAATAGTACCCGCAAAACACCAGTCTCAACGTCAACAGTGAAGAGGTGAATCCAGGATGCTGGCCTTCTAGGCAGAGTTCCTCTGTCCAGTGTCTGTGTTATTTTGCCCATCTTAATCTCTTCTTTTTATTAGCCAGTCTGAGATATGGCTTTTTCTTTGCAACTCTGCCTAGAAGGCCAGCATCCCGGAGTCGCCTCTTCACTGTTGAGGCTGGTGTTTCTGTCTGTAATAAAGCCCTTTTGTGATGGAAAAACTAATTCTGATTGTCTGGGCCTGGCTCCCCAGTGGGTGGGCCTATGCCTTCCCAGGCCCACCCATGGCTGCGCCCCCCCTACCCAGTCATGTGAGATCCATAGATCAGAACCTTATTTCAGTTGACTCATATCCACATACAAAGTATTCAGACCCCTTCCCCCTTTTCCACATTTTGTTACGTTACAGACTTTATTCAATTTCTTTTTTTTACCCTCATCCATCTACTCTCAATACCCCATAATGACAAAGCGAAAACAGGTTTTTAGACATTTGTGTACATTTTTTTTTTTTAACAGAAACGATATTTAAATAAGTATTCAGACCCTTTGCTATGAGACTCAAAATTGAGCTCAGGTGCATCCTGTTTCCATTGATCATCCTTGAGATATTTCTACATCTTGATTGGAGTCCACCGGTGGGAAATTCAATTGATTGGACATGATTTGGAAAGGCACACACCTGTTTATATAAATGTCCCACAGTTGACAGTGCATGTCAGAGCAAAAACCAAGCCATGAGGTTGAAGCAATTGTCCGTAAAGCTCTGAGACAGGATTGTGTCGAGGCACAGATCTGGGGAAGGGTACCAAAACATTTCTGCAGCATTGAAGGTCCCCAAGAACACAGTGGCCTCCATCATTCTTAAATGGAAGACGTTTGGAACCACCAAGACTCTTCCCTGCCAAACTGAGAAATCGGGGGAGAAGAGCCTTGGTCAGGGAGGTGAGCTAGAACCCCAACGTACTCTCTGACAAAGCTCTAGAGTTCCTCTGTGGAGATGAGAGAACCTTCCAGAAGGACAACCATCTCTAGTTGTCTCTCAGCACTCAACTAATCAGGCCTTTATGGTAGACTGGTCAGACGGAAGCCACTGCTCAGTAAAAGGCACGGCAGCCAACTTGGAGTTTGCCAAAAGGGACCTAAAGGACTCTGACCATGAGAAACAAGATTCTCTGGTTTTGAAACTAAGATTGAACTATTTGGCCTGAAAGCCAAGCGTCACGTCTGGAGGAAACCTGGCACCATCCCTACAGTGAAACGTGGTGGTGGCAGAATCATGCTGTGGGGGTGTTTTTCAGCGGCAGGGACTGGGAGACTAGTCAGGATCGAGGGAAAGATGAACGGAGCAAAGTACAGAGAGATCCTTGATGAAAACCTGCTCAGGACCTCAGACTGGGGCAAAGGTTCACCTTCCAACAGGACAACGACCCTAAGCACACAGCCAAGACAATGCAGGAGTGGCTTCGGGGCAAGTTTCTGAATGTCCTTGAGTAGCCCAGCCAGAGCCCAGACTTGAACCCTATCGAACATCTCTGGAGAGACCTGAAAATCACTGTGCCACAACACTCTCCATCCTACCTGACAGAGCTCGAGAGGATCTTCCCAAATACAGGTGTGCCAAGCTTGTAGCGTCATAACCAAGAAGACCTGTTTTTGAAGACTCGAGTCTGTAATCGCTGCCAAAGGTCCTTAAAAAAAGTAGTGAGTAAAGGGTCTGAAAAAAAACAAAAACAAAGGGGAAAACATTGTGTTTAATCCATTTTAGAATAAAGCTGTTATGGAACAAAATGTGGGGAAAAGAAAAGGGGTCTGAATACTTTCCCAATGCGCCGTATGAACTGTACAATTATTGCATGTTGATTTTCTCTTTTTGTTCAGTTCTCTGAGCTCTGTCATATCATGATCTGAGTTGGGTGCTTATATGGGGTGGCAGGTAGACAGGGGTTGGGAGGGAGACAGTAGGGAGGGAGGGTGGCAGGTAGACAGGGGTTGGGAGGGAGACAGTAGGGAGGGAGAGAGGGAGACAGTAGGGAGGGAGGGAGACAGTAGGGAGGGAGAGAGGGAGACAGGAGGGAGGGAGGGAGACAGTAGGGAGGGAGAGAGGGAGACAGTAGGGAGGGAGGGAGACAGTAGGGAGGGAGAGAGGGAGACAGTAGGGAGGGAGGGAGGGAGACAGTAGGGAGGGAGGGAGGGTGACAGTAGGGAGGGAGGGAGGGTGACAGTAGGGAGGGAGGGAGGGAGGGTGACAGTAGGGAGGGAGGGAGGGAGGGTGACAGTAGGGAGGGAGGGAGGGAGGGTGACAGTAGGGAGGGAGGGAGGGAGACAGTAGGGAGGGAGAGAGACAGTAGGGAGGGAGAGAGGGAGACAGTAGGGAGGGAGGGAGGGAGACAGTAGGGAGGGAGGGAGGGTGACAGTAGGGAGGGAGGGAGGGTGACAGTAGGGAGGGAGGGAGGGTGACAGTAGGGAGGGAGGGAGGGTGACAGTAGGGAGGGAGGGAGGGAGACAGTAGGGAGGGAGAGAGGGAGACAGTAGGGAGGGAGGGAGACAGTAGGGAGGGAGAGAGGGAGACAGTAGGGAGGGAGGGAGGGAGACAGTAGGGAGGGAGGGAGGGTGACAGTAGGGAGGGAGGGAGGGTGACAGTAGGGAGGGAGGGAGGGTGACAGTAGGGAGGGAGGGAGGGTGACAGTAGGGAGGGAGGGAGGGTGACAGTAGGGAGGGAGGGAGGGAGACAGTAGGGAGGGAGGGAGGGAGGGTGACAGTAGGGAGGGAGGGAGGGAGACAGTGGGGAGGGTGGCAGGTAGACAGGGGTTGTCAGTTCTAAACCAGGGTCTTACAGGAAGAATCTGCCACCGTGTTGTCCCCTGCAAGAGAGGAATTGGGTTATGGGCCCGTACATACCATCCCTTCAGAATGTAATACGTTAAGCAAGGGATGAGAGTGGGCTACCTGCCGCCGTAACAGGGAGAGGGAGGCTTACAGTAGGGAGGGAGGCTTACAGTAGGGAGGGAGGGAGACAGTAGGGAGGGCGGGAGGGAGACAGTAGGGAGGGCGGGAGGGAGACAGTAGGGAGGGCGGGAGGGAGACAGTAGGGAGGGCGGGAGGGAGACAGTAGGGAGGGAGGGAGGGAGACAGTAGGGAGGGCGGGAGGGAGACAGTAGGGAGGGCGGGAGGGTGACAGTAGGGAGGGCGGGAGGGAGACAGTAGGGAGGGAGGGAGGGAGACAGTAGGGAGGGCGGGAGGGAGACAGTAGGGAAGGGCGTTGTCAGTGAGGGGGAGGGTGACAGAGGCTCAGGTCTCTGGAATGGTTAGGGGTCAGGCCTGGGGTCCAAAGAGGTTAGGGGTCAGGCCTGGGGGGGCCAAAGAGGTTAGGGGTCAGGCCTGGGGGGGCCAAAGAGGTTAGGGGTCAGGTCTGGGGGGGCCAAAGAGGTTAGGGGTCAGGCCTGGGGGGGCCAAAGAGGTTAGGGGTCAGGCCTGGGGGGGCCAAAGAGGTTAGGGGTCAGGCCTGGGGGGGCCAAATAGGTTAGGGGTCAGGCCTGGGGGGTCCAAAGAGGTTAGGGGTCAGGCCTAGGGGGGCCAAAGATGTTAGGGGTCAGGCCTGGGGGTCAAAGAGGTTAGGGGTCAGGCCTGGGGGGTCCAAAGAGGTTAGGGGTCAGGCCTGGGGGGTCCAAAGAGGTTAGGGGTCAGGCCTAGGGGGGCCAAAGAGGTTAGGGGTCAGGCCTGGGGGGGCCAAAGAGCTTAGGGGTC
Organism: Salvelinus fontinalis; assembly: GCF_029448725.1. NCBI lineage: Eukaryota > Metazoa > Chordata > Actinopteri > Salmoniformes > Salmonidae > Salvelinus > Salvelinus fontinalis. The sequence goes on from NC_074676.1 coordinate 59,269,465, forward strand.
AGGCCTGGGGGGGCCAAAGAGCTTAGGGGTCAGGCCTGGGGGCCCCAAAGAGGTTAGGGGTCAGGCCTGGGGGCCCCAAAGAGGTTAGGGGTCAGGCCTGGGGGGGCCAAAGAGCTTAGGGGTCAGGCCTGGGGGCCCCAAAGAGGTTAGGGGTCAGGCCTGGGGGCCCCAAAGAGGTTAGGGGTCAGGCCTGGGGGGGCCAAAGAGCTTAGGGGTCAGGCCTGGGGGCCCCAAAGAGGTTAGGGGTCAGGCCTGGGGGCCCCAAAGAGGTTAGGGGTCAGGCCTAGGGGGGCCAAAGAGGTTAGGGGTCAGGCCTGGGGCCCAAAGAGGTTAGGGGTCAGGCCTAGGGGCCAAAGAGGTTAGGGGTCAGGCCTGGGGGGGCCAAAGAGGTTAGGGGTCAGGCCTGGGGGCCAAAGAGGTTAGGGTATATAAAAGTGCTTCAAAAAGCGGGAATATATCCCAGGGGAGATGCAAACTATAGAACAGCCACCAGATGGAGACAAATTGCTGGGTGGCTTAGGGTGAGTGTTTGTTAGCTCACCTGACGGCCGTGGTGTGTCCCCTACAGGTGAGGAACCTCTGTTACATGGTGAGTCGGAGGGAGAAGCTGAAACTGTCTCAGAGCAAAGCCCAGGAGCAGATCTTCAACCTCCACGTCAAACTGCTCAGCCAGGAGGTCTCCGCCGGTAAGATTTGGTTGTGTGGTCGTATCTGAATACCCGTACATGCATTCTAAATATCTGAATACCCGTACATGCATTCTAAATATCTGAATACCCGTACATGCATTCTAAATATCTGAATACCCGTACTTGCATTCTAAATATCTGAATACCCGTACTTGCATTCTAAATATCTGAATACCCGTACTTGCATTCTAAATATCTGAATACCCGTACTTGCATTCTAAATATCTGAATACCCGTACTTGCATTCTAAATATCTGAATACCCGTACTTGCATTCTAAATATCTGAATACCCGTACATGCATTCTAAATATCTGAATACCCGTACATGCATTCTAAATAATAGGCATTTTGGATATGTGAAAAAATAACGTTTTATAGTATGTGAAATTGGTATGCTTTAAAGGCCATGATTTTATACTCATTTATGCATTTAAAAATTATATTTTTTTAACTAGGCAAGTCAGTTAATTAACAAATTCTAATTTACAATGACGGCCTACCCCGGTCAAACCTGGACGACGCTGGGCCAATTGAGAGCCACCCTATGGGACACCCAATCACGGCCGGATGTGATATAGCTGTAGGGACGTCTCTTTCACTGATATGCAGTGCCTTAGACCACTGCGCCACTCGGGAGCGATATCCCTATGGGGTTAGTTAGGGACCATCAGTAAATTTAAAGTACATGGGACAATATTATAAAATGTCAACAGCTCCAAATTTCGATGACTTAACCTCAAACCAACTATAAATTGTAAAATATCATATTAATGAGACAACTAAAAGATGGGCAACATGAAAATATCTTCCCATTGTGCAATTTATTGACGGCCCCTAACTAGCCCCAGAGCTAGGCTACTCAAAGCCACTCTCGTATGGCGTCAGTCATGGCCACTGCATTTCTTTATGACCAAGCCACAAAACGAGGCCAAATCAGACGTTCAGCCCCCCTTTAAACGTTTCTATTGGAGGAGATGGGGACTAACCCATCATTCTGATTGGCCCTCATGGTGGTGTGGGAGGAGATGGGGACTAACCCATCATTCTGATTGGCCCTCATGGTGGTGTGGGAGGAGATGGGGACTAACCCATCATTCTGATTGGCTCTCATGGTGTTTGTCTCCCCAGGTCTGCCGGTGGACAGCATGTTGTTCCGGCCTCCTCCCAGAATCACCCTGAAGCTGAAGATGCCCAAAGTGTCGCTGGGTAACGGGAAGACCGGCTCCAAGTCGGGCAACGGCCCCCTATGTCCAGATAACAGCGGGAATGTTCACCAACGCAGTGGGGGAGGGAAGGGGCTAGGGAAGGGAGGGGGGAAGGGTAAAGGAGGAGGGAAGCCTCAGCTCCATGGGCGAGGCAGGAGAGAGGAGCGCTCCAATGGCAGTCTGTTGTCTGCTTCAGGTCAGTCACGTCGGGAGGAGAGTAATGCCAGTGGACCAACGCTGACTAACCGCGCTGCCAGGGGCTCGGCCCAGACCGGCAAGCCTCTAATGGCTAAACCGTTGCCGCTCAACGCCGCCCTACATGGCCACCCTTCCAATGGAAACGGCAACCTGGACCAAGAGAGGACAGGGCCCGTTCCTAGATCCAACGGCGTGATGGTGGGCGTGGCCCAGAAGGACAGCTCTTGTCAGACCCCCAGCGAACAGGAAACCAGCGAGGGTTCAGGGGTCAAGGCCAGCCAATCAGTCGGCTTCAGTGATTCCACCATGGAGCACTTCAGCCGGTCGTTCAAGGAAGCGACGGTCAGCTTGGTGCGGACCACGGAGGACCTGCGGGGGGACAAGGTGTCCCAGGGGGGTAAAGGCCCCAGATCGGCCCAGGACCTGCGGGGGGACAAGGTGTCCCAGGGGGGTGAAGGCCCCAGATCGGCCCAGGACCTGCGGGGGGACAAGGTGTCCCAGGGGGGTGAAGGCCCCAGATCAGCCCAGGACCGACCCTGGGCCAAACCAGCTCCCAGAATCCCCCAGGGACTCTGTGGTACCAGATCACCACCCTACCAGGAGACGGACGGATACTGCCCTGACCTGGAGCTCAGTGACTCAGAGCCAGAGGCTAAAGGTCAGAGGTCGAGGCAGGGTAGGGTTAAGCAGAGTCTGGGGGGGTCCGGTAGGACCTCAGTACAGAGGTGACAGCCATGACCTTTGCCCCCGGCTCTGTCAGAGCGAGCAGCTCTCTGGTCACGGGGCAGAGCCTCTACAATGTCTGGGCCGTCTGTCTATTGTACACAGGGACACTGGGACAGGAGCACTGGGACTGATGCATGACAGGCGTCCTGACCTGGATCATCACCTCAGTGGGACTCTAAGCCACATGTCTTTAATGGATTTTTTTTGTTCTCCCTCCATGCTCGGTGTGAACGGAGCGCCCTCGGACTGTCTTCTGATTACGTGTCTTTTTATCTTCTCTGCTCTGGCTAGAAATGATTAGAGCCTGAATGATGGGGGTTTGTTTTACAGCGGAGAAATTCAAGTGTAATTTTTCCACTCTGAAGTCTCGTAAATTGCCATCCAAAATACTAATTGTCCAATAAATATGCTTCAAATGTGGATTTTTTATCCTATCGGTCGATCTCTACTCAGCGTCCCTATCGAGGTTAACATCTACATAATAGGTGAATCTACACTCCCTCTCCATTTCTGCCGATCTCTTGAGCTGCTTCCTGTCCTTTCACATCATCTCAGTTGAGGAAACTGCTCGTTGACCAGCCAGTTCTTCCACTCGTCTCTATTTCCAGAGTTGGACAGAGGGAGCGTCTCCTTTAAGAGAATCATTCACCATGTTTTTGATATGTATGGAAGTCCCTGACTGTGTATTGGTATGATTTTGTATCCTTTTTACTAGGGAATAAATAGTATATTTAATCAAACTGGACATTTGGTGACATTTTTTATCCCTGGAACAGAAGCGCTGCAGAGTTATGGAACCTGATGCTCTGGTGTCTGACTGGTGAGGGGTGTCTGACTGGTGAGGGGTGTCTGACTGGTAGAGGGGTGTCTGACTGGTAGAGGGGTGTCTGACTGGTAGAGGGGTGTCTGACTGGTAGAGGGGTGTCTGACTGGTAGAGGGGTGTCTGACTGGTAGAGGGGTGTCTGACTGGTAGAGGGGTGTCTGACTGGTAGAGGGGTGTCTGACTGGTAGAGGGGTGTCTGACTGGTAGAGGGGTGTCTGACTGGTAGAGGGGTGTCTGACTGGTAGAGGGGTGTCTGACTGGTAGAGGGGTGTCTGACTGGTAGAGGGGTGTCTGACTGGTAGAGGGGTGTCTGACTGGTAGAGGGGTGTCTGACTGGTAGAGGGGTGTCTGACTGGTAGAGGGGTGTCTGACTGGTAGAGGGGTGTCTGACTGGTAGAGGGGTGTCTGACTGGTAGAGGGGTGTCTGACTGGTAGAGGGGTGTCTGACTGGTAGAGGGGTGTCTGACTGGTAGAGGGGTGTCTGACTGGTGAGGGGTGTCTGACTGGTAGAGGGGTGTCTGACTGGTAGAGGGGTGTCTGACTGGTAGAGGGGTGTCTGACTGGTAGAGGGGTGTCTGACTGGTAGAGGGGTGTCTGACTGGTAGAGGGGTGTCTGACTGGTAGAGGGGTGTCTGACTGGTAGAGGGGTGTCTGACTGGTAGAGGGGTGTCTGACTGGTAGAGGGGTGTCTGACTGGTAGAGGGGTGTCTGACTGGTAGAGGGGTGTCTGACTGGTAGAGGGGTGTCTGACTGGTAGAGGGGTGTCTGACTGGTAGAGGGGTGTCTGACTGGTAGAGGGGTGTCTGACTGGTAGAGGGGTGTCTGACTGGTAGAGGGGTGTCTGACTGGTAGAGGGGTGTCTGACTGGTAGAGGGGTGTCTGACTGGTAGAGGGGTGTCTGACTGGTAGAGGGGTGTCTGACTGGTAGAGGGGTGTCTGACTGGTAGAGGGGTGTCTGACTGGTAGAGGGGTGTCTGACTGGTAGAGGGGTGTCTGACTGGTAGAGGGGTGTCTGACTGGTAGAGGGGTGTCTGACTGGTAGAGGGGTGTCTGACTGGTAGAGGGGTGTCTGACTGGTAGAGGGGTGTCTGACTGGTAGAGGGGTGTCTGACTGGTAGAGGGGTGTCTGACTGGTAGAGGGGTGGTCTGACTGGTAGGGGGGTGGTCTGACTGGTAGGGGGGTGGTCTGACTGGTGGGGGATGGTCTGACTGGTGGGGGATGGTCTGACTGGTGGGGGATGGTCTGACTGGTGGGGGATGGTCTGACTGGTGGGGAATGGTCTGACTGGTGGGGGATGGTCTGACTGGTGGGGGATGGTCTGACTGGTGGGGGATGGTCTGACTGGTGGGGGATGGTCTGACTGGTGGGGGATGGTCTGACTGGTGGGGAATGGTCTGACTGGTGGGGGGTGGTCTGACTGGTGGGGGATGGTCTGACTGGTGGGGGATGGTTTGACTGGTGGGGGTGGGGGATGGTTTGACTGGTGAGGGATGGTTTGACTGGTGAGGGTGGGGGATGGTTTGACTGGTGGGGGATGGTTTGACTGGTCGAGGTGGTCTGACTGGTGGGGGGTGGTTTGACTGGTAGAGGTGGTCTGACTGGTGGGGGATGGTTTGACTGGTGTGGGATGGTTTGACTGGTGGGGGATGGTCTGACTGGTGGGGGATGGTTTGACTGGTGGGGGTGGGGGATGGTTTGACTGGTGAGGGATGGTTTGACTGGTGAGGGTGGGGGATGGTTTGACTGGTGGGGGATGGTTTGACTGGTAGAGGTGGTCTGACTGGTGGGGGGTGGTTTGACTGGTGAGGGATGGTTTGACTGGTGAGGGATGGTCTGACTGGAGGGGGTGAGGGATGGTCTGACTGGAGGGGGTGAGGGATGGTCTGACTGGAGGGGGTGAGGGATGGTCTGACTGGAGGGGGTGAGGGATGGTCTGACTGGAGGGGGTGAGGGATGGTCTGACTGGTGAGGGTGGGGGATGGTTTGACTGGTGGGGGATGGTTTGACTGGTGGGGGATGGTTTGACTGGTGGGGGATGGTCTGACTGGTGGGGGTGGGGGATGGTTTGACTGGTGAGGGATGGTTTGACTGGTGAGGGATGGTCTGACTGGTGAGGGTGGGGGATGGTTTGACTGGTGGGGGATGGTTTGACTGGTAGAGGTGGGGGATGGTCTGACTGGTAGAGGTGTCTGACTGGTGAGGGATGGTTTGACTGGTAGAGGTGGGGGATGGTTTGACTGGTGGGGGATGGTCTGACTGGTGGGGGATGGTCTGACTGGTGGGGGATGGTCTGACTGGTGGGGGATGGTTTGACTGGTGAGGGATGGTTTGACTGGTGAGGGATGGTTTGACTGGTGAGGGATGGTTTGACTGGTGAGGGATGGTTTGACTGGTGAGGGATGGTTTGACTGGTGAGGGATGGTTTGACTGGTGAGGGATGGTTTGACTGGTGAGGGATTGATGAGGGATGGTCTGACTGGTGGGGGATGGTTTGACTGGTGAGGGATGGTTTGACTGGTGAGGGATGGTTTGACTGGTGAGGGATGGTTTGACTGGTGAGGGATGGTCTGACTGGTGAGGGATGGTTTGACTGGTGGGGGATGGTTTGACTGGTGAGGGGTGGTCTGACTGGTGGGGGATGGTTTGACTGGTGGGGGTGAGGGATGGTTTGACTGGTGAGGGATGGTTTGACTGGTGGGGGATGGTCTGACTGGTGGGGGATGGTCTGACTGGTGAGGGATTGTTTGACTGGTGAGGGATGGTCTGACTGGTGAGGGATGGTCTGACTGGTGGGGGTTGGTCTGACTGGTGAGGGATGGTTTGACTGGTGAGGGATGGTTTGACTGGTGAGGGATGGTTTGACTGGTGAGGGATGGTCTGACTTGTGAGGGTGGGGGATGGTTTGACTGGTGAGGGATGGTTTGACTGGTGAGGGATGGTTTGACTGGTGAGGGATGGTCTGACTGGTGAGGGATGGTCTGACTGGTGAGGGATGGTCTGACTGGTGAGGGATGGTCTGACTGGTGAGGGATGGTCTGACTGGTGAGGGATGGTTTGACTGGTGAGGGATGGTTTGACTGGTGGGGGATGGTTTGACTGGTGGGGGATGGTTTGACTGGTGGGGGATGGTTTGACTGGTGGGGGATGGTTTGACTGGTGGGGGATGGTCTGACTGGTGGGGGTGGGGGATGGTTTGACTGGTGAGGGATGGTTTGACTGGTGAGGGATGGTCTGACTGGTGAGGGTGGGGGATGGTTTGACTGGTGGGGGATGGTTTGACTGGTAGAGGTGGGGGATGGTCTGACTGGTAGAGGTGTCTGACTGGTGAGGGATGGTTTGACTGGTAGAGGTGGGGGATGGTTTGACTGGTGGGGGATGGTCTGACTGGTGGGGGATGGTCTGACTGGTGGGGGATGGTTTGACTGGTGAGGGATGGTTTGACTGGTGAGGGATGGTTTGACTGGTGAGGGATGGTTTGACTGGTGAGGGATGGTTTGACTGGTGAGGGATGGTTTGACTGGTGAGGGATGGTTTGACTGGTGAGGGATGGTTTGACTGGTGAGGGATGGTTTGACTGGTGAGGGATGGTTTGACTGGTGGGGGATGGTTTGACTGGTGGGGGATGGTCTGACTGGTGGGGGATGGTCTGACTGGTGGGGGATGGTCTGACTGGTGGGGGATGGTTTGACTGGTGAGGGATGGTCTGACTGGTGGGGGATGGTCTGACTGGTGGGGGATGGTCTGACTGGTGGGGGATGGTCTGACTGGTGGGGGATGGTCTGACTGGTGGGGGATGGTCTGACTGGTGAGGGATGGTTTGACTGGTGAGGGATGGTTTGACTGGTGAGGGATGGTCTGACTGGTGAGGGATGGTCTGACTGGTGAGGGATGGTCTGACTGGTGAGGGATGGTTTGACTGGTGGGGGATGGTTTGACTGGTGAGGGGTGGTCTGACTGGTGGGGGTGAGGGATGGTTTGACTGGTGGGGGATGGTCTGACTGGTGGGGGATGGTCTGACTGGTGGGGGATGGTCTGACTGGTGAGGGATGGTTTGACTGGTGAGGGATTGTTTGACTGGTGAGGGATGGTCTGACTGGTGAGGGATGGTCTGACTGGTGAGGGATGGTCTGACTGGTGGGGGTTGGTCTGACTGGTGAGGGATGGTTTGACTGGTGAGGGATGGTTTGACTGGTGAGGGATGGTTTTACTGGTGAGGGATGGTCTGACTGGTGAGGGTGGGGGATGGTTTGACTGGTGAGGGATGGTTTGACTGGTGAGGGATGGTTTGACTGGTGAGGGATGGTCTGACTGGTGAGGGATGGTCTGACTGGTGAGGGATGGTCTGACTGGTGAGGGATGGTCTGACTGGTGAGGGATGGTCTGACTGGTGAGGGATGGTTTGACTGGTGAGGGATGGTTTGACTGGTGAGGGATGGTTTGACTGGTGAGGGATGGTTTGACTGGTGAGGGATGGTTTGACTGGTGAGGGATGGTTTGACTGGTGAGGGATGGTTTGACTGGTGAGGGATGGTTTGACTGGTGAGGGATGGTTTGACTGGTGAGGGATGGTTTGACTGGTGAGGGATGGTTTGACTGGTGAGGGATGGTTTGACTGGTGAGGGATGGTTTGACTGGTGGGGGATGGTCTGACTGGTGGGGGTGGGGGATGGTTTGACTGGTGAGGGATGGTTTGACTGGTGAGGGATGGTTTGACTTGTGAGGGATGGTTTGACTGGTGAGGGATGGTTTGACTGGTGAGGGATGGTCTGACTGGTGAGGGATGGTCTGACTGGTGAGGGATGGTCTGACTGGTGAGGGATGGTTTGACTGGTGAGGGATGGTCTGACTGGTGAGGGATGGTCTGACTGGTGAGGGATGGTTTGACTGGTGAGGGATGGTTTGACTGGTGAGGGATGGTTTGACTGGTGAGGGATGGTTTGACTGGTGAGGGATGGTTTGACTGGTGAGGGATGGTTTGACTGGTGAGGGATGGTTTGACTGGTGAGGGATGGTTTGACTGGTGAGGGATGGTTTTACTGGTGAGGGATGGTCTGACTGGTGAGGGATGGTTTGACTGGTGAGGGTGGGGGATGGTTTGACTGGTGGGGGATGGTTTGACTGGTGGGGGATGGTTTGACTGGTGGGGGATGGTCTGACTGGTGAGGGATGGTTTGACTGGTGAGGGATGGTTTGACCGGTGAGGGATGGTTTGACCGGTGAGGGATGGTCTGACCGTTGAGGGATGGTCTGACCGGTGAGGGATGGTTTGACCGGTGAGGGATGGTTTGACCGGTGAGGGATGGTTTGACGGGTGAGGGATGGTCTGACTGGTGAGGGATGGTCTGACTGGTGGGGGATGGTCTGACTGGTGAGGGATGGTCTGACTGGTGAGGGATGGTTTGACTGGTGAGGGATGGTCTGACTGGTGGGGGATGGTCTGACTGGTGGGGGATGGTCTGACTGGTGGGGGATGGTCTGACTGGTGGGGGATGGTTTGACTGGTGAGGGATGGTTTGACTGGTGAGGGATGGTTTGACTGGTGAGGGATGGTTTGACTGGTGAGGGATGGTTTGACTGGTGAGGGATGGTTTGACTGGTGAGGGATGGTTTGACTGGTGAGGGATGGTTTGACTGGTGAGGGATGGTTTGACTGGTGAGGGATGGTTTGACTGGTGAGGGATGGTTTGACTGGTGAGGGATGGTCTGACTGGTGAGGGGCGGTCTGACTGGTGAGGGGCGGTCTGACTGGTGAGGGGCGGTCTGACTGGTGAGAGGGATGGTCTGACTGGTGAGGGATGGTCTGACTGGTGAGGGATGGTCTGACTGGTGAGGGATGGTCTGACTGGTGAGGGATGGTCTGACTGGTGAGGGATGGTCTGACTGGTGAGGGATGGTTTGACTGGTGAGGGATGGTTTGACTGGTGAGGGATGGTTTGACTGGTGAGGGATGGTTTGACTGGTGAGGGATGGTTTGACTGGTGAGGGATGGTTTGACTGGTGAGGGATGGTTTGACTGGTGAGGGATGGTTTGACTGGTGAGGGATGGTTTGACTGGTGAGGGATGGTCTGACTGGTGAGGGGTGGTCTGACTGGTGAGGGATGGTCTGACTGGTGAGGGATGGTCTGACTGGTGAGGGATGGTTTGACTGGTGAGGGATGGTTTGACTGGTGGGGGATGGTCTGACTGGTGGGGGATGGTCTGACTGGTGAGGGATGGTCTGACTGGTGAGGGATGGTCTGACTGGTGAGGGATGGTCTGACTGGTGAGGGATGATCTGACTGGTGAGGGATGGTTTGACTGGTGGGGGATGGTCTGACTGGTGAGGGGTGGTCTGACTGGTGGGGGATGGTCTGACTGGTGAGGGATGGTTTGACTGGTGGGGGATGGTCTGACTGGTGGGGGATGGTTTGACTGGTGAGGGATGGTCTGACTGGTGAGGAATGGTCTGACTGTTGCGGGATGGTCTGACTGTTGCGGGATGGTCTGACTGTTGAGGGATGGTCTGACTGGTGAGGGATGGTCTGACTGCTGGGGGTGGGGGATGGTTTGACTGGTGAGGGATGGTTTGACTGGTGAGGGATGGTTTGACTGGTGAGGGATGGTTTGACTGGTGAGGGATGGTTTGACTGGTGAGGGATGGTCTGACTGGTGAGGGATGGTCTGACTGGTGAGGGATGGTCTGACTGGTGAGGGATGGTTTGACTGGTGAGGGATGGTTTGACTGGTGAGGGATGGTTTGACTGGTGAGGGATGGTTTGACTGGTGAGGGATGGTTTGACTGGTGAGGGATGGTTTGACTGGTGAGGGATGGTTTGACTGGTGAGGGATGGTTTTACTGGTGAGGGATGGTTTTACTGGTGAGGGATGGTTTGACTGGTGAGGGATGGTTTGACTGGTGAGGGATGGTTTGACTGGTGGGGGATGGTTTGACTGGTGAGGGATGGTCTGACTGGTGAGGGATGGTCTGACTGGTGAGGGATGGTCTGACTGGTGAGGGATGGTCTGACTGGTGATGGATGGTCTGACTGGTGAGGGATGGTCTGACTGGTGAGGGGCGGTCTGACTGGTGAGGGGCGGTCTGACTGGTGAGGGGCGGTCTGACTGGTGAGGGGCGGTCTGACTGGTGAGGGGCGGTCTGACTGGTGAGGCGCGGTCTGACTGGTGAGGCGCGGTCTGACTGGTGAGGCGCGGTTTGACTGGTGAGAGCTGGTTTGACTGGTGAGGGATGGTTTGACTGGTGGGGTTATGGTTTGACTGGTGAGGGTGGGGGATGGTTTGACTGGTGAGGGTGGGGGATGGTTTGACTGGTGGGGGATGGTCTGACTGGTGAGGGATGGGGGATGGTCTGACTGGTGGGGGATGGTCTGACTGGTGAGGGATGGGGGATGGTCTGACTGGTGAGGGATGGGGGATGGTCTGACTGGTTGGGGATGGTCTGACTGGTGGGGGTGGGGGATGGTCTGACTGGTGAGGGTTTCTGACTGGTGAGGGTGAGGGTTTCTGACTGGTGAGGGTGAGGGATGGTTTGACTGGTGAGGGAGGGTTTGACTGGTGAGGGAGGGTTTGACTGGTGAGGGATGGTTTGACTGGTGAGGGATAGTCTGACTTGTGGGGGATGGTTTGACTGGTGAGGGGTGTCTGACTGGTGAGGGATTGTTTGACTGGTGAGGGATGGTTTTACTGGTGAGGGGTGTGGGATGGTTTGACTGGTGAGGGATAGTCTGACTGGTGGGGGGTGGTTTGACTGGTGAGGGATGGTTTGACTGGTGAGGGATGATTTGACTGGTGAGGGATGATTTGACTGTTGGGGGTGAGGGATGGTCTGACTGGTGAGGGATGGTCTGACTGGTGAGGGATGGTCTGACTGGTGAGGGATGGTTTGACTGGTGAGGGATGGTTTGACTGGTGGGGGATGGTCTGACTGGTGGGGGATGGTCTGACTGGTGAGGGATGGTCTGACTGGTGAGGGATGGTCTGACTGGTGAGGGATGGTCTGACTGGTGAGGGATGGTCTGACTGGTGAGGGATGGTTTGACTGGTGGGGGATGGTCTGACTGGTGAGGGGTGGTCTGACTGGTGGGGGATGGTCTGACTGGTGAGGGATGGTTTGACTGGTGGGGGATGGTCTGACTGGTGGGGGATGGTTTGACTGGTGAGGGATGGTCTGACTGGTGAGGAATGGTCTGACTGTTGCGGGATGGTCTGACTGTTGCGGGATGGTCTGACTGTTGAGGGATGGTCTGACTGGTGAGGGATGGTCTGACTGCTGGGGGTGGGGGATGGTTTGACTGGTGAGGGATGGTTTGACTGGTGAGGGATGGTTTGACTGGTGAGGGATGGTTTGACTGGTGAGGGATGGTTTGACTGGTGAGGGATGGTCTGACTGGTGAGGGATGGTCTGACTGGTGAGGGATGGTCTGACTGGTGAGGGATGGTTTGACTGGTGAGGGATGGTTTGACTGGTGAGGGATGGTTTGACTGGTGAGGGATGGTTTGACTGGTGAGGGATGGTTTGACTGGTGAGGGATGGTTTGACTGGTGAGGGATGGTTTGACTGGTGAGGGATGGTTTTACTGGTGAGGGATGGTTTTACTGGTGAGGGATGGTTTGACTGGTGAGGGATGGTTTGACTGGTGAGGGATGGTTTGACTGGTGGGGGATGGTTTGACTGGTGAGGGATGGTCTGACTGGTGAGGGATGGTCTGACTGGTGAGGGATGGTCTGACTGGTGAGGGATGGTCTGACTGGTGATGGATGGTCTGACTGGTGAGGGATGGTCTGACTGGTGAGGGGCGGTCTGACTGGTGAGGGGCGGTCTGACTGGTGAGGGGCGGTCTGACTGGTGAGGGGCGGTCTGACTGGTGAGGGGCGGTCTGACTGGTGAGGCGCGGTCTGACTGGTGAGGCGCGGTCTGACTGGTGAGGCGCGGTTTGACTGGTGAGAGCTGGTTTGACTGGTGAGGGATGGTTTGACTGGTGGGGTTATGGTTTGACTGGTGAGGGTGGGGGATGGTTTGACTGGTGAGGGTGGGGGATGGTTTGACTGGTGGGGGATGGTCTGACTGGTGAGGGATGGGGGATGGTCTGACTGGTGGGGGATGGTCTGACTGGTGAGGGATGGGGGATGGTCTGACTGGTGAGGGATGGGGGATGGTCTGACTGGTTGGGGATGGTCTGACTGGTGGGGGTGGGGGATGGTCTGACTGGTGAGGGTTTCTGACTGGTGAGGGTGAGGGTTTCTGACTGGTGAGGGTGAGGGATGGTTTGACTGGTGAGGGAGGGTTTGACTGGTGAGGGAGGGTTTGACTGGTGAGGGATGGTTTGACTGGTGAGGGATAGTCTGACTTGTGGGGGATGGTTTGACTGGTGAGGGGTGTCTGACTGGTGAGGGATTGTTTGACTGGTGAGGGATGGTTTTACTGGTGAGGGGTGTGGGATGGTTTGACTGGTGAGGGATAGTCTGACTGGTGGGGGGTGGTTTGACTGGTGAGGGATGGTTTGACTGGTGAGGGATGATTTGACTGGTGAGGGATGATTTGACTGTTGGGGGTGAGGGATGGTCTGACTGGTGAGGGATGGTCTGACTGGTGAGGGATGGTCTGACTGGTGAGGGATGGTTTGACTGGTGAGGGATGGTCTGACTGGTGGGGGATGGTTTGACTGGTGAGGGATTGTCTGACTGGTGGGGGATGGTCTGACTGGTGAGGGATGGTCTGACTGGTGAGGGATGGTCTGACTGGTGAGGGATGGTCTGACTGGTGAGGGATGGTCTGACTGGTGAGGGATGGTCTGACTGGTGAGGGATGGTCTGACTGGTGAGGGATGGTCTGACTGGTGAGGGATGGTCTGACTGGTGAGGGATGGTCTGACTGGTGGGGGATGGTTTGACTGGTGAGGGATGGTCTGACTGGTGAGGGATGGTCTGACTGGTGAGGGATGGTCTGACTGGTGAGGGATGGTCTGACTGGTGAGGGATGTTCTGACTGGTGAGGGATGTTCTGACTGGTGAGGGATGGTCTGACTGGTGAGGGATGGTCTGACTGGTGAGGGATGGTCTGACTGGTGAGGGATGGTCTGACTGGTGAGGGATGGTCTGACTGGTGAGGGATGGTCTGACTGGTGAGGGATGGTCTGACTGGTGAGGGATGGTCTGACTGGTGAGGGATGGTCTGACTGGTGAGGGATGGTCTGACTGGTGAGGGATGGTCTGACTGGTGAGGGTGAGGGATGGTCTGACTGGTGGGGGATGGTCTGACTGGTGAGGGATGGTCTGACTGGTGAGGGATGGTCTGACTGGTGAGGGATGGTCTGACTGGTGGGGGATGGTCTGACTGGTGGGGGATGGTCTGACTGGTGGGGGATGGTCTGACTGGTGAGGGATGGTTTGACTGGTGAGGGATGGTTTGACTGGTGAGGGATGGTTTGACTGGTGAGGGATGGTTTGACTGGTGAGGGATGGTTTGACTGGTGAGGGATGGTTTGACTGGTGGGGGATGGTTTGACTGGTGAGGGATGGTTTGACTGGTGAGGGATGGTTTGACTGGTGAGGGATGGTTTGACTGGTGAGGGATGGTTTGACTGATGAGGGATGGTTTGACTGATGAGGGATGGTTTGACTGATGAGGGATGGTTTGACTGATGAGGGATGGTTTGACTGATGAGGGATGGTTTGACTGATGAGGGATGGTTTGACTGATGAGGGATGGTTTGACTGATGAGGGATGGTTTGACTGATGAGGGATGGTTTGACTGGTGAGGGATGGTTTGACTGGTGAGGGATGGTTTGACAGGTGAGGGTGGGGGATGGTTTGACAGGTGAGGGTGGGGGATGGTTTGACAGGTGAGGGTGGGGGATGGTTTGACTGGTGGGGGATGGTTTGACTGGTGGGGGATGGTTTGACTGGTGGGGGATGGTCTGACTGGTGGGGGATGGTCTGACTGGTGAGGGATGGTTTGACTGGTGAGGGATGGTTGGGATGGTTTGACTGGTGAGGGATGGTTTGACTGGTGAGGGACGGTTTGACTGTTGAGGGACGGTTTGACTGGTGAGGGACGGTTTGACTGGTGAGGGACGGTTTGACTGGTGAGGGACGGTTTGACTGGTGAGGGACGGTTTGACTGGTGAGGGACGGTTTGACTGGTGAGGGATGGTTTTACTGGTGAGGGATGGTTTTACTGGTGAGGGATGGTTTTACTGGTGAGGGATGGTTTGACTGGTGAGGGATGGTTTGACTGGTGAGGGATGGTTTGACTGGTGGGGGATGGTCTGACTGGTGAGGGATGGTCTGACTGGTGAGGGATGGTCTGACTGGTGAGGGATGGTCTGACTGGTGAGGGATGGTCTGACTGGTGAGGGGCGGTCTGACTGGTGAGGGGCGGTCTGACTGGTGAGGGGCGGTCTGACTGGTGAGGGGCGGTCTGACTGGTGAGGGGCGGTCTGACTGGTGAGGGGCGGTCTGACTGGTGAGGGGCGGTCTGACTGGTGAGGGGCGGTCTGACTGGTGAGGCGCGGTCTGACTGGTGAGGCGCGGTCTGACTGGTGAGGCGCGGTTTGACTGGTGAGAGCTGGTTTGACTGGTGGGGTTATGGTTTGACTGGTGAGGGTGGGGGATGGTTTGACTGGTGAGGGTGGGGGATGGTTTGACTGGTGGGGGATGGTCTGACTGGTGAGGGATGGGGGATGGTCTGACTGGTGGGGGATGGTCTGACTGGTGAGGGATGGGGGATGGTCTGACTGGTTGGGGATGGTCTGACTGGTGGGGGTGGGGGATGGTCTGACTGGTGAGGGTTTCTGACTGGTGAGGGTGAGGGTTTCTGACTGGTGAGGGTGAGGGATGGTTTGACTGGTGAGGGAGGGTTTGACTGGTGAGGGAGGGTTTGACTGGTGAGGGATGGTTTGACTGGTGAGGGATAGTCTGACTTGTGGGGGATGGTTTGACTGGTGAGGGGTGTCTGACTGGTGAGGGATTGTTTGACTGGTGAGGGATGGTTTTACTGGTGAGGGGTGTGGGATGGTTTGACTGGTGAGGGATAGTCTGACTGGTGGGGGGTGGTTTGACTGGTGAGGGATGGTTTGACTGGTGAGGGATGATTTGACTGGTGAGGGATGATTTGACTGTTGGGGGTGAGGGATGGTCTGACTGGTGAGGGATGGTCTGACTGGTGAGGGATGGTCTGACTGGTGAGGGATGGTCTGACTGGTGAGGGATGGTTTGACTGGTGAGGGATGGTCTGACTGGTGGGGGATGGTTTGACTGGTGAGGGATGGTCTGACTGGTGGGGGATGGTCTGACTGGTGGGGGATGGTCTGACTGGTGAGGGATGGTCTGACTGGTGAGGGATGGTCTGACTGGTGAGGGATGGTCTGACTGGTGAGGGATGGTCTGACTGGTGAGGGATGGTCTGACTGGTGAGGGATGGTCTGACTGGTGAGGGATGGTCTGACTGGTGAGGGATGGTCTGACTGGTGAGGGATGGTCTGACTGGTGGGGGATGGTTTGACTGGTGAGGGATGGTCTGACTGGTGAGGGATGGTCTGACTGGTGAGGGATGGTCTGACTGGTGAGGGATGGTCTGACTGGTGAGGGATGTTCTGACTGGTGAGGGATGTTCTGACTGGTGAGGGATGGTCTGACTGGTGAGGGATGGTCTGACTGGTGAGGGATGGTCTGACTGGTGAGGGATGGTCTGACTGGTGAGGGATGGTCTGACTGGTGAGGGATGGTCTGACTGGTGAGGGATGGTCTGACTGGTGAGGGATGGTCTGACTGGTGAGGGATGGTCTGACTGGTGAGGGATGGTCTGACTGGTGAGGGATGGTCTGACTGGTGAGGGTGAGGGATGGTCTGACTGGTGGGGGATGGTCTGACTGGTGAGGGATGGTCTGACTGGTGAGGGATGGTCTGACTGGTGAGGGATGGTCTGACTGGTGGGGGATGGTCTGACTGGTGGGGGATGGTCTGACTGGTGGGGGATGGTCTGACTGGTGAGGGATGGTTTGACTGGTGAGGGATGGTTTGACTGGTGAGGGATGGTTTGACTGGTGAGGGATGGTTTGACTGGTGAGGGATGGTTTGACTGGTGAGGGATGGTTTGACTGGTGGGGGATGGTTTGACTGGTGAGGGATGGTTTGACTGGTGAGGGATGGTTTGACTGGTGAGGGATGGTCTGACTGGTGAGGGATGGTCTGACTGGTGAGGGATGGTCTGACTGGTGAGGGATGGTCTGACTGGTGAGGGATGGTCTGACTGGTGGGGGATGGTTTGACTGGTGAGGGATGGTCTGACTGGTGAGGGATGGTCTGACTGGTGAGGGATGGTCTGACTGGTGAGGGATGTTCTGACTGGTGAGGGATGTTCTGACTGGTGAGGGATGGTCTGACTGGTGAGGGAT
Source organism: Salvelinus fontinalis (assembly GCF_029448725.1). Taxonomy (NCBI): domain Eukaryota; kingdom Metazoa; phylum Chordata; class Actinopteri; order Salmoniformes; family Salmonidae; genus Salvelinus; species Salvelinus fontinalis. Next base: position 59,286,502 of record NC_074676.1, read on the forward strand.
GGTCTGACTGGTGAGGGATGGTCTGACTGGTGAGGGATGGTCTGACTGGTGAGGGATGGTCTGACTGGTGAGGGATGGTCTGACTGGTGAGGGATGGTCTGACTGGTGGGGGATGGTCTGACTGGTGGGGGATGGTCTGACTGGTGAGGGATGGTCTGACTGGTGAGGGATGGTCTGACTGGTGAGGGATGGTCTGACTGGTGAGGGATGGTCTGACTGGTGGGGGATGGTCTGACTGGTGGGGGATGGTCTGACTGGTGGGGGATGGTCTGACTGGTGAGGGATGGTCTGACTGGTGAGGGATGGTTTGACTGGTGAGGGATGGTTTGACTGGTGAGGGATGGTTTGACTGGTGAGGGATGGTTTGACTGGTGGGGGATGGTTTGACTGGTGGGGGATGGTTTGACTGGTGAGGGATGGTTTGACTGGTGAGGGATGGTTTGACTGGTGAGGGATGGTTTGACTGGTGAGGGATGGTTTGACTGGTGAGGGATGGTTTGACTGATGAGGGATGGTTTGACTGATGAGGGATGGTTTGACTGATGAGGGATGGTTTGACTGATGAGGGATGGTTTGACTGATGAGGGATGGTTTGACTGGTGAGGGATGGTTTGACTGGTGAGGGATGGTTTGACTGGTGAGGGATGGTTTGACTGGTGAGGGATGGTTTGACAGGTGAGGGTGGGGGATGGTTTGACAGGTGAGGGTGGGGGATGGTTTGACAGGTGAGGGTGGGGGATGGTTTGACTGGTGGGGGATGGTTTGACTGGTGGGGGATGGTTTGACTGGTGGGGGATGGTCTGACTGGTGGGGGATGGTCTGACTGGTGAGGGATGGTTTGACTGGTGAGGGATGGTTGGGATGGTTTGACTGGTGAGGGATGGTTTGACTGGTGAGGGACGGTTTGACTGTTGAGGGACGGTTTGACTGGTGAGGGACGGTTTGACTGGTGAGGGACGGTTTGACTGGTGAGGGACGGTTTGACTGGTGAGGGACGGTTTGACTGGTGAGGGACGGTTTGACTGGTGAGGGACGGTTTGACTGGTGAGGGACGGTTTGACTGGTGAGGGACGGTTTGACTGGTGAGGGACGGTTTGACTGGTGAGGGACGGTTTGACTGGTGAGGGACGGTTTGACAGGTGAGGGTAGGGGATGGTTTGACTGGTGGGGGATGGTTTGACTGGTGGGGGATGGTTTGACTGGTGGGGGATGGTTTGACTGGTGGGGGATGGTTTGACTGGTGGGGGATGGTTTGACTGGTGGGGGATGGTTTGACTGGTGGGGGATGGTTTGACTGGTGGGGGATTGTCTGACTGGTGGGGGATGGTCTGACTGGTGAGGGATGGTTGATGGTTTGACTGGTGAGGGACGGTTTGACTGGTGAGGGACGGTTTGACTGGTGAGGGACGGTTTGACTGGTGAGGGACGGTTTGACTGGTGAGGGACGGTTTGACTGGTGAGGGACGGTTTGACTGGTGAGGGACGGTTTGACTGGTGAGGGACGGTTTGACTGGTGAGGGTTGGTTTGACTGGCGAGGGATGGTCTGACTGGCGAGGGATGGTTTGACTGGCGAGGGATGGTTTGACTGGCGAGGGATGGTTTGACTGGCGGGGGATGGTCTGACTGGCGGGGGGCGGTCTGACTGGGGGGGGGGGGTCTGACTGGTGGGGGGGGGGGGTGGACGGTCTGACTGGGGGGGGGGGTCTGACTGGTGGGGGATGGTCTGACTGGTGGGGGGCGGTCTGACTGGGGGGGGGGGGTCTGACTGGTGGGGGTGTTGGACGGTCTGACTGGGGGGGTGGTGGACGGTCTGACTGGGGGGGGATGGTCTGACTGGTGGGGGGCGGTCTGACTGGGTGGGGGGGGGTCTGACTGGGGGGGTGTTGGACGGTCTGACTGGTGGGGGGGTGGTGGACGGTCTGACTGGGGGGGTGGTGGACGGTCTGACTGGGGGGGGGGTCTGACTGGTGGGGGGGTGGTGGACGGTCTGACTGGGGGGGGGTGGACGGTCTGACTGGGGGGGTGGTGGACGGTCTGACTGGGGGGGGTGGAGTCCACTATCTGATAGATAATAATCCTATTTGTTATTCTGATGAGTTTCAGATCACTGATGTCTGTTTTCAGTAATATTAAAATAGCCTGTTCTGCTGCACCCCTGTGGAACAATTCAAACATGAGATGAAAGGCGTCCCAATTTCGCCCAACTAAATATACAGTACTTCACATGGTTTTCAGATTGTAAAGGACTGTACAAGACTGATCTCTACTGTCTGTCCTTCCGGGAGTACTGCCAGGTGGCCCTGACCTGGTGTTCATCTCATATAGAGAGAAATAACCAGTCACAGCCCAGTCCTCCTCCTTCCTACTGGCCTCCACTATAACCAGTCACAGCCCAGTCCTCCACCTTCCTACTGGCCTCCACTATAACCAGTCACAGCCCAGTCCTCCACCTTCCTACTGGCCTCCACTATAACCAGTCACAGCCCAGTCCTCCACCTTCCTACTGGCCTCCACTATAACCAGTCACAGCCCAGTCCTCCACCTTCCTACTGGCCTCCACTATAACCAGTCACAGCCCAGTCCTCCACCTTCCTACTGGCCTCCACTATAACCAGTCACAGCCCAGTCCTCCTCCTTCCTACTGGCCTCCACTATAACCAGTCACAGCCCAGTCCTCCACCTTCCTACTGGCCGCCACTATAACCAGTCACAGCCCAGTCCTCCACCTTCCTACTGGCCTCCACTATAACCAGTCACAGCCCAGTCCTCCTCCTTCCTACTGGCCTCCACTATAACCAGTCACAGCCCAGTCCTCCTCCTTCCTACTGGCCTCCACTATAACCAGTCACAGCCCAGTCCTCCTCCTTCCTACTGGCCTCCACTATAACCAGTCACAGCCCAGTCCTCCTGTCCGTACCGAAGTTGCAGCGATGATACAAGACTATAACTACTACCAATTGGATACCACAAAATTGGGGAGAAAAAAGGGGTAAAACATTTTAATCTCTTATTTTCTTCGGACCTAGAACTAGCATATCTGTTTTGTCCGAGTTTAAAAGAAAACCTTTGCCGCCACCCATTTCCTTATGTCTGAAACACAGGCTTCCAGGCAGGGCAATTTTGGGGCTTCACCATGTTTCATTGAAGTGTCATCCGCATAGCAGTGAAAGTTGACAATGTGTTTACGAATGACATCACCAAGAGGTAGAATGTAGAGTGAAAACAATAGTGGTCCTAAAACGGATCCTTGAGGAACACCAAAACTTAGAGTTGATTTGTCAGAGGACAAACCATCCACAGAGACAAACAGAAACCTGGAGTGTAGGTTCAACATTTTATACAACACTTTAATCAGGTTCAACATGCAGTGAAACGTAATCAGACCTCTTGACTTTTTCCACATTTTGGCCTTATTCTAAAATTGATTAAAAAAAAATTTTCCTGATCAATCTACACACAATACCCCATAAAGACAAAGCAAAAACAGGTTATGTGTACAAATCCTTGTGACATGGAGCTGTGCACACTCACCAGACATGTCACCCATTGAGCATGTTTGGGATGCTCTGGATCGACGTGTACGACAGACTGTTCCAGTTCCCGCCAATATCCAGGAACGTCACACAGCCATTGAAGAGGAGTGGGACAACATTCCACAGGCCACAATCAACATCCTGATCAACTCTATGTGAAGGAGATGTGTCGCGCTGCATGAGGCAAATGGTGGTCACACCAGATACTGACTGGTTTTCTGTTCCACACCCCTACCTGTTTTTAAAGGTATCTGTGACCAACAGATGCATATCTGTATTCCCAGTCATGTGAAATCCATAGATTAGAACCTAATTAAATATTTCAATTGACTGATTTCCTTATGTGAACTTTAATTCAGTAAAATCTTTGAAATTGTTGCATGTTGCGTTTTTATATTTTTGCTCAGTTTATCTTTTTGCTTTCTCAATAGATTGGTTGGGTCTAATTGTGTTGCTGTCCTGGGGCTCAGTGGGGTCTGTTTGTGTTTGTGTTCAGAGCCCTAGGACCAGCTTGCTTAGGGGACTCTTCTCCAGGTTCATCTCTCTGTAGGTGATGGCTTTGTTATGGAAGGTTTGGGAATCGCTTCCTTCTAGGTGGTTGTAGAATTGAACGACTCTTTTTCTGGATTTTTTAATTAGCGGGTATCATCCCAATTCTGCTCTGCATGCATTATTTGGTGTTTTACACAGAGGATGTTGCAGAATTTTGCAATTTGGTGTTTGAACCATTTTGTGAGTTTCTTGGTTGGTGAACGCACCCCAGAACTCACAACCATAAAGGGACATGGGTTCTATAACTGATTCAAGTATTTTTGAGCCAGATCCTAATTGGGATGTCAAATTTTGATGTTCTTTTTGATGGCGTAGAAGGCCCTCCTTGCCTTTTCTCTCAGAAAAGGTATACCTCATCCGTTTATAGCCTACTGCCAGGCCTCTGACCCCTATGGCTTTACACAGTCTGTCACCTAGTTCCTTTATTCTCAGTGATAAAAGCTTTTAATAACAAGGTCATGAAAATATTGGGCCCATTGGCAGAGGGAACATTTAGGCCTACTCTATATAATAGACTAAGCTTTAATTTTTTAAAGAGCTGTGAAAAAGCACTCAAAGCAGGGAATATTTTAGAATTTCTGTATTCCACTTCACTAGTTCCCCTTTTCCTGTTACTGCTGCCTCAGTCAGGGTGTATTGGCCGACATCATGGGGAGAGTTATTCCATGGGTTACTGCTGCCTCAGTCAGGGTGTATTGGCCGACAGCATGGGGAGAGTTATTCCATGGGTTACTGCTGCCTCAGTCAGGGTGTATTGGCCGACAGCATGGGGAGAGTTATTCCATGGGTTACTGCTGCCTCAGTCAGGGTGTATTGGCCGACAGCATGGGGAGAGTTATTCCATGGGTTACTGCTGCCTCAGTCAGGGTGTATTGGCCGACATCATGGGAAGAGTTATTCCATGGGTTACTGCTGCCTCAGTCAGGGTGTATTGGCCGACATCATGGGGAGAGTTATTCCATGGGTTACTGCTGCCTCAGTCAGGGTGTATTGGCCGACATCATGGGAAGAGTTATTCCATGGGTTACTGCTGCCTCAGGGTGTATTGGCCGACATCATGGGAAGAGTTATTCCATGGGTTACTGCTGCCTCAGGGTGTATTGGCCGACATCATGGGGAGAGTTATTCCATGGGTTACTGCTGCCTCAGTCAGGGTGTATTGGCCGACAGCATGGGGAGAGTTATTCCATGGGTTACTGCTGCCTCAGTCAGGGTGTATTGGCCGACAGCATGGGGAGAGTTATTCCATGGGTTACTGCTGCCTCAGTCAGGGTGTATTGGCCGACATCATGGGGAGAGTTATTCCATGGGTTACTGCTGCCTCAGTCAGGGTGTATTGGCCGACAGCATGGGGAGAGTTATTCCATGGGTTACTGCTGCCTCAGGGTGTATTGGCCGACATCATGGGGAGAGTTATTCCATGGGTTACTGCTGCCTCAGTCAGGGTGTATTGGCCGACATCATGGGGAGAGTTATTCCATGGGTTACTGCTGCCTCAGTCAGGGTGTATTGGCCGACAGCATGGGGAGAGTTATTCCATGGGTTACTGCTGCCTCAGTCAGGGTGTATTGGCCGACATCATGGGGAGAGTTATTCCATGGGTTACTGCTGCCTCAGTCAGGGTGTATTGGCCGACATCATGGGGAGAGTTATTCCATGGGTTACTGCTGCCTCAGTCAGGGTGTATTGGCCGACATCATGGGGAGAGTTATTCCATGGGTTACTGCTGCCTCAGTCAGGGTGTATTGGTCGACATCATGGGGAGAGTTATTCCATGGGTTACTGCTGCCTCAGTCAGGGTGTATTGGCCGACAGCATGGGGAGAGTTATTCCATGGGTTACTGCTGCCTCAGTCAGGGTGTATTGGCCGACAGCATGGGGAGAGTTATTCCATGGGTTACTGCTGCCTCAGGGTGTATTGACTGACATCATGAAAGCAGCTGATTCAAACCTAACTGACTTGCGTTAGTCACCAGTTTTAACCCCGAAACAGCAACCCGGCTCCAGTAAGAAAACCCATGACGCATGCGAATAGTCTTACTCAAACTGAGATTTACGATCCCTCCCTCATTGATCATGGAGACTTCATCCAAATGGCTTCCAATCTCCACAGGGCTTTGGTCAATTTAGTGCACTATATAGGAAGCCATTTGGGACAATAGAGGACTCTGTCATGTTGTTCATCACCACACTTGACAAGGCAAACAGTTGTGCAACAAGGTTCCTAGTAGTGAATAGAAATGTGAAGGCTGAGTTTTAATGTTTTAGTTTAAATGTAGACAGATTAGTATCCTCTCATATCTGGGGACAGCAGCCTATTCCCACACTACTTTGACCAGGGCCCATAAGACGCTATTCTAAAGTAGTGCACTATATAGGGAATAGGGCTCTGTTCTAAAGTAGTGCACTATATAGGGAATAGGGCTCTGGTCTAAAGTAGTGCACTATATAGGGAATAGGGCTCTGGTCTATAGTAGTGCACTATATAGGGAATAGGGCTCTGGTCTATAGTAGTGCACTATATAGGGAATAGGGCTCTGGTCTAAAGTAGTGCACTATATAGGGAATAGGGCCCTGGTCTAAAGTAGTGCACTATTAGGGAATAGGGCTCTGGTCTATAGTAGTGCACTATATAGGGAATAGGGCTCTGGTCTAATGTAGTGCACTATATAGGGAATAGGGCTCTGGTCTAATGTAGTGCACTATATAGGGAATAAGGCTCTGGTCTAAAGTAGTGCACTATATAGGGAATAGGGCTCTGGTCTAAAGTAGTGCACTATATAGGGAATAGGGCTCTGGTCTAAAGTAGTGCACTATATAGGGAATAGGGCTCTGGTCTAAAGTAGTGCACTATATAGGGAATAGGGCTCTGGTCTATAGTAGTGCACTATTAGGGAATAGGGCTCTGGTCTAAAGTAGTGCACTATTAGGGAATAGGGCTCTGGTCTATAGTAGTGCACTATATAGGGAATAGGGCTCTGGTCTATAGTAGTGTACTATATAGGGAATAGGGCTCTGGTCTATAGTAGTGTACTATATAGGGAATAGGGCTCTGGTCTATAGTAGTGCACTATATAGGGAATAGGGCTCTGGTCTAAAGTAGTGCACTCTATAGGGAATAGGGCTCTGGTCTAAAGTAGTGCACTATATAGGGAATAGGGCTCTGGTCTAAAGTAGTGCACTATATAGGGAATAGGGCTCTGGTCTAAAGTAGTGCACTATATAGGGAATAGGGCTCTGGTCTAAAGTAGTGCACTATATAGGGAATAGGGCTCTGGTCTATAGTAGTGCACTATATAGGGAACAGGGCTCTGGTCTGTAGTAGTCTACTATATAGGGAATAGGGCTTTGGTCTAAAGTAGTGCACTATATAGGGAATAGGGCTCTGGTCTATAGTAGGGCACTATATAGGGGAATAGGGCTCTGGTCTATAGTAGTGCACTATATAGGGAATAGGGCTCTGGTCTATAGTAGTACCACTATATAGGGAATAGGGCTCTGGTCTATAGTAGTCTACTATATAGGGAATAGGGCTCTGGTCTATAGTAGTCTACTATATAGGGAATAGGGCTTTGGTCTAAAGTAGTGCACTATATAGGGAACAGGGCTCTGGTCTAAAGTAGTGCACTATATAGGGAACAGGGCTCTGGTCTATAGTAGTGCACTATATAGGGAATAGGGCTCTGGTCTATAGTAGTGCACTATATAGGGAATAGGGCTCTGGTCTATAGTAGTGCACTATATAGGGAATAGGGCTCTGGTCTAAAGTAGTGCACTATATAGGGAATAGGGCTCTGGTCTATAGTAGTGCACTATATAGGGAATAGGGCTCTGGTCTAAAGTAGTGCACTATATAGGGAATAGGGCTCTGGTCTATAGTAGTGCACTATATAGGGAATAGGGCTCTGGTTATAGTAGTGCACTATATAGGGAATAGGGCTCTGGTCTATAGTAGGGCACTATATAGGGAATAGGGCTCTGGTCTATAGTAGTGCACTATATAGGGAATAGGGCTCTGGTCTATAGTATTGCCCTATATAGGGAATAGGGCTCTGGTCTATAGTAGTGCCCTATAGTAGTGTTTCTCTACAAACTAATATTCTCAACATACTAGCGTCAACATTGTATTTTTTTAATTATTCGTCTTAAAGGTTTTAAAACCATCTATTTTTTATCTGTCTATTTTTTTCCTCCAAAAATTACTTAATGCTTTTTCTTGTTGGCACGATAAAAATTGTCCGTTGATGAAAAATGATATGTCTTTTGAATGTGTTATCAACATTGCAATGATTAGAAATGAGGGCTTTTATTTGTAAGGTTTCCTCATTACCATACGAGCTCGACGTCCTCATTTGTGCTGCAGGCAGAATACTAGTGGCGCCTTCACGAAACGAGCGTAGCCTGGGGACCGGTCGGTCCGGAAGAAAATTACTATTCGGGAAAAAAAGAAAAAGGTCTCCGCTAATATAATCATGTATGTACAGTTTCATATTTGGCAAAAACGATAGAGCCATAAAGACACCGGTGATGGAAAGAAGGTCTCTGAAGGAGCAGACTGGGCCGACTTCCGTATGATACCGGCGCATATTACAGGCAAGCATCGGACAAGTACTCGCAAAGTGCACTTGATTTGACACCGCGTACTATAGAGACTAGTTTTCTTTTCTCTGTTCCCACCTTCAGTGTTTTGTGGATTTTTGGAATAGACGTCGTTTTGTGGGACACCCTTTTGGCTTTTTTCAGTCACCCATACCACCGTTTCATTTAAAACTGGATTGGTCAGCAGCTGGCAGCTCCTGCTGCATCATTTGAAACGTAAGTATGTAGGTTGTTTAATGAAAATATAACAAAAAAAGGAAATATGTATATACACACACTACATGACCAAAACTATGTGGACACCTGCTCGTTGAACATCTCATTCAATCATGGGCATTAATATGGAGTTGGTCCTCCACTTTGCTGTAATAACAGCCTCCACTCTTCTGGGAAGGCTTTCCACTAGATGTTGGAACATTGCTGCTATAACAGCCTCCACTCTTCTGGGAAGGCTTTCAACTAGATGTTGGAACATTGCTGCTATAACAGCCTCCACTCTTCTGGGAAGGCTTTCAACTAGATGTTGGAACATTGCTGCTATAACAGCCTCCACTCTTCTGGGAAGGCTTTCCACTAGATGTTGGAACATTGCTGCTATAACAGCCTCCACTCTTCTGGGAAGGCTTTCCACTAGATGTTGGAACATTGCTGCTATAACAGCCTTCACTCTTCTGGGAAGGCTTTCCACTAGATGTTGGAACATTGCTGCTATAACAGCCTCCACTCTTCTGGGAAGGCTTTCCACTAGATGTTGGAACATTGCTGCTATAACAGCCTCCACTCTTCTGGGAAGGCTTTCAACTAGATGTTGGAACATTGCTGCTATAACAGCCTCCACTCTTCTGGGAAGGCTTTCCACTAGATGTTGGAACATTGCTGCTATAACAGCCTCCTCTCTTCTGGGAAGGCTTTCCACTAGATGTTGGAACATTGCTGCTATAACAGCCTCCACTCTTCTGGGAAGGCTTTCCACTAGATGTTGGAACATTGCTGCTATAACAGCCTCCACTCTTCTGGGAAGGCTTTCCACTAGATATTGGAACATTGCTGCTATAACAGCCTTCACTCTTCTGGGAAGGCTTTCCACTAGATGTTGGAACATTGCTGCTATAACAGCCTCCACTCTTCTGGGAAGGCTTTCCACTAGATGTTGGAACATTGCTGCTATAACAGCCTCCACTCTTCTGGGAAAGCTTTCCACTAGATGTTGGAACATTGCTGCAGGGACTTGCTTCCATTCAGCCACGAGCGCATTAGTGAAGTCGGGCACAGATGTTGGGGAATTAGGCCTCGCTTATAGTCGTCATTCCAATTCATCCCAAAGGTGTTCGATGGGGTTGAGGTCAGGGCTCTGTGCAGGCCAGTCAAGTTCTTCTACAGCACAAAGTTGGAAGTACAGAATTGTCTAGAATGTCATTGTATGCTGTAGCGTTAAGATTTCCCTTCACTGGAACTAAGGGGCCCGAACCATGAAAAACAGCCCCAGACCATTATTCCTCCTCCACCAAACTTTACAGTTGGCACTATGCCTTCGAGCAGGTAGCTTTCTCCTGGCATCCGACAAACCAGATTTTTCCGTCGGACTGCCAGATGGTGAAGCGTGACTCATCACTCCAGAGAACGCGTTTCCACTGATCCAGAGTCCAATTGCGGCGAGCTTTACACTCCAGCCAATGCTTGGCGTTACGCATGGTGATCTTAGGCTTGTGTGCGGCTGTTCTGCCATGGAAACCCATTTCATGAAGCTCCCGACGAACAGTTCTTGTGCTGACGTTGCTTCCAGAGGCAGTTTGGAACTTGGGAGTGAGTGTTGCGACCGAGGACAGACTATTTTTACACGCTACACGCTTCAGCGGTCCTGTTCTGAGAGCTTGTGTGGTCTACCACTTCACGGTCCTGTTCTGTGAGCTTGTGTGGCCTACCACTTCACGGTCCTGTTCTGTGAGCTTGTGTGGCCTACCACTTCAGCGGTCCTGTTCTGTGAGCTTGTGTGGCCTACCACTTCACGGTCCTGTTCTGTGAGCTTGTGTGGCCTACCACTTCACGGTCCTGTTCTGTGAGCTTGTGTGGCCTACCACTTCACGGTCCTGTTCTGTGAGCTTGTGTGGCCTACCACTTCAGCGGTCCTGTTCTGTGAGCTTGTGTGGCCTACCACTTCACGGTCCCGTTCTGTGAGCTTGTGTGGCCTACCACTTCACGGTCCCGTTCTGTGAGCTTGTGTGGCCTACCACTTCACGGTCCCGTTCTGTGAGCTTGTGTGGCCTACCACTTCACGGTCCCGTTCTGTGAGCTTGTGTGGCCTACCACTTCAGCGGTCCTGTTCTGTGAGCTTGTGTGGCCTACCACTTCAGCAGTTCTGTTCTGTGAGCTTGTGTGGCCTACCACTTCACGGTCCTGTTCTGTGAGCTTGTGTGGCCTACCACTTCACGGTCCCGTTCTGTGAGCTTGTGTGGCCTACCACTTCACGGTCCCGTTCTGTGAGCTTGTGTGGCCTACCACTTCACGGTCCCGTTCTGTGAGCTTGTGTGGCCTACCACTTCACGGTCCCGTTCTGTGAGCTTGTGTGGCCTACCACTTCACGGTCCCGTTCTGTGAGCTTGTGTGGCCTACCACTTCACGGTCCCGTTCTGTGAGCTTGTGTGGCCTACCACTTCACGGTCCCGTTCTGTGAGCTTGTGTGGCCTACCACTTCACGGTCCCGTTCTGTGAGTTTGTGTGGCCTACCACTTCACGGTCCCGTTCTGTGAGCTTGTGTGGCCTACCACTTCACGGTCCCGTTCTGTGAGCTTGTGTGGCCTACCACTTCACGGTCCCGTTCTGTGAGCTTGTGTGGCCTACCACTTCAGCGGTCCTGTTCTGTGAGCTTGTGTGGCCTACCACTTCACGGTCCCGTTCTGAGAGCTTGTGTGGCCTACCACTTCACGGTCCCGTTCTGTGAGCTTGTGTGGCCTACCACTTCACGGTCCCGTTCTGAGAGCTTGTGTGGTCTACCACTTCACGGTCCTGTTCTGAGAGCTTGTGTGGCCTACCACTTCACGGTCCTGTTCTGTGAGCTTGTGTGGCCTACCACTTCACGGTCCCGTTCTGTGAGCTTGTGTGGCCTACCACTTCACGGTCCCGTTCTGTGAGCTTGTGTGGCCTACCACTTTAGCGGTCCTGTTCTGTGAGCTTGTGTGGCCTACCACTTCACGGTCCCGTTCTGTGAGCTTGTGTGGCCTACCACTTCACGGTCCCGTTCTGTGAGCTTGTGTGGTCTACCACTTCACGGCTGAGCTGTTGTTGCTCCTTGATGTGTCCACTTCACAATAAGAGCGCTTAGAGTTGACCGAGGCAGCTCTAGCAGGGCAGAAATTGGACAACCTGACTTGTTGGAAAGGTGGCATCCTATGACGGTGCCACGTTCAAAGTCACTGAGCTCTTCAGTAAGGGCCATTATACTGTCAATGTTTGACTATGGAGATTACATGGCTGTGTCCTCGATTTTATATACTGATGAGCAATGGGTTTGGCTGAAATAGCCAAATCCACTGATTTGAAGGGGTGTCCACATACCTTTATGTACAGTTGAAGTCAGAAATACTTACTTACAAGCCCGTAACCAACAGTTCAGTTCAAGAAATAGAGTTAAGAAAATATTTATCAAATAAACTAAAGTAAAAAAATAATTAAAAGAAACACAATAAAATAACAATAACGAGGCTATATACTGGGTATTACGGTACAGAGTCAATGTGGAGACTATATACAGGGTGTTACGGTACAGAGTCAATGTGGAGGCTATATACAGGGTGTTACGGTACAGAGTCAATGTGGAGGCTATATACAGGGGGTACCGGTACAGAGTCAATGTGGAGGCTATATACAGGGGGTACCGGTACAGAGTCAGTGTGGAGGCTATATACAGGGGGTACCGGTACAGAGTCAATGTGGAGGCTATATTCAGGGGGTACCGGTACAGAGTCAGTGTGGAGGCTATATACAGGGGGTACCGGTACAGAGTCAGTGTGGAGGCTATATACAGGGGGTACCGGTACAGAGTCAATGTGGAGGCTATATACAGGGGGTACCGGTACAGAGTCAATGTGGAGGCTATATACAGGGGGTACTGGTACAGAGTCAATGTGGAGGCTATATACAGGGTGTTACGGTACAGAGTTAATGTGGAGGCTATATACAGGGGGTACCGGTACAGAGTCAATGTGGAGGCTATATACAGGGTATTACGGTACAGAGTTAATGTGGAGGCTATATACAGGGGGTACTGGTACAGAGTCAGTGTGGAGGCTATATACAGGGGGTACCGGTACAGAGTCAATGTGGAGGCTATATACAGGGGGTACCGGTACAGAGTCAATGTGGAGGCTATATACAGGGGGTACCGGTACAGAGTCAATGTGGATGCTATATACAGGGGGTACCGGTACAGAGTCAATGTGGATGCTATATACAGGGGGTACCGGTACAGAGTCAATGTGGAGGCTATATACAGGGGGTACCGGTACAGAGTCAATGTGGAGGCTATATACAGGGGGTACCGGTACAGAGTCAATGTGGAGGCTATATACAGGGTGTTACGGTACAGAGTCAATGTGGAGGCTATATACAGGGGGTACCGGTACAGAGTCAATGTGGAGGCTATATACAGGGGGTACCGGTACAGAGTCAATGTGGAGGCTATATACAGGGTGTTACGGTACAGAGTCAATGTGGAGGCTATATACAGAGGGTACCGGTACAGAGTCAATGTGGAGGCTATTTACAGGGGGTACCGGTACAGAGTCAATGTGGAGGCTATATACAGGGGGTACCCTACTGAGTCAATGTTCTGGGGTACAGGTTAGTTGAGATACTTTGGTGTCCATTAGTTGTGGTTTCTTTGCAGCAATTCGACCATGAAGGCCTGATTCACACAGTGTCCTCTGAACAGTTGATGTTGAGATGTGTCTGTTACTTGAACTCTGTGAAGCATTTATTTGGGCTGTAATCTGAGGCTGGTAACTCGAATGAACGTATCCTCTGCAGCAGAGGTAACTCTGGGTCTTCCTTTCCTGAGGCAGTCCTCATGAGAGCCAGTTTCATCATAGCGCTTGATGGTTTTTGCATCTGCACTTGAAGAAACTTTCAAAGTTCTTGAAATGTTCCAGATTGACTGACCTTCATGTCTTAAAGTAATGATGGACTGTTGTTTCTCTTTGCTTATTTTAGCTGTTCTTGCCATAATATGGACTTGGTCTTTTACCAAATGAGGTCTATCTTCTGTATACCACCTCTACCTTGTCACAACATAACTGATTGGCTCAAACGAATTAAGAAGGAAAGACATTACACAATTTAACTTTTAAGAAGACACGCCTGTTAATTCAAATGCATTCCAGGTGACTACCTCATGATGCTGGTTGAGAGAATGCAAAGCGTGTGCAAAGCTGTCATCAAGGCAAAGGGTGGCGATTTGATTTGAAGAATCTCAAATCTCAAATATTTTTTGATTTATTTAACACTTTTTTGGTTACTACATGATTCCATATATGTTATTTCATAGTTTTGATGTCTTCACTATTATTCTACAATGTAGAAAATAGTAAAAATAAAGAAAAACCCTTGAATGAGTAGGTGTTCTAAAACTTTTGACCGGTAGTGTATTTGTAAACTTTTTTTTCCTACTAGTTTAAATGGTAGATGGACGGCTGTCCTAGTTTAGGTGGCAGACGGACGGCTGTCCTAGTTTAGGTGCTAGACGGACGGCTGTCCTAGTTTAGGTGGCAGACGGACGGCTGTCCTAGTTTAGGTGGCAGACGGACGGCTGTCCTAGTTTAGGTGGCAGACGGACGGCTGTCCTAGTTTAGGTGGCAGACGGATGACAAATGTGTATACTGTATGAATTCATTGATTTTTTTTAGAACTATTTAAAATATACAGAGGCCTCAGCCATTCGAGGACAGTCATTCGTTCTAGGACAGTCATTCGTTCGAGGACAGTCATTCGTTCGAGGACAGTCCATGCATTAGAGGACAGTCATTAGTTCGAGGACAGTCATTAGTTCGAGGACAGTCATTAGTTCGAGGACAGTCATTAGTTCGAGGACAGTCATTAGTTCGAGGACAGTCATTAGTTCGAGGACAGTCATTAGTTCGAGGACAGTCATTAGTTCGAGGACAGTCATTAGTTCGAGGACAGTCATTAGTTCGAGGACAGTCATTAGTTCGAGGACAGTCATTAGTTCGAGGACAGTCCATGCATTAGAGGACAGTCCATGCATTAGAGGACAGTCATTCATTAATTTCAGTACAGTGTTTGATGAAATATGACTGTACATCTTTAGCACCCACAAATGTCCTCCGAGGTGGTGTCTGAAGTGCAGGTGTCTCTGAAGGAACTTCCCATGGACACCTGGATGGACCACCTGCCCTGTGCTCTATGGGACGTTCCCCTGAGGAACCTAGCTATACCAGGTAAGATACCTGGATGGATCACCTGCCCTGTGCTCTATGGGACATTCCCCTGAGGAACCTAGCTATACCAGGTAAGATACCTGGATGGATCACCTGCCCTGTGCTCTATGGGACGTTCCCCTGAGGAACCTAGCTATACCAGGTAAGATACCTGGATGGATCACCTGCCCTGTGCTCTATGGGACATTCCCCTGAGGAACCTAGCTATACCAGGTAAGATACCTGGACGGACCACCTGCCCTGTGCTCTATGGGACGTCCCCCTGAGGAACCTAGCTATACCAGGTAAGATACCTGGATGGATCACCTGCCCTGTGCTCTATGGGACGTTCCCCTGAGGAACCTGGCTATACCAGGTAAGACACCTGGACGGATCACCTGCCCTGTGCTCTATGGGACGTTCACCTGAGGAACCTAGCTGTACCAGGTAAGACACCTGGACGGATCACCTGCCCTGTGCTCTATGGGACGTTCACCTGAGGAACCTAGCTGTACCAGGTAAGACACCTGGATGGACCACCTGCCCTGTGCTCTATGGGACGTTCCCCTGAGGAACCTAGCTATACCAGGTAAGATACCTGGACGGATCACCTACCCTGTGCTCTATGGGACGTTCCCCTGAGGAACCTAGCTATACCAGGTAAGATACCTGGATGGACCACCTGCCCTGTGCTCTATGGGACGTTCCCCTGAGGAACCTAGCTATACCAGGTAAGATACCTGGATGGATCACCTGCACTGTGCTCTATGGGACGTTCCCCTGAGGAACCTAGCTATACCAGGTAAGATACCTGGATGGATCACCTGCACTGTGCTCTATGGGACGTTCCCCTGAGGAACCTAGCTATACCAGGTAAGATACCTGGATGGATCACCTGCCCTGTGCTCTATGGGACGTCCCCCTGAGGAACCTAGCTATACCAGGTAAGATACCTGGACGGATCACCTGCCCTGTGCTCTATGGGACGTTCCCCTGAGGAACCTAGCTATACCAGGTAAGATACCTGGACGGATCACCTGCCCTGTGCTCTATGGGACGTTCCCCTGAGGAACCTAGCTATACCAGGTAAGATACCTGGATGGATCACCTGCCCTGTGCTCTATGGGACGTTCCCCTGAGGAACCTAGCTATACCAGGTAAGATACCTGGACGGATCACCTGCCCTGTGCTCTATGGGACGTTCCCCTGAGGAACCTAGCTATACCAGGTAAGATACCTGGACGGGTCACCTGCCCTGTGCTCTATGGGACGTTCCCCTGAGGAACCTAGCTATACCAGGTAAGATACCTGGACGGATCACCTGCCCTGTGCTCTATGGGACGTTCCCCTGAGGAACCTAGCTATACCAGGTAAGATACCTGGACGGACCACCTGCCCTGTGCTCTATGGGACATTCCCCTGAGGAACCTAGCTATACCAGGTAAGATACCTGGACGGATCACCTGCCCTGTGCTCTATGGGACGTTCCCCTGAGGAACCTAGCTATACCAGGTAAGATACCTGGACGGATCACCTGCCCTGTGCTCTATGGGACGTTCCCCTGAGGAACCTAGCTATACCAGGTAAGATACCTGGATGGATCACCTGCCCTGTGCTCTATGAGACGTTCCCCTGAGGAACCTAGCTATACCAGGTAAGATACCTGGACGGATCACCTGCCCTGTGCTCTATGGGACGTTCACCTGAGGAACCTAGCTATACCAGGTAAGATACCTGGACGGATCACCTACCCTGTGCTCTATGGGACGTTCCCCTGAGGAACCTAGCTATACCAGGTAAGATACCTGGACGGATCACCTGCCCTGTGCTCTATGGGACGTCCCCCTGAGGAACCTAGCTATACCAGGTAAGATACCTGGACGGATCACCTGCCCTGTGCTCTATGGGACGTCCCCCTGAGGAACCTAGCTATACCAGGTAAGATACCTGGACGGATCACCTGCCCTGTGCTCTATGGGACGTCCCCCTGAGGAACCTAGCTATACCAGGTAAGATACCTGGATGGATCACCTGCCCTGTGCTCTATGGGACGTTCACCTGAGGAACCTAGCTATACCAGGTAAGATACCTGGATGGATCACCTGCCCTGTGCTCTATGGGACGTTCACCTGAGGAACCTAGCTATACCAGGTAAGATACCTGGATGGACCACCTGCCCTGTGCTCTATGGGACGTTCCCCTGAGGAACCTAGCTATACCAGGTAAGATACCTGGATGGACCAACTGCCCTGTGCTCTATGGGACGTTCCCCTGAGGAACCTAGCTATACCAGGTAAGACACCTGGACGGATCACCTGCCCTGTGCTCTATGGGACGTTCCCCTGAGGAACCTAGCTATACCAGGTAAGATACCTGGACGGATCACCTGCCCTGTGCTCTATGGGACATTCCCCTGAGGAACCTAGCTATACCAGGTAAGATACCTGGACGGATCACCTGCCCTGTGCTCTATGGGACGTCCCCCTGAGGAACCTAGCTATACCAGGTAAGACACCTGGATGGATCACCTGCCCTGTGCTCTATGGGACGTTCACCTGAGGAACCTAGCTATACCAGGTAAGATACCTGGACGGATCACCTGCCCTGTGCTCTATGGGACGTTCACCTGAGGAACCTAGCTATACCAGGTAAGATACCTGGACGGATCACCTGCCCTGTGCTCTATGGGACGTTCACCTGAGGAACTGGTCTACTGTATCTACTATTAATTACTTCACATTTCAATACTGCTGTTATGCTGCATTTAATTAGATGGCATTATGTCACATCAACACTTTAATTAGATGGCATTATGTCACATCACCAACACTTTAATCAGATGGCATTATGTCACATCACCAACACTTTAATCAGATGGCATTATGTCACAACACCAACACTTTAATCAGATGGCATTATGTCACATCACCAACACTTTAATCAGATGGCATTATGTCACATCAACACTTTAATCAGATGGCATTATGTCATCACCACTTTAATCAGATGGCATTATGTCATCACCACTTTAATCAGATGGCATTATGTCATCACCACTTTAATTAGATGGCATTATGTCATCACCACTTTAATCAGATGGCATTATGTCACACCAACACTTTAATCAGATGGCATTATGTCACATCAACACTTTAATCAGATGGCATTATGTCATCACCACTTTAATCAGATGGCATTATGTCATCACCAACACTTTAATCAGATGGCATTATGTCATCACCAACACTTTAATCAGATGGCATTATGTCACATCACCAACACTTTAATCAGATGGCATTATGTCACAACACCAACACTTTAATCAGATGGCATTATGTCACATCACCAACACTTTAATCAGATGGCATTATGTCATCACCAACACTTTAATCAGATGGCATTATGTCACAACACCAACACATTAATCAGATGGCATTATGTCACAACACCAACACTTTAATCAGATGGCATTATGTCACATCAACACTTTAATCAGATGGCATTATGTCACACCAACACTTTAATCAGATGGCATTATGTCACACCAACACTTTAATCAGATGGCATTATGTCACACCAACACTTTAATCAGATGGCATTATGTCACATCAACACTTTAATCAGATGGCATTATGTCACAACACCAACACTTTAATCAGATGGCATTATGTCACATCACCAACACTTTAATCAGATGGCATTATGTCATCACCAACACTTTAATCAGATGGCATTATGTCACAACACCAACACATTAATCAGATGGCATTATGTCACAACACCAACACTTTAATCAGATGGCATTATGTCACATCAACACTTTAATCAGATGGCATTATGTCATCACCACTTTAATCAGATGGCATTATGTCATCACCAACACTTTAATCAGATGGCATTATGTCATCACCAACACTTTAATCAGATGGCATTATGTCATCACCAACACTTTAATCAGATGGCATTATGTCACAACACCAACACTTTAATCAGATGGCATTATGTCACATCACCAACACCTTAATCAGATGGCATTATGTCATCACCAACACTTTAATCAGATGGCATTATGTCACAACACCAACACTTTAATCAGATGGCATTATGTCACAACACCAACACTTTAATCAGATGGCATTATGTCACATCAACACTTTAATCAGATGGCATTATGTCACATCAACACTTTAATCAGATGGCATTATGTCACACCAACACTTTAATCAGATGGCATTATGTCACACCAACACTTTAATCAGATGGCATTATGTCACACCAACACTTTAATCAGATGGCATTATGTCACATCAACACTTTAATCAGATGGCATTATGTCACAACACCAACACTTTAATCAGATGGCATTATGTCACATCACCAACACTTTAATCAGATGGCATTATGTCACATCAACACTTTAATCAGATGGCATTATGTCATCACCAACACTTTAATCAGATGGCATTATGTCACATCACCACTTTAATCAGATGGCATTATGTCACATCAACACTTTAATCAGATGGCATTATGTCATCACCACTTTAATCAGATGGCATTATGTCATCACCAACACTTTAATCAGATGGCATTATGTCACAACACCAACACTTTAATCAGATGGCATTATGTCACAACACCAACACTTTAATCAGATGGCATTATGTCACATCAACACTTTAATCAGATGGCATTATGTCATCACCACTTTAATCAGATGGCATTATGTCATCACCAACACTTTAATCAGATGGCATTATGTCACATCACCACTTTAATCAGATGGCATTATGTCACATCAACACTTTAATCAGATGGCATTATGTCACATCATCAACACTTTAATCAGATGGCATTATGTCACACCAACACTTTAATCAGATGGCATTATGTCATCACCAACACTTTAATCAGATGCCATTATGTCACATCAACACTTTAATCAGATGGCATTATGTCATCACCAACACTTTAATCAGATGGCATTATGTCATCACCAACACTTTAATCAGATGGCATTATGTCACATCAACACTTTAATCAGATGGCATTATGTCACAACACCAACACTTTAATCAGATGGCATTATGTCACATCAACACTTTAATCAGATGGCATTATGTCATCACCACTTTAACCAGATGGCATTATGTCATCACCAACACTTTAATCAGATGGCATTATGTCACAACACCAACACTTTAATCAGATGGCATTATGTCACATCAACACTTTAATCAGATGGCATTATGTCATCACCACTTTAATCAGATGGCATTATGTCATCACCAACACTTTAATCAGATGGCATTATGTCACATCACCACTTTAATTAGATGGCATTATGTCACATCACCAACACTTTAATCAGATGGCATTATGTCACAACACCAACACTTTAATCAGATGGCATTATGTCACAACACCAACACTTTAATCAGATGGCATTATGTCACATCACCAACACTTTAATCAGATGGCATTATGTCACATCACCAACACTTTAATCAGATGGCATTATGTCACATCACCAACACTTTAATCAGATGGCATTATGTCATCACCAACACTTTAATCAGATGGCATTATGTCACATCAACACTTTAATCAGATGGCATTATGTCACATCAACACTTTAATCAGATGGCATTATGTCACATCAACACTTTAATCAGATGGCATTATGTCACATCAACACTTTAATCAGATGGCATTATGTCATCACCACTTTAATCAGATGGCATTATGTCATCACCACTTTAATCAGATGGCATTATGTCATCACCACTTTAATTAGATGGCATTATGTCATCACCACTTTAATCAGATGGCATTATGTCACACCAACACTTTAATCAGATGGCATTATGTCACATCAACACTTTAATCAGATGGCATTATGTCATCACCACTTTAATCAGATGGCATTATGTCATCACCAACACTTTAATCAGATGGCATTATGTCATCACCAACACTTTAATCAGATGGCATTATGTCACAACACCAACACTTTAATCAGATGGCATTATGTCACAACACCAACACTTTAATCAGATGGCATTATGTCACAACACCAACACTTTAATCAGATGGCATTATGTCACACCAACACTTTAATCAGATGGCATTATGTCATCACCAACACTTTAATCAGATGGCATTATGTCACATCAACACTTTAATCAGATGGCATTATGTCACATCAACACTTTAATCAGATGGCATTATGTCATCACCAACACTTTAATCAGATGGCATTATGTCACATCACCACTTTAATCAGATGGCATTATGTCACATCAACACTTTAATCAGATGGCATTATGTCACATCATCAACACTTTAATCAGATGGCATTATGTCACACCAACACTTTAATCAGATGGCATTATGTCACATCAACACTTTAATCAGATGGCATTATGTCATCACCAACACTTTAATCAGATGCCATTATGTCACATCAACACTTTAATCAGATGGCATTATGTCATCACCACTTTAATCAGATGGCATTATGTCATCACCAACACTTTAATCAGATGGCATTATGTCACAACACCAACACTTTAATCAGATGGCATTATGTCACATCAACACTTTAATCAGATGGCATTATGTCATCACCACTTTAATCAGATGGCATTATGTCATCACCAACACTTTAATCAGATGGCATTATGTCACATCAACACTTTAATCAGATGGCATTATGTCACATCATCAACACTTTAATCAGATGGCATTATGTCACACCAACACTTTAATCAGATGGCATTATGTCACATCAACACTTTAATCAGATGGCATTATGTCATCACCACTTTAATCAGATGGCATTATGTCACAACACCAACACTTTAATCAGATGGCATTATGTCACAACACCAACACTTTAATCAGATGGCATTATGTCACACCAACACTTTAATCAGATGGCATTATGTCACATCAACACTTTAATCAGATGGCATTATGTCATCACCAACACTTTAATCAGATGGCATTATGTCACAACACCAACACTTTAATCAGATGGCATTATGTCACATCATCAACACTTTAATCAGATGGCATTATGTCACAACACCAACACTTTAATCAGATGGCATTATGTCACATCATCAACACTTTAATCAGATGGCATTATGTCACAACACCAACACTTTAATCAGATGGCATTATGTCACATCAACACTTTAATCAGATGGCATTATGTCATCACCACTTTAATCAGATGGCATTATGTCATCACCAACACTTTAATCAGATGGCATTATGTCACATCACCACTTTAATCAGATGGCATTATGTCACATCAACACTTTAATCAGATGGCATTATGTCATCACCACTTTAATCAGATGGCATTATGTCATCACCAACACTTTAATCAGATGGCATTATGTCATCACCAACACTTTAATCAGATGGCATTATGTCATCACCAACACTTTAATCAGATGGCATTATGTCACAACACCAACACTAATCAGATGGCATTATGTCACATCAACACTTTAATCAGATGGCATTATGTCATCACCACTTTAATCAGATGGCATTATGTCATCACCAACACTTTAATCAGATGGCATTATGTCACATCACCAACACCTTAATCAGATGGCATTATGTCATCACCAACACTTTAATCAGATGGCATTATGTCACAACACCAACACTTTAATCAGATGGCATTATGTCACAACACCAACACTTTAATCAGATGGCATTATGTCACATCAACACTTTAATCAGATGGCATTATGTCACATCAACACTTTAATCAGATGGCATTATGTCACACCAACACTTTAATCAGATGGCATTATGTCACACCAACACTTTAATCAGATGGCATTATGTCACACCAACACTTTAATCAGATGGCATTATGTCACATCAACACTTTAATCAGATGGCATTATGTCACAACACCAACACTTTAATCAGATGGCATTATGTCACATCACCAACACTTTAATCAGATGGCATTATGTCACCAACACTTTAATCAGATGGCATTATGTCATCACCAACACTTTAATCAGATGGCATTATGTCACATCACCACTTTAATCAGATGGCATTATGTCACATCAACACTTTAATCAGATGGCATTATGTCACATCATCAACACTTTAATCAGATGGCATTATGTCACATCAACACTTTAATCAGATGGCATTATGTCATCACCACTTTAATCAGATGGCATTATGTCATCACCAACACTTTAATCAGATGGCATTATGTCACAACACCAACACTTTAATCAGATGGCATTATGTCACAACACCAACACTTTAATCAGATGGCATTATGTCACATCAACACTTTAATCAGATGGCATTATGTCATCACCACTTTAATCAGATGGCATTATGTCATCACCAACACTTTAATCAGATGGCATTATGTCACATCACCACTTTAATCAGATGGCATTATGTCACATCAACACTTTAATCAGATGGCATTATGTCACATCAACACTTTAATCAGATGGCATTATGTCATCACCACTTTAATCAGATGGCATTATGTCATCACCAACACTTTAATCAGATGGCATTATGTCACATCAACACTTTAATCAGATGGCATTATGTCACAACACCAACACTTTAATCAGATGGCATTATGTCACATCAACACTTTAATCAGATGGCATTATGTCACATCATCAACACTTTAATCAGATGGCATTATGTCACACCAACACTTTAATCAGATGGCATTATGTCACATCAACACTTTAATCAGATGGCATTATGTCATCACCACTTTAATCAGATGGCATTATGTCATCACCAACACTTTAATCAGATGGCATTATGTCATCACCAACACTTTAATCAGATGGCATTATGTCATCACCAACACTTTAATCAGATGGCATTATGTCACATCACCACTTTAATCAGATGGCATTATGTCACATCAACACTTTAATCAGATGGCATTATGTCACATCATCAACACTTTAATCAGATGGCATTATGTCACATCAACACTTTAATCAGATGGCATTATGTCATCACCACTTTAATCAGATGGCATTATGTCATCACCAACACTTTAATCAGATGGCATTATGTCACAACACCAACACTTTAATCAGATGGCATTATGTCACAACACCAACACTTTAATCAGATGGCATTATGTCACATCAACACTTTAATCAGATGGCATTATGTCACATCACCACTTTAATCAGATGGCATTATGTCACATCAACACTTTAATCAGATGGCATTATGTCACATCATCAACACTTTAATCAGATGGCATTATGTCACACCAACACTTTAATCAGATGGCATTATGTCACATCAACACTTTAATCAGATGGCATTATGTCATCACCACTTTAATCAGATGGCATTATGTCATCACCAACACTTTAATCAGATGGCATTATGTCACAACACCAACACTTTAATCAGATGGCATTATGTCACAACACCAACACTTTAATCAGATGGCATTATGTCACATCAACACTTTAATCAGATGGCATTATGTCATCACCACTTTAATCAGATGGCATTATGTCATCACCAACACTTTAATCAGATGGCATTATGTCACATCACCACTTTAATCAGATGGCATTATGTCACATCAACACTTTAATCAGATGGCATTATGTCACATCATCAACACTTTAATCAGATGGCATTATGTCACATCAACACTTTAATCAGATGGCATTATGTCATCACCACTTTAATCAGATGGCATTATGTCATCACCAACACTTTAATCAGATGGCATTATGTCACAACACCAACACTTTAATCAGATGGCATTATGTCACAACACCAACACTTTAATCAGATGGCATTATGTCACACCAACACTTTAATCAGATGGCATTATGTCACATCAACACTTTAATCAGATGGCATTATGTCACATCACCACTTTAATCAGATGGCATTATGTCACATCACCAACACTTTAATCAGATGGCATTATGTCATCACCAACACTTTAATCAGATGGCATTATGTCATCACCAACACTTTAATCAGATGGCATTATGTCATCACCAACACTTTAATCAGATGGCATTATGTCATCACCAACACTTTAATCAGATGGCATTATGTCACATCAACACTTTAATCAGATGGCATTATGTCACATCAACACTTTAATCAGATGGCATTATGTCACATCAACACTTTAATCAGATGGCATTATGTCACAACACCAACTCTTTAATCAGATGGCATTATGTCACATCACCACTTTAATCAGATGGCATTATGTCATCACCAACACTTTAATCAGATGGCATTATGTCATCACCAACACTTTAATCAGATGGCATTATGTCATCACCAACACTTTAATCAGATGGCATTATGTCACATCAACACTTTAATCAGATGGCATTATGTCATCACCAACACTTTAATCAGATGGCATTATGTCACATCACCACTTTAATCAGATGGCATTATGTCATCACCAACACTTTAATCAGATGGCATTATGTCATCACCAACACTTTAATCAGATGGCATTATGTCATCACCAACACTTTAATCAGATGGCATTATGTCACATCAACACTTTAATCAGATGGCATTATGTCATCACCAACACTTTAATCAGATGGCATTATGTCACATCAACACTTTAATCAGATAGCATTATGTCACATCAACACTTTAATCAGATGGCATTATGTCACATCAACACTTTAATCAGATGGCATTATGTCATCACCAACACTTTAATCAGATGGCATTATGTCACATCAACACTTTAATCAGATGGCATTATGTCACATCAACACTTTAATCAGATGGCATTATGTCACATCAACACTTTAATCAGATGGCATTATGTCACATCATCAACACTTTAATCAGATGGCATTATGTCACATCATCAACACTTTAATCAGATGGCATTATGTCACATCATCAACACTTTAATCAGATGGCATTATGTCACATCATCAACACTTTAATCAGATGGCATTATGTCACATCATCAACACTTTAATCAGATGGCATTATGTCACATCATCAACACTTTAATCAGATGGCATTATGTCACATCAACACTTTAATCAGATGGCATTATGTCACATCACCACTTTAATCAGATGGCATTATGTCACATCACCACTTTAATCAGATGGCATTATGTCACATCAACACTTTAATCAGATGGCATTATGTCACATCAACACTTTAATCAGATGGCATTATGTCATCACCAACACTTTAATCAGATGGCATTATGTCATCACCAACACTTTAATCAGATGGCATTATGTCATCACCAACACTTTAATCAGATGGCATTATGTCACATCACCAACACTTTAATCAGATGGCATTATGTCACATCACCAACACTTTAATCAGATGGCATTATGTCATCACCAACACTTTAATCAGATGGCATTATGTCATCACCAACACTTTAATCAGATGGCATTATGTCACATCAACACTTTAATCAGATGGCATTATGTCACATCAACACTTTAATCAGATGGCATTATGTCACATCAACACTTTAATCAGATGGCATTATGTCACATCAACACTTTAATCAGATGGCATTATGTCACATCACCACTTTAATCAGATGGCATTATGTCACATCAACACTTTAATCAGATGGCATTATGTCACATCAACACTTTAATCAGATGGCATTATGTCACACCAACACTTTAATCAGATGGCATTATGTCACACCAACACTTTAATCAGATGGCATTATGTCACACCAACACTTTAATCAGATGGCATTATGTCACACCAACACTTTAATCAGATGGCATTATGTCACATCAACACTTTAATCAGATGGCATTATGTCACATCACCAACACTTTAATCAGATGGCATTATGTCACATCAACACTTTAATCAGATGGCATTATGTCACATCACCACTTTAATCAGATGGCATTATGTCACATCACCAACACTTTAATCAGATGGCATTATGTCACATCACCAACACTTTAATCAGATGGCATTATGTCACATCAACACTTTAATCAGATGGCATTATGTCACATCAACACTTTAATCAGATGGCATTATGTCACATCAACACTTTAATCAGATGGCATTATGTCACATCAACACTTTAATCAGATGGCATTATGTCACATCAACACTTTAATCAGATGGCATTATGTCATCATCAACACTTTAATCAGATGGCATTATGTCACATCACCAACACTTTAATCAGATGGCATTATGTCACATCACCAACACTTTAATCAGATGGCATTATGTCATCACCAACACTTTAATCAGATGGCATTATGTCATCACCAACACTTTAATCAGATGGCATTATGTCATCACCAACACTTTAATCAGATGGCATTATGTCACATCACCAACACTTTAATCAGATGGCATTATGTCACATCACCAACACTTTAATCAGATGGCATTATGTCATCACCAACACTTTAATCAGATGGCATTATGTCACATCAACACTTTAATCAGATGGCATTATGTCATCACCAACACTTTAATCAGATGGCATTATGTCACATCAATACTTTAATTAGATGGCATTATGTCACAACACCAACACTTTAATCAGATGGCATTATGTCACAACACCAACACTTTAATCAGATGGCATTATGTCACATCACCAACACTTTAATCAGATGGCATTATGTCACATCAACACTTTAATCAGATGGCATTATGTCACATCAACACTTTAATCAGATGGCATTATGTCACATCACCACTTTAATCAGATGGCATTATGTCACATCACCACTTTAATCAGATGGCATTATGTCACATCACCAACACTTTAATCAGATGGCATTATGTCATCACCAACACTTTAATCAGATGGCATTATGTCATCACCAACACTTTAATCAGATGGCATTATGTCATCACCAACACTTTAATCAGATGGCATTATGTCACATCACCACTTTAATCAGATGGCATTATGTCACATCACCAACACTTTAATCAGATGGCATTATGTCATCACCAACACTTTAATCAGATGGCATTATGTCATCACCAACACTTTAATCAGATGGCATTATGTCACATCATCAACACTTTAATCAGATGGCATTATGTCATCACCAACACTTTAATCAGATGGCATTATGTCAACACCAACACTTTAATCAGATGGCATTATGCCATCACCACTTTAATCAGATGGCATTATGTCATCACCAACACTTTAGTCAGATGGCATTATGTCACATCACCACTTTAATCAGATGGCATTATGTCATCACCAACACTTTAATCAGATGGCATTATGTCATCACCAACACTTTAATCAGATGGCATTATGTCACAACACCAACACTTTAATCAGATGGCATTATGTCACAACACCAACATTTTAATCAGATGGCATTATGTCACATCACCAACACTTTAATCAGATGGCATTATGTCACATCACCAACACTTTAATCAGATGGCATTATGTCATCACCAACACTTTAATCAGATGGCATTATGTCACAACACCAACACTTTAATCAGATGGCATTATGTCATCACCAACACTTTAATCAGATGGCATTATGTCATCACCAACACTTTAATCAGATGGCATTATGTCACATCACCAACACTTTAATCAGATGGCATTATGTCACAACACCAATACTTTAATGAGATGACATTATGTCATCGCCAACACTTTAATCAGATGGCATTATGTCATCACCACTTTAATCAGATGGCATTATGTCACATCACCAACACTTTAATCAGATGGCATTATGTCCTCACCAATACTTTAATCAGATGGCATTATGTCATCACCAATACTTTAATCAGATGGCATTATGTCATCACCAACACTTTAATCAGATGGCATTATGTCACATCGCCAACACTTTAATCAGATGGCATTATGTCACATCACCAACACTTTAATCAGTTGGCATTATGTCACAACACCAACACTTTAATCAGATGGCATTATGTCACATCACCAACACTTTAATCAGATGGCATTATGTCACAACACCAACACTTTAATCAGATGGCATTATGTCACATCAACACTTTAATCAGATGGCATTATGTCACACCAACACTTTAATCAGATGGCATTATGTCACACCAACACTTTAATCAGATGGCATTATGTCACATCAACACTTTAATCAGATGGCATTATGTCATCACCAACACTTTAATCAGATGGCATTATGTCACATCACCAACACTTTAATCAGATGGCATTATGTCACATCAACACTTTAATCAGATGGCATTATGTCATCACCAACACTTTAATCAGATGGCATTATGTCACATCAACACTTTAATCAGATGGCATTATGTCATCACCAACACTTTAATCAGATGGCATTGTCACATCAACACTTTAATCAGATGGCATTATGTCACATCACCAACACTTTAATCAGATGGCATTATGTCACATCAACACTTTAATCAGATGGCATTATGTCATCACCAACACTTTAATCAGATGGCATTATGTCACAACACCAACACTTTAATCAGATGGCATTATGTCACATCACCAACACTTTAATCAGATGGCATTATGTCACATCAACACTTTAATCAGATGGCATTATGTCATCACCAACACTTTAATCAGATGGCATTATGTCACAACACCAACACTTTAATCAGATGGCATTATGTCACATCACCAACACTTTAATCAGATGGCATTATGTCACATCAACATTTTAATCAGATGGCATTATGTCACTTTAATCAGATGGCATTATGTCACATCAACACTTTCCATTTCCCTTGTAGGCCTCTACACTTAGGGGCATCATATGGGTACTAGGCTGACACATTGACCATACACTTAGGGGCATCATATGGGTACTAGGCTGACACATTGACCGTACACTTAGGGGCATCATATGGGTACTAGGCTGACACATCGACCATACACATCATATGGGTACTAGGCTGACACATTGACCATACACTTAGGGGCATCATATGGGTACTAGGCTGACACATTGACCGTACACTTAGGGGCATCATATGGGTACTAGGCTGACACATTGACCGTACACTTAGGGGCATCATATGGGTACTAGGCTGACACATTGACCGTACACTTAGGGGCATCATATGGGTACTAGGCTGACACATTGACCATACACTTAGGGGCATCGTATGGGTACTAGGCTGAGACCATGCACATCATATGGGTCCTAGGCTGACACATTGACCATACACTTAGGGGCATCATATGGGTACTAGGCTGAAACATCGGCCGTACACTTAGGGGCATCATATGGGTACTAGGCTGACACATTGACCATACACTTAGGGGCATCATATGGGTACTAGGCTGACACATTGACCATACACATCATATGGGTACTAGGCTGACACATTGACCGTACACTTAGGGGCATCATATGGGTATTAGGCTGACACATTGACCGTACACTTAGGGGCATCATATGGGTACTAGGCTGACACATTGACCATACACTTAGGGGCATCATATGGGTACTAGGCTGACACGTTGACCATACACTTAGGGGCATCATATGGGTACTAGGCTGAGACATTGACCATACACTTAAAGGCATCATATGGGTACTAGGCTGAGACATTGACCATACACTTAGGGGCATCATATGGGTACTAGGCTGACACATTGACCATACACATCATATGGGTACTAGGCTGACACATTGACCGTACACTTAGGGGCATCATATGGGTACTAGGCTGACACATTGACCATACACATCATATGGGTACTAGGCTGACACATTGACCATACACTTAGGGGCATCATATGGGTACTAGGCTGAGACATTGACCATACACTTAGGGGCATCGTATGGGTACTAGGCTGACACATTGACCATACACTTAGGGGCATCATATGGGTACTAGGCTGACACATTGACCATACACTTAGGGGCATCATATGGGTACTAGGCTGACACATTGACCATACACATCATATGGGTACTAGGCTGACACATTGACCGTACACTTAGGGGCATCATATGGGTATTAGGCTGACACATTGACCGTACACTTAGGGGCATCATATGGGTACTAGGCTGACACATTGACCATACACTTAGGGGCATCATATGGGTACTAGGCTGACACATTGACCATACACTTAAAGGCATCATATGGGTACTAGGCTGAGACATTGACCATACACTTAGGGGCATCATATGGGTACTAGGCTGACACATTGACCATACACATCATATGGGTACTAGGCTGACACATTGACCGTACACTTAGGGGCATCATATGGGTACTAGGCTGACACATTGACCATACACATCATATGGGTACTAGGCTGACACATTGACCGTACACTTAGGGGCATCATATGGGTACTAGGCTGACACATTGACCATACACTTAGGGGCATCATATGGGTACTAGGCTGACACATTGACCGTACACTTAGGGGCATCATATGGGTACTAGGCTGACACATTGACCGTACACTTAGGGGCATCATATGGGTACTAGGCTGACACATTGACCATACACTTAGGGGCATCATATGGGTACTAGGCTGACACATTGACCGTACACTTAGGGGCATCATATGGGTACATTTACATTTACATTTACATTTACATTATTTAGCAGACGCTCTTATCCAGAGCGACTTACAAATTGGAAAGTTCATACATATTCATCCTGGTCCCCCCGTGGGAATTGAACCCACAACCCTGGCGTTGCAAGCGCCATGCTCTACCAACTGAGCCACACGGGTACTAGGCTGAGACATTGACCATACACTTAGGGGCATCGTATGGGTACTAGGCTGACACATTGACCATACACTTAGGGGCATCATATGGGTACTAGGCTGACACATTGACCATACACTTAGGGGCATCATATGGGTACTAGGCTGAGACATTGACCATACACTTAAAGGCATCATATGGGTACTAGGCTGAGACATTGACCATACACTTAGGGGCATCATATGGGTACTAGGCTGACACATTGACCATACACATCATATGGGTACTAGGCTGACACATTGACCATACACTTAGGGGCATCATATGGGTACTAGGCTGACACATTGACCATACACTTAGGGGCATCATATGGGTACTAGGCTGACACATTGACCATACACATCATATGGGTACTAGGCTGACACATTGACCGTACACTTAGGGGCATCATATGGGTACTAGGCTGACACATTGACTGTACATTTAGGGGCATCGTATGGGTACTAGGCTGACACATTGACCATACACATCATATGGGTACTAGGCTGTCACATTGACCATACACATCATATGGGTACTAGGCTGACACATTGACCATACACTTAGGGGCATCATATGGGTACTAGGCCATACTAGGCCATACACTAGGCCATACACCTGGTAATATCAGTCCCCTATCTGTCCTTGATTCCCTGTTTAGGAAGCCATAATGCTATAACCTACTGTCTGGATAGGAGTGACCGTTCCCCTGTCGACCTGACACAACCGGATTTACTGCAGAAGCTCGACAAATACATGAAGCCCCTGATACGACCGTTTGTCTATAAATGGGCAGTTACACAGGTATGATTTTTAACAGCTGAGTCAAACTACATTTCTGGAGCACAGTGTGTGCAGGTTTTTTCTCCTCGCTTGCACTTTATTTTTTTTGATTTTACCTTTATTTAACTAGGCAAGTCAGTTAAGAACAAATTCTTATTTTCTATGACAGCCTAGGAACAGTGGGTTAAAGAACAGCTCGGGGATTCAAACTTGCAACCTTTCGGTTACTGGTCCAACGCTCTAACCACTAGGCTACGCTGCCGCCCCAAGATATTGATCGTTATTGATCAATTAAGATCATTGATTAGTTGGGTACTCCCCTCATCTGGTTGGCTAGATCTTAATTGGACACACATTGAAACGAAATAACAAAAACCAGCAGAGACACAACCCTCCAGGAATTGAGTTTGACCACCCGGACCTAGATGGCATAACACTTCTGGTGCAGACTTTACACCTGGGGGCAGTACACCTGGGGGCAGTACACCTGGGGGCAGTACACCTGGTGGCAGTACACCTGGGGGCAGTACGCCTGGGGGCAGTACGCCTGGTGGCAGTACACCTGGGGGCAGTACACCTGGGGGCAGTACACCTGGGGGCAGTACACCTGGGGGCAGTACACCTGGGGGCAGTACGCCTGGGGGCAGTACACCTGGTGGCAGTACACCTGGGGGCAGTACACCTGGGGGCAGTACACCTGGGGGCAGTACACCTTTCCCTTTGTGCTGGTTGGGTTAATAAAGTTGTTGTTCTGATCATGTTGTTGATCTGATCATGTTGTTGTTGTTGATCTGATCATGTTGTTGTTGTTGATCTGATCATGTTGTTGTTGTTGATCTGATCATGTTGTTGTTGTTGATCTGATCATGTTGTTGTTGTTGATCTGATCATGTTGTTGTTGTTGATCTGATCATGTTGTTGTTGTTGATCTGATCATGTTGTTGTTGTTGATCTGATCATGTTGTTGTTGTTGATCTGATCATGTTGTTGTTGTTGATCTGATCATGTTGTTGTTGTCGATCTGATCATGTTGTTGTTGTCGATCTGATCATGTTGTTGTTGTTGATCTGATCATGTTGTTGTTGTTGATCTGATCATGTTGTTGTTGATCTGATCATAATGTTGTTGTTCTGATCATGTTGTTGTTGTTGTTCTGATCATGTTGTTGATCTGATCATGTTGTTGTTGATCTGATCATGTTGTTGTTGATCTGATCATGTTGTTGTTGTTGATCTGATCATGTTGTTGTTGTCGATCTGATCATGTTGTTGTTGTCGATCTGATCATGTTGTTGTTGTTGATCTGATCATGTTGTTGTTGTTGATCTGATCATAATGTTGTTGTTGTCGATCTGATCATGTTGTTGTTGTTGATCTGATCATGTTGTTGTTGTTGATCTGATCATGTTGTTGTTGTTGATCTGATCATGTTGTTGTTGTTGTTCTGATCATGTTGTTTATCTGATCATGTTGTTGTTGTTCTGATCATGTTGTTGTTGTTGATCTGATCATGTTGTTGTTGTTGTTCTGATCATGTTGTTTATCTGATCATGTTGTTGATCTGATCATGTTGTTGTTGTTGATCTGATCATGTTGTTGATCTAATCATGTTGTTGTTGTTGTTCTGATCATGTTGTTGTTGTTGATCTAATCATGTACTGTAGGAGGCGACAGTGAAGGAGCAGCTAGACTGTGGGGTCAGATATCTTGACCTGAGGATCGCACATCGACCCCACGACACCTCCACTGACCTGTACTTCTACCACGGAGTGTACACTACGCTCACTGTAGAGGTAGGATACTATGGAGTGTACACTACACTCACTGTAGAGGTAGGATACTATGGAGTGAGGATCGCACATCGACCCCACGACACCTCCACTGACCTGTACTTCTACCACGGAGTGTACACTACGCTCACTGTAGAGGTAGGATACTATGGAGTGAGGATCGCACATCGACCCCACGACACCTCCACTGACCTGTACTTCTACCACGGAGTGTACACTACGCTCACTGTAGAGGTAGGATACTATGGAGTGTACACTACGCTCACTGTAGAGGTAGGATACTATGGAGTGTACACTACGCTCACTGTAGAGGTAGGATACTATGGAGTGAGGATCGCACATCGACCCCACGACACCTCCACTGACCTGTACTTCTACCACGGAGTGTACACTACACTCACTGTAGAGGTAGGATACTATGGAGTGTACACTACACTCACTGTAGAGGTAGGATACTATGGAGTGTACACTACGCTCACTGTAGAGGTAGGATACTATGGAGGGTACACTACACTCACTGTAGAGGTAGGATACTATGGAGTGTACACTACACTCACTGTAGAGGTAGGATACTATGGAGTGTACACTACACTCACTGTAGAGGTAGGATACTATGGAGTGTACACTACACTCACTGTAGAGGTAGGATACTATGGAGTGTACACTACACTCACTGTAGAGGTATGATACTATGGAGTGTACACTACACTCACTGTAGAGGTATGATACTACGAAGTGTACACTATGCTCACTGTAGCGGTATGATACTATGGAGTGTACAGTCGTGGCCAAAAGTTTTGAGAATGACACAAATATTAATTTTCACAGTCTGCTGCCTCAGTTTGTATGATGGCAATTTGCATATACTCTAGAATGTTATGAAGAGTGATCAGATGAATTGCAAGGTCCCTCTTTGCCATGCAAATGAACTGAATCCCCCCAAAACATTTTCCACTGCATTTCAGCCCTGCCACAAAAGGACCAGCTGACATGTCAGTGATTCTCTCGTTAACACAGGTGTGAGTGTTGACGAGAACAAGGCTGAAGATCACTCTGTCATGCTGGTTGAGTTCGAATAACAGACTGGAAGCTTCAAAAAGAGGGTGGTGCTTGGAATCATTGTTCTTCCTCTGTCAACCATGGTTACCTGCAAGGAAACACGTGCCGTCATCATTTCTTTGCACAAAAAGGGCTTCACAGGCAAGGATATCGCTGCCAGTAAGATTGAATCACTAAATCAACCATTTATCGGATCATCAAGAACTTCAAGGAGAGCTGTTCAATTGTTGTGAAGAAAGCTTCAGGGCGCCCAAGAAAGTCCAGCAAGTGCCAGGACCGTCTCCTAAAGTTGATTCAGCTGCGGGATCGGTGCACCACCAGTACAGAGCTTGCTCAGGAATAGCAGCAGGCAGGTGTGAGTGTATCTGCACGCACAGTGAGGCGAAGACTTTTGGAGGATGGCCTGGTGTCAAGAAGGGCAGCAAAGAAGCCACTTCTCTCCAGGAAAAACATCAGGGACAGACTGATATTCTGCAAAAGGTACAGGGATTGGACTGCTGAGGACTGGGGTAAAGTCATTTTCTCTGATGAATCCCCTTACCGATTGTGGGGCATCTGGAGAAGACAAGATGAGCGCTACCATCAGTCCTGTGTCATGCCAACAGTAAAACATCCTGAGACCATTCATGTGTGGGGTTGCTTCTCAGCCAAGGGAGTGGGCTCACTCACAATTATTCCTAAGAACACAGCCATGAATAAAGAATCGTACCAACACATCCTCCGAGAGCAACTTCTCCCAACCATCCAGGAACAGTTTGGTGACGAACAAGGCCTTTTCCAGCATGATGGAGCACCTTGCCATAAGGCAAAAGTGATAACTAAGTGGCTCGGGGAACAAAACATCAATATTTTGGGTCCATGGCCAGGAAACTCCCCAGACCTTAATCCCATTGAGAACTTGTGGTCAATCCTCAAGAGGCGGGTGGACAAACAAAAACCCACAAATTCTGACAAACTCCAAGCATTGATTATGCAAGAATGGGCTGCCATCAGTCAGGATGTGGCCCAGAAGTTAATTGACAGCATGCCAGGGCGGATTGCAGAGGTCTTACTTCATGTAATTGTCAATAAAAGCCTTTGACACTTATGAAATGCTTGTAATTATACTTCAGTATTCCATAGTAACATCTGACAAAAATATCTAAAGACACTGAAGCAGCAAACTTTGGAAATTAATATTTGTGTCATTCTCAAAACTTTTGGCCACGACTGTACACTATGCTCAATGTAGAGGTGTGCTACTACAGAGTGTACACTATGCTCAATGGAGAGGTGTGCTACTACAGAGTGTACACTATGCTCAATGGAGAGGTGTGCTACTACAGAGTGTACACTATGCTCAATGGAGAGGTGTGCTACTACAGAGTGTACACTATGCTCAATGGAGAGGTGTGCTACTACAGAGTGTACACTATGCTCAATGGAGAGGTGTGCTACTACAGAGTGTACACTATGCTCAATGGAGAGGTGTGCTACTACAGAGTGTACACTATGCTCAATGAAGATGTATGATACTATGAAGTGTACACTGCTCAATGTAGAGGTATGGTACTTCCGTACTACCACAGAGTGTAGACTACATTCAATGTTAAAGGTATAATCTCTACTTCTATACTAGCAGGGAGGTATAGTAGACATTCTGACAAGGGGCTACAGAGAGGGGTTGTACCATTTACTAATAGGATTTGGGATATATAATTGATTTCAGATGTTACTGTGATTGTGTTACACCAGTTGGATCTATGTCTGTTCTCCACAGACCGTTCTTCAGGAGATCAGATCCTGGCTAGATGTCCATACCAGAGAGGTGGTTCTGCTGTCCTTCAGTCACTTCCTGGGTCTGAATCAGGACCTCCACACCGGACTTGTATCAACCATCAGAACCATCTTCACCTCCAGGCTCTGTCCAACTACGGTAGGGACACCTCCAAGCGTTGTCCAACTACGGTAGGGACACCTCCAGGCTCTGTCCAACTACAGTAGGGACACCTCCAGGCTCTGTCCAACTACGGTAGGGACACCTCCAGGCTCTGTCCAACTACGGTAGGGACACCTCCAGGCTCTGTCCAACTACGGTAGGGACACCTCCAAGCTCTGTCCAACTACGGTAGGGACACCTCCAAGCTCTGTCCAACTACGGTAGGGACACCTCCAAGCTCTGTCCAACTACGGTAGGGACACCTCCAGGCTCTGTCCAACTACGGTAGGGACACCTCCAGGCTCTGTCCAACTACGGTAGGGACACCTCCAGGCTCTGTCCAACTACGGTAGGGACACCTCCAGGCTCTGTCCAACTACGGTAGGGACACCTCCAAGCTCTGTCCAACTACGGTAGGGACACCTCCAGGCTCTGTCCAACTACGGTAGGGACACCTCCAGGCTCTGTCCAACTACGGTAGGGACACCTCCAGGCTCTGTCCAACTACGGTAGGGACACCTCCAAGCTCTGTCCAACTACGGTAGGGACACCTCCAAGCTCTGTCCAACTACGGTAGGGACACCTCCAAGCTCTGTCCAACTACGGTAGGGACACCTCCAAGCTCTGTCCAACTACGGTAGGGACACCTCCAGGCTCTGTCCAACTACGGTAGGGACACCTCCAGGCTCTGTCCAACTACGGTAGGGACACCTCCAGGCTCTGTCCAACTACGGTAGGGACACCTCCAAGCTCTGTCCAACTACGGTAGGGACACCTCCAAGCGTTGTCCAACTACGGTAGGGACACCTCCAAGCTCCGTCCAACTACGGTAGGGACACCTCCAGGCTCTGTCCAACTACGGTAGGGACACCTCCAGGCTCTGTCCAACTACGGTAGGGACACCTCCAAGCTCTGTCCAACTACGGTAGGGACACCTCCAGGCTCTGTCCAACTACGGTAGGGACACCTCCAAGCTCTGTCCAACTACGGTAGGGACACCTCCAAGCTCTGTCCAACTACGGTAGGGACACCTCCAAGCTCTGTCCAACTACGGTAGGGACACCTCCAGGCTCTGTCCAACTACGGTAGGGACACCTCCAGGCTCTGTCCAACTACGGTAGGGACACCTCCAGGCTCTGTCCAACTACGGTAGGGACACCTCCAGGCTCTGTCCAACTACGGTAGGGACACCTCCAAGCTCTGTCCAACTACGGTAGGGACACCTCCAAGCTCTGTCCAACTACGGTAGGGACACCTCCAGGCTCTGTCCAACTACGGTAGGGACACCTCCAAGCTCTGTCCAACTACGGTAGGGACACCTCCAGGCTCTGTCCAACTACGGTAGGGACACCTCCAGGCTCTGTCCAACTACGGTAGGGACACCTCCAGGCTCTGTCCAACTACGGTAGGGACACCTCCAGGCTCTGTCCAACTACGGTAGGGACACCTCCAGGCTCTGTCCAACTACGGTAGGGACACCTCCAGGCTCTGTCCAACTACGGTAGGGACACCTCCAGGCTCTGTCCAACTACGGTAGGGACACCTCCAGGCTCTGTCCAACTACGGTAGGGACACCTCCAAGCGTTGTCCAACTACGGTAGGGACACCTCCAAGCGTTGTCCAACTACGGTAGGGACACCTCCAGGCTCTGTCCAACTACGGTAGGGACACCTCCAAGCGTTGTCCAACTACGGTAGGGACACCTCCAAGCTCTGTCCAACTACGGTAGGGACACCTCCAGGCTCTGTCCAACTACGGTAGGGACACCTCCAGGCTCTGTCCAACTACGGTAAGGACACCTCCAGGCTCTGTCCAACTACGGTAGGGACACCTCCAGGCTCTGTCCAACTACGGTAGGGACACCTCCAGGCTCTGTCCAACTACGGTA
Organism: Salvelinus fontinalis; assembly: GCF_029448725.1. NCBI lineage: Eukaryota > Metazoa > Chordata > Actinopteri > Salmoniformes > Salmonidae > Salvelinus > Salvelinus fontinalis. The sequence continues at coordinate 59,325,857 of NC_074676.1, forward strand.
GGGACACCTCCAGGCTCTGTCCAACTACGGTAGGGACACCTCCAAGCTCTGTCCAACTACGGTAGGGACACCTCCAAGCGTTGTCCAACTACGGTAGGGACACCTCCAAGCGCTGTCCAACTACGGTAGGGACACCTCCAGGCTCTGTCCAACTACGGTAGGGACACCTCCAGGCTCTGTCCAACTACGGTAGGGACACCTCCAGGCTCTGTCCAACTACGGTAGGGACACCTCCAGGCTCTGTCCAACTACGGTAAGGACACCTCCAGGCTCTGTCCAACTACGGTAGGGACACCTCCAGGCTCTGTCCAACTACGGTAGGGACACCTCCAGGCTCTGTCCAACTACGGTAGGGACACCTCCAGGCTCTGTCCAACTACGGTAGGGACACCTCCAAGCTCTGTCCAACTACGGTAGGGACACCTCCAAGCGTTGTCCAACTACGGTAGGGACACCTCCAAGCGCTGTCCAACTACGGTAGGAACACCTCCAGGCTCTGTCCAACTACGGTAGGGACACCTCCAGGCTCTGTCCAACTACGGTAGGGACACCTCCAGGCTCTGTCCAACTACGGTAGGGACACCTCCAGGCTCTGTCCAACTACGGTAGGGACACCTCCAGGCTCTGTCCAACTACGGTAGGGACACCTCCAATGTTCCCTCTAATCTTTTTTGGCAATGAGCAAATTTCAGGTCTGCTGAGCAACTTCCAGCGAGCGTTTACTGTGAACACTGAGGCTCAATGTAGAGGTGTTTAAGTTCATTTTAACAGTGACCAAGTAGGCTGCTGTGGCTGTTTGATCACAATGTAGGCCTACCAGAGTGGCCTGCCATCAGAAACAGTGGAGAAAATGCATCCCATAATATTTTAACATGGAAATAGCTGTTCTATCATTCAGCCTACAGTACTTTGGTATTTTATTAGGATCCCCATTAGCTGTTGCAAAAGCAGCAGCTACTCTTCCTGGGGTTCCACACAGAACATGAAACATGACATAACACAGAACATGACATAGCACAGAACATGAAACATGAAATAACACAGAACATGAACCATGACATAGCACAGAACCATGACATAACACAGAACATGAACCATGACATAACACAGAACATGAACCATGACATAACACAGAACATAAACCATGACATAACACAGAACATGAACCATGACATAGCACAGAACATGAACCATGACATAGCACAGAACATGAACCATGACATAACACAGAACATGAACCATGACATAACACAGAACATGAACCATGACATAACACAGAACATGAACCATGACATAACACAGAACATGAACCATGACATAACACAGAACATGAACCATGACATAACACAGAACATGAAATAACACAGAACATGAACCATGACATAGCACAGAACATGAACCATGACATAACACAGAACATGAACCATGACATAACACAGAACATGAACCATGACATAGCACAGAACATGAACCATGACATAACACAGAACATGAAATAACACAGAACATGAACCATGACATAGCACAGAACATGAACCATGACATAACACAGAACATGAACCATGACATAGCACAGAACATGAACCATGACATAACACAGAACATGAAATAACACAGAACATGAACCATGACATAGCACAGAACATGAACCATGACATAGCACAGAACATGAACCATGACATAACACAGAACATGAACCATGACATAACACAGAACATGAACCATGACATAACACAGAACATGAACCATGACATAGCACAGAACATGAACCATGACATAACACAGAACATGAAATAACACAGAACATGAACCATGACATAGCACAGAACATGAACCATGACATAACACAGAACATGAACCATGACATAACACAGAACATGAAACATGACATAACACAGAACATGAAACATGACATAACACAGAACATGAACCATGACATAACACAGAACATGAACCATGACATAACACAGAACATGAACCATGACATAACACAGAACATGAACCATGACATAACACAGAACATGAACCATGACATAACACAGAACATGAACCATGACATAGCACAGAACATGAACCATGACATAACACAGAACATGAACCATGACATAACACAGAACATGAACCATGACATAACACAGAACATGAACCATGACATAACACAGAACATGAACCATGACATAACACAGAACATGAACCATGACATAACACAGAACATGAAATAACACAGAACATGAACCATGACATAGCACAGAACATGAACCATGACATAACACAGAACATGAACCATGACATAACACAGAACATGAACCATGACATAGCACAGAACATGAACCATGACATAACACAGAACATGAAATAACACAGAACATGAACCATGACATAGCACAGAACATGAACCATGACATAACACAGAACATGAACCATGACATAGCACAGAACATGAACCATGACATAGCACAGAACATGAACCATGACATAGCACAGAACATGAACCATGACATAACACAGAACATGAACCATGACATAACACAGAACATGAACCATGACATAACACAGAACATGAACCATGACATAACACAGAACATGAACCATGACATAACACAGAACATGAACCATGACATAGCACAGAACATGAACCATGACATAACACAGAACATGAAATAACACAGAACATGAACCATGACATAGCACAGAACATGAACCATGACATAACACAGAACATGAACCATGACATAACACAGAACATGAACCATGACATAACACAGAACATGAACCATGACATAACACAGAACATGAACCATGACATAACACAGAACATGAACCATGACATAACACAGAACATGAACCATGACATAGCACAGAACATGAACCATGACATAGCACAGAACATGAACCATGACATAGCACAGAACATGAAACATGACATAACACAGAACATGAACCATGACATAACACAGAACATAGAACATGAACCATGACATAGCACACACCATGAACCTTGACATAACACAGACCATAGAACATGAACCATGACATAGCACACACCATGAACCATGACATAACACAGACCATAGAACATGAACCATGACATAGCACACACCATGAACCTTGACATAACACAGAACATAGAACATGAACCATGACATAGCACACACCATGAACCTTGACATAACACAGAACATGAACCATGACATAGCACAGAACATTAGTAGACCAGCTAGACTAGCTGCTACGCCAAGCAGTTGATCAGACCCTTGGTCAGCAGGATCAACCTGTTTATCCTGTACAACAAGGAGGTGACTGAAAATGTTTTTGTATTGTTCGACGCAAGAAACCACTTTACAAAATAAAAGCCAGCTCACATCTTAAAGGGAACATTGGAATCGAATAGGAAAACTATAGTTTGTTAGCAAGAAATTTGTGGAGTGGTTGAAAAAACGAGTTTTAATGACTTACACTTAGGTTATGTAAACTTCTGACTTCAACTGTATATAAAACCTTGCAGAAAACCTATACAACTTTGAAAAAAATATAAACTATTACAACCAAGACTTAAAAAGCACAAGATGGAGGGAATGTTGGAACATAACTACAGAAATGACTGTTAAGAAAAATGGATGCTTCATCCAGTATAAACTAATGTATATAATGTATTATACAAGAGAGGAAATTCACATTCTACAGGACAACGGCAGAGTCATGTCTTAAGTGTAAATCTAAACAATCACTCAATAATCCATGCCTTCCGGAAATGTAGACTTAAAAACTGGAAATCAACCAATCCTCCGTCGTTAACACAATGGAAAGGTCAAATGCTTTATTATCTAAATGTTGAAAGTGTTTGTGGGCGACGGAGAGACACAAAATGGTGCCGTGTGACCCCGTGTGGCGGAGAGTGATGACCTGGAGATGGTGGTGAGCAGGGGGTCTGCCAGGTCAGGTGGGATGTAGTGGATCTAGAGATGGTGGTGAGCAGGGGGTCTGACAGGTCAGGGTCAGGTGGGATGTAGTGGATCTAGAGATGGTGGTGAGCAGGGGGTCTGCCAGGTCAGGTGGGATGTAGTGGATCTAGAGATGGTGGTGAGCAGGGGGTCTGCCAGGTCAGGTGGGATGTAGTGGATCTAGAGATGGTGGTGAGCAGGGGGTCAGCCAGGTCAGGTGGGATGTAGTAGATCTAGAGATGGTGGTGAGCAGGGGGTCTGCCAGGTCAGGGTCAGGTGGGATGTAGTGGATCTAGAGATGGTGGTGAGCAGGGGGTCTGCCAGGTCAGGGTCAGGTGGGATGTAGTGGATCTAGAGATGGTGGTGAGCAGGGGGTCTGCCAGGTCAGGTGGGATGTAATGGATCTAGAGATGGTGGTGAGCAGGGGGTCTGCCAGGTCAGGTGGGATGTAGTGGATCTAGAGATGGTGGTGAGCAGGGGGTCTGCCAGGTCAGGTGGGATGTAGTGGATCTAGAGATGGTGGTGAGCAGGGGGTCTGCCAGGTCAGGTGGGATGTAGTGGATCTAGAGATGGTGGTGAGCAGGGGGTCTGCCAGGTCAGGGTCAGGTGGGATGTAGTGGATCTAGAGATGGTGGTGAGCAGGGGGTCTGCCAGGTCAGGGTCAGGTGGGATGTAGTGGATCTAGAGATGGTGGTGAGTAGGGGGTCTGCCAGGTCAGGTGGGATGTAGTGGATCTAGAGATGGTGGTGAGTAGGGGGTCTGTCAGGTCAGGGTCAGGTGGGATGTAGTGGATCTAGAGATGGTGGTGAGTAGGGGGTCTGCCAGGTCAGGTGGGATGTAGTGGATCTAGAGATGGTGGTGAACAGGGGGTCTGCCAGGTCAGGTGGGATGTAGTGGATCTAGAGATCGTGGTGAGCAGGGGGTCTGTCAGGTCAGGTGGGATGTAGTGGATCTAGAGATGGTGGTGAGCAGGGGGTCTGCCAGGTCAGGTGGGATGTAGTGGATCTAGAGATGGTGGTGAGCAGGGGGTCTGCCAGGTCAGGTGGGATGTAGTGGATCTAGAGATGGTGGTGAGCAGGGGGTCTGACAGGTCAGGGTCAGGTGAGATGTAATGGATCTAGAGATGGTGGTGAGCAGGGGGTCTGCCAGGTCAGGTGGGATGTAGTGGATCTAGAGATGGTGGTGAGCAGGGGGTCTGCCAGGTCAGGTGGGATGTAGTGGATCTAGAGATGGTGGTGAGCAGGGGGTCTGCCAGGTCAGGGTCAGGTGGGATGTAGTGGATCTAGAGATGGTGGTGAGCAGGGGGTCTGCCAGGTCAGGTGGGATGTAGTGGATCTAGAGATGGTGGTGAGCAGGGGGTCTGCCAGGTCAGGGTCAGGTGGGATGTAGTGGATCTAGAGATGGTGGTGAGCAGGGGGTCTGCCAGGTCAGGTGGGATGTAGTGGATCTAGAGATGGTGGTGAGCAGGGGGTCTGCCAGGTCAGGTGGGATGTAGTGGATCTAGAGATGGTGGTGAGCAGGGGGTCTGCCAGGTCAGGGTCAGGTGGGATGTAGTGGATCTAGAGATGGTGGTGAGCAGGGGGTCTGCCAGGTCAGGGTCAGGTGGGATGTAGTGGATCTAGAGATGGTGGTGAGCAGGGGGTCTGCCAGGTCAGGGTCAGGTGGGATGTAGTGGATCTAGAGATGGTGGTGAGCAGGGGGTCTGCCAGCTCAGGGTCAGGTGGGATGTAGTGGATCTAGAGATGGTGGTGAGCAGGGGGTCTGCCAGCTCAGGGTCAGGTGGGATGTAGTGGATCTAGAGATGGTGGTGAGCAGGGGGTCTGCCAGCTCAGGGTCAGGTGGGATGTAGTGGATCTAGAGATGGTGGTGAGCAGGGGGTCTGCCAGGTCAGGGTCAGGTGGGATGTAGTGGATTTTTGTGTGCGTCTGTATGTTGTCATTTGTATGTGTATGATGTGTATCATAATTATAAAAATAATTACAAAAAATGTTTTTAAAAAAAGTAAATATATAGCGTTACCACAATGTTTCCTAGCATGGCATGAGCCATACTTTCCCATGATTCCATTCCCTGATCCCAACATTCCCATGATCCTCTGTGTTCCAGGAAGTGGTGACGCTGAGGAATCTGTGGACGCTGGGTTACCAGGTGATTGTCTCCTATGAGCACAGCATGGTCAGCCTCTACAGCGACCTTTGGCCTCACATCCCCTACTGGTGGGCCAACAAGTGTAAAGCCGAGGCTCTGATCGAGGAGTTCGAACACAGGAAACAACATGGCCGCCCAGGTAACCTGCAGATGGCCACATATTGCTATGAAATATTATGCAGAGTAAGGATTATTCAACACTGCCAATCATTTAGAAATGGAAGTGCTGCTGTGCACTTATAGGGGCCGATGCAGACTTCGATAATGTACTCCTTTCCTACGCACGCCTTTCCTTTCCTACGCACGCCTTTCCTTTCCTACGCACGCCTTTCCTTTCCTACGCACGCCTTTCCTTTCCTACGCACGCCTTTCCTTTCCTACGCACGCCTTTCCTTTCCTACGCACGCCTTTCCTTTCCTACGCACGCCTTTCCTTTCCTACGCACGCCTTGCCTTCCTACGCACGCCTTTCCTTTCCTACGCACGCCTTTCCTTTCCTACGCACGCCTTGCCTTTCCTACGCACGCCTTTCCTTTACTACGCACGCCTTGCCTTCCCTACGCACGCCTTTCCTTTCCTACGCACGCCTTTCCTTTCCTACGCACGCCTTTCCTTTCCTACGCACGCCTTTCCTTTCCTACGCACGCCTTTCCTACGCACGCCTTGCCTTTCCTACGCACGCCTTGCCTTTCCTACGCACGCCTTGCCTTCCCTTCGCACGCCTTGCCTTCCCTTCGCACGCCTTGCCTTTCCTACGCACGCCTTGCCTTTCCTACGCACGCCTTTCCTTTCCTACGCACGCCTTGCCTTTCCTACGCACGCCTTGCCTTTCCTACGCACGCCTTGCCTTTCCTACGCACGCCTTGCCTTTCCTACGCACGCCTTGCCTTTCCTACGCACGCCTTGCCTTCCCTTCGCACGCCTTTCCTTTCCTACGCACGCCTTTCCTTTCCTACGCACGCCTTTCCTTTCCTACGCACGCCTTTCCTTTCCTACGCACGCCTTTCCTTTCCTACGCACGCCTTTCCTTTCCTTGCCTTTCCTTTCCTACGCACGCCTTTCCTTTCCTACGCACGCCTTTCCTTTCCTACGCACGCCTTTCCTTTCCTACGCACGCCTTTCCTTTCCTACGCACGCCTTTCCTTTCCTTGCCTTTCCTTTCCTACGCACGCCTTTCCTTTCCTACGCACGCCTTTCCTTTCCTACGCACGCCTTTCCTTTCCTACGCACGCCTTTCCTTTCCTACGCACGCCTTTCCTTTCCTACGCACGCCTTGCCTACGCACGCCTTGCCTTTCCTACGCACGCCTTGCCTTTCCTACGCACGCCTTTCCTTTCCTTGCCTTTCCTTTCCTACGCACGCCTTTCCTTTCCTACGCACGCCTTTCCTTTCCTACGCACGCCTTGCCTTTCCTACGCACGCCTTGCCTTTCCTACGCACGCCTTGCCTTTCCTACGCACGCCTTGCCTTTCCTACGCACGCCTTTCCTTTCCTACGCACGCCTTGCCTTTCCTACGCACGCCTTGCCTACGTACGCCTTGCCTTTCCTACGCACGCCTTTCCTTTCCTACGCACGCCTTTTCTTTCCTACGCACGCCTTTCCTTTCCTACGCACGCCTTGCCTTTCCTACGCACGCCTTGCCTACGCACGCCTTGCCTTTCCTACGCACGCCTTGCCTTTCCTACGCACGCCTTGCCTTTCCTACGCACGCCTTGCCTTTCCTACGCTCGCCTTGCCTTTCCTACGCACGCCTTGCCTTCCCTACGCACGCCTTTCCTTTCCTACGCACGCCTTGCCTTTCCTACGCACGCCTTTCCTTTCCTACGCACGCCTTGCCTTCCCTACGCACGCCTTTCCTTTCTTACGCACGCCTTGCCTTTCCTACCCACGCCTTTCCTTTCCTACGCACGCCTTGCCTTTCCTACGCACGCTTTTCCTTTCCTACGCACGCCTTGCCTTTCCTACGCACGCCTTTCCTTTCCTACGCACGCCTTGCCTTTCCTACGCACGCCTTTCCTTTCCTACGCACGCCTTGCCTTTCCTACGCACGCCTTGCCTTTCCTACGCACGCCTTTCCTTTCCTACGCACGCCTTTCCTTTCCTACGCACGCCTTGCCTTGCCTTTCCTACGCACGCCTTGCCTTTCCTACGCACGCCTTTCCTTTCCTACGCACGCCTTTCCTTTCCTACGCACGCCTTTCCTTTCCTACGCACGCCTTTCCTTTCCTACGCACGCCTTTCCTTTCCTACGCACGCCTTTCCTTTCCTACGCACGCCTTGCCTTTCCTACGCACGCCTTGCCTTTCCTACGCACGCCTTGCCTTTCCTACGCACGCCTTGCCTTCCCTACGCACGCCTTGCCTTTCCTACGCACGCCTTTCCTTTCCCACGCACGCCTTGCCTTCCCTACGCACGCCTTTCCTTCCTACGCACGCCTTTCCTTTCCTACGCACGCCTTTCCTTTCCTACGCACGCCTTTCCTTTCCTACGCACGCCTTGCCTTCCCTACGCACGCCTTGCCTTTCCTACGCACGCCTTTCCTTTCCTACGCACGCATCGCCTTTCCTACCCACGCCTTTCCTTTCCTACGCACGCCTTGCCTTTCCTACGCACGCCTTGCCTTTCCTACGCACGCCTTTCCTTTCCTACGCACGCCTTGCCTTTCCTACGCACGCCTTTCCTACGCACGCCTTGCCTTTCCTACGCACGCCTTTCCTACGCACGCCTTGCCTTTCCTACGCACGCCTTGCCTTTCCTACGCACGCCTTGCCTTTCCTACGCACGCCTTGCCTTTCCTACGCACGCCTTTCCTACGCACGCCTTGCCTTTCCTACGCACGCCTTGCCTTTCCTACGCACGCCTTGCCTTTCCTACGCACGCCTTTCCTTTCCTACGCACGCCTTGCCTTTCCTACGCTCGCCTTGCCTTTCCTACGCACGCCTTGCCTTCTCTACGCACGCCTTGCCTTTCCTACGCACGCCTTGCCTTTCCTACCCACGCCTTGCCTTCCCTACGCACGCCTTTCCTTTCCTACGCACGCCTTTCCTTTCCTACGCACGCCTTGCCTTCCCTACGCACGCCTTTCCTTTCCTACGCACGCCTTGCCTTTCCTACGCACTTCTCAGTATTTGGTATTCAGACTTAGGGATCAATGAAAGAAAGCAATGTAAATATATGGATATTACTTTGTTTCAGCATCAAACACTGACCTTGTAGCTTTTTGCACTTGGAACCGGTTGGTTCGCCGTATTCAGGTTTTCTTCTGGCGTAAAGGTGTTGTCAGAATACTGAGTATCTAGACACACCTCCACCACACCTTTCCACCACACCTTTCCACCACACCTCCTCCACCACACCTCCACCACACCTTTCCACCACACCTCCTCCACCACACCTCCTCCACCACACCTTTCCACCACACCTCCTCCACCACACCTTTCCACCACACCTTTCCACCACACCTTTCCACCACACCTCCTCCACCACACCTTTCCACCACACCTCCACCACACCTTTCCACCACACCTCCTCCACCACACCTTTCCACCACACCTTTCCACCACACCTCCTCCACCACACCTTTCCACCACACCTTTCCACCACACCTCCTCCACCACACCTCCACCACACCTTTCCACCACACCTTTCCACCACTCCACCACACCTTTCCACCACACCTCCACCACACCTTTCCACCACACCTCCTCCACCACACCTCCTCCACCACACCTTTCCACCACACCTCCTCCACCACACCTCCTCCACCACACCTCCTCCACCACACCTCCACCACACCTTTCCACCACACCTTTCCACCACACCTTTCCACCACACCTCCACCACACCTTTCCACCACACCTTTCCACCACACCTTTCCACCACACCTTTCCACCACACCTCCTCCACCACACCTCCTCCACCACACCTCCTCCACCACACCTCCACCACACCTTTCCACCACACCTTTCCACCCCACCTCCTCCACCACACCTTTCCACCACACCTTTCCACCACACCTTTCCACCACACCTCCACCACACCTTTCCACCACACCTCCTCCACCACACCTCCTCCACCACACCTTTCCACCACACCTTTCCACCACACCTCCACCACACCTTTCCACCACACCTCCTCCACCACACCTCCTCCACCACACCTTTCCACCACACCTTTCCACCACACCTTTCCACCACACCTCCACCACACCTTTCCACCACACCTCCACCACACCTTTCCACCACACCTCCACCACACCTTTCCACCACACCTTTCCACCCAGAGAAAATAACTGTAGAAATAGCATGCTATTCTCATGCTTAGGTTCAAAATCAGAATAGGGAATTAAGTTCCATTTAGGCTTAACTGGCGTGGGATTTCCCCCGTACTAAACACTCGAATCACTGCATAAGAGCGTTTATCTGTAATATTGTGCAGAGGGTTAATCTAACACTGTCTACGACATATTGTTTTGACCCAATATATTCCATGAGGAACGTTTGTGGGACGGGGATGAGTTGTAATGAGTGTTTCTGTTGCCAGGAGGGTTCTTTGTGACGGGCATCAACCTGACCGAGGATCTGAAGTACATCTGTTCTCACCCCACCGAGTCTCTGAAGGACTTGGTGATGTCCACGTCCCCTGCCCTGCTCTCCTGGGTCAGGGGCCAGAGCCCTGGCTCCGACTCCCGCTCCCTCAACATCATAGCTGGGGACTTTGTCTCAGAGAGCCACTTCGTACCCACCGTCATCGCACTCAATCAACATTTAGTCCGCTGCACTGGTCCCTGCGATGTTAGCGGAGGAAACTGACCCATCTGCTGTGTTCCAAATGACACCATATTCCCTCTGTAGCCCATAGGCCTCTGGTCTGAAGTAGTGTACTATATAGGGAATAGGCCTCTGGTCAAAAGTAGTGCACTATGTAGGGAATAGGCCTCTGGTCAAAAGTAGTGCACTATGTAGGGAATAGGCCTCTGGTCAAAAGTAGTGCACTATATAGGGAATAGGCCTCTGGTCTATAGTAGGGCACTATATAGGGAATAGGGTGCCATTTGGAATGCATTATCTGACACATCTTATTGCACAGAATATCATGTTTTAACTACGCTGTAGAAGAGGATGGGACTGTAGCAGGATAACATGATGATGTAATAGAACTTTGCTTGTAAAAAAAAAAAAACTTGGATTCTGATAGAACATATTTGCACAATTATATAATTATAATTAATATAATAATAATTATATTGCCGACAGTGAAATGTTTGCCTGTATACCATATTTCAGGCAATGTGGCCACATTTTAAAATGTTCCTTTGACCTCAGCAATAATGCTGTGACTAATGTCCTGTCTAAAACTTCTGTCAGCGTCTCCGACTAGAACGAGTGCCTACAATAATAAAGTCGAGCCTCTTCCACAAAACTACGGCGGTGTCACAAATGGAACCAGACGCTAAATAGTGCACTACTTTTCACCAGACCCTTATGGGCCCTGATCAAAAGTAGTGCACTATGTAGGGAATAGCGTGCCATTTTGGCAAGCAAACCACGTTACAAATGGTTAGCACCTACGATGTATTTCCATTAGATATCCAGGATCTGTGGTTAAGGAATAAGGAATGCCTGTATCTCTCTAGTTATAACGTTAATGCTGTACCAACTGAAGAACAGAGTCTGTCCCAAAAGGCTCCCTATTCCCTACGTGGTGCACTTCTTTTGACCAGGGCCCATAGGGAATAGGGAGCCTTTTTGGAATGCACCCCAGATCAAACCTACACGAACCATTGCATGATATCAGACGCATGACCTATGACCTCCTATGACTGTGCTACAGCTGTGCTACGACCTTTGACCCTTAACTCTTTCAGAAGCATGCCTTCATTACTACTGAAAAGACCTGGGGTCAAGATGAGCCTTTTGAATAGAGAATCAATCTACAGAATGTTTTACCTTACAGGTTTCAGATATAATTGACCAATGTAAAAAAATAAAAATAAAAGTGTTTGGTCTGAACAAAGTATTTTCAGTTCAGAGATCACGGAGAGGAATGGAGAAGTCAGCGGTCTGTCAAAGGGAATAGATTACAATGTGTCACTCATTCCACAGCGGGCCGAGTGTTTTGGCTCCTCTCTTGTCACTGATTAGTAACTACCCTCACCTGGTTGTCTATTGCTTTGTTGAAAGGAAAACCCAGCAGCCCTCCATGGAATGAGTCTGTTCCCCTCGATTAGAACAATACAACCATAGAAGGCCATTGACAGGTCAGGTCATGCAGACCTTTAAACAACGCACTACTAACACTCAAACAAGTCTCTGTGACTAGAAGCACGTCATACCAAGTCTCTGTGACTAGAGGCACGTCATACCAAGTCTCTGTGACTAGAGACACGTCATACCAAGTCTCTGTGACTAGAGGCACGTCATACCAAGTCTCTGTGACTAGAAGCACGTCATACCAAGTCTCTGTGACTAGAAGCACGTCATACCAAGTCTCTGTGACTAGAGACACGTCATACCAAGTCTCTGTGACTAGAGGCACGTCATACCAAGTCTCTGTGACTAGAGGCACGTCATACCAAGTCTCTGTGACTAGAGGCACGTCATACCAAGTCTCTGTGACTAGAGGCACGTCATACCAAGTCTCTGTGACTAGAGGCACGTCATACCAAGTCTCTGTGACTAGAGGCACGTCATACCAAGTCTCTGTGACTAGAGGCACGTCATACCAAGTCTCTGTGGCTAGAGACACGTCATACCAAGTCTCTGTGACTAGAGGCACGTCATACCAAGTCTCTGTGACTAGAGGCACGTCATACCAAGTCTCTGTGACTAGAGGCACGTCATACCAAGTCTCTGTGGCTAGAGACACGTCATACCAAGTCTCTGTGACTAGATGTTTAGGTTATACAAAGAGGGTGGGTTCAGTCATGGTGATACTCTGAGATACTGTCTGTACATCATGATACACAGGTACACTCCTCATTTGTGTTTCTGGTTGCGTCCCAAACCGTACCTTATTCCATAGTGCACTATAGGGATAGGGTGCCTTCTGAGACTCAACCCTTATGTGTAGTGCTAAGTACTCAGAGGGAAAAGAAGACCTTCACACAACTAGGATCCTTTGTATGTATTATTTCTTACATCATTAGCCCAGAAAATCTGAAGCGTTATTACATAAAGCCAGGAAGAACTATTGGATATCAGAGCGACGTCAACTTACCAGCGCTACGACCAGGAATACGACTTTCCTGAAGCGGATCCTTTGTCCACGCAGGACATTACAAATCAAATCAAATTTTATTTGTCACATACACATGGTGTATTTAGCGCCATCCATCATTCCTTCAATTCTGACCAGTTTCCCAGTCCCTGCCAATGAAAAACATCCCCACAGCATGATGATGCCACCACCAGGCTTAACTGTAGGGATGGTATTCTCGGGGTGATGAGACATAGCGTTTACCTTGATGGCCAAAAAGCTACATTTTTGTCTCATCTGACCAGAGTACCTTCTTCCATATGTTTGGGGAGTCTCCCACATGCCTTTTGGCGAACACCAGACGAGTTTGCTTATTTTTTTCTTTAAGCAATGGCTTTTTTTCTGGCCACTCTTCCGTAAAGCCCAGCTCTGTGGAGTGTACGGCTTAAAGTGGTCCTATGGACAGATTCTCCAATCTCCATGTGGAGCTTTGCAGCTCTTTGTTGCCTCTCTGATTAATGCCCTCCTTGCCTGGTCCGTGAGTTTTGGTGGGTGGCCCTCTCTTGGCAGGTTTGTTGTGGGGCCATATTCTTTCCATTTTTTAATAATGGATATAATGGTGCTCTGTGGGATGTTCAATGTTTCTGATATTTTTTTATAACCCAACCCTGATCTGTACTTCTCCACAACTTTGTCCCTGACCTGTTTGGAGAGCTCCTTGGTCTTCATGGTGCCGCTTGCTTGGTGGTTCCCCTTGCTTAGTGGTGTTGCAGACTCTGAGGCCTTTCAGAACAGGTGTATATATATTGAGATCATGTGACACTTAGATTGCACATAGGTGGACTTTATATAATTATGAGACTTCTGAGGGTAATTGGTTGCACCAGATCTTATTTAGGGCCTTCAAAGCAAAGGGGGTGAATACATATGCACGCACCACTTTTCCGTTTTACATTTTTTAGAATTTTTTCGAAAGAAGTTATTTTCATTTCACTTCACCAATTTGGACTATTTTGTGTATGTCCATTACATGAAAACCAAATGAAAATCCATTTAAATTACAGGTTGTAATGCAACAAAATAGGAAAAACACCAAGGGGGTGAATACTTTTGCAAGGCACTGTATTTCCAGACCTCTTTCCATGGTTAGTTTTGTGCAAATGCCGTCATCCATCCACAGTTTCTGGTTAGGGTAGGTTTTAATAGTCACAGTGGGAACAACATGTCCACTGCTTTATAAACACACTCACCGCGTATAGGTCGATGTTGTTCTCTGAGGCGGACCGGAACCTATTCCAGTCCGTGTGACCAAAACAATCTTGAAGCGTGGTTTCCGATTGGTCGGACCAGCGTTGAATGGTTCTCATCACTGGCACATCCTGTTTGAGTTTCTGCCTATAAGACGGAACGAGCAAGATGGCGTTGTGGTCAGATTTGTCGAAGGGAGGACGGGGGAGGGCTTTGTATGCATCTCGGAAGTTAGAGTAGCACTGGTCGAGAGTATTAGCCCTGCGTGTCGTGCAATCACTATGCTGATAGAATTTAGGTAGACTTGTTCTCAAATGTGCTTTGTTAAAATCCCCAGCCACAATAAATGCAGCCTCAGGATGTATGGTTTCCAGTTTGCATAATAGTCCAGTGAAGTTCCTTGATGGCCATCTTGGTGTCTGCTACAGCTGTGACTATAACTGATGAGAATTCTCTTGGTAGGTATAATGTCTGCCACTTGAGTGTAAGGAATTCTAGACGAGCAGAAGGACTTGAGTTCCTGTTGTTATGGTTACACCATGAGTCGTTAATCTGCGACGTTAGTTTGGAATGAACTCCATTGTCCTGCGAACAGAGGATCCACTTCGGGAAAGTCGTATTCCTGTTGGTAATGTTGGTAAGTTGACGTTGGTTTGGAATGAACTCCATTGTCCTGGGTGGTGGTGCGAACAGAGGATCCACTTCGGGAAAGTCGTATTCCTGTTGGTAATGTTGGTAAGTTGACGTTGGTTTGGAATGAACTCCATTGTCCTGGGTGGTGGTGCGAACAGAGGATCCACTTCGGGAAAGTCGTATGAACAGACCTGAGCGAGGGAGCTTGCTGTTTTAGTTTCTGTTTGTAGGCTGGAATCAACAAAATGGAGTCGTGGTCAGCTTTTCCGAAAGGAGGGCGGGGGAGGGCCTTATATGCGTCGCGGAAGTTAGTATAACAATGATCCAAGGTTTTACCAGCCCTGGTAGCACAATCGATATGCTGATAGAATTTAGGGAGTTTTGTTTTCAGATTAGCCTTGTTAAAATCCCCAGCTACGATGAATGCAGCATCAGGGTGTGTGGTTTCCAGTTTACAAAGAGTCAGATAAAGTTCGTTCAGGGCCATCGATGTGTCTGCTTGGGGGGGAATATATACGGCTGTGATTATAATCGAAGAGAATTCCCTTGGTAGATAATGCGGTCGACATTTGATTGTGAGGAATTCTAGATCAGGTGAACAAAATGACTTGAGTTCCTGTATGTTATGATCACACCACGTCTCGTTAATCATAAGGCATACCCCCCCCCCCCCCCCCCCCCCCCCCGCCCCTCTTCTTACCAGAAAGATGTCTGTTTCTGTCGGCGCGATGCGTGAAGAAACCAGCTGGCTGCACCGACTCCGTTAGCGTCTCTTGAGTTAGCCATGTTTCCGTGAAGCAGAGAACGTTACAATCTCTGATGTCTCTCTGGAATGTTACCCTTGCTCGGATTTCATCAACCTTGTTGTCAAGAGCGTCGCATAGGGTCGCCGGCTGGGATCAGATCCATTGTACTGGGTGGAAGGCAAAACACAGGATCCGCATCGGGAAAGTCATATTCCTGGTTGTAACGATGGTGAGTTGACGTTGCTCTTATATTCAGTAGTTCCTCCCGACTGTATGTAATGAAACCTAAGATTACCTGGGGTACCAATGTAAGGAATAACACATAAAAAAACAAAATACTTAAATATACAAAATACTAGGCTTGATTACCAACAACGACGAGACGGCCTACAGGGAGGAGTTGAGGGCCCTTGGAGTGTGGTGTCAGGAAAATAACCTCACACTCAACGAAACAAAGGAGATGATTGTGGACTTCAGGAAACAGCAGAGGGAGAACCCCCCTATCCACATCGATGGGACTGTAGTGGAGAAGGTGGAAAGTTTTAAGTTCCTCGGTGTACACATCACAGACAAACTGAATTGGTCCACCCACACAGACAGCGTTGTGAAGAAGGCGCAGCAGCGCCTCTTCAACCTCAGGAGGCTGAAGAAATTTGGCTTGTCACCAAAAGCACTCACAAACTTCTACAGATGCACAATCGAGAGCATCCTGTCGGGCTGTATCACCGCCTGGTACGGCAACTGCTCTGCCCACAACCGTAAGGCTCTCCAGAGGGTAGTGAGGTCTACACAACGCATCACCCGGGGCAAACTACCTGCCCTCCAGGACACCTACACCACCCGATGTCACAGGAAGGCCATAAAGATCATCAAGGACAACAACCACCCGAGCCACTGCCTGTTCCCCCCGCTATCATCCAGAAGGCGAGGTCAGTACAGGTGCATCAAAGCTGGGACCGAGAGACTGAAAAACAGCTTCTATCTCAAGGCCATCAGACTGTTAAACAGCCACCACTAACATTTAGTGGCCGGTGCCAACATACTGACTCAACTCCAGCCACTTTAATAATGGGAATTGATGGAAATTATGTAAAAATGTATCACTAGCCACTTTAAACAATGCCACTTAATATAATGTTTACATACCCTACATTACTCATCTCATATGTATATATAATGTACTCTATACCATCTACTGCATCTTGCCTATGCCGTTCTGTACCACCACTCATTCATATATCTTTATGTACATATTCTTTATCCCTTTACACTTGTGTGTATAAGGTAGTAGTTGTGGAATTGTTAGGTTAGATTACTTGTTGGTTATTACTGCATTGTCGGAACTAGAAACACAAGCATTTTGCTACACTCGCATTAACATCTGCTAACCATGTGACCAATAACATCTGCTAACCATGTGTATGTGACCAATAACATTTGATTTGAAGTGAATACCAGAGTGTGGGCGTAACGATAGTGTTGCTTGGATCACATTGACCATCCCTGTTCTTACAACGGCCAGGTACCTACAGTACCCCTCCTACCCCCTCACTTCCTATTTCTCTCTACACACGGCACTCCCTGACAATTATGGATCTTTGTTATAGACAGATACTGTGTACGTTTGCTGCAGAAATAAAAGGGTCAAATCGGGTGGTGATGTATCTCGTCTGTTTGATGCATTTTGATCTTGTCATGATGAAGAGATTGAAATAGTCTACAGCCACTGGAGATGCTCAGAATAGCTGATGTTTTAAAACCAGGAGAACAGAGCAGACAGAAGGAGTATTTCTTGGCAAAAATGTATTTTTAATTTGAACTGGATGTAGATTTGGAAACAGATGAGACATGTTATACAAAGAATATAAATCTTTATGGAAATTAGAGAGGACATACATCCTCTTTGTGTGAAATGGTTCCATCTAAGATGTTGTGCTTTATTACATGCACCTTCAAAATCACCTCAGACTACATTTACTGATCACACAGAATATCTCACTGGTTCCACAGCTGCTACTCCACTGTAAGTCACAGTGGAATCATGTATTGTAGGCACAAACAGCTGTATAGCCAACACTCATGCTCCAGCTACCAATTTCTCACCAACAATAGACAGGTCTGTTCACTGTAACTCCTGAGTTTCTCATAGCTAAGGGTTCAGGGGTTAAAGTTCATCCCTCCTGCACTGCGTTCACAGTGTAGAGGTCACTGCGGCGCTGGGCTGTGATGGGGATCTGTTGACGGACGTCGGCCAAATACTGCAGGTCTGAAAAACACAGACCACATAGGGAGAGGTTAGGACACTGATAAGCTAAAGTAAACTAGTTACATTAGTCACAGTGGATAACAGTGCTGGCTCAAACTACAGTTACATTAGATAATGATGCTGGCTCAAACTACAGTTACATTAGATAACGATGCTGGCTCAAACTACAGTTACATTAGATAACGATGCTGGCTCAAACTACAGTTACATTAGATAACGATGCTGGCTCAAACTACAGTTACATTAGATAACGATGCTGGCTCAAACTACAGTTACATTAGATAACGGTGCTGGCTCAAACTACAGTTACATTAGATAACGATGCTGGCTCAAACTACAGTTACATTAGATAATGATGCTGGCTCAAACTACAGTTACATTAGATAACGATGCTGGCTCAAACTACAGTTACATTAGATAACGGATAATGGTGCTGGCTCACTAAGAGGTTTAGGATCACTGAACCACACTGAACCAGTCCGGTACCACTCACCCACACTGAACCAGTCCGGTACCACTCACCCACACTGAACCAGTCCGGTACCACTCAACCACACTGAACCAGTCCGGTACCACTCACCCACACTGAACCAGTCCGGTACCACTCACCCACACTGAACCAGTCCGGTACCACTCACCCACACTGAACCAGTCCGGTACCACTCAACCACACTGAACCAGTCCGGTACCACTCACCCACACTGAACCAGTCCGGTACCACTCACCCACACTGAACCAGTCCGGTACCACTCACCCACACTGAACCAGTCCGGTACCACTCACCAATGTCTGCGTAAACAACAGTCTCTTCAGTCCCCGCCTTGGATATCACCTCTCCCCTGTCATGATAATGTAACTGTTAGAAATGCTTTCAATCACATCACACATCCAATAAAACACATTCTGTACACAGGACATGACTGGTCTCTGTGGCAACGTGACAACCACACAGAAAACATACTGCCACCTTCAGTGAAAACAGTAGAAAACAGTGATTACAGACACTGCATGTAGCATCACACACGACAGTACGTGCTGGCTGTCTAGTACTCACCAGGGACTAACAGTGCTGTGACCCCAGGCTGTCTGGTACTCACCAGGGCTAACACTTCTGTGACCCCAGGCTGTCTAGTACTCACCAGGGACTAACAGTGCTGTGACCCCAGGCTGTCTGGTACTCACCAGGGCTAACACTTCTGTGACCCCAGGCTGTCTAGTACTCACCAGGGACTAACAGTGCTGTGACCCCAGGCTGTCTGGTACTCACCAGGGCTAACACTTCTGTGACCCCAGGCTGTCTAGTACTCACCAGGGACTAACAGTGCTGTGACCCCAGGCTGTCTGGTACTCACCAGGGCTAACACTTCTGTGACCCCAGGCTGTCTAGTACTCACCAGGGACTAACAGTGCTGTGACCCCAGGCTGTCTGGTACTCACCAGGGCTAACACTTCTGTGACCCCAGGCTGTCTAGTACTCACCAGGGACTAACAGTGCTGTGACCCCAGGCTGTCTGGTACTCACCAGGGCTAACACTTCTGTGACCCCAGGCTGTCTAGTACTCACCGGGGACTAACAGTGCTGTGACCCCAGGCTGTCTGGTACTCACCAGGGACTAACAACAGAGCTGTGACCCCAGGCTGTCTAGTACTCACCAGGGACTAACAGTGCTGTGACCCCAGGCTGTCTGGTACTCACCAGGGCTAACACTTCTGTGACCCCAGGCTGTCTAGTACTCACCAGGGCTAACACTTCTGTGACCCCAGGCTGTCTAGTACTCACCAGGGACTAACAACAGAGCTGTGACCCCAGGCTGTCTGGTACTCACCAGGGACTAACAACAGTGCTGTGACCCCAGGCCATCTAGTACTCACCAGGGACTAACAGAGCTGTGACCCCAGGCTGTCTGGTACTCACCAGGGACTAACAGTGCTGTGACCCCAGGCTGTCTGGTACTCACCAGGGACTAACAACAGTGCTGTGACCCCAGGCTGTCTAGTACTCACCAGGGACTAACAACAGTGATGTGACCCCAGGCTGTCTAGTACTCACCAGGGACTAACAACAGTGATGTGACCCCAGGCTGTCTGGTACTCACCAGGGACTAACAACAGTGATGTGACCCCAGGCTGTCTGGTACTCACCAGGGCTAACACTTCTGTGACCCCAGGCTGTCTAGTACTCACCAGGGACTAACAACAGTGCTGTGACCCCAGGCTGTCTGGTACTCACCAGGGACTAACAGTGCTGTGACCCCAGGCTGTCTAGTACGCACCAGGGACTAACAACAGAGCTGTGACCCCAGGCTGTCTAGTACTCACCAGGGACTAACAACAGTGATGTGACCCCAGGCTGTCTAGTACTCACCAGGGACTAACAACAGTGATGTGACCCCAGGCTGTCTGGTACTCACCAGGGCTAACACTTCTGTGACCCCAGGCTGTCTAGTACTCACCAGGGACTAACAACAGTGATGTGACCCCAGGCTGTCTAGTACTCACCAGGGACTAACAACAGTGCTGTGACCCCAGGCTGTCTAGTACTCACCAGGGACTAACAACAGTGCTGTGACCCCAGGCTGTCTGGTACTCACCAGGGACTAACAACAGTGATGTGACCCCAGGCTGTCTAGTACTCACCAGGGACTAACAACAGTGCTGTGACCCCAGGCTGTCTAGTACTCACCAGGGACTAACAACAGTGCTGTGACCCCAGGCTGTCTGGTACTCACCAGGGACTAACAGTGCTGTGACCCCAGGCTGTCTAGTACTCACCAGGGACTAACAACAGAGCTGTGACCCCAGGCTGTCTAGTACTCACCAGGGACTAACAACAGAGCTGTGACCCCAGGCTGTCTGGTACTCACCAGGGACTAACAACAATGCTGTGACCCCAGGCTGTCTAGTACTCACCAGGGACTAACAACAGAGCTGTGACCCCAGGCTGTCTAGTACTCACCAGGGACTAACAACAGTACTGTGACCCCAGGCTGTCTAGTACTCACCAGGGACTAACAACAGTGCTGACCCGAGCTGTCTAGTACTCACCAGGGACTAACAACAGTGCTGTGACCCCAGGCTGTCTAGTACTCACCAGGGACTAACACTTCTGTGACCCCAGGCTGTCTGGTACTCACCAGGGCTAACACTTCTGTGACCCCAGGCTGTCTGGTACTCACCAGGGACTAACAACAGTGCTGTGACCCCAGGCTGTCTAGTACTCACCAGGGACTAACAACAGTGCTGTGACCCCAGGCTGTCTAGTACTCACCAGGGACTAACAACAGTGATGTGACCCCAGGCTGTCTAGTACTCACCAGGGACTAACAACAGTGATGTGACCCCAGGCTGTCTGGTACTCACCAGGGCTAACACTTCTGTGACCCCAGGCTGTCTAGTACTCACCAGGGACTAACAACAGTGATGTGACCCCAGGCTGTCTAGTACTCACCAGGGACTAACAGAGCTGTGACCCCAGGCTGTCTAGTACTCACCAGGGACTAACAACAGTGCTGTGACCCCAGGCTGTCTAGTACTCACCAGGGACTAACAACAGTGCTGTGACCCCAGGCTGTCTGGTACTCACCAGGGACTAACAGTGCTGTGACCCCAGGCTGTCTAGTACTCACCAGGGACTAACAACAGAGCTGTGACCCCAGGCTGTCTAGTACTCACCAGGGACTAACAACAGTGCTGTGACCCCAGGCTGTCTAGTACTCACCAGGGACTAACAACAGAGCTGTGACCCCAGGCTGTCTGGTACTCACCAGGGACTAACAACAGTGCTGTGACCCCAGGCTGTCTAGTACTCACCAGGGACTAACAACAGAGCTGTGACCCCAGGCTGTCTAGTACTCACCAGGGACTAACAACAGTACTGTGACCCCAAGCTGTCTGGTACTCACCAGGGACTAACAACAGTGCTGTGACCCCAGGCTGTCTGGTACTCACCAGGGACTAACAACAGAGCTGTGACCCCAGGCTGTCTAGTACTCACCAGGGACTAACAGAGCTGTGACCCCAGGCTGTCTAGTACTCACCAGGAACTAACAGAGCTGTGACCCCAGGCTGTCTAGTACTCACCAGGGACTAACAGAGCTGTGACCCCAGGCTGTCTAGTACTCACCAGGGACTAACAACAGTGCTGTGACCCCAGGCCATCTAGTACTCACCAGGGACTAACAACAGTGCTGTGACCCCAGGCTGTCTAGTACTCACCAGGGACTAACAGAACTGTGACCCCAGGCTGTCTGGTACTCACCAGGGACTAACAACAGTACTGTGACCCCAGGCTGTCTGGTACTCACCAGGGACTAACAACAGTGCTGTGACCCCAGGCTGTCTAGTACTCACCAGGGAATAACAACAGTGCTGTGACCCCAGGCTGTCTGATACTCACCAGGGACTAACAGAGCTGTGACCCCAGGCTGTCTAGTACTCACCAGGGACTAACAACAGTGCTGTGACCCCAGGCCATCTAGTACTCACCAGGGACTAACAACAGTGCTGTGACCCCAGGCTGTCTAGTACTCACCAGGGACTAACAGAACTGTGACCCCAGGCTGTCTGGTACTCACCAGGGACTAACAACAGTACTGTGACCCCAGGCTGTCTGGTACTCACCAGGGACTAACAACAGTGCTGTGACCCCAGGCTGTCTAGTACTCACCAGGGAATAACAACAGTGCTGTGACCCCAGGCTGTCTGATACTCACCAGGGACTAACAACAGTGCTGTGACCCCAGGCTGTCTAGTACTCACCAGGGACTAACAACAGAGCTGTGACCCCAGGCTGTCTAGTACTCACCAGGGACTAACAACAGTGCTGTGACCCCAGGCTGTCTAGTACTCACCAGGGACTAACACTTCTGTGACCCCAGGCTGTCTAGTACTCACCAGGGACTAACACTTCTGTGACCCCAGGCTGTCTGGTACTCACCACGGACTAACAACAGTGCTGTGACCCCAGGCTGTCTAGTACTCACCAGGGACTAACAACAGTGCTGTGACCCCAGGCTGTCTGGTACTCACCAGGGACTAACAACAGTACTGTGACCCCAGGCCACGTAGGAGGCCGTCTCATCTCTGGCAGGGGAAGCCGTGGCCACATACACCTGGTTATCAACCGCCCTGGTAGGGAGAGACAGACAAGAGTCTGAGTTAAGGACCACACACACCGCAGCAAATCTGCCATCCGTCTGCCGTTCGTTCGGCGTGGCGTGTTTGAGACCCCCCGCTGGTGGCTTACATTTTTGCGCAGTTCAAGTTTAAGTTGTCACATGCACAAGTACAGTGAAATGCTTGACTTGCAAGCCGACCCAACAGTTCACTATTCAATATAGTAGAAGCTACATACATGGTCTGGGCCAGTACCAAATTTGCAGAGAAAGACACTGGTAGACACTGTATGTACATGCAGCCAGGGGTTAGGAGAAAGAGATATACATGTAAACAGGGCTGAAAAGTGACTGGTAGCAGGAATATATAAATACTACGGTAATATATACACTACCGTTCAAAAGTTTGGGGTCACTTAGAAATGTCCTTTAAAAAAAAAAAAGTAAAATAGCAAATTGATCAAAATACAGTGTAGACATTGTTAATGTTGTAAATGACTATTGTAGCTGGAAACGGCTGATTTTTAATGGAATATCTACATAGGTGTACAGAGGCCCATTATCAGCAACCATCACTCCTGTGTTTCAATGGCACGTTGTGTTAGCTAATCCAAGTTAATCATTTTAAAAAGGCTAATTGATTATTAGAAAACCTTTTCGCAATTATGTTATGTGGCAGACCAGGGGGTTTGGTCAAGACGTTTACCCATATCAGACACGGACAGAGAAGGATCAGTTTCAAGGATGTTAATTTAAATAATAGATCAAAGAGGAACGGATAGGTCTCCCCTATGATTCCCTCTCAGGGATGCCGTCTTCTGGGATTCCCTCTCCGGGATGCCGTCTTCTGGGATTCCGGGTCTGGCGGTATCCTGTCGGGCACAAAACTGAACTCCCTCTTCTTACCTCTGCAACCGTCAACAATACCACGGGAGTCCTTTCTTCCCCCACTCTCCCTGTGTGCTGCCCTTCTGGCAGCTTTATGGGCCTTGCACAGCTGGTGAGCAATCCGCCCTTAATTACTCACCAGCTCCCAATCAGCCCCAATTAGTCCTGGGCGGAGAGCCCGTCGAGACCTGGCACGTCCAGCAGGTGGAGCCATCGCCTCGTGCTGTATACTCCATCTGTTACCAGGCCTCGACGAGTCTCCCCCTGGTGGCTGACCTGCTGTACGCCACAGTTAGCACAGCTGAAAACTGTTGTCTGATTAAAGAAGCAATAAAACTGGCCTTCTTTAGACTAGTTGAGTATCCGGAGCATCAGCATTTTGTGGGTTCGTTTACAGGCTCAAAATGTCCAGAAACAAATAACTTCCTTCTGAAACTCGTCAGTCTGTTCTGAGAAACGAAGGCTATTCCATGCGGGAAATTGCCAAGAAACTGAAGATGTGTACTACTCCCTTCACAGAACAGAGCAAACTGGCTCTAACCAGAATAGAAAGAGGAGTGGGAGGCCCCGGTGCACAACTGAGCAAGAGGACAAGTACATTAGAGGGTCTAGTTTGAGAAACAGACGCCTCACAAGTCCTCAACTGGCAGCTTCATTAAATAGTACCAGCAAAACACCAGTCTCAACGTCAACAGTGAAGAGGCGACTCCGGGATGCTGGCCTTCTAAATTTCAGTGACCCCAAACTTTTGAACGGTAGTTTACATGTAAACAGGACTAATAGTGGCCAGTAGCAGGATAAATATATACCAATGGTACTAAACTCAGCAAAAAAAAGAAGTGTCCCTTTTTCAGGATCTTGTCTTTCAAAGATAATTCATAAAAATCCAAATAACTTTACAGATCTTCATTGTAAAAGGGTTTAAATACTGATTCCCATGCTTCTTCAATGAACCATAAACAATTAATGAACATGCACCTGTGGAACGGTGGTTAAGACACTAACAGCTTACAGACGGTAGGCAATTAAGGTCACAGTTATGAAAACTTAGGACACTAAAGAGGCCTTTCTACTGACTGAAAAACACCAAAAGAAAGATGCCCAGGGTCCCTGCTCATCTGCGTGAACATGCCTTAGGCATGCTGCAAGGAGGCATGAGGACTGCAGATGTGTCCAGGGCAATAAATTGCAATGTCCGTACTGTGAGACGCCTAAGACAGCGCTACAGGGAGACAGGACGGACAGCTGATCGTCCTCGCAGTGGCAGACAACGTGTAACAACACCTGTACAGGATCGGTACATCCGAACATCACACCTGCGGGACAGGTACAGGATGGCAACAACAACTGCTCGAGTTACACCAGGAACGCACAATCCCTCCGTCAGTGCTCAGACTGTCCGCAATAGGCTGAGAGAGGCTAGACTGAGGGCTTGTAGGCCTGTTATAAGGCAGGTCCTCACCAGATATCACCGGCAACAATGTCGCCTATGGGCACAAACCCACCGTCGCTGGACCAGACAGGACTGGCAAAAAGTGCTCTTCACTGACGAGTTGCGGTTTTGTCTCATCAGGGGTGATGGTCGGATTCACATTTATCGTAGAAGGAATGAGCGTTACACTGAGGCCTGTACTCTGGAGCGGGATCGATTTGGAGGTGGAGGGTCCGTCATGGTCTGGGGCGGTGTGTCACAGCATCATCGGACTGAGCTTGTTGTCATTGCAGGCAATCTCAACGCTGTGCGTTACAGGGAAGACATTCTCCTCCCTCATGTGGTACCCTTCCTGCAGGCTCATCCTGACATGACCCTCCAACATGACAATGCCACCAGCCATACTGCTCGTTCTGTGCGTCATTTCCTGCAAGACAGGAATGTCAGTATTCTGCCATGGCCAGCGAAGAGCCCGGATCTCAATCCCATTGAGCACATCTGGGACCTGTTGGATCGAAGGGTGAGGGCTAGGGCCATTCCCCCCAGAAATGTCTGGGAACTTCCAGGTGCCTTGGTGGAAGAGTGGGGTAACATCTCACAGCAAGAACTGGCAAATCTGGTGCAGTCCATGAGGAGGAGATGCACTGCAGTACTTAATGCAGCTGGTGGCCACACCAGATACTGACTGTTACTTTGGATTTTGACCCCCTCCCCTTTGTTCAGGGACACATTATTACATTTCTCTTAGTCACATGTCTGTGGAACTTGTTCCGTTTATGTCTCAGGTGTTGAATCTTGTTTTGTTCAAACAAATATTTACACATGTTAAGTTTGCTGGAAAGAAATGCAGTTGACAGTGAGAGGACGTTTCTTTCTTTGCTGAGTTTATATACATGTAAACAGGAGTAATAATGACCGGTAGCAGGATAAATAGATACATACTAATGATAATGGCAATCAATAATCAATGACCAGCACCGTAGTGGTAGTAATACACACACATTCTTATTTACACTGACGGCCTACCAAAAAACCTCCTGCGGGGACGGGGCTGGGAATAAAAATATAGGACAAAACACACATCACGACGAGAGACAACACTACATAAAGAGAGACCTAAGACAACATAGCAAGGCAGCAACAGATGACAACAACATGGTAGCAGCACAACGTGATAGCAACACAACATGGCAGCAACACACCATGGTAGCAACACAACATGGTAGCAACACAACATGGCAGCAACACAACATGGTAGCAACACAACATGGTAGCAGCACAACATGATAGCAACACAACATGGTAGCAACACAACATGGTAGCAACACAACATGGTAGCAACACAACATGGCAGCAACACAACATGGTAGCAACACAGCATGGTAGCAACACAACATGGTAGCAGCACAACATGATAGCAACACAACATGGTAGCAACACAACATGGTAGCAACACAACATGGTAGCAACACAACATGGCAGCAACACAACATGGCAGCAACACATGGCAGCAACACAACATGGTAGCAACACAACATGGTAGCAGCACAACATGGTAGCAACACAACATGGTAGCAGCACAACATGGTAGCAACACAACATGATAGCAACACAACATGGCAGCAACACATGGTAGCAACACAACATGGCAACAACACAACATGGCAGCAACACATGGTAGCAGCACAACATGGCAGCAACACAACATGGCAGCACCACAACATGGCAGCAACACAACATGGCAGCAACACAACATGGCAGCAACACAACATGGCAGCAACACATGGTAGCAACACAACATGGTAGCAACACATCATGGTAGCAACACAACATGGCAGCAACACAACATGGTAGCAACACAACATGGCAGCAACACAACATGGCAGCAACACAACATGGTAGCAACACAACATGGTAGCAACACAACATGGCAGCAACACAACATGGCAGCAACACATGGCAGCAACACAACATGGTAGCAACACAACATGGTAGCAACACATCATGGTAGCAACACAACATGGCAGCAACACAACATGGTAGCAACACAACATGGCAGCAACACAACATGGCAGCAACACAACATGGTAGCAACACAACATGGTAGCAACACAACATGGCAGCAACACAACATGGCAGCAACACATGGCAGCAACACAACATGGTAGCAACACAACATGGTAGCAGCACAACATGATAGCAACACAACATGGTAGCAACACAACATGGTAGCAGCACAACATGGCAGCAACACAACATGGTAGCAACACAACATGGTAGCAACACAACATGGTAGCAGCACAACATGGTAGCAACACAACATGATAGCAACACAACATGGCAGCAACACATGGTAGCAACACAACATGGCAGCAACACAACATGGCAGCAACACATGGTAGCAACACAACATGGTAGCAGCACAACATGGTAGCAGCACAACATGGCAGCAACACAACATGGTAGCAACACAACATGGCAGCAACACAACATGGCAGCAACACAACATGGCAGCAACACATGGTAGCAACACAACATGGTAGCAACACATCATGGTAGCAACACAACATGGCAGCAACACAACATGGCAGCAACACAACATGGCAGCAACACATGGTAGCAACACAACATGGTAGCAACACATCATGGTAGCAACACAACATGGCAGCAACACAACATGGCAGCAACACATGGTAGCAACACAACATGGTAGCAACACAACATGGTAGCAACACAACATGGTAGCAGCACAACATGATAGCAACACAACATGGTAGCAACACAACATGGTAGCAACACAACATGGTAGCAACACAACATGGCAGCAACACAACATGGTAGCAACACAGCATGGTAGCAACACAACATGGTAGCAGCACAACATGATAGCAACACAACATGGTAGCAACACAACATGGTAGCAACACAACATGGTAGCAACACAACATGGCAGCAACACAACATGGCAGCAACACATGGCAGCAACACAACATGGTAGCAACACAACATGGTAGCAGCACAACATGGTAGCAACACAACATGGTAGCAGCACAACATGGTAGCAACACAACATGATAGCAACACAACATGGCAGCAACACATGGTAGCAACACAACATGGCAACAACACAACATGGCAGCAACACATGGTAGCAGCACAACATGGCAGCAACACAACATGGCAGCACCACAACATGGCAGCAACACAACATGGCAGCAACACAACATGGCAGCAACACAACATGGCAGCAACACATGGTAGCAACACAACATGGTAGCAACACATCATGGTAGCAACACAACATGGCAGCAACACAACATGGTAGCAACACAACATGGCAGCAACACAACATGGCAGCAACACAACATGGTAGCAACACAACATGGTAGCAACACAACATGGCAGCAACACAACATGGCAGCAACACATGGCAGCAACACAACATGGTAGCAACACAACATGGTAGCAACACATCATGGTAGCAACACAACATGGCAGCAACACAACATGGTAGCAACACAACATGGCAGCAACACAACATGGCAGCAACACAACATGGTAGCAACACAACATGGTAGCAACACAACATGGCAGCAACACAACATGGCAGCAACACATGGCAGCAACACAACATGGTAGCAACACAACATGGTAGCAGCACAACATGATAGCAACACAACATGGTAGCAACACAACATGGTAGCAGCACAACATGGCAGCAACACAACATGGTAGCAACACAACATGGTAGCAACACAACATGGTAGCAGCACAACATGGTAGCAACACAACATGATAGCAACACAACATGGCAGCAACACATGGTAGCAACACAACATGGCAGCAACACAACATGGCAGCAACACATGGTAGCAACACAACATGGTAGCAGCACAACATGGTAGCAGCACAACATGGCAGCAACACAACATGGTAGCAACACAACATGGCAGCAACACAACATGGCAGCAACACAACATGGCAGCAACACATGGTAGCAACACAACATGGTAGCAACACATCATGGTAGCAACACAACATGGCAGCAACACAACATGGCAGCAACACAACATGGCAGCAACACATGGTAGCAACACAACATGGTAGCAACACATCATGGTAGCAACACAACATGGCAGCAACACAACATGGCAGCAACACATGGTAGCAACACAACATGGTAGCAACACAACATGGTAGCAGCACAACATGGTAGCAACACAACATGGTAGCAACACAACATGGTAGCAACACAACATGGCAGCAACACAACATGGCAGCAACACAACATGGTAGAAACACAACATGGCAGCAACACAACATGGTAGCAGCACAACATGGTAGCAGCACAACATGGTAGCAACACAACATGGCAGCAACACAACATGGCAGCAACACAACATGGCAGCAGCACAACATGGTAGCAACACAACATGGTAGCAACACAACATGGCAGCAACACAACATGGTAGAAACACAACATGGCAGCAACACAACATGGTAGCAGCACAACATGGTAGCAGCACAACATGGTAGCAACACAACATGGCAGCAACACAACATGGCAGCAACACAACATGGCAGCAACACAACATGGTAACAACACAACATGGTAGCAACACAAAGCACGGTACAAACTTTATTGGGCACGGACAACAGCACAAAGGGCAAGAAGGTAGAGACAACAATACATCTAATCAATAATAATTTTAGCAGCAGCGTAGGTGTGAGGGGGAGCAGTTGTTGTTAGCCATTTAACAGTCTTATGGACAGGGGAGAGAAGCTGTTTAGGAGTCTGTTGGTCTGAGCCTTGAAGCACCGGTACCGCCTGCCGTACCGTCTGCCGGACGGGAGCATGGAGAACAGTCCACATTTGGGGTGGCTGGAGTCAATTCATCAGGCCTTTAAGACAGCGCCTGGCATGTACGTCCTGGATGGCTGGGAGCCCCAGTGATATGGTGAGCCGCCTTCACCATCCTCTGTAGGGTCTTCTGGTCGCGGGCGGTGCAGTTGCCATACCAGAGGGTGACACATCCAGTCAGGATGCTCTCGAGATGTAGAACCGGTTTGTACGGCTGGTACTCTGTTCAGAGATGCTTAGTACTCTCTGGCACGACTATACCGGTGTCTCACAGCCTTTAGAAGGCATGTCTCTACCGGTGTCTCACAGCCTTTAGATGGCATGTCTCTACCGGTGTCTCACAGCCTTTAGAAGGCATGTCTCTACCGGTGTCTCACAGCCTTTAGAAGGCATGTCTCTACCGGTGTCTCACAGCCTTTAGAAGGCATGTCTCTACCGGTGTCTCACAGCCTTTAGAAGGCATGTCTCTACCGGTAAACTGGTTTCATAAACCTTTGGTCTTCTAGGATGTTCACCAACCTTCCTCTCTGCAGCAGTTCCCAGTGGGCCGGCCCGGTGGTCATGTTGAAGGCTCCAGGGTAGACCAACAGCTGGCATCCTGAACACAGATACCAACCTTCCTCTCTGCAGCAGTTCCCAGTGGGCCGGCCCGGTGGTCATGTTGAAGGCTCCAGGGTAGACCAACAGCTGGCATCCTGAACACAGATACCAACCTTCCTCTCTGCAGCAGTTCCCAGTGGGCCGGCCCGGTGGTCATGTTGAAGGCTCCAGGGTAGACCAACAGCTGGCATCCTGAACACAGATACCAACCTTCCTCTCTGCAGCAGTTCCCAGTGGGCCGGCCCGGTGGTCATGTTGAAGGCTCCAGGGTAGACCAACAGCTGGCATCCTGAACACAGATACCAACCTTCCTCTCTGCAGCAGTTCCCAGTGGGCCGGCCCGGTGGTCATGTTGAAGGCTCCAGGGTAGACCAACAGCTGGCATCCTGAACACAGATAACGTCCTCACTGTCCAGGTCTGCCCACTGTTCATTCATTGCAACTTCAATACATTCCCTACTTCATATTTTTTTTATATATACATGCCCCTTTGGGATCCTTTCTGCCCCTCTACCTACAATGTTTACCAGGTTGGAAAGACACCATGTTACCCTCACCTTTCTTAGAGTAGAGTTGAGCCAGCTCTGCAAACCTCATGTCATAGCAGATCCCTACACCCACCCTACAGTATGCTAGAGGAGACATGACAGAGAAGAGCTAGTTAAAGTTAACACGGGGTTAGAGTTAACCCAATACCCAATAGTATGCTAGAGGAGACATGACAGAGAAGGCTAGTTAAAGTTAACACGGGGTTAGAGTTAACCCAATACACAGTAACACGGGGTTAGTTAACCCAATACACAGTAACACAGGGTTAGTTAACCTCTTGAAGCTAAGGGGCACTATTTTTATGTTTGGAAAAATAACGTTCCCAAAGTAAGCTGCCTATTTCTCAGGCCCAGATGCAGAATATGCATATAATTGACAGATTATGATAGAAAACTCTAAAAGTTTCCAAAACTGTCCAAATATTGTCTGTGAGTATAACAGAACTGATTTTGCAGGCGAAAACCTGACGAAATCCAACCAGGAAGTGCCTCTTATTTTGAAAAACCCCTGTTCCATTGCCTGCCTTTCCTCCGTTTAAAGGGATATCAACCAGATTCATTTCCACTGGCTTCCACAGGTTGTGAACAGTCTTTAGACATAGTTTCAAGCTTTTATTCTGAAAAATGAGCGAGATTTTTCACATCGCGTCAGTGGATAGCCAGATGCCCTTCCATTAGTTAATGCGTGCAACAGTGGTAGCTCAACATTTTCTTTCTTTCTAGTATTGAATAGTTTACCGTCCGGTTGAAATATTATAGATTATTCATGTTAAAAACAACCCGAGGATTGATTATTACAAACTTTACGGATACTATTTGGAATTTTCGTCTGCCCTTCATGACCGGCACGAGCCTGTTGATTACTGAACATAACGCACCAACCAACAGAGGTTTTTTGATATATAGATTATTTTTAACGAACAAAAGGAACATTTATTGTGTAACTGGGAGTCTCGTGAGTGCAAACATCCGAAGATCATCAAAGGTAAGCGATTCATTTTATTGCTTTTCTGACTTTCGTGACGAAGCTACTTTGATGCTAGCTGTTCATAATGTTTTGTCTACTGATTGATAAACTCACACAAACGCTTGGATTGCTTTCGCTGTAAAACATATTTTCAAAATCTGACACGACATGTGGATTAACAACAAGCTAAACTGTGTTTTGCTATATTGCACTTGTGATTTCATGAAATGTAATTTTTTTTTTGTATTTTTTTTTTTAATTTGGCGCTCTGCAAATCAGCGGATGTTTACGAAAATGATCCAAGAAGTTAACCCAATACACAGTAACACGGGGTTAGAGGTATCCCAATACACAGGAACTTACCAGACTATACCCAGCATGCTTACAGGTTTGGACGTGACACTATGTGAAAAGCGTTGCGTCCCAAGTGGCACCCTATTACTGGTCAAAAGAAGTGCACAATTCGAGTTGGTAACCCTCCTCTACCATCCGTTCTATTGGTCAAAGTGCGATCACTGGAGAATAAATTGGATGAGCTCCGTTCAAGACTATCCTACCAACGGGAATTAAAAACTGTAATATCTTATGTTTCAGCGAGTCGTGGCTGAACGACGACGTGGATAATATACAGTTGGCTGGGTTTCCGTGCATCGGCAGGACAGAACAGTTGTGTCCGTTAAAACAAGGGGTGGCGATCTGAGTCTATTTGTCAATAACAGCTGCTTGCCTGAGGTAGAGTACCTCATGATAAGCTGTACAGCACACTATTTACCAATAGTTTTCATCTATATTTTTCATAGCTGTCGATTTACCACCACAAACCAATGCCGGCACTAAGAC
Source organism: Salvelinus fontinalis (assembly GCF_029448725.1). Classification (NCBI taxonomy): domain Eukaryota; kingdom Metazoa; phylum Chordata; class Actinopteri; order Salmoniformes; family Salmonidae; genus Salvelinus; species Salvelinus fontinalis. The sequence goes on from NC_074676.1 coordinate 59,359,286, forward strand.
CGCACTCAACCAACTCTATAAGGCAATAAGCAAACAATAAACTACTCATCCAGATGTGGCACTCCTAGTGGCCGGGGACTTTAATGCGGCTAAACTTAAATCCATTTAACCTAGTTTCTACCAGCATGTCACATGTGCAACCAGAGGGAAGAAAACCCTCTTAGACCACCTTTACTCCACACAGAGAGACGAGTACAAAGCTCTCCCTCGACCTCCTTTTGGCAAATCTGACCATAATTCTATCCTGCTGATTCCTGCTTACAAGCAAAAACTAAAGCAGGAAGTACCAGTGACTCAGTCAATACGGAAGTGGTCAGATGACGCAGATGCTAAACTACAGGACTGTTTTGTAGCACAGACTGGAATATGTTCCTGGATTCTTCCGATAGCATTGAGGAGTACACCACATCAGTCATTGGCTTCATCAATAAGTACATCGATGATGTCATCCCCACAGTGACTGTACGTACATTTCCCAAGCAGAAGCCATGGATTACAGGCAACATCCGCATCGAGCTAAAGGCTAGAGGAGTGGGACACTAATCTGGACGCTTATAAGAAATCCCGCTATGCCCTCCGACGAACCATCAAACAGGCAAAGCATCAATACAGGACAAAGATTGAATCCTACTACACCGGCTCTGACGCTCTTGGATGTGTCAGGGCTTGCAAACTATTACGGACAACAAAGGGAAATCCAGCCGAGAGCTGCCCAGTGACGTGAGCATCACCAGATGAGCTAAATGCCTTTTATGCTCGCTTCGAGACAAATAACACTGAAATATGCATGAGAGCACCAGCTGTTCCGGATGACTGTGTGATCACGCTCTCCGTAGCTGATGTGAGTAAGACCTTTAAACAGGTCAACATTCACAAGGCCGCAGGGCCAGACGGATTACCAGGACGTGTACTCAAAGCGTGCACGGACCAACTGGCAAGTGTCTTCACTGACCTTTTCAACCTCTCCCTGACCCAGTCTGGTTATCTGCTTGAAACATATAGGTATTACATAGTCCCAACACCACAGTGCACAAGAATGCCAAGGTAACTTGCCTAAATGACTACTGCCCCGTAGCACTCACGTCGATAGCCATGAAGTGCTTTGAAAGGCTGGTCATGGCTCACATCAACACCATCATCCCGGAAACCCTAGACACACTCCACTTTGCAAATCGCCCCAACAGATCCACAGATGATACAATCTCTATTGCACTCCACACTGCCCTTTCCCACCTGGACAAAAGGAACACCTATGTGAGAATGCTATTCATTGACTACAGCTCAGCGTTCAACACCATAGTGCCCTCAAAGCTCATCACTAAGCTAAGGATCCTGGGACTAAACACCTTCCTCTGCAACTGGATCCTGGACTTCCTGAGGGGCCGCCCCCTGGTGGTAAGGATAGGTAACAACACATCCGCCACGCTGATCCTCAACATGGGCGCCCTCAGGGGTGCGTGCTTAATCCCCTCCTGTACTTCCTGTTCACCCACGACTGCATGGCCAAGCACGATTCCAACACCATCATTAAGTTTGCTGACGACACAACAGTGATAGGCCTGATTACCAACAACGATGAGACAGCCTATAGGGAAAAGGTCAGAGACCTGGCAGTGTGGTGTCAGGACAACAACCTCTCCCTCAACGTGATCAAGACAAAGGAGCTGATCGTGGACTACAGGAAAAGACGGGCAGAACAGGCCCCCATTAACATCGACGGGGCTGTAGGGGAGCAGGTTGAGAGCTTCAAGTTCCTTGGTGTCCACATCACCAACAAACTAACATGGTCCAAACACACCAAGACGTTGGTGTGGTCTAAACACACCAACACCTAAACACACCATGAAGAGGGCACTTTTTAAAGTCTTCTTATTGTTATTTGATCGTGTTACTTTTTTACTTTAGTTTATTTAGTACATATTTTCTTAACTGCATTGTATTGTTGGTTTTATTTTTTTATTTAACCTTTATTTAACCAGGCAAGTCAGTTAAGAACAAATTCTTATTTACAATGACGGCCTACCTCGGCCAAACGCGGGAGACGCTAGGCCAATTGTGCGCCGCCCTATGAGACTCCCAATCACGGCTGGTTGTGACACAGCCTGGAATCAAACCAGGGTCTGTAGTGACACCTCGTGCACTGAGTTGCAGTACCTTAGACCGCTGCGCCACTCGGAAGCCTGAGGTTAAGGGCTTGTAAGCATTTCACTGTAAGGTCTACACACGTTGTATTCGGCGCATGTGAATAGGGTGCCATTTGGGACGCAGGCTCAGAGACTCACGTGTGTCGAACACTGACAGGTTGCTCCCTGGGCTCAGTGTCTCTGACTCCTGGAAACGGATCTTCCCTGGAACGTTGATGTCAAACAGGTGGATCTTCAAGAGGAATAGTGGTAAATATAAAGACAGAATGTATGGCACTCAAATACAGCCAGTGTCCTGTGAAAGCATTTCTCCCCTCATAAAGTTGGAGTCATACTGTATGCATGTGTTATACATGTGTATGTCCCATGCTCCTACCTTCCTGTGTGTGAGCACCAGGTTCCTACCTTCCTGTGTGTGAGCACCAGGTTCCTACCTTCCTGTGTGTGAGCACCAGGTTCCTACCTTCCTGTGTGTGAGCACCAGGTTCCTACCTTCCTGTGTGTGAGCACCAGGTTCCTGTTCCTACCTTCCTGTGTTTGAGCACCAGGTTCCTGTTCCTACCTTCCTGTGTGTGAGCACCAGGTTCCTACCTTCCTGTGTGTGAGCACCAGGTTCCTACCTTCCTGTGTGTGAGCACCAGGTTCCTACCTTCCTGTGTTTGAGCACCAGGTTCCTACCTTCCTGTGTTTGAGCACCAGGTTCCTGTTCCTACCTTCCTGTGTTTGAGCACCAGGTTCCTACCTTCCTGTGTGTGAGCACCAGGTTCCTACCTTCCTGTGTTTGAGCACCAGGTTCCTACCTTCCTGTGTTTGAGCACCAGGTTCCTACCTTCCTGTGTTTGAGCACCAGGTTCCTACCTTCCTGTGTTTGAGCACCAGGTTCCTACCTTCCTGTGTGTGAGCACCAGGTTCCTACCTTCCTGTGTTTGAGCACCAGGTTCCTACCTTCCTGTGTTTGAGCACCAGGTTCCTGTTCCTACCTTCCTGTGTTTGAGCACCAGGTTCCTACCTTCCTGTGTGTGAGCACCAGGTTCCTACCTTCCTGTGTGTGAGCACCAGGTTCCTACCTTCCTGTGTGTGAGCACCAGGTTCCTACCTTCCTGTGTGTGAGCACCAGGTTCCTACCTTCCTGTGTGTGAGCACCAGGTTCCTACCTTCCTGTGTGTGAGCACCAGGTTCCTACCTTCCTGTGTGTGAGCACCAGGTTCCTGTTCCTACCTTCCTGTGTGTGAGCACCAGGTTCCTGTTCCTACCTTCCTGTGTGTGAGCACCAGGTTCCTACCTTCCTGTGTTTGAGCACCAGGTTCCTACCTTCCTGTGTGTGAGCACCAGGTTCCTACCTTCCTGTGTTTGAGCACCAGGTTCCTACCTTCCTGTGTGTGAGCACCAGGTTCCTACCTTCCTGTGTTTGAGCACCAGGTTCCTACCTTCCTGTGTTTGAGCACCAGGTTCCTGTTCCTACCTTCCTGTGTGTGAGCACCAGGTTCCTACCTTCCTGTGTGTGAGCACCAGGTTCCTGTTCCTACCTTCCTGTGTGTGAGCACCAGGTTCCTACCTTCCTGTGTTTGAGCACCAGGTTCCTGTTCCTACCTTCCTGTGTTTGAGCACCAGGTTCCTACCTTCCTGTGTTTGAGCACCAGGTTCCTGTTCCTACCTTCCTGTGTGTGAGCACCAGGTTCCTACCTTCCTGTGTGTGAGCACCAGGTTCCTACCTTCCTGTGTGTGAGCACCAGGTTCCTACCTTCCTGTGTGTGAGCACCAGGTTCCTGTTCCTACCTTCCTGTGTGTGAGCACCAGGTTCCTACCTTCCTGTGTGTGAGCACCAGGTTCCTACCTTCCTGTGTGTGAGCACCAGGTTCCTACCTTCCTGTGTTTGAGCACCAGGCTGCCATCAGGTCCAAACACTGGACAGGTGTTATACAGCTTCCCTCCATCATCCTCCTCAGGGATGGAGCCTGAATACACCAATACATCTCATTAACATATCACAGCCCACTATTTAACACACAGCCCATATAAACACACAGCTCATATACTAACACACAGCTCATATACTAGCACACAGCTCATATACTAGCACACAGCTCATATACTAGCACACAGCTCATATACTAGCACACAGCTCATATACTAACACACAGCTCATATACTAGCACACAGCTCATATACTAGCACACAGCTCATATACTAACACACAGCTCATATACTAACACACAGCTCATATACTAACACACAGCTCATATACTAACACACAGCTCATATACTAACACACAGCTCATATACTAGCACACAGCTCATATACTAACACACAGCTCATATACTAACACACAGCTCATATACTAACACACAGCTCATATACTAACACACAGCTCATATACTAACACACAGCTCATATACTAACACACAGCTCATATACTAACACACAGCTCATATACTAACACACAGCTCATATACTAACACACAGCTCATATACTAACACACAGCTCATATACTAACACACAGCTCATATACTAACACACAGCTCATATACTAACACACAGCTCATATACTAACACACAGCTCATATACTAGCACACAGCTCATATACTAGCACACAGCTCATATACTAACACACAGCTCATATACTAACACACAGCTCATATACTAACACACAGCTCATATACTAACACACAGCTCATATACTAACACACAGCTCATATACTAGCACACAGCTCATATACTAGCACACAGCTCATATTCTAGCACACAGCTCATATACTAGCACACAGCTCATATACTAGCACACAGCTCATATACTAACACACAGCTCATATACTAACACACAGCTCATATACTAACACACAGCTCATATACTAACACACAGCTCATATACTAGCACACAGCTCATATACTAGCACACAGCTCATATACTAACACACAGCTCATATACTAACACACAGCTCATATACTAACACACAGCTCATATACTAACACACAGCTCATATACTAACACACAGCTCATATACTAACACACAGCTCATATACTAACACACAGCTCATATTAACACACAGCTCATATTAGCACACAGCTCATATACTAACACACAGCTCATATACTAACACACAGCTCATATACTAACACACAGCTCATATACTAACACACAGCTCATATACTAACACACAGCTCATATACTAGCACACAGCTCATATACTAGCACACAGCTCATATACTAACACACAGCTCATATACTAACACACAGCTCATATACTAACACACAGCTCATATACTAACACACAGCTCATATACTAACACACAGCTCATATACTAACACACAGCTCATATACTAACACACAGCTCATATACTAACACACAGCTCATATACTAACACACAGCTCATATACTAGCACACAGCTCATATACTAGCACACAGCTCATATACTAACACACAGCTCATATACTAACACACAGCTCATATACTAACACACAGCTCATATACTAACACACAGCTCATATACTAACACACAGCTCATATTAGCACACAGCTCATATACTAACACACAGCTCATATACTAGCACACAGCTCATATACTAACACACAGCTCATATACTAACACACAGATCATATATTAACACACATCATTTAATCAGAGCCTACTAAAGAGCTGCTTTCAGTCTACTGTCCACTATTCCTATACTGCTGTGTCCAGCTACGGGGACAGTCCCAGCGGCTGTCCACCTACGGGGACAGTCCCAGCGGCTGTCCACCTACGGGGACAGTCCCAGCGGCTGTCCAGCTACGGGGACAGTCCCAACGGCTGTCCAGCTACGGGGACAGTCCCAACGGCTGTCCAGCTACGGGGACAGTCCCAACGGCTGTCCAGCTACGGGGACAGTCCCAGCGGCTGTCCAGCTACGGGGACAGTCCCAGCGGCTGTCCAGCTACGGGGACAGTCCCAGCGGCTGTCCAGCTACGGGGACAGTCCCAACGGCTGTCCAGCTACGGGGACAGTCCCAGCGGCTGTCCAGCTACGGGGACAGTCCCAGCGGCTGTCCAGCTACGGGGACAGTCCCAGCGGCTGTCCAGCTACGGGGACAGTCCCAGCGGCTGTCCAGCTACGGGGACAGTCCCAGCGGCTGTCCAGCTACGGGGACAGTCCCAGCGGCTGTCCACCTACGGGGACAGTCCCAGCGGCTGTCCAGCTACGGGGACAGTCCCAGCGGCTGTCCACCTACGGGGACAGTCCCAGCGGCTGTCCAGCTACGGGGACAGTCCCAGCGGCTGTCCAGCTACGGGGACAGTCCCAGCGGCTGTCCACCTACGGGGACAGTCCCAACGGCTGTCCAGCTACGGGGACAGTCCCAGCGGCTGTCCACCTACGGGGACAGTCCCAGCGGCTGTCCAGCTACGGGGACAGTCCCAGCGGCTGTCCAGCTACGGGGACAGTCCCAGCGGCTGTCCACCTACGGGGACAGTCCCAACGGCTGTCCAGCTACGGGGACAGTCCCAGCGGCTGTCCACCTACGGGGACAGTCCCAGCGGCTGTCCAGCTACGGGGACAGTCCCAACGGCTGTCCAGCTACGGGGACAGTCCCAACGGCTGTCCAGCTACGGGGACAGTCCCAACGGCTGTCCAGCTACGGGGACAGTCCCAGCGGCTGTCCAGCTACGGGGACAGTCCCAGCGGCTGTCCAGCTACGGGGACAGTCCCAGCGGCTGTCCAGCTACGGGGACAGTCCCAGCGGCTGTCCAGCTACGGGGACAGTCCCAACGGCTGTCCAGCTACGGGGACAGTCCCAGCGGCTGTCCAGCTACGGGGACAGTCCCAGCGGCTGTCCAGCTACGGGGACAGTCCCAGCGGCTGTCCAGCTACGGGGACAGTCCCAGCGGCTGTCCAGCTACGGGGACAGTCCCAGCGGCTGTCCAGCTACGGGGACAGTCCCAGCGGCTGTCCACCTACGGGGACAGTCCCAGCGGCTGTCCACCTACGGGGACAGTCCCAGCGGCTGTCCACCTACGGGGACAGTCCCAGCGGCTGTCCAGCTACGGGGACAGTCCCAGCGGCTGTCCACCTACGGGGACAGTCCCAACAGTTGTCCAGAGTTCCTCTCACCTCCCACCAGATACACCTGGCTCTCCTTGGCTGCCTCAGACAGAACCTGACTGGACTCTCCAGGGATCTTCTCTGCATACTCAGGGAAGAAGCTAGTTCCATAGGGGGAGTTGAAGCACTCCTGTACATGGAAATATAATCAATACCTTTGGATGGTATTATGTGAAACAACTGGTAACCTTTCTAATGAGAAGTCAATCAACAATAAAACAAGCCAATATTAATTCCTGGAAAAAGAGATCAATTGTTCCACTGATGGAAATCAAGTCATATTTCCCATCAGCAGTTGTCACAAAGTGCTTTACGGTAGCCCCCCGCCTAGACCACAAAGAGCAACAAAAGCAGAAGAGAGAGCACAGTGGCCAGGAAAAACTCCCTAGAAGGAAGACATCTAGAGAGGAACCAGGCTCATGGGGTGGCCCATCACCACGAAACATTTCAGAAGAGTAAAGGGGTGGTGTACTCACAGGTAAGACCACCACTTTGGCCCCCTGTGCAGCTGCTTCTTTAATCAGCCCCCGGGCTCTGGAGAGGTTGTCAGCTTTGACCTTGGTCACATGTAGTTGGACCACTGCTAGACGGAACTCTGGGGGCAGAAACAGAATGGTCACCATTCAGACAACAATGTCTAAAAAACGCTGCGATGATATGCAAATACAAAATGCTGGCTATGATCATTACATCATTCTACTCAGTTCTGCTCAAGGTCAATGACCAGACACTACAATGATCAACAAGGGGTCATGGTGGGAGTATTTTAATGTAAAGTCTATAAAGGGGGACATGTAACCTCGCGGTTAAGAGCATTGGGCCAGTAGCCAAAAGTTCGCTGGTTCGAACTCCCTGAGCCGACTAGGTTAAAAAAATATATATGTCAGTGCACTTGAGCAAGTCGCGTAACCCTTATTGCTCCTCTAGTCGCCCTGGATAACAGCATCTGCTAAAAGGTCAAACGTATAAGTGAAGACTGCACAGGTGTACATCGATTTCAACTGCTACAACTTCACTACATGCACTGAAAAGAAATACTTGCCTATTTTCAATGGCAACACGAGCAGCAATGCACATTTGAGCTGGAACTCTCAACATAGGCTGGGTTTCTGTACAGCACTTCGAGATATTATCTGATGTACGAAGGGCTATATAAAATAAAATTGATTGATTGATTGAACATAGCTAGCTCGAAAATGAAGCTAATGTTGTCACCTGTAAAAGCCCGTTCTGCTTCAATAGCCAGCTCGTTGTACTTACTAGACATTGTCTTGGCCAATAAAGACATGAGTGCTTGCAGCAGCTTGCAGGATTCCTATTCTCATAATATGAACGTGAAAAACATCTCTTCTTCCGGGTCTATGCTGGACATCTTTTCAAAATAAAGGTCTTTTGTTTTAGTTCAAGCACTTAGTTCAGTTTATGCGCATGTGTAGCTGGCTAGCCCAATCGGTCAGCAGATGCCACTATTATTCATTTGATGTCATTAGCGCGACGGTTCTTATTTAACTCAGCGGCTCCGACCGGTTGCGCCCTTCTTCCTGTGGAACGGTTGTCACTACTTACCACAGCCACAAAGTACTAAACCCCGACCACTTCTACAACGTCTCTCTTCTTAAAATCTTCTTAGAAACCGAATCCTAACACGAACCTTAACTTTTAAACAGACATTTCAACAACATGCTGGTTATAGTGGTTCCTATTACTACTACTACTACTGCTGATACTGCTGCTACTGCTGATACTGTTGCTAATATTACTACTACTACTACTACTACTACTGTTACTACTGCTAATACTGTTGCTACTTCTACTCCTACTGTTACTATTACTACTACTAATACTAATACTGCTACTACTACTACTGATAATGCTACTACTACTGCTAACACTACTACTGCAGCACCTGCTACTACTACTACTGATAATGCTACTACTAATAATAATAGTACTACTACTGCTACTACTGCATCATTGCCTGGTATGGAAACTGCTCGGCCCCCGACCGTAAGGCGCTACAGAGGGTAGTGTGAACGGGCCAGTACATCACTGGGGCCAAGCTTCCTGCCATCCAGGACATCTATACCCCCCCACACCACTTCCACTCTCTGTTGTCATCTATGCATAATCACTCATAATCATTAACTCTACCTTCATGTACATATTACCTCAACTAACCGGTGCCCCCCTGTATATATTGTTATTTTTTACTGCTGGTCTTTAATTACTTGTTACTTATATTCTTAACTGTATTTTTCTTTAAATGCACTGTTGGTTAGGGGCTCGTACGTCAGCATTTCACTGTGAGGTCTACTACACCTGTTGTATTCAGCATTTCACTGTGAGGTCTACTACACCTGTTGTATTCAGGATTTCACTGTGAGGTCTACTACACCTGTTGTATTCAGCATTTCACTGTGAGGTCTACTACACCTGTTGCATTCAGCATTTCACTGTAAGGTCTACTACACCTGTTGTATTCAGCATTTCACTGTGAGGTCTACTACACCTGTTGTATTCAGCATTTCACTGTGAGGTCTACTACACCTGTTGTATTCAGCATTTCACTGTGAGGTCTACTACACCTGTTGTATTCAGCATTTCACTGTGAGGTCTACACCTGATGTATTCAGCATTTCACTGTAAGGTCTACACCTGATGTATTCAGCATTTCACTGTGAGGTCTACTACACCTGTTGTATTCAGCATTTCAAAGTGAGGTCTACTACACCTGTTGTATTCAGCATTTCACTGTAAGGTCTACTACACCTGTTGTATTCAGCATTTCACTGTGAGGTCTACTACACCTGTTGTATTCAGCATTTCACTGTAAGGTCTACTACACCTGTTGTATTCAGCATTTCACTGTGAGGTCTACTACACCTGTTGTATTCAGCATTTCACTGTGAGGTCTACGACACCTGTTATATTCAGCATTTCACTGTAAGGTCTACTACACCTGTTGTATTCAGCATTTCACTGTAAGGTCTACTACACCTGTTGTATTCAGCATTTCACTGTAAGGTCTACTACACCTGTTGTATTCAGCATTTCACTGTGAGGTCTACTACACCTGTTGTATTCAGCATTTCACTGTGAGGTCTACTACACCTGTTGTATTCAGCATTTCACTGTGAGGTCTACTACACCTGTTGTATTCAGCATTTCACTGTGAGGTCTACTACACCTGTTGTATTCAGCATTTCACTGTGAGGTCTAATACACCTGTTGTATTCAGCATTTCACTGTGAGGTCTACTACACCTGTTGCATTCAGCATTTCACTGTAAGGTCTACTACACCTGTTGTATTCAGCATTTCACTGTGAGGTCTACTACACCTGTTGTATTCAGCATTTCACTGTGAGGTCTACTACACCTGTTGTATTCAGCATTTCACTGTGAGGTCTACTACACCTGTTGTATTCAGCATTTCACTGTGAGGTCTACTACACCTGTTGTATTCAGCATTTCACTGTGAGGTCTACTACACCTGTTATATTCAGCATTTCACTGTGAGGTCTACTACACCTGTTGTATTCAGCATTTCACTGTGAGGTCTACTACACCTGTTGTATTCAGCATTTCACTGTAAGGTCTACTACACCTGTTGTATTCAGCATTTCACTGTAAGGTCTACTACACCTGTTGTATTCAGCATTTCACTGTAAGGTCTACGACACCTGTTGTATTCAGCATTTCACTGTGAGGTCTACTACACCTGTTGTATTCAGTATTTCACTGTGAGGTCTACTACACCTGTTGTATTCAGCATTTCACTGTGAGGTCTACTACACCTGTTGTATTCAGCATTTCACTGTGAGGTCTACTACACCTGTTGTATTCAGCATTTCACTGTAAGGTCTACTACACCTGTTGTATTCAGCATTTCACTGTAAGGTCTACTACACCTGTTGTATTCAGCATTTCACTGTAAGGTCTACTACACCTGTTGTATTCAGCATTTCACTGTGAGGTCTACTACACCTGTTGTATTCAGCATTTCACTGTGAGGTCTACTACACCTGTTGTATTCAGCATTTCACTGTGAGGTCTACTACACCTGTTGTATTCAGCATTTCACTGTGAGGTCTACTACACCTGTTGTATTCAGCATTTCACTGTGAGGTCTACTACACCTGTTGTATTCAGCATTTCACTGTGAGGTCTACTACACCTGTTGTATTCAGCATTTCACTGTGAGGTCTACTACACCTGTTGTATTCAGCATTTCACTGTGAGGTCTACACCTGTTGTATTCAGCATTTCACTGTGAGGTCTACTACACCTGTTGTATTCAGCATTTCACTGTGAGGTCTACTACACCTGTTGTATTCAGCATTTCACTGTAAGGTCTACTACACCTGTTGTATTCAGCGTTTCACTGTGAGGTCTACTACACCTGTTGTATTCAGCATTTCACTGTGAGGTCTACTACACCTGTTGTATTCAGCGTTTCACTGTGAGGTCTACTACACCTGTTGTATTCAGCGTTTCACTGTGAGGTCTACTACACCTGTTGTATTCAGCATTTCACGGAGGTCTACTACACCTGTTGTATTCAGCATTTCACTGTGAGGTCTACACCTGTTGTATTCAGCATTTCACTGTAAGGTCTACTACACCTGTTGTATTCAGCATTTCACTGTGAGGTCTACTACACCTGTTGTATTCAGCATTTCACTGTGAGGTCTACTACACCTGTTGTATTCAGTATTTCACTGTGAGGTCTACTACACCTGTTGTATTCAGCATTTCACTGTGAGGTCTACTACACCTGTTGTATTCAGCATTTCACTGTGAGGTCTACTACACCTGTTGTATTCAGCATTTCACTGTAAGGTCTACTACACCTGTTGTATTCAGCATTTCACTGTAAGGTCTACTACACCTGTTGTATTCAGCATTTCACTGTAAGGTCTACTACACCTGTTGTATTCAGCATTTCACTGTGAGGTCTACTACACCTGTTGTATTCAGCATTTCACTGTGAGGTCTACTACACCTGTTGTATTCAGCATTTCACTGTGAGGTCTACTACACCTGTTGTATTCAGCATTTCACTGTGAGGTCTACTACACCTGTTGTATTCAGCATTTCACTGTGAGGTCTACTACACCTGTTGTATTCAGCATTTCACTGTGAGGTCTACTACACCTGTTGTATTCAGCATTTCACTGTGAGGTCTACTACACCTGTTGTATTCAGCATTTCACTGTGAGGTCTACACCTGTTGTATTCAGCATTTCACTGTGAGGTCTACTACACCTGTTGTATTCAGCATTTCACTGTGAGGTCTACTACACCTGTTGTATTCAGCATTTCACTGTGAGGTCTACTACACCTGTTGTATTCAGCATTTCACTGTGAGGTCTACTACACCTGTTGTATTCAGCATTTCACTGTGAGGTCTACTACACCTGTTGTATTCAGCATTTCACTGTGAGGTCTACTACACCTGTTGTATTCAGCATTTCACTGTGAGGTCTACTACACCTGTTGTATTCAGCATTTCACTTTGAGGTCTACTACACCTGTTGTATTCAGCATTTCACTTTGAGGTCTACTACACCTGTTGTATTCAGCATTTCACTGTGAGGTCTACACCTGTTGTATTCAGCATTTCACTGTGAGGTCTACTACACCTGTTGTATTCAGCATTTCACTGTAAGGTCTACTACACCTGTTGTATTCAGCATTTCACTGTGAGGTCTACTACACCTGTTGTATTCAGCATTTCACTGTGAGGTCTACTACACCTGTTGTATTCAGCATTTCACTGTGAGGTCTACTACACCTGTTGTATTCAGCATTTCACTGTAAGGTCTACTACACCTGTTGTATTCAGCATTTCACTGTGAGGTCTACTACACCTGTTGTATTCAGCATTTCACTGTGAGGTCTACTACACCTGTTGTATTCAGCATTTCACTGTGAGGTCTACTACACCTGTTGTATTCAGCATTTCACTGTGAGGTCTACTACACCTGTTGTATTCAGCATTTCACTGTGAGGTCTACTACACCTGTTGTATTCAGCATTTCACTGTGAGGTCTACTACACCTGTTGTATTCAGCATTTCACTGTGAGGTCTACTACACCTGTTGTATTCAGCATTTCACTGTGAGGTCTACTACACCTGTTGTATTCAGCATTTCACTGTGAGGTCTACTACACCTGTTGTATTCAGCATTTCACTGTAAGGTCTACTACACCTGTTGTATTCAGCGTTTCACTGTGAGGTCTACTACACCTGTTGTATTCAGCATTTCACTGTGAGGTCTACTACACCTGTTGTATTCAGCGTTTCACTGTGAGGTCTACTACACCTGTTGTATTCAGCGTTTCACTGTGAGGTCTACTACACCTGTTGTATTCAGCATTTCACTGTGAGGTCTACTACACCTGTTGTATTCAGCATTTCACTGTGAGGTCTACACCTGTTGTATTCAGCATTTCACTGTAAGGTCTACTACACCTGTTGTATTCAGCATTTCACTGTGAGGTCTACTACACCTGTTGTATTCAGCATTTCACTGTGAGGTCTACTACACCTGTTGTATTCAGTATTTCACTGTGAGGTCTACTACACCTGTTGTATTCAGCATTTCACTGTGAGGTCTACTACACCTGTTGTATTCAGCATTTCACTGTGAGGTCTACTACACCTGTTGTATTCGAAATTTCACTGTAAGGTCTACTACACCTGTTGTATTCAGCATTTCACTGTAAGGTCTACTACACCTGTTGTATTCAGCATTTCACTGTAAGGTCTACTACACCTGTTGTATTCAGCATTTCACTGTGAGGTCTACTACACCTGTTGTATTCAGCATTTCACTGTGAGGTCTACTACACCTGTTGTATTCAGCATTTCACTGTGAGGTCTACTACACCTGTTGTATTCAGCATTTCACTGTGAGGTCTACTACACCTGTTGTATTCAGCATTTCACTGTGAGGTCTACTACACCTGTTGTATTCAGCATTTCACTGTGAGGTCTACTACACCTGTTGTATTCAGCATTTCACTGTGAGGTCTACACCTGTTGTATTCAGCATTTCACTGTGAGGTCTACTACACCTGTTGTATTCAGCATTTCACTGTAAGGTCTACTACACCTGTTGTATTCAGCATTTCACTGTGAGGTCTACACCTGTTGTATTCAGCATTTCACTGTGAGGTCTACTACACCTGTTGTATTCAGCATTTCACTGTGAGGTCTACTACACCTGTTGTATTCAGCATTTCACTGTAAGGTCTACTACACCTGTTGTATTCAGCATTTCACTGTGAGGTCTACACCTGTTGTATTCCGCATTTCACTGTGAGGTCTACTACACCTGTTGTATTCAGCATTTCACTGTGAGGTCTACTACACCTGTTGTATTCAGCATTTCACTGTGAGGTCTACACCTGTTGTATTCAGCATTTCACTGTGAGGTCTACTACACCTGTTGTATTCAGCATTTCACTGTGAGGTCTACACCTGATGTATTCAGCATTTCACTGTAAGGTCTACACCTGATGTATTCAGCATTTCACTGTGAGGTCTACTACACCTGTTGTATTCAGCATTTCACTGTGAGGTCTACTACACCTGTTGTATTCAGCATTTCACTGTAAGGTCTACTACACCTGTTGTATTCAGCATTTCACTGTGAGGTCTACGACACCTGTTGTATTCAGCATTTCACTGTAAGGTCTACTACACCTGTTGTATTCAGCATTTCACTGTAAGGTCTACTACACCTGTTGTATTCAGCATTTCACTGTAAGGTCTACTACACCTGTTGTATTCAGCATTTCACTGTGAGGTCTACTACACCTGTTGTATTCAGCATTTCACTGTGAGGTCTACTACACCTGTTGTATTCAGCATTTCACTGTGAGGTCTACTACACCTGTTGTATTCAGCATTTCACTGTGAGGTCTACTACACCTGTTGTATTCAGCATTTCACTGTGAGGTCTACTACACCTGTTGTATTCAGCATTTCACTGTGAGGTCTACTACACCTGTTGCATTCAGCATTTCACTGTAAGGTCTACTACACCTGTTGTATTCAGCATTTCACTGTGAGGTCTACTACACCTGTTGTATTCAGCATTTCACTGTGAGGTCTACTACACCTGTTGTATTCAGCATTTCACTGTGAGGTCTACTACACCTGTTGTATTCAGCATTTCACTGTGAGGTCTACACCTGATGTATTCAGCATTTCACTGTAAGGTCTACACCTGATGTATTCAGCATTTCACTGTGAGGTCTACTACACCTGTTGTATTCAGCATTTCAAAGTGAGGTCTACTACACCTGTTGTATTCAGCATTTCACTGTAAGGTCTACTACACCTGTTGTATTCAGCATTTCACTGTGAGGTCTACGACACCTGTTATATTCAGCATTTCACTGTAAGGTCTACTACACCTGTTGTATTCAGCATTTCACTGTAAGGTCTACTACACCTGTTGTATTCAGCATTTCACTGTAAGGTCTACTACACCTGTTGTATTCAGCATTTCACTGTGAGGTCTACTACACCTGTTGTATTCAGCATTTCACTGTGAGGTCTACTACACCTGTTGTATTCAGCATTTCACTGTGAGGTCTACTACACCTGTTGTATTCAGCATTTCACTGTGAGGTCTAATACACCTGTTGTATTCAGCATTTCACTGTGAGGTCTACTACACCTGTTGCATTCAGCATTTCACTGTAAGGTCTACTACACCTGTTGTATTCAGCATTTCACTGTGAGGTCTACTACACCTGTTGTATTCAGCATTTCACTGTGAGGTCTACTACACCTGTTGTATTCAGCATTTCACTGTGAGGTCTACTACACCTGTTGTATTCAGCATTTCACTGTGAGGTCTACTACACCTGTTGTATTCAGCATTTCACTGTGAGGTCTACTACACCTGTTATATTCAGCATTTCACTGTGAGGTCTACTACACCTGTTGTATTCAGCATTTCACTGTAAGGTCTACTACACCTGTTGTATTCAGCATTTCACTGTAAGGTCTACTACACCTGTTGTATTCAGCATTTCACTGTAAGGTCTACTACACCTGTTGTATTCAGCATTTCACTGTAAGGTCTACTACACCTGTTGTATTCAGCATTTCACTGTGAGGTCTACTACACCTGTTATATTCAGCATTTCACTGTGAGGTCTACTACACCTGTTGTATTCAGCATTTCACTGTGAGGTCTACTACACCTGTTGTATTCAGCATTTCACTGTGAGGTCTACTACACCTGTTGTATTCAGCATTTCACTGTGAGGTCTACTACACCTGTTGTATTCAGCATTTCACTGTGAGGTCTACTACACCTGTTGTATTCAGCATTTCACGGAGGTCTACTACACCTGTTGTATTCAGCATTTCACTGTGAGGTCTACTACACCTGTTATATTCAGCATTTCACTGTAAGGTCTACTACACCTGTTGTATTCAGCATTTCACTGTGAGGTCTACTACACCTGTTGTATTCAGCATTTCACTGTAAGGTCTACTACACCTGTTGTATTCAGCATTTCACTGTGAGGTCTACTACACCTGTTGTATTCAGCATTTCACTGTAAGGTCTACACCTGTTGTATTCAGCATTTCACTGTAAGGGCTACTACACCTGTTGTATTCAGCATTTCACTGTAAGGTCTACTACACCTGTTGTATTCAGCATTTCACTGTGAGGTCTACTACACCTGTTGTATTCAGCATTTCACTGTAAGGTCTACTACACCTGTTGTATTCAGCATTTCACTGTGAGGTCTACTACACCTGTTGTATTCAGCATTTCACTGTAAGGTCTACACCTGTTGTATTCAGCATTTCACTGTAAGGGCTACTACACCTGTTGTATTCAGCATTTCACTGTAAGGTCTACTACACCTGTTGTATTCAGCATTTCACTGAGGTCTACTACACCTGTTGTATTCAGCATTTCACTGTGAGGTCTACTACACCTGTTGTATTCAGCATTTCACTGTAAGGTCTACTACACCTGTTGTATTCAGCATTTCACTGTGAGGTCTACTACACCTGTTGTATTCAGCATTTCACTGTGAGGTCTACTACACCTGTTGTATTCAGCATTTCACTGTAAGGTCTACTACACCTGTTGTATTCAGCATTTCACTGAGGTCTACTACACCTGTTGTATTCGGCGCATGTGACTAATACAATTTGATTTGAACGACAACTTGCACTGCCATAAATGCAAGGACAGAAAAGTCATGTTTTATGACACACCACATGAAATGACATGAAACATTTTTGGCAACAGATGTAACATGTTGTCCAGTGTGGTGCCCGTAGTTTATAGACCCTTTTCTAGAAGAAAGTCATCACCATCTGCGCCAATTCAATATAGGCTAGATTTACGTTTTTTTATTACTTATAAACAAAATATAATATATATAAAAAAAAATTAGGTGGTAGATCAGCTTTAATATCGCAGATAGATTGTAGCTCCTACCAATGTAATTGTCTGCATCATTTCCAATCCCTCATATCTATTTCTTTGTAAATATATAATAATCTATACATACATACATTCATACACACATATATACACTTCTCTTAAAACTATATTTTAAATTATTTGAATTTATTTTCCCCTAACCTGTATTTTACAGTTACAGAGTTACAGAGTTTTATTTTAGTTATATTGTTTGGTTTTTAGTCCTGTCCTTCCTCAACCTCTCCCATCTGAAGACCACCCAGTTTGATTTCTATTTGCCATATATCTTTAACTGTGCTGTTTCACTAAAGTTCTGAACCTATATTCATTTTACGGACACAGCCTATTTTTACATTAGTTATCTTGTTGCTAAAAGTATTATATTATTGATCGATTGACTATGACTTTTCAGATCACCCAGTAGTGCCATCTGCAGGGTTTAATTCCAGGTAAATGTTGCAATTCTTCAGTCATTCCTGGACCTGCGACCAAAAACAAGCTACATATGGACAGTACAAAAACAAGTGATCTAATAATTCTGTCTCTTCGTAGTGTAACGGATGTGAAATGGCTAGCTAGTTAGCGGGTACGCGCTAGTAGCATTCCAATCAGTTACGTCACTTGCTCTGAGACTTGAGTAGTGTTGCCCCTTGCTCTGCAAGGGCCGCGGCTTTTGTGGAGCGATGGGTAACGACGCTTCGTGGTTGACTGTTGTTGATGTGTGCAGAGGGTCCCTGGTTCGCGCCCGTGTCGGGGCGAGGGGACGACGTAAAGTTATACTGTTACAGTAGCAAAATCTGCAGAGCTGGGATGGTTCTATCCGCTATACAGTGCATTCAGAAAGTATTCAGACCCATTGACTTTTTCACATTTTGTTACATTACAGCCTTATTCTAAAATTGATTCAATCCCCCCCCCCATCAATCTACACACAATACTCCATAATGACAAAGCAAAAACAGGTATTTAGAAGTTTTAGCAAATTTATATAAAATAAACAATTGAAATATGACATTTGTCTAAATTTGCTAAAGTTTCTAAAAACCTGTTTTGCTTTGTCATCGTGGGGTGTTGTGTGTAGACTGAAGAAGAAAAAATATTTTAATTTATTTTAGAATAACAAAATGTCAAAAGTCAAAGGGTCTGAATACTTTTTTTAATAACCAATAACTTTTTTTGGTTTCGCTTACAATTATGTTTTGATTCTTGCTTTAACAGTTGCTAAGATTTGGTTGTGATCTTTGCAAAATAACTATTTTGGATGCAGCAGTTGTTAGCTAGAATGCTAACGCTCATTGATATAGGCCAAAGAGCCCTTTAACTGGTTGAAGATTTATTTATTTTTTTACCCCCTTTTTCTCCCCAATTTCATGATTACGATCTTGTCTCATCGCTGCATCTCCCCAACCGGCTCGGGAAAGGCGAAGGTCGAGTCATATTTCCTCCAAAACATGACCCGCTCGCTTAACCCGGAAGCCAGCTGTGTTGGGAGGACTGATTCAACTGATGATCGAAGTCAGCCCGCAAGTGCCCGGCCGCCACAAGGAGTCCCTAGAGCACGATGAGCCAAACCCCCACCGGCCAAAACCTCCTCTAACCCGGATGACCAATTGTGCGCTGCCCTATGGGACTCCCGGTCACGGACGGTTGTGACACAGCCTGGGATCAAACCCCATGCTGTGTATAGCCGCAACACTGCGATGCAGTGCCTTGGACCAGTGCGCCACTCGGGTGCCGTTTGAAGTGCACTTGAAGAATAATGCAGTTGATTTGTGATGATGACAGAAACATATTAAGCAGAACATTCATACGAACCTTAAAAATCTATAGAAATACCCTTATGGACATGAGTAGGTTAATAAAATACACTGTTCAGACAATCAGGTTGCAGCAATGTGTTTTTTGCCCCTGTCTGAACGCCGTATGCAACATCAGGAAGTAGCATTAGCCCCTCTAGCGTAGTGGTGGAAATGTTTGTTTTATTAACAGTACTTTTTAGCGGCATTAAACCTAGTTAGGGAGGAAGTAATCGACGTCCTTGCAGCTTGGGGCGGCGGGTAGGCTGGCGGGTAGGAGCGTTGGGCCAGTAACCGAAAGGTTGCAGGATCAAGGCAGTTAACCCACTGTTCCCCGGACGTCGAGTAAGGCAGCCCCCCACACCTCTCTGATTCAGAGGGGTTGGGTTAAATGCGGAAGACACATTTCAGTTGAATGCATTCAGTTGTACAACTGACTAGGTATCCCCCTTTGAATGGAGGATATTTATGTACGAGCCGGTCGCCGGGGTACACGAGTGAATAGCCGGTTCCATACATTCCAGGACGCAATGACAATCGACGTAAAAGCTGGCATGTAAAACATTTTGTTTCATTTACAAGTAATTATATCATTATACTAATAACTAGCTGTAAAGGGTTTGTCATATTTTAATTTGAAATCCACCATGGACGTGTTCTCAGGGTCACTGTGGGTCCTTGGGAGTTGTAGTTCCCTAGGCTAGGCACCAGGCTTTAAAATACATATTTTAGATTTACACACACGTGGTGTTTTTATTCCTCCACATTTGTGAGAACAGTAACTGATTGTATAATCTAGATTATAATATCTGGCAATGAAAATCACAGTTGAAGTTCACTTCATTTTATAAATTTATTAAAACAAATGGGTACAGAAAACAACAGTATACCTGTACCAAGGTGCAATTAATTAACAGAAGAAAATGTACAAGTATTTTTAAAAAGCAAGACTATTTTGGAAAAGGCTAATTGAAAGTCTCTGCTGCATCTTCCTGTAGCATCAACCTGCTTCACCCTTAACGTATGAGGATTATATGATAACGTATCAAAACAATATCGGCGATGGTCACTGTTCAAAAGTAGTGCATTATAAATGGTAACGGGGTGTCATTTGGGACGCAGGTTTATTATAAACACTACATTTAGCAGAAGCTAAAAATATGTATATGGAGTACAGCTAAATGAAAGACCAGTTATCCAGGGTTAGTTCAGTTTCAAATTTTAATGTTACTGATGTTAATGATCCTGAAGATTCAATCATGAAAATATCCCCATCTCAGAATACCTGCCAGAATTATGAACCAAACCAGGGGTGTATTAATTTGTGCACACTGTAGCAAAAACGTTTTGCAACAAATACAAGTTTCTTATTTGACAATTCAGTTAGGTCCCTCACCATTTGTGGTGTTTGGTTCTTTTGGTTCCTAGTGAATCCCCCCCCCCCCACTAATGCATATTATATAGCTTCCCTTACACAAGAGACGAGTCTAGTGTTGGACAGGATGAACATAAAAGCAGAGGACAGACAGTGTCTTTCAGAAACACTTTACTAAACTGTAAAACATTTACAAAGAACCAGGAGACTCTTAGTGGAGGCTGGTCTGAGGCTGGTCTTTCAACAGGTTAAACATCACCCTGTCCTAACCTTCTGGATATAACATGGGCAGGTTCAGACATAAATAAAGCCTAGTCCAGAACTATAAATCATTCACAATGGAGAATCCATTTCAATGGAGAATCTAAATTGAAATATGCTTTTATTCCAGATCAGGTTTAATCTGTGACCGGGAACCCATTGATATGGAGGGGATCGTTTATATACTGAACACAAATATAAAACGCAACATGTAAAGTGTTGTTCCCATGTTTAATCAGCTGAAATAAAAGATCCCAGAAATGTTCCATACGCACTAAACCCTTATTTCTCTCAAATGTTGTGTACACATTTGTTTACATGCCTGTTAGTGAGCATTTCTCCTTTGTCAAGATAATCCATCCACCTGACAGGTGTGGCAAGAAGCTGATAAAACAGCAGGATCATTACACAAGTGCACCTTGTGCTGGGGACAATAAAAGGCCACTATAAAATGTGCAGTTGTGTCACAACACAATGCCACAGATGTCTCAAGTTGAGGGAGCTTGCAATTCGCATGGTGACTGCAGGAATGTCCACCAGAGCTTTTGCCAGATCATTTAATGTTAATTTCTCAACCATAAACCACCTCCAACGTCGTTTTAGAGAATTTGGCAGTACGTCCAACAACCGCAGACCACGCGTAACCACGCCAGCCCAGGACCTCCACATCCGGCCTCTTCACCTGCGGGATCGTCTGAAACCAGCCACCCGGACAGCTGATGAAACTGAGGAGTATTTATGTCTGTAATAATACCCTTGAGTGAGGAAATTCTAATTGGCTGTGCCCTCCCAGGACCACCCATGCCTGCACCCCTGCCCAGTCATGTGAAATCCATAGATTAGGGCCTAATTTATTTAAATTGACTGATTAATTTATATGAACTGTAACTCAGTAAAATCGTTGAGATTGTTGCATGTTGCGTTTATATTTTTGTTCAGTTTACATTAAATATTGATAAACATCCTAATGACTATTTAAGGCTGTGTGCTGAAAAAATACAACTTTCTCAAAGACAAAATATCTACAAACAGTTGTCAGATGACATCACAGAAGATCATTCAGTAAAAAGGGGCTACCAGACTGTCAGGTAGATACACAACATGGCCAATAGTATGTGGACACCCGCGCCACGATCTTCTAATAGTATGTGGACACCCGCGCCACGATCTTCTAATAGTATGTGGACACCCGCGCCACGATCTTCTAATAGTATGTGGACACCCGCGCCACGATCTTCTAATAGTATGTGGACACCCGCGCCACGATCTTCTAATAGTATGTGGACACCCGCGCCACAATCTTCTAATAGTATGTGGACACCCGCAACACGATCTTCTAATAGTATGTGGACACCTGCGCCACGATCTTCTAATAGTATGTGGACACCCGCGCCACGATCTTCTAATAGTATGTGGACACCCGCGCCACAATCTTCTAATAGTATGTGGACACCCGCGCCACAATCTTCTAATAGTATGTGGACACCCGAGGCGCGATCTTCTCATTCCAAAATCATGGGTATTAATATGGAGTTGGTCCCCCCTTTGCTGCTATAACAGCCTCCACTCTTCTGGGAAGGCTTTCAACTAGATGTTGGAACATTGCTGCTATAATAGCCTCCACTCTTCTGGGAAGGCTTTCCACTAGATGTTGGAACATTGCTGCTATAATAGCCTCCACTCTTCTGGGAAGGCTTTCCACTAGATGTTGGAACATTGCTGCTATAACAGCCTCCACTCTTCTGGGAAGGCTTTCCACTAGATGTTGGAACATTGCTGCGGGGACTTGCTTCCATTCAGCAACAAGAGCATTAGTGAGGTCGGGCACTGATGTTGGGCGATTAGGCCTGGCTCGCAGTTGGTGTTACAATTCATCCCAAAGGTGTTCGATGGGGTTGAGGTCAGGGCTCTGTGCAGGCCAGTCAAGTTCTTCTACAGCACAAAGTTGGAAGCACAGATTTGTCTAGAATTTCATTGTATGCTGTAGCGTTAAGATTTCCCTTCACTGGAACTAAGGGGCCTGAATCATGAAAAACAGCCCCAGACCATTATTCCTCCTCCACCAAACTTTACAGTTGGCACTATGCATTGGGGCAGTTGACCCTAGCAGCTCTAGCATACATTTTACAAAGTGACTTGATGGAAAGGTAGAATCCTATGACGGTGCTACGTTGAAAGTCACTGAGCTCTTCAGTAAGGCCATTCTACTGCCAATGTTTGTCTATGGAGATTGCATGGCTGTGTGCTCGATTTTATACACCGGTTACCTCTGGGTGTGGCTGAAATAGGTGAATTAGAAGAATGTCCACATACTTTTGTATATATATAGTGTAACTAGTGGACAGGTATCTAGAGGACAGTTATAGAGGTGGTGACTGTACCTGTATGTATAGTTCCACTCGGTCATATAGAGAAGTACATTTCTGATAGCAGAATATGACTTAAAAAAAATAAAAATAAAAAATTGAATGATCATTGCTTAAATTAAGGGTTTAATGAATGACATCATTTGACTAAATACCACTGGTCCCTGGTCAATGAATGGGCTCATTTAAGACTTGAGGGCTCTTACTCTGAACAACAATACTTGTGAAGTATGTATGTGTTATATATATATAAACAACATTGAAATGGCTTGTGCTGTCTGACTTGGATGGAGCTGTCTCCACAGCCAGTAAATCTCTCATTATATTGCCTTGTGTATTTCGCCATTGAAAAACCAACAGTCTAATTTAAAAGGTGCAATACTCAGAAATTGCTGCGCCATTTCCCGGTTCCTAAAATTCTAATAGTTTGCCTAATTTCAGTTTTGTGACAAAACAAGCAGTAATTGTGCGGAGAATCATTGTACCATCTAAACAGCTGTGAAATATATATTTTCCATAACCAAACATATTATAAGTTCAGCTGTTTGAAGCTGGTGTACAACACCGAAAGTAAGACTCAAAAACTCAACAAAAAAAAAGCAAATCATGTATCTTTTCAAAACAAATAAAAATGAATCCAACGTAACCCAGGTACAGGGCATTCGGAAATAATTCAGACCCTTTGACCTTCTCCACATTTTGTTACGTTCAAGCCTTATTCCAAAAACATGGAAGAAATACCTTTTCTTCCTCAGCAATCTACACACAATACCCCAGAATGACAACCCTAAAACAGGTTTTTAGAAATTGTTGCAAATGTATTCAAAATAAAAACAGAAATACCTTATTTACATCAGTATTCAGACCCTTTGCTATGAGACTCAAAACTGAGCTCTGGTGCATCCTGTTTCCATTGATCATCATTGAGATGTTTCTACAACTTGATTAGAGTCCACCTGGGGTAAATTCAATTGATTGGACATGATTTGGAAAGGCACACACCTGTTTATATAAAGGTCCTACAGTTGACAGTTCATGTCAGAGCAAAAACCAAGCCATGAGGTCAAAGGAATTGTCTGTTGAGCTCTGAGACAGGATTGTGTCGAGGCACAGATCTGGGGAAGGGTACCAAAACATTTCTGCAGCATTGAAGGTCCCCAAGAACACAGTGGCCTCCATTATTCTTAAATGAAAGAAGTTTGGAACCACCAAGACTTTACCTACAGCTGGCCACCCAGCCAAACTAAGCAATCTGGGGAGAAGGACCTTTGTCAGGGAGGTGACCAAGAACCCAAGAGCTCCTGAGTTCCTCTGGAGATGGGAGAACCTTCCAGAAGGAAAACAATCTCTGCAGCATTCTGCCAATCAGGCCTTCATGGTAGAGTGGCCAGAAGGAAGCCACTCCTCAGTAAAAGGCACATGACAGCCTGCTTGGAGTTTGCCAAAAGGCACCTAAAGACTATCAGACCGTGAGAAACAAGATTCTCTGGTCTGATGAAACAAAGATTGAACTCTTTGGCCTGAATTCCAAGCGTCTCATCTGGAGGAAACCTGGCATCATCCCTACAGTGATGCATGATGGTGGCAACATCATGCTGTGGGGATGTTTTTCAGCGGCAGGGACGTGAAGACTAGTCAGGATCGAGGTCTTGATGAACGGAGCAAAGTACAGAGATCCTTGATGAAAACCTGCTCCAGAGCGCCCAGGACCTCAGACTGGGTCGAAGGTTCACCTTCCAACAGGACAACGACCCTAAGCACACAACCAAGACAACGCAGGAGTGGCTTCTGGACAAATTTCTGAATGTCCTTGAGTGGCCCAGCCAGAGCCCGGACTTGAACCCGATCAAACATCTCTGGAGAGACCTGAAAATAGCTGTGCAGCAACGCTCCCCATCCAACCTGACAGAGCTTGAGAGGATCTGCAGAGAATAATGGGAGAAACTCCCCAAATACAGGTGTGCCAAGCTTGTAGCTTCATACCCAAGAAGACTAGAGGCTGTAATCGCTGCCAAAGGTGCTTCAACAAAGTACTGAGTAAAGGGACTGAATAATTATGTAAATGTGATTTCAGTTTTTTATATATTTTTTAAATAAATGTGCTAACATTTATTAAAACCTGTTTTTGCTTTGTTATTATGGGGTATTATATGCAGATTGATGAGGGGGAAAAATAATACATTTTAGAGTAATTCTGTAACTTAACAAAATGTGGAAAACGTCAAGGGGTCTGAATAGTTTCCGAATGCACTGTTTGTCAGACAGGATGAGGAGACCAGGATAATGGAGGGTGTCAGACAGGATGAGGAGACCAGGGTAATGGAGGGTGTCAGACAGGATGAGGAGACCAGGGTAATGGAGGGTGTCAGACAGGATGAGGAGACCAGGGTAATGGAGGGTGTCAGACAGGATGAGGAGACCAGGGTAATGGAGGGTGTCAGACAGGATGAGGAGACCAGGGTAATGGAGGGTGTCAGACAGGATGAGGAGACCAGGATAATGGAGGGTGTCAGACAGGATGAGGAGACCGTCAGACAGGATGAGGAGACCAGGGTAATGGAGGGTGTCAGACAGGATGAGGAGACCAGGGTAATGGAGGGTGTCAGACAGGATGAGGAGACCAGGATAATGGAGGGTGTCAGACAGGATGAGGAGACCAGGGTAATGGAGGGTGTCAGACAGGATGAGGAGACCAGGGTAATGGAGGGTGTCAGACAGGATGAGGAGACCAGGATAATGGAGGGTGTCAGACAGGATGAGGAGACCAGGGTAATGGAGGGTGTCAGACAGGATGAGGAGACCAGGGTAATGGAGGGTGTCAGACAGGATGAGGAGACCAGGGTAATGGAGGGTGTCAGACAGGATGAGGAGACCAGGGTAATGGAGGGTGTCAGACAGGATGAGGAGACCGTCAGACAGGATGAGGAGACCAGGGTAATGGAGGGTGTCAGACAGGATGAGGAGACCAGGATAATGGAGGGTGTCAGACAGGATGAGGAGACCAGGGTAATGGAGGGTGTCAGACAGGATGAGGAGACCAGGGTTATGGAGGGTGTCAGACAGGATGAAGAGACCAGGGTGGTGACCAGGGCCCTAATCCCTATATAGTGCACTACTTTAGACCAGAGCCCTATTCCCTATATAGTGCACTACTTTAGACCAGAGCCCTATTCCCTATATAGTGCACTACTTT
This sequence comes from Salvelinus fontinalis, assembly GCF_029448725.1. Taxonomy (NCBI): domain Eukaryota; kingdom Metazoa; phylum Chordata; class Actinopteri; order Salmoniformes; family Salmonidae; genus Salvelinus; species Salvelinus fontinalis. The sequence goes on from NC_074676.1 coordinate 59,385,976, forward strand.
AGACCAGAGCCTTATTCCCTATATAGTGCACTACTTTCGACCAGAGCCCTATTCCCTATATAGTGCACTACTTTTGACCAAGCCCGATAGGACTATATATTGAATAGGGTGCTGTTTGGGACTCTACAGTCAGTCAATCAATCTCTCAGGTCCTCAGCAACCAGGGAGGGAGACGACACCCTCAGCCCGACAGACAGGGAGGGGTTAACAGTCAGTCAACACAGGATCTGTCCTGGTCCTGGCTGGGAAGAGGAGGAGGACAGAGAGAAAGGGAGAGAGATATCAATAGAGAGCACCCTGCCCTCAGCTGACAGACGTCTCCCCATCCCGGCCCTCAGCTGACAGACGTCTCCCCATCCCGGCCCTCAGCTGACAGACGTCTCCCCATCCCGGCCCTCAGCTGACAGACGTCTCCCCATCCCGGCCCTCAGCTGACAGACGTCTCCCCTCCCGGCCCTCAGCTGACAGACGTCTCCCCATCCCGGCCCTCAGCTGACAGACGTCTCCCCATCCCGGCCCTCAGCTGACAGACGTCTCCCCTCCCTGCCCTCAGCTGACAGACACACAGACGTCTCCCCTCCCTGCCCTCAGCTGACAGACACACAGACGTCTCCCCTCCCGGCCCTCAGCTGACAGACGTCTCCCCCTCCCGGCCCTCAGCTGACAGACGTCTCCCCCTCCCGGCCCTCAGCTGACAGACGTCTCCCCCTCCCGGCCCTCAGCTGACAGACGTCTCCCCCTCCCGGCCCTCAGCTGACAGACGTCTCCCCCTCCCGGCCCTCAGCTGACAGACGTCTCCCCCTCCCGGCCCTCAGCTGACAGACGTCTCCCCCTCCCGGCCCTCAGCTGACAGACGTCTCCCCCTCCCGGCCCTCAGCTGACAGACGTCTCCCCCTCCCGGCCCTCAGCTGACAGACGTCTCCCCCTCCCGGCCCTCAGCTGACAGACGTCTCCCCCTCCCGGCCCTCAGCTGACAGACGTCTCCCCCTCCCGGCCCTCAGCTGACAGACGTCTCCCCTCCCGGCCCTCAGCTGACAGACGTCTCCCCATCCCGGCCCTCAGCTGACAGACGTCTCCCCATCCCGGCCCTCAGCTGACAGACGTCTCCCCATCCCGGCCCTCAGCTGACAGACGTCTCCCCATCCCGGCCCTCAGCTGACAGACGTCTCCCCATCCCGGCCCTCAGCTGACAGACGTCTCCCCTCCCGGCCCTCAGCTGACAGACGTCTCCCCTCCCGGCCCTCAGCTGACAGACGTCTCCCCTCCCGGCCCTCAGCTGACAGACGTCTCCCCTCCCGGCCCTCAGCTGACAGACGTCTCCCCTCCCGGCCCTCAGCTGACAGACGTCTCCCCTCCCGGCCCTCAGCTGACAGACGTCTCCCCTCCCGGCCCTCAGCTGACAGACGTCTCCCCTCCCGGCCCTCAGCTGACAGACGTCTCCCCTCCCGGCCCTCAGCTGACAGACGTCTCCCCTCCCGGCCCTCAGCTGACAGACGTCTCCCCTCCCGGCCCTCAGCTGACAGACGTCTCTACCCCCGTCTGTCTCTAGGAACTCTCCAGGGCGTCCAGAACCTTCATGATCTGCTGTTTGATGGCCTTGGTGGCGTCACCGGCGTTGGGGATCAGATACCTGCAGAAAGAGAGAGAGGGACTGTCAGACTGACAGCGCAGAAACTGAACTACTGATGTTATGTTTCATTATTTATTTGATGCTAAATTTACTTTATTGATGTATTATATTAAGGTAAAATAAGTGTTCATTCAGTATTGCTGTAATTGTCATTATTACAAATACATTTTTTTTTTTAAATCATCCAATAATCGGTATCGGTGTTGAAAAATCATAATCGGCCGACCTCTAATGGAGACTGACAGCACAGAGACAGGTATACTGACAGCACAGAGACAGGTATACTGACAGCACAGAGACAGGTATACTGACAGTACAGAGACAGGTATACTCCTCTAATGGAGACTGACAGCACAGAGACAGACAGCGCATGGGTACAGTCTCTGCGCTGTCAGTTAGTGTAGTCAGAGAGACAGCCAGTACCCATACAGTCAGTTAGTGTAGTCAGAGAGACAGCCAGTACCCATACAGTCAGTTAGTGTAGTCAGAGAGACAGCCAGTACCCATACAGTCAGTTAGTGTAGTCAGAGAGACAGCCAGTACCCATACAGTCAGTTAGTGTAGTCAGAGAGACAGCCAGTACCCATACAGTCAGTTAGTGTAGTCAGAGAGACAGCCAGTACCCATACAGTCAGTTAGTGTAGTCAGAGAGACAGCCAGTACCCATACAGTCAGTTAGTGTAGTCAGAGAGACAGCCATTACCTCTCCACAGCAGAGATCTCTATTCCAGCAGTGTTGCTGTTGCCGAACTTGAAGGTGATGAGTTCTGGGTGTTTTTTCTTGGAGGTGATCTTGACCACGCTGTTGAGGGCCTGTCTGGACTGGATGTAGGCGAAACCCTTCCTGGACGCGATCTCCCTCAGACAGTACATGTGGGTCGCCGTGATCAACAGGTGACTGGAGAAACAGGAACCGTGTTACCATAGAAACAGGAACCGTGTTACCATAGAAACAGGAACCGTGTCACCATAGAAACAGGAAACGTGTCACCATAGAAACAGGAACCGTGTCACCATAGAAACAGGAACCGTGTTACATTAGAAACAGGAACCGTGTTACATTAGAAACAGGAACCGTGTCACCATAGAAACAGGAACCGTGTTACATTAGAAACAGGAACCGTGTCACATTAGAAACAGGAACCGTGTCACCATAGAAACCGGAACCGTGTCACCATAGAAACAGGAACCGTGTCACCATAGAAACAGGAACCTTGTTACATTAGAAACAGGAACCGTGCCACCATAGAAACAGGAACAGTGTTACCATAGAAACAGGAACCGTGTTACATTAGAAACAGGAACCGTGTTACATTAGAAACAGGAACCGTGTCACATTAGAAACAGGAACCGTGTCACATTAGAAACAGGAACCGTGTCACATTAGAAACAGGAACCGTGTCACATTAGAAACAGGAACCGTGTTACATTAGAAACAGGAACCGTGTTACATTAGAAACAGGAACCGTGTCACATTAGAAACAGGAACCGTGTCACATTAGAAACAGGAACCGTGTCACATTAGAAACAGGAACCGTGTCACATTAGAAACAGGAACCGTGTCACATTAGAAACAGGAACCGTGTTACATTAGAAACAGGAACCGTGTTACATTAGAAACAGGAACCGTGTTACATTAGAAACAGGAACCGTGTTACATTAGAAACAGGAACCGTGTCACCATAGAAACAGGAACCGTGTTACATTAGAAACAGGAACCGTGTTACATTAGAAACAGGAACCGTGTCACCATAGAAACAGGAAGCGTGTTACCATATAAACAGGAACCGTGTTACATTATAAACAGGAACCGTGTCACATTAGAAACAGGAACCGTGTCACATTAGAAACAGGAACCGTGTTACATTAGAAACAGGAACCGTGTCACCATAGAAACAGGAACCGTGTTACATTAGAAACAGGAACCGTGTTACATTAGAAACAGGAACCGTGTCACCATAGAAACCGGAACCGTGTCACCATAGAAACAGGAACCGTGTCACATTAGAAACAGGAACCGTGTCACATTAGAAACAGGAACCGTGTCAGATTAGAAACAGGAACCGTGTTACATTAGAAACAGGAACCGTGTCACATTAGAAACAGGAACCGTGTCAGATTAGAAACAGGAACCGTGTTACATTAGAAACAGGAACCGTGTTACATTAGAAACAGGAACCGTGTCACATTAGAAACAGGAACCGTGTCACATTAGAAACAGGAACCGTGTCACATTATAAACAGGAACCGTGTTACATTAGAAACAGGAACCGTGTTACATTAGAAACAGGAACCGTGTCACATTAGAAACAGGAACCGTGTTACATTAGAAACAGGAACCGTGTTACATTAGAAACAGGAACCGTGTCACATTAGAAACAGGAACCGTGTCAGATTAGAAACAGGAACCGTGTTACATTAGAAACAGGAACCGTGTTACATTAGAAACAGGAACCGTGTCACATTAGAAACAGGAACCGTGTTACATTAGAAACAGGAACCGTGTCACCATAGAAACAGGAACCGTGTTACATTAGAAACAGGAACCGTGTCACCATAGAAACAGGAACCGTGTCACATTAGAAACAGGAACCGTGTCACATTAGAAACAGGAACCGTGTCACATTAGAAACAGGAACCGTGTCACATTAGAAACAGGAACCGTGTTACATTAGAAACAGGAACCGTGTCACATTAGAAACAGGAACCGTGTCACATTAGAAACAGGAACCGTGTTACATTAGAAACAGGAACCGTGTCACATTAGAAACAGGAACCGTGTTACATTAGAAACAGGAACCGTGTTACATTAGAAACAGGAACCGTGTTACATTAGAAACAGGAACCGTGTCACATTAGAAACAGGAACCGTGTCACATTAGAAACAGGAACCGTGTCACATTAGAAACAGGAACCGTGTCACATTAGAAACAGGAACCGTGTTACATTAGAAACAGGAACCGTGTCACATTAGAAACAGGAACCGTGTTACATTAGAAACAGGAACCGTGTTACATTAGAAACAGGAACCGTGTTACATTAGAAACAGGAACCGTGTTACATTAGAAACAGGAACCGTGTCACCATAGAAACAGGAACCGTGTCACATTAGAAACAGGAACCGTGTCACATTAGAAACAGGAACCGTGTTACATTAGAAACAGGAACCGTGTCACCATAGAAACAGGAACCGTGTTACATTAGAAACAGGAACCGTGTTACATTAGAAACAGGAACCGTGTTACCATAGAAACAGGAACCGTGTTACATTAGAAACAGGAACCGTGTTACCATAGAAACAGGAACCGTGTTACATTAGAAACAGGAACCGTGTTACCATAGAAACAGGAACCGTGTTACATTAGAAACAGGAACCGTGTTACATTAGAAACAGGAACCGTGTTACATTAGAAACAGGAACCGTGTTACATTAGAAACAGGAACCGTGTTACATTAGAAACAGGAACCGTGTCACATTAGAAACAGGAACCGTGTCACCATAGAAACAGGAACCGTGTTACATTAGAAACAGGAACCGTGTTACCATAGAAACAGGAACCGTGTTACATTAGAAACAGGAACCGTGTCACATTAGAAACAGGAACCGTGTTACATTAGAAACAGGAACCGTGTTACATTAGAAACAGGAACCGTGTCACCATAGAAACAGGAACCGTGTCACCATAGAAACAGGAACCGTGTCACATTAGAAACAGGAACCGTGTCACATTAGAAACAGGAACCGTGTCACATTAGAAACAGGAACCGTGTTACATTAGAAACAGGAACCGTGTCACCATAGAAACAGGAACCGTGTCACATTAGAAACAGAAACCGCGTCACATTAGAAACAGGAACCGCGTTACCATAGAAACAGGAACCGCGTTACATTAGAAACAGGAACCGTGTTACATTAGAAACAGAAACCGCGTCACATTAGAAACAGGAACCGTGTCACATTAGAAACAGGAACCGTGTTACATTAGAAACAGGAACCGTGTCACCATAGAAACAGGAACCGTGTTACATTAGAAACAGGAACCGTGTCAGATTAGAAACAGGAACCGTGTTACATTAGAAACAGGAACCGTGTCACATTAGAAACAGGAACCGTGTCACATTAGAAACAGGAACCGTGTCACATTAGAAACAGGAACCGTGTCACATTAGAAACAGGAACCGTGTTACATTAGAAACAGGAACCGTGTTACATTAGAAACAGGAACCGTGTTACATTAGAAACAGGAACCGTGTTACATTAGAAACAGGAACCGTGTCACCATAGAAACAGGAACCGTGTCACCATAGAAACAGGAACCGTGTTACATTAGAAACAGGAACCGTGTCACATTAGAAACAGGAACCGTGTCACATTAGAAACAGGAACCGTGTTACATTAGAAACAGGAACCGTGTCACCATAGAAACAGGAACCGTGTCACATTAGAAACAGAAACCGCGTCACATTAGAAACAGGAACCGCGTTACCATAGAAACAGGAACCGCGTTACATTAGAAACAGGAACCGTGTTACATTAGAAACAGAAACCGCGTCACATTAGAAACAGGAACCGTGTCACATTAGAAACAGGAACCGTGTTACATTAGAAACAGGAACCGTGTCACCATAGAAACAGGAACCGTGTTACATTAGAAACAGGAACCGTGTCACATTAGAAACAGGAACCGTGTTACATTAGAAACAGGAACCGTGTCACATTAGAAACAGGAACCGTGTCACATTAGAAACAGGAACCGTGTCACATTAGAAACAGGAACCGTGTTACATTAGAAACAGGAACCGTGTTACATTAGAAACAGGAACCGTGTTACATTAGAAACAGGAACCGTGTTACATTAGAAACAGGAACCGTGTCACATTAGAAACAGGAACCGTGTTACATTAGAAACAGGAACCGTGTTACATTAGAAACAGGAACCGTGTCACATTAGAAACAGGAACCGTGTTACATTATAAACAGGAACCGTGTCACCATAGAAACAGGAACCGTGTTACATTAGAAACAGGAACCGTGTCAGATTAGAAACAGGAACCGTGTTACATTAGAAACAGGAACCGTGTCACATTAGAAACAGGAACCGTGTCACATTAGAAACAGGAACCGTGTCACATTAGAAACAGGAACCGTGTTACATTAGAAACAGGAACCGTGTTACATTAGAAACAGGAACCGTGTTACATTAGAAACAGGAACCGTGTTACATTAGAAACAGGAACCGTGTCACATTAGAAACAGGAACCGTGTCACATTATAAACAGGAACCGTGTCACCATAGAAACAGGAACCGTGTTACATTAGAAACAGGAACCGTGTTACCATAGAAACAGGAACCGTGTTACCATAGAAACAGGAACCGTGTTACATTAGAAACAGGAACCGTGTTACATTAGAAACAGGAACCGTGTTACATTAGAAACAGGAACCGTGTTACCATAGAAACAGGAACCGTGTTACATTAGAAACAGGAACCGTGTTACATTAGAAACAGGAACCGTGTTACCATAGAAACAGGAACCGTGTTACATTAGAAACAGGAACCGTGTTACATTAGAAACAGGAACCGTGTTACATTAGAAACAGGAACCGTGTTACATTAGAAACAGGAACCGTGTTACATTAGAAACAGGAACCGTGTTACATTAGAAACAGGAACCGTGTCACATTAGAAACAGGAACCGTGTATCATTAGAAACAGGAACCGTGTTACATTATAAACAGGAACCGTGTCACCATAGAAACAGGAACCGTGTTACATTAGAAACAGGAACCGTGTTACCATAGAAACAGGAACCGTGTTACATTAGAAACAGGAACCGTGTCACATTAGAAACAGGAACCGTGTTACATTAGAAACAGGAACCGTGTTACATTAGAAACAGGAACCGTGTCACCATAGAAACAGGAACCGAGTCACCATAGAAACAGGAACCTTGTTACATTAGAAACAGGAACCGTGTCACATTAGAAACAGGAACCGTGTCACATTAGAAACAGGAACCGTGTTACATTAGAAACAGGAACCGTGTCACCATAGAAACAGGAACCGTGTCACATTAGAAACAGGAACCGTGTCACATTAGAAACAGGAACCGTGTCACATTAGAAACAGGAACCGTGTCACATTAGAAACAGAAACCGTGTCACATTAGAAACAGAAACCGCGTTACCATAGAAACAGGAACCGCGTTACATTAGAAACAGGAACCTTGTTACATTAGAAACAGGAACCGCGTCACATTAGAAACAGGAACCGCGTTACATTAGAAACAGGAACCGCGTTACATTAGAAACAGGAACCGTGTTACATTAGAAACAGGAACCGTGTCAGATTAGAAACAGGAACCGTGTCACATTAGAAACAGGAACCGTGTCACATTAGAAACAGGAACCGTGTCACATTAGAAACAGGAACCGTGTCACATTAGAAACAGGAACCGTGTTACATTATAAACAGGAACCGTGTTACATTAGAAACAGGAACCGTGTCACCATAGAAACAGGAACCGTGTCACCATAGAAACAGGAACCGTGTTACATTAGAAACAGGAACCGTGTTACATTATAAACAGGAACCGTGTTACATTAGAAACAGGAACCGTGTCACCATAGAAACAGGAACCGTGTCACATTAGAAACAGGAACCGTGTTACATTAGAAACAGGAACCGTGTTACATTAGAAACAGGAACCGTGTTACATTATAAACAGGAACCGTGTTACATTAGAAACAGGAACCGTGTTACATTAGAAACAGGAACCGTGTTACATTAGAAACAGGAACCGTGTTACCATAGAAACAGGAACCGTGTCACATTAGAAACAGGAACCGTGTTACATTAGAAACAGGAACCGTGTCACCATAGAAACAGGAACCGTGTCACCATAGAAACAGGAACCGTGTTACATTAGAAACAGGAACCGCGTACATTAGAAACAGAAACCGCGTCACATTAAAAACAGGAACCGCGTTACCATAGAAACAGGAACCGCGTTACCATAGAAACAGGAACCGCGTTACATTAGAAACAGGAACCGCGTCACATTAGAAACAGGAACCGTGTTACATTAGAAACAGGAACCGTGTTACATTAGAAACAGGAACCGTGTCACATTAGAAACAGGAACCGTGTTACATTAGAAACAGGAACCGTGTTACATTAGAAACAGGAACCGTGTCACCATAGAAACAGGAACCGTGTTACATTAGAAACAGGAACCGTGTTACATTAGAAACAGGAACCGTGTCACCATAGAAACAGGAACCGTGTTACATTAGAAACAGGAACCGTGTCACATTAGAAACAGGAACCGTGTCACATTAGAAACAGGAACCGTGTTACATTAGAAACAGGAACCGTGTTACATTAGAAACAGGAACCGTGTTACATTAGAAACAGGAACCGTGTTACATTAGAAACAGGAACCGTGTTACCATAGAAACAGGAACCGTGTCAAATTAGAAACAGGAACCGTGCCACCATAGAAACAGGAACCGTGTTACCATAGAAACAGAAACCGTGTCACATTAGAAACAGGAACCGTGTCACATTAGAAACAGGAACCGTGTCACTTTAGAAACAGGAACCGTGTCACCATAGAAACAGGAACCGTGTCACCATAGAAACAGGAACCGTGTTACATTAGAAACAGGAACCGTGTTACATTAGAAACAGGAACCGTGTCACATTAGAAACAGGAACCGTGTCACATTAGAAACAGGAACCGTGTTACATTAGAAACAGGAACCGTGTTACATTAGAAACAGGAACCGTGTTACATTAGAAACAGGAACCGTGTTACATTAGAAACAGGAACCGTGTTACATTAGAAACAGGAACCGTGTTACATTAGAAACAGGAACCGTGTTACATTAGAAACAGGAACCGTGTTACATTAGAAACAGGAACCGTGTTACATTAGAAACAGGAACCGTGTTACATTAGAAACAGGAACCGTGTCACATTAGAAACAGGAACCGTGTCACATTAGAAACAGGAACCGTGTCACATTAGAAACAGGAACCGTGTCACATTAGAAACAGGAACCGTGTTACATTAGAAACAGGAACCGTGTCACATTAGAAACAGGAACCGTGTTACATTAGAAACAGGAACCGTGTTACATTAGAAACAGGAACCGTGTCACATTAGAAACAGGAACCGTGTCACCATAGAAACAGGAACCGTGTCACCATAGAAACAGGAACCGTGTCACCATAGAAACAGGAACCGTGTCACCATAGAAACAGGAACCGTGTCACATTAGAAACAGGAACCGTGTTACATTAGAAACAGGAACCGTGTTACATTAGAAACAGGAACCGTGTCACCATAGAAACAGGAACCGTGTTACATTAGAAACAGGAACCGTGTCACCATAGAAACAGGAACCGTGTTACATTAGAAACAGGAACCGTGTCACCATAGAAACAGGAACCGTGTTACATTAGAAACAGGAACCGTGTTACATTAGAAACAGGAACCGTGTCACCATAGAAACAGTCTCCTGACCGTGTCTCTCTCTCTATGTAGAGGGCCGTCTCCTGACCGTGTCTCTCTATGTAGAGGGCCGTCTCCTGACCGTGTCTCTCTATGTAGAGGGCCGTCTCCTGACCGTGTCTCTCTCTATATGTAGAGGGCCGTCTCCTGACCGTGTCTCTCTCTCTATGTAGAGGGCCGTCTCCTGACCGTGTCTCTCTCTCTATGTAGAGGGCCGTCTCCTGACCGTGTCTCTCTCTCTATGTAGAGGGCCGTCTCCTGACCGTGTCTCTCTCTATGTAGAGGGCCGTCTCCTGACCGTGTCTCTCTCTATGTAGAGGGCCGTCTCCTGACCGTGTCTCTCTATATGTAGAGGGCCGTCTCCTGACCGTGTCTCTCTCTATGTAGAGGGCCGTCTCCTGACCGTGTCTCTCTCTATGTAGAGGGCCGTCTCCTGACCGTATCTCTCTCTCTATGTAGAGGGCCGTCTCCTGACCGTGTCTCTCTCTATGTAGAGGGCCGTCTCCTGACCGTGTCTCTCTCTCTATGTAGAGGGCCGTCTCCTGACCGTGTCTCTCTATGTAGAGGGCCGTCTCCTGACCGTGTCTCTCTCTATGTAGAGGGCCGTCTCCTGACCGTGTCTCTCTCTATGTAGAGGGCCGTCTCCTGACCGTGTCTCTCTATGTAGAGGGCCGTCTCCTGACCGTGTCTCTCTCTCTATGTAGAGGGCCGTCTCCTGACCGTGTCTCTCTCTCTATGTAGAGGGCCGTCTCCTGACCGTGTCTCTCTCTATGTAGAGGGCCGTCTCCTGACCGTGTCTCTCTCTATGTAGAGGGCCGTCTCCTGACCGTGTCTCTCTATATGTAGAGGGCCGTCTCCTGACCGTGTCTCTCTCTATGTAGAGGGCCGTCTCCTGACCGTGTCTCTCTCTATGTAGAGGGCCGTCTCCTAACCGTGTCTCTCTCTATGTAGAGGGCCGTCTCCTGACCGTGTCTCTCTCTATGTAGAGGGCCGTCTCCTGACCGTGTCTCTCTCTATGTAGAGGGCCGTCTCCTGACCGTGTCTCTCTATGTAGAGGGCCGTCTCCTGACCGTGTCTCTCTATGTAGAGGGCCGTCTCCTGACCGTGTCTCTCTCTATGTAGAGGGCCGTCTCCTGACCGTGTCTCTCTCTATGTAGAGGGCCGTCTCCTGACCGTGTCTCTCTCTATGTAGAGGGCCGTCTCCTGACCGTGTCTCTCTATGTAGAGGGCCGTCTCCTGACCGTGTCTCTCTCTATGTAGAGGGCCGTCTCCTGACCGTCTCTCTCTCTATGTAGAGGGCCGTCTCCTGACCGTGTCTCTCTCTATGTAGAGGGCCGTCTCCTGACCGTGTCTCTCTATATGTAGAGGGCCGTCTCCTGACCGTGTCTCTCTCTCTCTATGTAGAGGGCCGTCTCCTGACCGTGTTTCTCTCTATGTAGAGGGCCGTCTCCTGACCGTGTCTCTCTCTATGTAGAGGGCCGTCTCCTGACCGTGTCTCTCTCTATGTAGAGGGCCGTCTCCTGACCGTGTCTCTCTCTATGTAGAGGGCCGTCTCCTGACCGTGTCTCTCTATGTAGAGGGCCGTCTCCTGACCGTGTCTCTCTCTATGTAGAGGGCCGTCTCCTGACCGTGTCTCTCTATGTAGAGGGCCGTCTCCTGACCGTGTCTCTCTATGTAGAGGGCCGTCTCCTGACCGTGTCTCTCTCTCTATGTAGAGGGCCGTCTCCTGACCGTGTCTCTCTCTATGTAGAGGGCCGTCTCCTGACCGTGTCTCTCTCTATGTAGAGGGCCGTCTCCTGACCGTGTCTCTCTCTATGTAGAGGGCCGTCTCCTGACCGTGTCTCTCTATGTAGAGGGCCGTCTCCTGACCGTGTCTCTCTCTATGTAGAGGGCCGTCTCCTGACCGTGTCTCTCTATGTAGAGGGCCGTCTCCTGACCGTGTCTCTCTCTATGTAGAGGGCCGTCTCCTGACCGTGTCTCTCTCTATGTAGAGGGCCGTCTCCTGACCGTGTCTCTCTCTATGTAGAGGGCCGTCTCCTGACCGTGTCTCTCTATGTAGAGGGCCGTCTCCTGACCGTGTCTCTCTATGTAGAGGGCCGTCTCCTGACCGTGTCTCTCTATGTAGAGGGCCGTCTCCTGACCGTGTCTCTCTATATGTAGAGGGCCGTCTCCTGACCGTCTCTCTCTCTATGTAGAGGGCCGTCTCCTGACCGTGTCTCTCTCTATGCAGTTGTCACAATGCACTTTCCAGTTAACAGGAAACTCACCTGGGGAACATGTGTCTATTGTAACAGGAAACTCACCTGGGGAACATGTGTCTATTGTAACAGGAAACTCACCTGGGGAACATGTGTCTATTGTAACAGGAAACTCACCTGGGGAACATGTGTCTATTGTAACAGGAAACTCACCTGGGGAACATGTGTCTATTGTAACAGGAAACTCACCTGGGGAACATGTGTCTATTGTAACAGGAAACTCACCTGGGGAACATGTGTCCGGTTTCCTTGACCTCATTACAGGGAACATGGTGTTTCACGTCTGGTTTGTTGATCCATGTCTGGATGTTTACGATCTCCTTCCTGTCATCATCCGACATGGACGAGCTGTCAATCTCATCTGAACAGACAGCGAGACAGAGAGGGTTACAGACATAGAGATCAAACTAGGACAGCGAGACAGAGAGGGTTACAGACATAGAGATCAAACTAGGACAGCGAGACAGAGAGGATTACAGACATAGAGATCAAACTAGGACAGCGAGACAGAGAGGGTTACAGACATAGAGATCAAACTAGGACAGCGAGACAGAGAGGGTTACAGACATAGAGATCAAACTAGGACAGCGAGACAGAGAGGGTTACAGACATAGAGATCAAACTAGGACAGCGAGACAGAGAGGGTTACAGACATAGAGATCAAACTAGGACAGCGAGACAGAGAGGGTTACAGACATAGAGATCAAACTAGGACAGCGAGACAGAGAGGGTTACAGACATAGAGATCAAACTAGGACAGCGAGACAGAGAGGGTTACAGACATAGAGATCAAACTAGGACAGCGAGACAGAGAGGGTTACAGACATAGAGATCAAACTAGGACAGCGAGACAGAGAGGGTTACAGACATAGAGATCAAACTAGGACAGCGAGACAGAGAGGGTTACAGACATAGAGATCAAACTAGGACAGCGAGACAGAGAGGGTTACAGACATAGAGATCAAACTAGGACAGCGAGACAGAGAGGGTTACAGACATAGAGATCAAACTAGGACAGCGAGACAGAGAGGGTTACAGACATAGAGATCAAACTAGGACAGCGAGACAGAGAGGGTTACAGACATAGAGATCAAACTAGGACAGCGAGACAGAGAGGGTTACAGACATAGAGATCAAACTAGGACAGCGAGACAGAGAGGGTTACAGACATAGAGATCAAACTAGGACAGCGAGACAGAGAGGGTTACAGACATAGAGATCAAACTAGGACAGCGAGACAGAGAGGGTTACAGACATAGAGATCAAACTAGGACAGCGAGACAGAGAGGGTTACAGACATAGAGATCAAACTAGGACAGCGAGACAGAGAGGGTTACAGACATAGAGATCAAACTAGGACAGCGAGACAGAGAGGGTTACAGACATAGAGATCAAACTAGGACAGCGAGACAGAGAGGGTTACAGACATAGAGATCAAACTAGGACAGCGAGACAGAGAGGGTTACAGACATAGAGATCAAACTAGGACAGCGAGACAGAGAGGGTTACAGACATAGAGATCAAACTAGGACAGCGAGACAGAGAGGGTTACAGACATAGAGATCAAACTAGGACAGCGAGACAGAGAGGGTTACAGACATAGAGATCAAACTAGGACAGCGAGACAGAGAGGGTTACAGACATAGAGATCAAACTAGGACAGCGAGACAGAGAGGGTTACAGACATAGAGATCAAACTAGGACAGCGAGACAGAGAGGGTTACAGACATAGAGATCAAACTAGGACAGCGAGACAGAGAGGGTTACATACATAGAGAGTTGAACATTCAGCGCCTTCAAAAAGTATTCAGACCCCTTGACTTGTTCCACATTTTGTTGTGTTGTTTACAGCCTTATTCTAAAATGGATTAAATAAAAACAATCCTCATCAACCAACACACACTACCCCGTAATGACATCACACTACCCCGTAATGACATCACACTACCCCGTAATGACATCACACCACCCCGTAATGACATCACACCACCCCGTAATGACATCACACCACCCCGTAATGACATCACACCACCCCGTAATGACATCACACCACCCCGTAATGACATCACACCACCCCGTAATGACATCACACCACCCCGTAATGACATCACACCACCCCGTAATGACATCACACCACCCCGTAATGACATCACACCACCCCGTAATGACATCACACCACCCCGTAATGACATCACACCACCCCGTAATGACATCACACCACCCCGTAATGACATCACACCACCCCATAATGACATCACACTACCCCATAATGACATCACACTACCCCATAATGACATCACACTACCCCATAATGACATCACACTACCCCATAATGACATCACACTACCCCATAATGACATCACACTACCCCATAATGACATCACAATACCCCATAATGACAATGCGAGACATTTTTGCAAATGTATAAAAATAAAAAAAATCTTATTTACATAAGTATTCAGACCCTGTCTATATGTAACAAAATGTGGAAAAAAGTAAAGTGTCTGAATACTTTCCGAATGCACTGTAGCTGAATAAAATCAAAATGTTTTCTCCAAAGGATTTGAGGGAGGACGCACATGCTGCTGTCCTGTGTTGAGCTGTTAACAAAGAAACAGGTCCTCCTATCTGCTTCATTTAGAGTTATTTATCCAACTTTAGTTGTGATACAAATGTCGGGCTTATATTTATATTTGTGTATACATTGTAAGGCTGAATGGTATCTTATTAGGATCCCCATTAGCTGTTGAGACTCTTCTGATGATTTGACAAAAGGCTCATGAAAGGCATGAGCTCTGGACTGTTTCTTGTGCAGGCTGTAAACACGGCATCAGTCAAGACAAGCACTTGATAATGCCTCAAATTACCCGCCTGCATTCCCTTTGTGTGGCCGTAATGCCACCTTAAAAAAAGTCATGCCTTTTGCGGCTAGTGGCCGTTTTTCCCTTGGGCTGAATATAATCATTATAATTCCCTTCTCCAGGCTGCAAACTCCAAAGCACGTCTCACTCAAATGGCTCTCCCACACGTGATCGGGTCTTTCTCACAGGCTACAAGTGAAGACAGACACCACGTCTCACTCACATGGCTCTCCCACACGTGATCGGGTCTTTCTCACAGGCTACAAGTGAAGACAGACACCACGTCTCACTCAAATGGCTCTCCCACACGTGATCGGGTCTTTCTCACAGGCTACAAGTGAAGACAGACACCACGTCTCACTCAAATGGCTCTCCCACACGTGATCGGGTCTTTCTCACAGGCTACAAGTGAAGACAGACACCACGGCGCACTTCCTGATCCGAGACGCATATTGAAGATATTGGAAGAAATATCCACATTTACTTTTCGTCAGCCAACAAGATAAGTAGGCCTAACGAACAGCAAAAGTAATAGCCTATGTAAATCTACTATCCCCCATAGTACAACAGTTGACATGGTAGTAGGCTATAAGCGTGAATGTTCCATTAGCAGGAAAAAACATTCACAAATGCGTTTATGCATGTAATGCTTTTATTATAAAAGGTGCATTTTTATGGTGAACATTTTCTTCCCCAAACTTGAAACTCACGTGTTGCATATGTATGCCAGTTAGGCTCTACACCCCTTGTAAAGCGGATTAATGTATTTCATTTTAAAGAAGTTATTTGGCCACTTTAGTTGTGATAAAAACATATAGGCCTGTGGGCTAGGCTACATGAGGTGTGATACTAACCTTATTAAAACATATAGGACTATGGGCTACATGAGGTGTGATACTAACCTTATTAAAACATATAGGCCTGTGGGCTAGGCTACATGAGGTGTGTAACTATGATTTGAAAAAGTCGCCAAAAAAAAGAATACTTTTCTTGCCTTACTGCACACAAGCTGGGCATCATCAAGCTGGGCATCATTCACAAGTGATAGGCTAATATTGTCACCCATCAGACTATTCTTGATTAAATCTTGTCTTTACATATACAGTTGAAGTCGGAAGTTTACATACACCTTAGCCAAATACATTTAAACTCAGTTTTTCACAATTCTTGACATTTAATCCTCGTAAAAATTCCCTGTTTTAGGTCATTTATGATCACCACTTTATTTTAAGAATGTGAAATGTCAGAATAATATTAGAGAGAATGATTTATTTCAGCTTTCATTTCTTTCATCACATTCCCAGTGGGTCAGAAGTTTACATACACTCAATTAGTATTTGGTAGCATTGCCTTTAAATTCTTTAACTTGGGTCAAACGTTTCGGGTAGCCTTCCACAAGCTTCCCACAATAAGTTGGGTGAATTTTGGCCCATTCCTCCAGACAGAGCTGGTGTAACTGAGTCAGGTTTGTAGGCCTCCTTGCTCGCACACGCTTTTTCAATTCTGCCCACAAATTATCTATAGGATTGTGGTCAGGGCTTTGTGATGGCCACTTCAATACCTTGACTTTGTTGTCCTTAAGCCATTTTGATGACTGTGTGGTCCCATGGTGTTTATACTTGCATACTATTGTTTGTACAGATGAACGTGGTTCCTTCAGGCGTTTGGAAATTACTCCCAAGGATGAACCAGACTTGTGGAGGTCTAGAATTGTTTTTCTGAAGTCTTGGCTGATTTCTTTTGATTTCCCCATGATGTCAAGCAAAGAGGCACTGAGTTTGAAGGTAGGCCTTGAAATACATCCACATGTACACCTCCAATTGACTCAAATTATGTAAATTAGCCTATCAGAAGCTTCTAAAGCCATGACATATTTTTCTGGAATTTTCCAAGCTGTTTAAAGGCACAGTCAACTTAGTGTATGTAAACTTCTGACCCACTGGAATAGTGACACTGAGTTATAAGTGAAATAATCTGCCTGTAAACAATTGTTAGAAAAATTACTTGTGTCATGCACAAAGTTGATGTCCTAACCGACTTGCCAAAACTATAGTTCGTTAACAAGAAATTTGTGGAGTGGTTGAAAAAAGTGTTTTAATGACTCCAACCTAAGTGAATGTAAACTTCCGACTTCAACTGTACTAAATAATATATGTGTGAAATTAGTTTTGATTTAGAATGGACCATTATCATGCACCTGTCGGAGGGGCAGGGGGAAAAAATGTAATCTATGCACTGAAATAGCGAATGGAGGACACTTTTCCGATGGTTAATTTGCATGCCAGACAGGCAGGCTATACTCCTGTTGTAAAGAGAAGAAATGTGATTCATATTAGGAAAGTTGAGAAATTAATACAGCCTATAGAAAGCTGATGGGATCCTCCTCTTTTTAGTAGAGGCCATCACTGTTTTCTCACGCAATTGCATAGCCTATAGAAATGTTGAGCAACAGTGAGCTCATGAAATGCTGGATTAGAGTTCCAAAACATTTGCATTGATGTCAGAGTGATTAGAGAGACAATAGAGTGCTGAGTACCAAGCAGTTAGCACTTTTGGTAGGATACTAATGACCATCAGCAGCATCAGAGCTTAGAGAAGCCTAATTACCGTGACTAAATGTTCAGGTAGAATTTGACTGCCGTCATGACGCAGCCCTATTGGTGAGTCAGGTCTATAGGTGGAGAGGAGAACTGGTCTGAAGGGACGACTGATTGGGGTCACAGGGTTGTAGCAGTCTTGTACTAGTATTGTATAATTGATTGTAGCACTGTAGTATTGATTGTAATACTATAGTATTGTAGTAGTACCTAAGTATTATAGCAGTACTGTGTTAGTATTGCTTGCAGTAGCAGTACTGTAGTAGTATTGGTCGTAGTAGTATCGAGGTAGTGTAGTATTGTGGTAGTATTAATTGTAGCACTGTATTACAAATGTATGATTAATGTAGTAGTATTGACTGAGGTGGTGTAGTATTGTAGTAGTATTAATTGTAGCAATGTGTTACTAATGTAGTAGAATTGATTGTAGTAGTACTGCAGTATTGATTGTAGTAGTCGCACTGTGGTAGTATAGTAGTATTGATTGTGGTAGTAGTACTGTAGTAGTATAGCAGTATTGATTGTAGTAGTAGTACTGTGGTAGTATAGTAGTATTGATTGTAGTAGTAGTACTGTGGTAGTATTGATTGTAGTAGTAGTACTGAGGTAGTATTGATTGTAGTAGTATAGTGGTATTGCTTGTAGTAGTAGTAGTACTGTAGTAGTATAGCAGTATTGATTGAGGTAGTAGTACTGTAGTGGTATAGTAGTACGGAGTGTAGTAGTGCTGTAGTAGTATAGTAGTTCTGATTGTAGTAGTATAGCAGTAGTAGTGTAGTATTATTGATTGTAGTATTAAAGCAATAGTGTAGTATTATTGATTGTAGTAGTATAGCAGCAGTAGTGTAGTAGTATTGATTGTAGTAGTAAAGCAATAGTAATGTAGTAGTATCGATTGTAGTAGTAGTACCAACGTAGTATTGATTGTAGTAGTGGCAATGTGGTAGTATAGTAGTATTGGTTGTAGTAGTGGTAATGTGGTAGTATAGTAGTATTGATTGCAGTAGTATAGCAATAGTAGTAATGGAGTATTGAGTGTAGTAGTAGTTGTAGTGTGGTAGTATTGCTTGTAGTAGTATAGCAGTAGTAGTGCAGTAGTATTGATTGTAGTAGTATAGTGGTAGTGTAGTAGTATAGCAGTAGTGTTGTAGTGATTGTAGTAGTAGTAGTAGTGTAGTAGTATTGATTGTAGTAGGATATCAGTAGTAATGATGTAGTATTGAGTGTAGTAGTATAGTAGTAGTGGTAGTGTAGTAGTATTGTAGTAGTGGTAGTGTGGTATTATGAGTGTAGTAGTATAACAGTAGTGTAGTAGTGGTGTAGTAGTGATTGTAGTAGTAGTAGTGTAGTAGTATTGATTGTAGTAGTAGTAGTAGTGTAGTAGTATTGTAGTAGTGGTAGTGTGGTACTATGAGTGTAGCAGTATAACAGTAGTGTAGTAGTGGTGTAGTAGTATTGATTGTAGTGGTATAGCAGTAGTGTAGTAGTATAGCAGTAGTGTAGTAGTGATTGTAGTAGTAGTAGTGTAGTAGTATTGATTGTAGTAGGATATCAGTAGTGTAGTAGTATTGATTGTAGTGGTATAGCAGTAGTGTAGTAGTATAGCAGTAGTGTAGTAGTGATTGTAGTAGTAGTAGTGTAGTAGTATTGATTGTAGTAGGATATCAGTAGTGTAGTAGTATTGATTGTAGTGGTATAGCAGTAGTGTAGTAGTATAGCAGTAGTGTAGTAGTATAGCAGTAGTGTAGTAGTATTGATTGTAGTGGTATAGCAGTAGTTACCTGTATCATACTCTTCCTCATCACCGATGCTGAACACTGGCTTCACTCCTCTGTAAGGTTTTCCAACCCGGTCACTACTGCTCACATGTCTGTTGTATAGAAAACACAAGTCAGAGAGGCCTGTTCTTCATTCCCCCTACATGACGCACGCTCAGCGACCCGCACAGCGACCCGCACAGCGACCCACACAGCCCATCTGGGATTAGTCAGGCAGCTCTGTTACTACTAGAGGAATAAGAAACCAGTTAAAACCATCTGGGATTAGTCAGGCAGCTCTGTTACTACTAGAGGAATAAGAAACCAGTTAAAACCATCTGGGATTAGTCAGGCAGCTCTGTTACTACTAGAGGAATAAGAAACCAGTTAAAACCATCTGGGATTAGTCAGGCAGCTCTGTTACTATTAGAGGAATAAGAAACCAGTTAAAACCATCTGGGATTAGTCAGGCAGCTATGTTACTACTAGAGGAATAAGAAACCAGTTAAAACCATCTGGGATTAGTCAGGCAGCTCTGTTACTACTAGAGGAATAAGAAACCAGTTAAAACCATCTGGGATTAGTCAGGCAGCTCTGTTACTATTAGAGGAATAAGAAACCAGTTAAAACCATCTGGGATTAGTCAGGCAGCTCTGTTACTACTAGAGGAATAAGAAACCAGTTAAAACCATCTGGGATTAGTCAGGCAGCTCTGTTACTATTAGAGGAATAAGAAACCAGTTAAAACCATCTGGGATTAGTCAAGCAGCTATGTTACTACTAGAGGAATAAGAAACCAGTTAAAACCATCTGGGATTAGTCAGGCAGCTCTGTTACTACTAGAGGAATAAAACACCAGTTAAAACCATCTGGGATTAGTCAGGCAGCTATGTTACTACTAGAGGAATAAGACACCAGTTAAAACCATCTGGGATTAGTCAGGCAGCTATGTTACTACTAGAGGAATAAAACACCAGTTAAAACCATCTGGGATTAGTCAGGCAGCTATGTTACTACTAGAGGAATAAGACACCAGTTAAAACCATCTGGGATTAGTCAGGCAGCTATGTTACTACTAGAGGAATAAGAAACCAGTTAAAACCATCTGGGATTAGTCAGGCAGCTCTGTTACTACTAGAGGAATAAGACACCAGTTAAAGCAGTGGTTCTACAATTACAGCGTAATTTATTAGTAGTGATATCCAGGGAAATAGAGGCACATATAGTAGATATACAGACACAGCCCTGACTATCACCTTGGAGAACAGTGAACCACACAGCCCTGACTATCACCTTGGAGAACAGTGAACCACACAGCCCTGACTATCACCTTGGAGAACAGTGAACCACACAGCCCTGACTATCACCTTGGAGAACAGTGAACCACACAGCCCTGACTATCACCTTGGAGAACAGTGAACCACACAGCCCTGACTATCACCTTGGAGAACAGTGAAATAGTATCACACACTTAAAGTGAATGTCCACGCAAACAGTGGCAAGGCAAAGATCCAAGGTCCACTGCAGACAACTCATATAGTTAGACTAGAAAGAGCAACAACAGACAGTGACCTACAGACAGTGACATAGCGACTATAGCAGGTGACACAGAGCATAGGGACTATGACAGGTGTCACAGAGCATAGGGACTATGACAGGTGTCACAGAGCATAGGGACTATGACAGGTGACACAGAGCATAGGGACTATGACAGGTGACACAGAGCATAGGGACTATGACAGGTGACACAGAGCATAGGGACTATGACAGGTGACACAGAGCATAGGGACTATAACAGGTGACACAGAGCATAGGGACTATAACAGGTGACACAGAGCATAGGGACTATAACAGGTGACACAGAGCATAGGGACTATAACAGGTGACACAGAGCATAGGGACTATAACAGGTGACACAGAGCATAGGGACTATAACAGGTGACACAGAGCATAGGGACTATAACAGGTGACACAGAGCATAGGGACTATAACAGGTGACACAGAGCATAGGGACTATAACAGGTGACACAGAGCATAGGGACTATAACAGGTGACACAGAGCATAGGGACTATAACAGGTGACACAGAGCATAGGGACTATAACAGGTGACACAGAGCATAGGGACTATAACAGGTGACACAGAGCATAGGGACTATAACAGGTGACACAGAGCATAGGGACTATAACAGGTGACACAGAGCATAGGGACTATAACAGGTGACACAGAGCATATGGACTATAACAGGTGACAGAGTGATCAGAGCAGTACTTCATCCAGGAGCCAGAGTGTGGACTGGAGACATGGTGTGAGTAAGGGATGGGAGCAGTATGTTAGGGGGGGATGCATTAGTGACCTCTGGTCCCCGGGGCAATAAGTAGGCTGCGAGGGACAGAGCAGGAATGAGACGGGGCCACAGGCACATCCTGCTGCTAGGAGAGTCTTACCGGTCAGGGACCCCCTTCTCTGGCCAGGGGAGAGTGAAAGACATTCTAGCATGGAATACACAAGGCACAATGATTAAGGGTTAAATGTAGGCACAACGAGATGTGGGGTTCAACTAAGGCACGGCGATGAGGGGTTAAACTAAGGCACGGCGAAGAGGGGTTAAACTAAGGCACGGCGAAGAGGGGTTAAACTAAGGCACGGCGAAGAGGGGTTCAACTAAGGCACGGCGAAGAGGGGTTAAACTAAGGCACGGCGAAGAGGGGTTAAACTAAGGCACGGCGAAGAGGGGTTCAACTAAGGCACGGCGAAGAGGGGTTAAACTAAGGCACGGCGAAGAGGGGTTAAACTAAGGCACGGCGAAGAGGGGTTAAACTAAGGCACGGCGAAGAGGGGTTAAACTAAGGCACGGCGAAGAGGGGTTCAACTAAGGCACGGCGAAGAGGGGTTCAACTAAGGCACGGCGAAGAGGGGTTCAACTAAGGCACGGCGAAGAGGGGTTCAACTAAGGCACGGCGAAGAGGGGTTCAACTAAGGCACGGCGAAGAGGGGTTCAACTAAGGCACGGCGAAGAGGGGTTCAACTAAGGCACGGCGAAGAGGGGTTCAACTAAGGCACGGCGAAGAGGGGTTCAACTAAGGCACGGCGAAGAGGGGTTCAACTAAGGCACGGCGAAGAGGGGTTCAACTAAGGCACGGCGAAGAGGGGTTCAACTAAGGCACGGCGAAGAGGGGTTCAACTAAGGCACGGCGAAGAGGGGTTCAACTAAGGCACGGCGAAGAGGGGTTCAACTAAGGCACGGCGATGAGGGGTTCAACTAAGGCACGGCGATGAGGGGTTCAACTAAGGCACGGCGATGAGGGGTTCAACTAAGGCACGGCGATGAGGGGTTCAACTAAGGCACGGCGATGAGGGGTTCAAACTAAGGCACGGCGAAGAGGGTTTAAACTAAGGCACGGCGATGAGGGGTTCAACTAAGGCACGGCGATGAGGGGTTCAACTAAGGCACGGCGATGAGGGGTTCAACTAAGGCACGGCGATGAGGGGTTCAACTAAGGCACGGCGATGAGGGGTTAAACTAAGGCACGGCGATGAGGGGTTAAACTAAGGCACGGCGAAGAGGGGTTCAACTAAGGCACGGCGAAGAGGGGTTAAACTAAGGCACGGCGATGAGGGGTTAAACTAAGGCACGGCGATGAGGGGTTCAACTAAGGCACGGCGATAAGGGGTTCAACTAAGGCACGGCGATGAGGGGTTCAACTAAGGCACGGCGAGATGAGGGGTTCAACTAAGGCACGGCGATGAGGGGTTCAACTAAGGCACGGCGAAGAGGGGTTCAACTAAGGCACGGCGAAGAGGGGTTCAACTAAGGCACGGCGAAGAGGGGTTCAACTAAGGCACGGCGATGAGGGGTTAAACTAAGGCACGGCGAAGAGGGGTTAAACTAAGGCACGGCGAAGAGGGGTTAAACTAAGGCACGGCGAAGAGGGGTTCAACTAAGGCACGGCGAGATGAGGGGTTCAACTAAGGCACGGCGATGAGGGGTTCAACTAAGGCACGGTGAAGAGGGGTTCAACTAAGGCACGGCGAAGAGGGGTTCAACTAAGGCATAGATTAATATCAAATGTACTAAATTAATAAAAGATCATTAATAATGATTTAATAAAATTGAATTACAGGAGTGGAGTCCATCATTATTCCCTTAGATAAATAAATAATACAAATTATTCAAAGGAGAGATGAGTCCTGAGCATGGAAGGACAGGATCTTACCTGTCCACAGGTGTAGCCGTGTTCTCCATAAAGCTTATCATCTTCTCCTTCGCTATGACAGACTTGGACTTGAGGGCAAAGGTCATCTTGTTGACCAGAGACTTGACTCCTTTATCCCCTGTGGTGCTCAGCAACTCTCCCTGTTGTGGGGAGAGAGATCACTATGTCACCAGGACATATACAGGATACTACCCTCCACAACACTATGTCACCAGGACATATACAGGATACTACCCTCCACTACACTATGTCACCAGGACATATACAGGATACTACCCTCCACAACACTATGTCACCAGGACATATACAGGATACTACCCTCCTCAACACTATGTCACCAGGACATATACAGGATACTACCCTCCACAACACTATGTCACCAGGACATATACAGGATACTACCCTCTACAACATAACCTTCACTATGTCACCAGGACATATACAGGATACTACCCTCTACAACACTATGTCACCAGGACACATACGGGATGCTACCCTCTACAACATAACCTTCACTATGTCACCAGGACATATACAGGATACTACCCTCTACAACACTATGTCACCAGGACATATACAGGATACTACCCTCCACAACACTATGTCACCAGGACATATACAGGATACTACCCTCCACTACACTATGTCACCAGGACATATACAGGATACTACCCTCCACTACACTATGTCACCAGGACATATACAGGATACTACCCTCCACAACACTATGTCACCAGGACATATACAGGATACTACCCTCCACAACACTATGTCACCAGGACATATACAGGATACTACCCTCCACAACATGACCTTCACTATGTCACCAGGACATATACAGGATACTACCCTCTACAACATAACCTTCACTATGTCACCAGGACATATACAGGATACTACCCTCTACTACATAACCTTCACTATGTCACCAGGACATATACAGGATGCTTCCCTCTACAACATAACCTTCACTATGTCACCAGGACATATACAGGATACTACCCTCCACAACACTATGTCACCAGGACATATACAGGATGCTTCCCTCTACAACATAACCTTCACTATGTCACCAGGACATATACAGGATACTACCCTCCACAACACTATGTCACCAGGACATATACAGGATACTACCCTCCACAACATAACCTTCACTATGTCACCAGGACACATACAATATACTACCCTCCACAACATAACCTTCACTATGTCACCAGGACATATACAGGATACTACCCTCTACAACATAACATTCACTATGTCACCAGGACATATACAGGATACTACCCTCCACAACACTATGTCAACAGGACATATACAGGATACTACCCTCCACAACACTATGTCACCAGGACATATACAGGATACTACCCTCCACAACACTATGTCACCAGGACATATACAGGATACTACCCTCTACAACATGACCTTCACTATGTCACCAGGACAAATACAGGATACTACCCTCCACAACACTATGTCACCAGGACATATACAGGATACTACCCTCCACAACACTATGTCACCAGGACATATACAGGATACTACCCTCCACAACACTATGTCACCAGGACATATACAGGATACTACCCTCCACAACACTATGTCACCAGGACATATACAGGATACTACCCTCCACAACATAACCTTCACTATGTCACCAGGACGTATACAGGATACTACCCTCCCCAACACTATGTCACCAGGACATATACAGGATACTACCCTCCACAACACTATGTCACCAGGACATATACAATATACTACCCTCCACAACACTATGTCACCAGGACATATACAGGATACTACCCTCCACAACACTATGTCACCAGGACATATACAGGATACTACCCTCCACAACACTATGTCACCAGGACATATACAGGATACTACCCTCCACAACATAACCTTCACTATGTCACCAGGACATATAGAGGATACTACCCTCCACAACACTATGTCCCCAGGACATATACAGGATACTACCCTCCACAACACTATGTCACCAGGACATATACAGGATACTACCCTCCACAACATAACCTTCACTATGTCACCAGGACATATACAGGATACTACCCTCCACAACACTATGTCACCAGGACATATACAGGATACTACCCTCTACAACATAACCTTCACTATGTCACCAGGACATATACAGGATACTACCCTCCACAACACTATGTCACCAGGACATATACAGGATACTACCCTCCACAACATAACCTTCACTATGTCACCAGGACATATACAGGATACTACCCTCCACTACACTATGTCACCAGGACATATACAGGATACTACCCTCCACAACACTATGTCACCAGGACATATACAGGATACTACCCTCCACAACATAACCTTCACTATGTCACCAGGACATATGCAGGATACTACCCTCCACAACATAACCTTCACTATGTCACCAGGACATATACAGGATACTACCCTCCACAACACTATGTCACCAGGACATATACAGGATACTACCCTCCACAACATAACCTTCACTATGTCACCAGGACATATACAGGATACTACCCTCCACAACACTATGTCACCAGGACACATACAGGATACTACCCTCCACAACACTATGTCACCAGGACATATACAGGATACTACCCTCCACAACATAACCTTCACTATGTCACCAGGACATATACAGGATACTACCCTCCACAAAACTATGTCACCAGGACATATACAGGATACTACCCTCCACAACACTATGTCACCAGGACATATACAGGATACTACCCTCCACTACACTATGTCACCAGGACATATACAGGATACTACCCTCCACAACACTATGTCACCAGGACATATACAGGATACTACCCTCCACAACACTATGTCACCAGGACATATACAGGATACTACCCTCCACAACACTGTCACCAGGACATATACAGGATACTACCCTCCACAACACTATGTCACCAGGACATATACAGGATACTACCCTCCACAACACTATGTCACCAGGACATATACAGGATACTACCCTCCACAACATGACCTTCACTATGTCACCAGGACAGTCATCAGACTGCTGTGGAGGAGAGGGAGAGGGGGATGGAGGAGAGGACCAGAGTGATGGAGGAGAGGGAGAGGGGGATGGAGGAGAGGACCAGAGTGATGGAGGAGAGGGAGAGGGGGATGGAGGAGAGGACCAGAGTGATGGAGGAGAGGGAGAGGGGGATGGAGGAGAGGACCAGAGTGATGGAGGAGAGGGAGAGGGGGATGGAGGAGAGGACCAGAGTGATGGAGGAGAGGGAGAGGGGGATGGAGGAGAGGACCAGAGTGATGGAGGAGAGGGAGAGGGGGATGGAGGAGAGGACCAGAGTGATGGAGAAGAGGGAGAGGGGGTTGGAGGAGAGGACCAGAGTGATGGAGGAGAGGGAGAGGGGGATGGAGGAGAGGACCAGAGTGATGGAGGAGAGGGAGAGGGGGATGGAGGAGAGGACCAGAGTGATGGAGGAGAGGGAGAGGGGGATGGAGGAGAGGGTGAGGGGGATGGAGGAGAGGGTGAGGGGGATGGAGGAGAGGGTGAGGGGGATGGAGGAGAGGGTGAGGGGGATGGAGGAGAAGATCAGACTGCTGGAGGAGAGGGAGAGGGGGATGGAGGAGAGGGTGAGGGGGATGGAGGAGAGGATGAGGGGGATGGAGGAGAGGACCAGAGTGCTGGAGGAGAGGGTGAGGGGGATGGAGGAGAGGACCAGACTGCTGGAGGAGAGGATGAGGGGGATGGAGGAGAGGGTGAGGGGGATGGAGGAGAGGATAAGACTGCTGGAGGAGAGGGTGAGGGGGGTGGAGGAGAGGACCAGAGTGCTGGAGGAGAGGATGATGGGGATAGAGGAGAGGGTGAGGGGAATGGAGGAAAGGACCAGAGTGCTGGAGGAGAGGATGAGAGGATAATTCTCCCTTGACAGTAGCTACTATGACTAGCTCCAGTGTAATTCTCCCTTGACAGTAGCTACTATGACGAGCTCCAGTGTAATTCTCCCTTGACAGTGGCTACTATGACGAGCTCCAGTGTAATTCTCCCTTGACAGTAGCTACTATGACGAGCTCCAGTGTAATTCTCCCTTGACAGTGGCTACTATGACGAGCTCCAGTGTAATTCTCCCTTGACAGTAGCTACTATGACGAGCTCCAGTGTAATTCTCCCTTGACAGTAGCTACTATGACGAGCTCCAGTGTAATTCTCCCTTGACAGTAGCTACTATGACTAGCTCCAGTGTAATTCTCCCTTGACAGTGGCTACTATGACTAGCTCCAGTGTAATTCTCCCTTGACAGTAGCTACTATGACTAGCTCCAGTGTAATTCTCCCTTGGCAGTAGCTACTCTGACTAGCTCCAGTGTAATTCTCCCTTGACAGTAGCTACTATGACGAGCTCCAGTGTAATTCTCCCTTGACAGTAGCTACTATGACTAGCTCCAGTGTAATTCTCCCTTGGCAGTAGCTACTATGACTAGCTCCAGTGTAATTCTCCCTTGACAGTGGCTACTATGACTAGCTACAGTGTAATTCTCCCTTGACAGTAGCTACTATGACTAGCTCCAGTGTAATTCTCCCTTGACAGTAGCTACTATGACGAGCTCCAGTGAACTCACTTCAGCTGATCCAGAGGTGCTGACTATCCAGTGGACATAGTTGTCTGGTCCCTCCACATTGATGTCTGTTAGGTGCTGCTGCAGGGCTGGACAACACGACAGGATAGACATGGGTTCATTTGGGTTTGCACCCATCAAGACAACATTTATTTATTTCTATTACATTTATTTCTATGAATTGTTTAAAATATTACAAATAAACACTCACCCATAAAACCACCTTTTGCGATACTGACGTATTCTTTGTTTTTCTGTGAGAGAAAACCCCTCGTTAGCACTGACCGACTGGTTGAATTATAACAAACAGGGTCTCATTGTAATAAAACAAAAAGGGTCATTTAAAAAAGGTTGAATTGAAATAACAGGCAACTAGTGCCCAACAAGATGTAATAGCACTGTCCTACCTGTAGGAAGTGTGCCAGCACCATGTTCATGTACATGTCCTCCTCCTCCCTCCCTGAACCCATGAAGCAGAGGTGTTCTCCACTGGCGATGGAGCCAGACTCTAGACTCTGTTTCTGGGCCTCCAGGAGGGACTTCACCGATAGGCTGAACTCTGACGGGTTCTGCAGCATCTAGAGACATACAGCAACAGATGAAAGGTTAAGCACATATTTGTGCACATATAGAGTGTGCACACTTTGACCAGAGCCCTATTCCCTATATAGTGTGCACTACTTTTGACCAGAGCCTTATTCCCTATATAGTGTGCACTACTTTTGACCAGAGCCCATATAGTGCACTATATAGGGAATAGGGTGCCATTTTGACAGAGTAAGACCACACAGAGAGAGGGAGAGCGACAGAAAGTAAGTCAACTATCCCCTAAAAGCCGACTTATAACCTACGGAGACGGCCGATTTATACCCTACGGAGGAGACGGACGATTTGTACCCTACGGAGGAGACGGACGATTTATACCCTACGAAGAGAGACGATTTATACCCTACGGAGGAGACGGATGATTTATACCCTACGGAGGAGACGGACGATTTATACCCTACGGAGGAGACGGACGATTTACACCCTACGGAGGAGACGGACGATTTACACCCTACGGAGGAGACGGACGATTTACACCCTACGGAGGAGACGGACGATTTACACCCTACGGAGGAGACGGACGATTTACACCCTACGGAGGAGACGGACGATTTATACCCTACGGAGGAGACGGACGATTTATACCCTACGGAGGAGACGATTTATACCCTACGGAGGAGACGGACGATTTATACCCTACGGAGGAGACGGACGATTTGTACCCTACGGAGGAGACGGACGATTTATACCCTACGGAGAGAGACGATTTATACCCTACGGAGGAGACGGACGATTTACACCCTACGGAGGAGACGGACGATTTACACCCTACGGAGGAGACGGACGATTTACACCCTACGGAGGAGACGGACGATTTACACCCTACGGAGGAGACGGACGATTTACACCCTACGGAGGAGACGGACGATTTACACCCTACGGAGGAGACGGACGATTTACACCCTACGGAGGAGACGGACGATTTACACCCTACGGAGGAGACGGACGATTTACACCCTACGGAGGAGACGGACGATTTATACCCTACGGAGGAGACGGACGATTTATACCCTACGGAGGAGACGGACGATTTATACCCTACGGAGGAGACGGACGATTTATACCCTACGGAGGAGACGGACGATTTATACCCTACGGAGGAGACGGACGATTTATACCCTACGGAGGAGACGGACGATTTATACCCTACGGAGGAGACGGACGATTTATACCCTACGGAGGAGACGATTTATACCCTACGGAGGAGACGGACGATTTATACCCTACGGAGGAGACGGACGATTTATACCCTACGGAGGAGACGGACGATTTATACCCTACGGAGGAGACGGACGATTTATACCCTACGGAGGAGACGATTTATACCCTACGGAGGAGACGGCCGATTTATACCCTACGGAGGAGACGGCCGATTTATACCCTACGGAGGAGACGGCCGATTTATACCCTACGGAGGAGACGGCCGATTTATACCCTACGGAGGAGATGGCCGATTTATACCCTACGGAGGAGACGGCCGATTTATACCCTACGGAGGAGATGGACGATTTATACCCTACGGAGGAGACGGATGATTTATACCCTACGGAGGAGACGGCCGATTTATACCCTACGGAGGAGACGGCCGATTTATACCCTACGGAGGAGACGGCCGATTTATACCCTACGGAGGAGACGGCCGATTTATACCCTACGGAGGAGATGGCCGATTTATACCCTACGGAGGAGACGGATGATTTATACCCTACAGAGGAGACGGACGATTTATACCCTACGGAGGAGACTGACGGGTGAGTTGAGCAATATATCCTCAATTAGCCGTGCTAGCTAGCTTCTTTACATCGATTTGATGCAGTCAAGATACTACCAGACAAGATGATGGAAAACCAGCAACAAGTCTGCATTTCACTACACTCGCATTAACACCTGCCAACCATGTGTATGTGACAAATACATTTGATTTGGTCTAATTCGCACGAGTCGGTTTGGCTACTTTCCCCGTCTCGGGTCGGACACACGAGCCCCTCCCCCACCCGTGCTGAAAAAAAAGAGTGTACCACACAAGCAAGACGGCGCCGGAGAAGAAGGCAAGACGGCGCCGGAGAAGAAGGCAAGACGGCGCCGGAGAAGAAGGCAAGACGGCGCCGGAGAAGATGGCTGACGGCGCCGGAGAAGATGGCTGACGGCGCCGGAGAGGAAGGCAAGACGGCGCCGGAGAAGATGGCTGACGGCGCCGGAGAAGAAGGCTGACGGCGCCGGAGAGGAAGGCTGACGGCGCCGGAGAAGAAGGCTGACGGCGCCGGAGAAGAAGGCTGACGGCGCCGGAGAAGATGGCTGACGGCGCCGGAGAAGAAGGCTGACGGCGCCGGAGAAGATGGCTGACGTTTTACGAGCTCTTAACCGATTGTGTTTTTATGTTCGTATTTTTGCAACTTATTTTTTTACTTATTTTGTACATAGTGTTGCTGCTACCGTCTCTTATGACCAAAAATAACGTCTGGAACGTCTGGAAAAGCAATGACTCACCACGGACTGGCAGAAGCTTTTTTTTCTTCCCTTTAACGAGTCCGACGTGAACCACATACTGCTTTCCCGGGAACAGGCCCAAATCCCCAACATTTGCGTCAAGAGACAATTTAGAAAAAGAGGACGGGCGATCCAATAACCCCCCCCCCCCTACGAGGAAGATTAAACTACCAACGGGACATTAAAAACTGTAATATCTTCTGCTTCACGGAGTCGTGGCTGAACGACGACATTATCAACATACAGCTGGTTGGTTATACGCTGCACCGGCAGGCTGTGACACTATCAACATACAGCTGGTTGGTTATACGCTGCACCGGCAGGATAGAACAGCGGACTCTGGTAAGACAAGGGGTGGCTGGTTATACGCTGCACCGGCAGGATGGAACAGCAGCCTCTGGTAAGACAAGGGGTGGCTGGTTATACGCTGCACCGGCAGGATAGAACAGCAGCCTCTGGTAAGACAAGGGGTGGCTGGTTATACGCTGCACCGGCAGGATAGAACAGCAGCCTCTGGTAAGACAAGGGGTGGCTGGTTATACGCTGTATCGGCAGGATGGAACAGCAGCCTCTGGTAAGACAAGGGGTGGCTGGTTATACGCTGTATCGGCAGGATGGAACAGCGGCCTCTGGTAAGACAAGGGCTGGCTGGTTATACGCTGCACCGGCAGGATGGAACAGCGGACTCTGGTAAGACAAGGGGTGGCTGGTTATACGATGTATCGGCAGGATGGAACAGCGGACTCTGGTAAGACAAGGGGTGGCTGGTTATACGCTGCACCGGCAGGATGGAACAGCGGACTCTGGTAAGACAAGGGGTGGCTGGTTATACGCTGCACCGGCAGGATGGAACAGCGGACTCTGGTAAGACAAGGGGTGGCTGGTTATACGATGTATCGGCAGGATGGAACAGCGGACTCTGGTAAGACAAGGGGTGGCTGGTTATACGCTGCACCGGCAGGATGGAACAGCGGACTCTGGTAAGACAAGGGGTGGCTGGTTATACGCTGCACCGGCAGGATGGAACAGCGGACTCTGGTAAGACAAGGGGTGGCTGGTTATACGCTGCACCGGCAGGATGGAACAGCGGACTCTGGTAAGACAAGGGGTGGCTGGTTATACGCTGCACCGGCAGGATGGAACAGCGGACTCTGGTAAGACAAGGGGTGGCTGGTTATACGCTGTACCGGCAGGATGGAACAGCGGACTCTGGTAAGACAAGGGGTGGCTGGTTATACGCTGCACCGGCAGGATGGAACAGCGGACTCTGGTAAGACAAGGGGTGGCTGGTTATACGCTGCACCGGCAGGATGGAACAGCAGCCTCTGGTAAGACAAGGGGTGGCTGGTTATACACTGTATCGGCAGGATGGAACAGCGGACTCTGGTAAGACAAGGGGTGGCTGGTTATACGCTGCACCGGCAGGATGGAACAGCGGACTCTGGTAAGACAAGGGGTGGCTGGTTATACGCTGCACCGGCAGGATGGAACAGCGGACTCTGGTAAGACAAGGGGTGGCTGGTTATACGCTGCACCGGCAGGATGGAACAGCGGACTCTGGTAAGACAAGGGGTGGCTGGTTATACGCTGCACCGGCAGGATAGAACAGCGGACTCTGGTAAGACAAGGGGTGGCTGGTTATACGCTGCACCGGCAGGATAGAACAGCGGACTCTGGTAAGACAAGGGGTGGCTGGTTATACGCTGCACCGGCAGGATGGAACAGCGGCCTCTGGTAAGACAAGGGGTGGCTGGTTATACGCTGCACCGGCAGGATGGAACAGCAGCCTCTGGTAAGACAAGGGGTGGCTGGTTATACGCTGCACCGGCAGGATGGAACAGCAGCCTCTGGTAAGACAAGGGGTGGCTGGTTATACACTGTATCGGCAGGATGGAACAGCGGACTCTGGTAAGACAAGGGGTGGCTGGTTATACACTGTATCGGCAGGATGGAACAGCGGACTCTGGTAAGACAAGGGGTGGTGGACTATGCTTATATGTAAACAACAGCTGGTGCACAATATCACAGGAAGTCTCGAGGTTTTGATTGCCTGAGGTAGAGTATCTCATGATAAGATGTAGACCACACTATCTACTGTACATACCCCAACCAGAAGCCATGGTTTACAGGCAACATCCACACTGAGCTAAAGGCTAGAGCTTATAAGAAATCCTGCTATGCCCTCAGACGAATCATCAAACAGGCAAAGTGTCAAAACAGGAAGGACTAATACGAATCGTACTACAGCGGCTCTGACGCTCGTCGGATGTGGCAGGGCTTGCAAACCATTACAGACTACAAAGGGAAGCACAGCCGCAAGCTGCCCAGTGACACGAGCCTACCAGACGAGCTAAACTACTTCTATGATTACTTTGAGGCAAATAACATAAAAACAAATAACATGTATGAGAGCACCAGCTGTTCCAGACGACTGTGTGATCACACTCTCCGTAGCCGATGTGAGAAAGACCTTTAAACAGGTCAACAAACATTCACAAGGCCGCAGGGCCAGACGGATTGCCAGGACGTGTACTGCGAGCATGTGCTGACCAACTGGCAAGTGTCTTCACTGACATTTTCAACCTCTCCCTGTCCGAGTCTGTAATACCAACATGTTTCAAGCAGACCACCATAGTCCCTGTGCCCAAGAACACCAAGGTAACCTGCCTAAATGACTACCGACCCGTAGCACTCACGTCTGTAGCCATGAAGTGCTTTGAAAGGCTGGTCATGGCTCACATCAACACCATTATCCCGGAAACCCTAAACCCACTCCAAGTTGCATACCGCCCCAACAGATCCACAGATGATGCAATCACTATTGCGCTCCACACTGCCCTTTCCCACCTGGACAAAAGGAACACCTATGTGAGAATGCTGTTCATTGACTACAGCTCAGCGTTCAACACAATAGTGCTCTCAAAGCTCATCACTAAGCTAAGGACCCTGGGACTAAACACCTCCCTCTGCAACTGGATCCTGGACTTCCTGACGGACCACCCCCAGGTGGTGAGGGTAGGTAACAACACATCCACTACGCTGATCCTCAACATGGGGGCCCCTCAGGGGTGCGTGCTCAGTCCCCTCCTGTACTCCCTGTTCACCCACGACTGCATGGCCAAGCACGACTCCAACACCATCATTAAGTTTGCTGACGACACAACAGTGGTAGGCCTGATCACCGACAACGATGAGACAGCCTATAAGGAAGAGGTCAGAGACCTGCCCATGTGGTGCCAGCACAACAACCTCTCCCTCAACGTGATCAAGACAAAGGAGATGATCGTGGACTACAGGAAAAGGAGGACCGAGCACGCCCGCATTCTAATTAACGGGGCTGATCAAATGGCTACCCAGACTATTTGCATTGCCACCCCCACCACCCTCTTCTACGCTGCTGCTACTCTCTGTTATCATCTATGCATAGTCACTTTAATAACTCTACCTACATGTACATATTACCTCGATACCGGTGGCCCCGCACATTGACTCAGTAATGGTACCTCCTGTATATAGTCTCCACATTGACTCTGTACCGTAACACCCTGTATATAGCCTCCACATTGACTCTGTACCGGTACCCCCTGTATATAGCATCCACATTGACTCTGTACCAGTACCCCCTGTATATAGCCTCCACATTGACTCTGTACCGGTATCCCCTGTATATAGCCTCCACATTGACTCTGTACCGGTACCTCCTGTATATAGCCTCCACATTGACTCTGTACCGGTACCTCCTGTATATAGCCTCCACATTGACTCTGTACCGGTACCCCCTGTATATAGCATCCACATTGACTCTGTACCAGTACCCCCTGTATATAGCCTCCACATTGACTCTGTACCGGTATCCCCTGTATATAGCCTCCACATTGACTCTGTACCGTTACCCCCTGTATATAGCCTCCACATTGACTCTGTACCGTAATACCCTGTATATAGCCTCCACATTGACTCTGTACCGGTACCCCCTGTATATAGCCTCCACATTGACTCTGTACCAGTACCCCCTGTATATAGCCTCCACATTGACTCTGTACCGGTACCTCCTGTATATAGCCTCCACATTGACTCTGTACCGGTACCCCCTGTATATAGCCTCCACATTGACTCTGTACCGGTACCTCCTGTATATAGCCTCCACATTGACTCTGTACCGTAATACCCTGTATATAGCCTCCACATTGACTCTGTACCAGTACCCCCTGTATATAGCCTCCACATTGACTCTGTACCGGTACCCCCTGTATATAGCCTCCACATTGACTCTGTACCGGTACCCCCTGTATATAGCCTCCACATTGACTCTGTACCGGTACCCCCTGTGTATAGCCTGCACATTGACTCTGTACCGGTACCCCCTGTATATAGCCTCCACATTGACTCTGTACCGGTACCCCCTGTATATAGCCTCCACATTGACTCTGTACCGGTACCTCCTGTATATAGCCTCCACATTGACTCTGTACCGGTACCCCCTGTATATAGCCTCCACATTGACTCTGTACCGGTACCCCCTGTATATAGCCTCCACATTGAGTCTGTACCGGTACCCCCTGTATATAGTCTCCACATTGACTCTGTACCGGTACCTCCTGTATATAGCCTCCACATTGACTCTGTACCGGTACCCCCTGTATATAGCCTCCACATTGACTCTGTACCTTAATACCCTGTATATAGCCTCCACATTGACTCTGTACCGGTACCCCCTGTATATAGCCTCCACATTGACTCTGTACCAGTACACCCTGTATATAGCCTCCACATTGACTCTGTACCTTAATACCCTGTATATAGCCTCCACATTGACTCTGTACCGGTACCCCCTGTATATAGCCTCCACATTGACTCTGTACTGGTACCTCCTGTATATAGCCTCCACATTGACTCTGTACCGGTACCCCCTGTATAGAGCCTCCACATTGACTCTTTACCTGTACCCCCTGTATATAGCCTCCACATTGACTCTGTACCGGTACACCCTGTATATAGCCTCCACATTGACTCTGTACCGGTACCCCCTGTATATAGCCTCCACATTGACTCTGTACCGGTACACCCTGTATAGAGCCTCCACATTGACTCTGTACCGTAACACCCTGTATATAGCCTCCACATTGACTCTGTACCGTTAACCCCTTGTATATTGCCAAACTATTGTTATTTACTTCTGCTCTTTAATTATTTGTTATTCTTATCTCTTACTTTTTGCTGTTGTTGGTAATTTTTTTAAACTGCACTGTTGGTTAAAACTTCTTGTCAATATGGGGGCGCTGTTTTCACTTTGTAAAAATTCGTTCCCAAATTAAACTGCCTCATACTCAATTCTTGCTTGTACAATATGCATATTATTATTACTTTTGGATAGAAAACACTCTCTAGTTTCTAAAACCGTTTGAATTATATCTGTGAGTAAAACAGAATTCAAGTTGGAGCAAACTTCCTGTCAGGAAGTGAGAAATCTGAAATCGGGCACTCTGTTCTAGGGTCAGTTTATTAATTTGCATGTATTCTATTGGTCGACATGCACTGCATACGCCTTCCCCTAGATGTCAGCAAGCAGTGAGAATTGGAATGGAGTTGCTAGGCAGATCTGAGGCCATATAAGGGCTCTTGGAACCGGGGGTGCACTCTTTTCAACGTTCGCCATGACGCGAGACAGACCTCAGGATGGCATTCTGGAAAGCTCTCGTTATAGGCCTTAGATATATCCGGCTCTGATTTTATTCGATATAGGTGTTAAAAACGTCATAATGTAGTTATTTTAAACCGAGTTATATCAGTTTATATCAGTATATTGCGATTTTCGGTATTTTATTTGTGCTGCGTTATGGTGAGTTGGGCACGTCTTCGCCACATGGCTAATGTTTACTGCTAATTCCAAAGTTGAAGGCGACAATCTACAACCGAGCAACGATTCTTCTGGACAAAGGACAACTTGCCCAAGATTCTGATGGGAGCTCATCAAAAAGTAAGAACTATTTATGATGTTAATTCGTTGTTCTGTTGAAAAATGTTGACCTACTATTCCGCCATTAATTTCGGTGCGGTCTCGCTTTAACGCACGCTGTATGTCGTAGTAACGTTAATTTTAAAAATCTAACACAGCGGCTGCATTAAGAACTAATGTATCTTTCATTTGCTGTCCAACCTGTATTTTTTAGTCAAGTTAATGATTAGTTATTGATTAGATTAGGTGCCTCTCCCAAGATTTCTCCCGACATTTTCTTTGCAGCTTGGCTACTATTCTCATTGTATAACCACGATTTGTGCCGCTAAATATGCACATTTTCGAACAAACAATATATGTATTGTGTAATATGATGTTATAGGACTGTCATCTGATGAAGTTTTGAGAAGGTTAGTGAAAAATGTAATATCTTTTGCTGGTTTATTCGCTATCGCTAACGTGCATGAATCAATGTTGCTGTGTGGTTGGCTATTGTAGTAAGCTAATATAATACTAAATTGTGTTTTCGCTGTAAAACACTTAAAGAATCTGAAATATTGGCTGGATTCACAAGATCTTTGTCTTTCATTTGCTGTATGCTGTGTATTTTTCATAAATGTTTTATGATGAATATTTAGGTAATTCACGTTGCTCACTGTAGATATTCTAGTTGCTTTGGTGAGAGTTGTGATGGTGGCTGCAATGTAAAACTATGATTTATACCTGAAATATGCACATTTTTCGAACAAAACATATGCTATACAATAAATATGTTATCAGACTGTCATATGATGAAGTTGTTTCTTGGTTAGTGACTATTTATATCTTTATTTGGTCGAATTTGTGATAGCTACCTATGCAGGAATAAAATGGTGGGAAAAAAAAGTTGTGTCTTTTGCTATGGTGGTTAGCTAATAGAAATACATATTGTGTCTTCCCTGTAAAACATTTTAAAAATCAGAAATGATGGCTGGATTCACAAGATGTGTATCTTTCATTTGGTGTCTTGGACTTGTGATTTCATGAACATTTTATTATATGATATCCCTGTGGCCGATTCTCCTCCACCGTCCCCCCTCCCCTCCACCGTCCCCATTCTCCTCCACCGTCCCCCCTCCCCATTCTCCTCCACCGTCCCCATTCTCCTCCACCGTCCCCATTCTCCTCCACCGTCCCCATTCTCCTCCACCGTCCCCATTCTCCTCCACCGTCCCCATTCTCCTCCACCGTCCCCATTCTCCTCCACCGTCCCCCCTCCCCATTCTCCTCCACCGTCCCCCCTCCCCATTCTCCTCCACCGTCCCCCCTCCCCATTCTCCTCCACCGTCCCCCCTCCCCATTCTCCTCCACCGTCCCCCCTCCCCATTCTCCTCCACCGTCCCCCCTCCCCATTCTCCTCCACCGTCCCCCCTCCCCATTCTCCTCTACCATCCCCCCTCCCCATTCTCCAGTCCCTAGTCTCCTCTACACCCCCCCCTCCCCCAAGGTCTCACCAAGTCTGAGTCCAGGTGGAAGGCAGTAGAGAGGTGTCCAGCGTTGTACTGCTCAGCAGGTCGACAGTCCACCACAAAAAACCGAACCCCTTCCTGGGACAGGTCGATAGAGACATTTCTATTACATGTAGTAGGAATATCAAAGTAATTCGTTGTTTGGTTATTGTTACTAAAATGCTACATTAATTAGCCATTTGATTTTCAACTAACATTTTCAGTCCAACTAAAACTGTCACTACAGTAACATGTTGACTGAATATGAAAACCCTTGTTGAACGCACCTCATGGGTGCTGTTACTCACAGGCTGCAGCTGATTGGCTTGCAGGATCTCAGGGACAGACACAGGGAGACAGAGAGCCTGACTCAGATCCATGTCTTCCTCCTTCAGTGCCACCAGGCTGGACCCAAACAAGTTCTGGTTCTCCTACAGACACAGAGAGAGAGAGAGAGAGTCAGAGTCTGGTTCTCCTACAGACACAGAGAGAGAGTCAGAGTCTGGTTCTCCTACTCACAGAGAGAGTCAGAGTCTGGTTCTCCTACAGACAGAGAGAGTCAGAGTCTGGTTCTCCTACAGACAGAGAGAGTCAGAGTCTGGTTCTCCTACAGACAGAGAGAGTCAGAGTCTGGTTCTCCTACAGACAGAGAGAGAGAGTCAGAGTCTGTTTCTCCTACACACAGAGAGAGAGAGAGAGAGTCAGAGTCTGGTTCTCCTACAGACAGAGAGAGAGTCAGTCTGGTTCTCCTACAGACAGAGAGAGAGTCAGAGTCCGGTTCTCCTACAGACAGAGAGAGTCAGAGTCTGGTTCTCCTACAGACAGAGAGAGTCAGAGTCTGGTTCTCCTACAGACAGAGAGAGTCAGAGTCTGGTTCTCCTACAGACAGAGAGAGAGTCAGTCTGGTTCTCCTACAGACAGAGAGAGAGTCAGTCTGGTTCTCCTACAGACAGAGAGAGAGTCAGTCTGGTTCTCCTACAGACAGAGAGAGAGTCAGAGTCTGGTTCTCCTACAGACACAGAGAGAGAGAGAGAGTCAAGAGTCTGGTTCTCCTACAGACAGAGAGAATCAGAGTCCGGTTCTCCTACAGACAGAGAGAGTCAAGAGTCTGGTTCTCCTACAGACAGAGAGAGTCAGAGTCTGGTTCTCCTACAGACAGAGAGAGAGAGAGAGAGAGAGAGAGTCAGAGTCTGGTTCTCCTACAGACAGAGAGAGTCAGAGTCTGGTTCTCCTACAGACAGAGAGAGAGAGAGAGAGAGAGTCAGAGTCTGGTTCTCCTACAGACAGAGTCAGAGTCTGGTTCTCCTACAGACAGAGAGAGAGAGAGAGAGAGTCAGAGTCTGGTTCTCCTACAGACAGAGTCAGAGTCTGGTTCTCCTACAGACAGAGAGAGTCAGAGTCTGGTTCTCCTACAGACAGAGAGAGAGAGAGAGAGAGTCAGAGTCTGGTTCTCCTACAGACAGAGTCAGAGTCTGGTTCTCCTACACACAGAGAGAGTCAGAGTCTGGTTCTCCTACACACAGAGAGAGTCAGAGTCTGGTTCTCCTACACACAGAGAGAGTCAGAGTCTGGTTCTCCTACAGACAGAGAGAGAGAGAGTCAGAGTCTGGTTCTCCTACAGACAGAGTCAGAGTCTGGTTCTCCTACAGACAGAGAGAGTCAGAGTCTGGTTCTCCTACACACAGAGAGAGTCAGAGTCTGGTTCTCCTACACACAGAGAGAGTCAGAGTCTGGTTCTCCTACACACAGAGAGAGTCAGAGTCTGGTTCTCCTACAGACAGAGAGAGTCAGAGTCTGGTTCTCCTACAGACAGAGAGAGAGTCAGAGTCTGGTTCTCCTACAGACAGAGAGAGAGTCAGAGTCCGGTTCTCCTACAGACAGAGAGAGTCAGAGTCTGGTTCTCCTACAGACAGAGAGAGTCAGAGTCTGGTTCTCCTACAGACAGAGAGAGTCAGAGTCTGGTTCTCCTACAGACAGAGAGAGTCAGAGTCTGGTTCTCCTACAGACACAGAGAGAGTCAGAGTCTGGTTCTCCTACAGACACAGAGAGAGAGAGTCAGAGTCTGGTTCTCCTACAGACAGAGAGAGTCAGAGTCTGGTTCTCCTACTCACAGAGAGACATACAGCGACATACATTATGAAAGCTAGCAACTTAACATGGCCCACTGAAGAGAATTAAAACAGTTCAGAGAAATGTAAAAGGTATTCTCCAAGAAAAAACATTTGTCAAGCTTCTTCTTCCCTCACAAAACTGCCACTCACTGCAGGGGCAGCAACTTCCGTTATATTGAACAGAGCTCCATGCAACTGGATCCTGGACTTCCTGGCGGGCCGCCCCCAGGTGGTGAAGGTAGGTAACAACACATCCACCACACTGATCCTCAACATGGGGCCCCTCAGGAGTGCGTGCTCAGGCCCCTCCTGTACTTCCTGTTCACTCATGACTGCAATGGTAGGCCTGATCACCGACAACGATGAGACAGCCTATAGGGAGGAGGTCAGAGACCTGGCAGTGTGGTGCCAGGACAACAACCTCTCCCTCAACGTGAGCAAGACAAAGGAGCTGATCGTGGACTACAGGAAAAGGAGGGCTGAACAGGCCCCCATTAACATCGACGGGGCTGTAGTGGAGCGGGTCGAGAGTTTCAAATTCCTTGGTGTCCACATCA
This sequence comes from Salvelinus fontinalis, assembly GCF_029448725.1. Taxonomy (NCBI): domain Eukaryota; kingdom Metazoa; phylum Chordata; class Actinopteri; order Salmoniformes; family Salmonidae; genus Salvelinus; species Salvelinus fontinalis. The sequence goes on from NC_074676.1 coordinate 59,427,646, forward strand.
CCAACAAACTATCATGGTCCAAACACACCAAGACAGTTGTGAAGAGGGCACGACAACACCTATTCACCCTCAGGAGACCGAAAAGATTTGACATGGGTCCTCAGATCCTCAAAAGGTTCTACAGCTACACCAGCGAGAGCATCCTGACTGGTTGCATCACTGCTTGGTAGTGCAACTGCTAGGGATCTGACCGCAAGGCGCTACAGAGTGTAGTATGTTCAGCCCAGTACATCACTGGGGCCAAGCTTCCTGCCATCCTGGACCTCTATACCAGGGGGTGTCAGAGGAAGGCCCAAAGAATTGTTAAAGACTCCAGTCACCCAAGTCATAGACTGTTCACATTGACTCTGTACCGGTACCCCCTGTATATAGTCTCGTTATTGTTATTTTGTGTTACTACATAAAGTCAACAAAAAAAATACAAAGTATTTTCTTCACTCTATATTCTTAAAACTGCATTGTTGGTTTAAGGGCTTGTAAGTAAACATTTCACAGTAAGGTATTCCTCCCCATGTCAGCTCTATTAGCAGGGCCCCATGACAGTACTTTACCTTTCTCAGAGACAGAGGTGTCTTGCTCCAGTAATACTGAGCCAGAGAGAACAGGTCTTCGATATCATCAGCCTCTAACAGGGCAGGAGAGTCCTCCAACATCTCTGTAACAAACACACGGGTTACAACCCTGCATTCAATACACAGCAGCCGAGAAGATGAATCCAGAAGAAGATAACTTACTGATGATTTCTTCTTTACTGTCCCCTTCTTGTTGCAGGATGTTATCTCTAGGGGGGGAACAAACAGGATGTTATCTCTAGGGGGGAACAAACAGGATGTTATCTCTAGGGGGGAACAAACAGGATGTTATCTCTAGTGGGGGACAAACAGGATGTTATCTCTAGTGGGGGAACAAACAGGATGTTATCTCTAGTGGGGGAACAAACAGGATGTTATCTCTAGTGGGGGAACAAACAGGATGTTATCTCTAGTGGGGGGACAAACAGGATGTTATCTCTAGGGGGGAACTAACAGGATGTTATCTCTAGGGGGGAACTAACAGGATGTTATCTCTAGGGGGGAACTAACAGGATGTTATCTCTAGGGGGGGAACAAACAGGATGTTATCTCTAGGGGGGAACAAACAGGATGTTATCTCTAGGGGGGAACTAACAGGATGTTATCTCTAGGGGGGAACAAACAGGATGTTATCTCTAGGGGGGAACTAACAGGATGTTATCTCTAGGGGGGAACAAACAGGATGTTATCTCTAGGGGGGAACAAACAGGATGTTATCTCTAGGGGGGAACAAACAGGATGTTATCTCTAGGGGGGAACAAACAGGATGTTATCTCTAGGGGGGAACAAACAGGATGTTATCTCTAGGGGGGAACAAACAGGATGTTATCTCTAGGGGGGAACAAACAGGATGTTATCTCTAGGGGGGAACAAACAGGATGTTATCTCTAGTGGGGGAACTAACAGGATGTTATCTCTAGTGGGGAACAAACAGGATGTTATCTCTAGGGGGGAACTAACAGGATGTTATCTCTAGGGGGGAACTAACAGGATGTTATCTCTAGGGGGGAACAAACAGGATGTTATCTCTAGGGGGGAACAAACAGGATGTTATCTCTAGGGGGGAACAAACAGGATGTTATCTCTAGGGGGGAACAAACAGGATGTTATCTCTAGGGGGGAACAAACAGGATGTTATCTCTAGGGGGGAACAAACAGGATGTTATCTCTAGGGGGGAACAAACAGGATGTTATCTCTAGTGGGGGAACTAACAGGATGTTATCTCTAGTGGGGAACAAACAGGATGTTATCTCTAGGGGGGAACAAACAGGATGTTATCTCTAGGGGGGAACTAACAGGATGTTATCTCTAGGGGGGGAACAAACATGATGTTATCTCTAGGGGGGAAAAAACAGGATGTTATCTCTAGGGGGGAACTAACAGGATGTTATCTCTAGGGGGGAACTAACAGGATGTTATCTCTAGGGGGGAACTAACAGGATGTTATCTCTAGGGGGGAACTAACAGGATGTTATCTCTAGGGGGGAACAAACAGGATGTTATCTCTAGGGGGGAACAAACAGGATGTTATCTCTAGTGGGTGAACAAACAGGATGTTATCTCTAGGGGGGAACTAACAGGATGTTATCTCTAGGGGGGAACTAACAGGATGTTATCTCTAGGGGGGAACAAACAGGATGTTATCTCTAGTGGGGAACAAACAGGATGTTATCTCTAGTGGGGAACAAACAGGATGTTATCTCTAGGGGGGAACAAACAGGATGTTATCTCTAGGGGGGAACTAACAGGATGTTATCTCTAGGGGGGGAACAAACAGGATGTTATCTCTAGGGGGGAAAAAACAGGATGTTATCTCTAGGGGGGAACTAACAGGATGTTATCTCTAGGGGGGAACTAACAGGATGTTATCTCTAGGGGGGAACTAACAGGATGTTATCTCTAGGGGGGAACTAACAGGATGTTATCTCTAGGGGGGAACTAACAGGATGTTATCTCTAGGGGGGAACTAACAGGATGTTATCTCTAGGGGGGAACTAACAGGATGTTATCTCTAGGGGAGAACAAACAGGATGTTATCTCTAGGGGGGAACAAACAGGATGTTATCTCTAGGGGGGAACTAACAGGATGTTATCTCTAGGGGGGAACTAACAGGATGTTCTCTCTAGGGGGGGAACAAACAGGATGTTCTCTCTAGGGGGGAAAAACAGGATGTTATCTCTAGGGGGGAAAAAACAGGATGTTATCTCTAGGGGGGAACAAACAGGATGTTCTCTCTAGGGGGGAACTAACAGGATGTTCTCTCTAGGGGGGAACAAACAGGATGTTATCTCTAGGGGGGAACAAACAGGATGTTCTCTCTAGGGGGGAACAAACAGGATGTTCTCTCTAGGGGGGAACAAACAGGATGTTCTCTCTAGGGGGGAACTAACAGGATGTTATCTCTAGGGGGGAACTAACAGGATGTTATCTCTAGGGGGGGAACAAACAGGATGTTCTCTCTAGGGGGGAACAAACAGGATGTTATCTCTAGGGGTGAACTAACAGGATGTTATCTCTAGGGGGGAACTAACAGGATGTTATCTCTAGGGGGGAACTAACAGGATGTTATCTCTAGGGGGAAACTAACAGGATGTTATCTCTAGGGGGGAACTAACAGGATGTTATCTCTAGGGGGGAACTAACAGGATGTTATCTCTAGGGGGGAACTAACAGGATGTTATCTCTAGTGGGGAACTAACAGGATGTTATCTCTAGTGGGGAACAAACAGGATGTTATCTCTAGGGGGGAACAAACAGGATGTTATCTCTAGGGGGGAACAAACAGGATGTTATCTCTAGGGGGGAACAAACAGGATGTTATCTCTAGGGGTGAACTAACAGGATGTTATCTCTAGGGGGGAACAAACAGGATGTTATCTCTAGGGGGGGAACAAACAGGATGTTATCTCTAGGGGGGGAACAAACAGGATGTTCTCTCTAGGGGGGGGAACAAACAGGATGTTATCTCTAGGGGGGAACAAACAGGATGTTATCTCTAGGGGGGGAACAAACAGGATGTTATCTCTAGGGGGGAACAAACAGGATGTTATCTCTAGGGGGGAACAAACAGGATGTTATCTCTAGGGGGGAACAAACAGGATGTTATCTCTAGGGGGGGGAACAAACAGGATGTTATCTCTAGGGGGGGGAACAAACAGGATGTCATCTCTAGGGGGGGGAACAAACAGGATGTCATCTCTAGTGGGGGAACAAACAGGATGTTATCTCTAGGGGGGAACAAACAGGATGTTATCTCTAGGGGGGGGGGACAAACAGGATGTTATCTCTAGGGGGGGGACAAACAGGATGTTATCTCTAGGGGGGGACAAACAGGATGTTATCTCTAGGGGGGGAACAAACAGGATGTTCTCTCTAGGGGGGAACAAACAGGATGTTATCTCTAGGGGGGAACAAACAGGATGTTATCTCTAGGGGGGAACAAACAGGATGTTATCTCTAGGGGGGAACAAACAGGATGTTATCTCTAGGGGGGGGGACAAACAGGATGTTATCTCTAGGGGGGGACAAACAGGATGTTATCTCTAGGGGGGGACAAACAGGATGTTATCTCTAGTGGGGAACAAACAGGATGTTCTCTCTAGGGGGGAACAAACAGGATGTTATCTCTAGGGGGGAACAAACAGGATGTTATCTCTAGGGGGGAACAAACAGGATGTTATCTCTAGGGGGGAACAAACAGGATGTTATCTCTAGGGGGGAACAAACAGGATGTTATCTCTAGGGGGGGGGACAAACAGGATGTTATCTCTAGGGGGGGAACAAACAGGATGTTCTCTCTAGGGGGGAACAAACAGGATGTTCTCTCTAGGGGGGAACAAACAGGATGTTCTCTCTAGGGGGGAACAAACAGGATGTTATCTCTAGGGGGGAACAAACAGGATGTTATCTCTAGTGGGAAACAAACAGGATGTTATCTCTAGGGGGGAACAAACAGGATGTTATCTCTAGGGGGAAACAAACAGGATGTTATCTCTAGGGGGGGGGGGGACAAACAGGATGTTATCTCTAGGGGGGGGGGACAAACAGGATGTTATCTCTAGTGGGAAACAAACAGGATGTTATCTCTAGGGGGGAACAAACAGGATGTTATCTCTAGTGGGGGAACAAACAGGATGTTATCTCTAGTGGGGGAACAAACAGGATGTTATCTCTAGGGGGGAACAAACAGGATGTTATCTCTAGGGGGGAACTAACAGGATGTTATCTCTAGGGGGGAACTAACAGGATGTTATCTCTAGTGGGGGAACAAACAGGATGTTATCTCTAGTGGGGGAACAAACAGGATGTTATCTCTAGGGGGGAACAAACAGGATGTTCTCTCTAGTGGGGAACAAACAGGATGTTATCTCTAGGGGGGAACTAACAGGATGTTATCTCTAGGGGGGAACTAACAGGATGTTATCTCTAGTGGGGAACAAACAGGATGTTATCTCTAGGGGGGAACAAACAGGATGTTATCTCTAGTGGGGAACAAACAGGATGTTATCTCTAGTGGGGAACAAACAGGATGTTATCTCTAGTGGGGAACAAACAGGATGTTATCTCTAGTGGGGAACAAACAGGATGTTATCTCTAGGGGGGAACAAACAGGATGTTATCTCTAGGGGGGGGAACAAACAGGATGTTATCTCTAGTGGGAAACAAACAGGATGTTATCTCTAGGGGGGAACTAACAGGATGTTATCTCTAGGGGGGAACAAACAGGATGTTATCTCTAGGGGGGAACAAACAGGATGTTATCTCTAGGGGGCAACAAACAGGATGTTATCTCTAGGGGGGAACTAACAGGATGTTATCTCTAGGGGGGAACTAACAGGATGTTATCTCTAGGGGGGAACTAACAGGATGTTATCTCTAGGGGGGAACTAACAGGATGTTATCTCTAGGGGGGAACTAACAGGATGTTATCTCTAGGGGGGAACTAACAGGATGTTATCTCTAGGGGGGAACTAACAGGATGTTATCTCTAGGGGGGAACTAACAGGATGTTATCTCTAGGGGGGAACAAACAGGATGTTATCTCTAGGGGGGAACTAACAGGATGTTATCTCTAGGGGGGAACTAACAGGATGTTATCTCTAGGGGGGAACTAACAGGATGTTATCTCTAGGGGGGAACTAACAGGATGTTATCTCTAGGGGGGAACAAACAGGATGTTATCTCTAGGGGGGAACAAACAGGATGTTATCTCTAGTGGGGGAACAAACAGGATGTTATCTCTAGGGGTGAACTAACAGGATGTTATCTCTAGTAGGGAACAAACAGGATGTTATCTCTAGTGGGGAACAAACAGGATGTTATCTCTAGGGGGGGGAACAAACAGGATGTTATCTCTAGGGGGGGGAACAAACAGGATGTTATCTCTAGTGGGGGAACAAACAGGATGTTCTCTCTAGGGGGGAACAAACAGGATGTTATCTCTAGGGGGGGAACAAACAGGATGTTATCTCTAGTGGGGAACAAACAGGATGTTCTCTCTAGGGGGGGGAACAAACAGGATGTTATCTCTAGTGGGGAACAAACAGGATGTTATCTCTAGGGGGGAAACAAACAGGATGTTATCTCTAGGGGGGAACAAACAGGATGTTATCTCTAGGGGGGAACAAACAGGATGTTATCTCTAGGGGGGAACAAACAGGATGTTATCTCTAGGGGGGAACAAACAGGATGTTATCTCTAGTGGGGGAACTAACAGGATGTTATCTCTAGGGGGGAACAAACAGGATGTTATCTCTAGGGGTGAACTAACAGGATGTTATCTCTAGGGGGGAACTAACAGGATGTTATCTCTAGGGGGGAACAAACAGGATGTTATCTCTAGTGGGGAACTAACAGGATGTTATCTCTAGGGGGGAACAAACAGGATGTTCTCTCTAGGGGGGAACAAACAGGATGTTATCTCTAGGGGGGAACAAACAGGATGTTATCTCTAGGGGGGAACAAACAGGATGTTATCTCTAGGGGGGGGGGACAAACAGGATGTTATCTCTAGGGGGGGGACAAACAGGATGTTATCTCTAGGGGGGGACAAACAGGATGTTATCTCTAGGGGGGGAACAAACAGGATGTTATCTCTAGGGGGGAACAAACAGGATGTTATCTCTAGGGGGGAACAAACAGGATGTTATCTCTAGGGGGGAACAAACAGGATGTTATCTCTAGGGGGGAACAAACAGGATGTTATCTCTAGTGGGGGAACTAACAGGATGTTATCTCTAGGGGGGAACAAACAGGATGTTATCTCTAGGGGGGAACAAACAGGATGTTATCTCTAGGGGGGGGGGACAAACAGGATGTTATCTCTAGGGGGGGGACAAACAGGATGTTATCTCTAGGGGGGGACAAACAGGATGTTATCTCTAGGGGGGGGACAAACAGGATGTTATCTCTAGGGGGGGACAAACAGGATGTTATCTCTAGGGGGGGAACAAACAGGATGTTCTCTCTAGGGGGGAACAAACAGGATGTTATCTCTAGGGGGGAACAAACAGGATGTTATCTCTAGGGGGGAACAAACAGGATGTTATCTCTAGGGGGGAACAAACAGGATGTTATCTCTAGGGGGGGGGACAAACAGGATGTTATCTCTAGGGGGGGGGACAAACAGGATGTTATCTCTAGGGGGGGAACAAACAGGATGTTCTCTCTAGGGGGGAACAAACAGGATGTTCTCTCTAGGGGGGAACAAACAGGATGTTATCTCTAGTGGGAAACAAACAGGATGTTATCTCTAGGGGGGAACAAACAGGATGTTATCTCTAGGGGGGAACAAACAGGATGTTATCTCTAGGGGGGGGGGGGGGACAAACAGGATGTTATCTCTACGGGGGAACAAACAGGGTGTTATCTCTACGGGGGAACAAACAGGATGTTATCTCTAGGGGGGAACAAACAGGATGTTATCTCTAGGGGGGGGAACAAACAGGATGTTATCTCTAGGGGGGAACAAACAGGATGTTATCTCTAGTGGGAAACAAACAGGATGTTATCTCTAGGGGGGAACAAACAGGATGTTATCTCTAGGGGGGGAACAAACAGGATGTTATCTCTAGGGGGGAACTAACAGGATGTTATCTCTAGTGGGGGAACAAACAGGATGTTATCTCTAGGGGGGGGGGACAAACAGGATGTTATCTCTAGTGGGGGAACAAACAGGATGTTATCTCTAGGGGGGAACAAACAGGATGTTATCTCTAGGGGGGAACAAACAGGATGTTATCTCTAGGGGGGGGAACAAACAGGATGTTATCTCTAGGGGGGGGAACAAACAGGATGTTATCTCTAGTGGGAAACAAACAGGATGTTATCTCTAGGGGGGAACTAACAGGATGTTATCTCTAGGGGGGAACTAACAGGATGTTATCTCTAGGGGGGAACAAACAGGATGTTATCTCTAGGGGGGGAACAAACAGGATGTTATCTCTAGGGGGGAACAAACAGGATGTCATCTCTAGTGGGGGAACAAACAGGATGTTATCTCTAGTGGGGGAACAAACAGGATGTTATCTCTAGGGGGGAACAAACAGGATGTTATCTCTAGGGGGGGGGGGACAAACAGGATGTTATCTCTAGGGGGGGGAACAAACAGGATGTTATCTCTAGTGGGGGAACAAACAGGATGTTATCTCTAGGGGGGAACAAACAGGATGTTATCTCTAGGGGGGGGAACAAACAGGATGTTATCTCTAGGGGGGGGAACAAACAGGATGTTATCTCTAGTGGGGGAACAAACAGGATGTTATCTCTAGGGGGGAACAAACAGGATGTTATCTCTAGGGGGGAACAAACAGGATGTTATCTCTAGGGGGGAACTAACAGGATGTTATCTCTAGGGGGGAACAAACAGGATGTCATCTCTAGTGGGGAACAAACAGGATGTCATCTCTAGGGGAAAACAAACAGGATGTCATCTCTAGGGGAAAACAAACAGGATGTCATCTCTAGGGGGGAACAAACAGGATGTTATCTCTAGGGGGGAACTAACAGGATGTTATCTCTAGGGGGGAACAAACAGGATGTTATCTCTAGGGGGGAACAAACAGGATGTTATCTCTAGGGGGGAACAAACAGGATGTTATCTCTAGGGGGGAACAAACAGGATGTTATCTCTAGGGGGGAACTAACAGGATGTTATCTCTAGGGGGGAACAAACAGGATGTTATCTCTAGGGGGGAACAAACAGGATGTTCTCTCTAGGGGGGAACAAACAGGATGTTATCTCTAGGGGGAACCAAAAGTAATAATGTAATATCAGAGCATTGAAGACCTTGTATTGATCAGTTTATGACATTGATTTGCGGTAGCTATGTGTGGTAATCTGGTTTGTATTGTGAATATGTTGTAATAGTGTGTACTTGGCGTTGACGAGGATGATAAGCAGGAGGAAGAAGATGAGGAAGGGGTCGGCCTGTTGGAGGTAAAAGTCCCACATGGCCTGAGTCACCTCTGGTAGGCAGTGACTGGAGAACAGACTGCCTAGCTGTAGGACACACAACATACCAGTCACAATCCACCATCCCACTGCAAGGGAACATTTCAAACCTAATAGGATGTACTGACATACCCAGTATATAGTGTATAGACATACCCAGTGTATAGTGTAGGAGTCTGGGGTTAGATAGACATACCCAGTGTATAGTGTATAGACATACCCAGTGTATAGTGTAGGAGTCTGGGGTTATAGATAGACATACCCAGTGTATAGTGTAGGAGTCTGGGGTTATAGATAGACATACCCAGTGTATAGTGTAGGAGTCTGGGGTTATAGATAGACATACCCAGTGTATAGTGTATAGACATACCCAGTGTATAGTGTATAGACATACCCAGTGTATAGTGTATAGACATACCCAGTGTATAGTGTAGGAGTCTGGGGTTAGATAGACATACCCAGTGTATAGTGTATAGACATACCCAGTGTATAGTGTAGGAGTCTGGGGTTATAGATAGACATACCCAGTGTATAGTATAGGAGTCTGGGGTTAGATAGACATACCCAGTGTATAGTGTAGGACTCTGGGGTTATAGATAGACATACCCAGTGTATAGTGTATAGACATACCCAGTGTATAGTGTAGGAGTCTGGGGTTATAGATAGACATACCCAGTGTATAGTGTATAGACATACCCAGTGTATAGTGTATAGACATACCCAGTGTATAGTGTATAGACATACCCAGTGTATAGTGTAGGAGTCTGGGGTTATAGATAGACATACCCAGTGTATAGTGTATAGACATACCCAGTGTATAGTGTAGGAGTCTGGGGTTAGATAGACATACCCAGTGAATAGTGTAGGAGTCTGGGGTTATAGATAGACATACCCAGTGTATAGTGTAGGAGTCTGGGGTTAGATAGACATACCCAGTGTATAGTGTATAGACATACCCAGTGTATAGTGTATAGACATACCCAGTGTATAGTGTATAGACATACCCAGTGTATAGTGTAGGAGTCTGGGGTTATAGATAGACATACCCAGTGTATAGTGTAGGAGTCTGGGGTTATAGATAGACATACCCAGTGTATAGTGTATAGACATACCCAGTGTATAGTGTATAGACATACCCAGTGTATAGTGTATAGACATACCCAGTGTATAGAGTAGGAGTCTGGGGTTAGATAGACATACCCAGTGTATAGTGTATAGACATACCCAGTGTATAGTGTAGGAGTCTGGGGTTAGATAGACATACCCAGTGTATAGTGTATAGACATACCCAGTGTATAGTGTATAGACATACCCAGTGTATAGTGTAGGAGTCTGGGGTTAGATAGACATACCCAGTGTATAGTGTATAGACATACCCAGTGTATAGTGTATAGACATACCCAGTGTATAGTGTAGGAGTCTGGGGTTAGATAGACATACCCAGTGTATAGAGTAGGAGTCTGGGGTTATAGATAGACATACCCAGTGTATAGTGTATAGACATACCCAGTGTATAGTGTATAGACATACCCAGTATATAGTGTATAGACATACCCAGTGTATAGTGTAGGAGTCTGGGGTTAGATAGACATACCCAGTGTATAGTGTAGGAGTCTGGGGTTAGATAGACATACCCAGTGTATAGTGTAGGAGTCTGGGGTTAGATAGACATACCCAGTGTATAGTATAGGAGTCTGGGGTTAGATAGACATACCCAGTGTATAGTGTATAGACATACCCAGTGTATAGTGTATAGACATACCCAGTGTATAGTGTATAGACATACCCAGTGTATAGTGTATAGACATACCCAGTGTATAGTGTATAGACATACCCAGTGTATAGTGTATAGACATACCCAGTGTATAGTGTAGGAGTCTGGGGTTATAGATAGACATACCCAGTGTATAGTGTATAGACATACCCAGTGTATAGTGTAGGAGTCTGGGGTTATAGATAGACATACCCAGTGTATAGTGTATAGACATACCCAGTGTATAGTGTAGGAGTCTGGGGTTATATAGACATACCCAGTGTATAGTGTATAGACATACCCAGTGTATAGTGTATAGACATACCCAGTGTATAGTGTATAGACATACCCAGTGTATAGTGTAGGAGTCTGGGGTTATAGATAGACATACCCAGTGTATAGTGTAGGAGTCTGGGGTTATAGATAGACATACCCAGTGTATAGTATAAGAGTCTGGGGTTAGATAGACATACCCAGTGTATAGTGTATAGACATACCCAGTGTATAGTGTATAGACATACCCAGTGTATAGTGTAGGAGTCTGGGGTTAGATAGACATACCCAGTGTATAGTGTATAGACATACCCAGTGTATAGTGTATAGACATACCCAGTGTATAGTGTAGGAGTCTGGGGTTAGATAGACATACCCAGTGTATAGTGTATAGACATACCCAGTGTATAGTGTATAGACATACTCAGTGTATAGTGTAGGAGTCTGGGGTTATAGATAGACATACCCAGTGTATAGAGTATAGACATACCCAGTGTATAGTGTATAGACATACCCAGTGTATAGTGTATAGACATACCCAGTGTATAGTGTAGGAGTCTGGGGTTAGATAGACATACCCAGTGTATAGTGTATAGACATACCCAGTGTATAGAGTATAGACATACCCAGTGTATAGTGTATAGACATACCCAGTGTATAGTGTAGGAGTCTGGGGTTAGATAGACATACCCAGTGTATAGTGTAGGAGTCTGGGGTTAGATAGACATACCCAGTGTATAGTGTATAGACATACCCAGTGTATAGTGTATAGACATACCCAGTGTATAGTGTAGGAGTCTGGGGTTAGATAGACATACCCAGTGTATAGAGTAGGAGTCTGGGGTTATAGATAGACATACCCAGTGTATAGTGTATAGACATACCCAGTGTATAGTATAGGAGTCTGGGGTTAGATAGACATACCCAGTGTATAGAGTATAGACATACCCAGTGTATAGAGTATAGACATACCCAGTGTATAGTGTATAGACATACCCAGTGTATAGTGTATAGACATACCCAGTGTATAGTGTAGGAGTCTGGGGTTATAGATAGACATACCCAGTATATAGTGTATAGACATACCCAGTGTATAGTGTAGGAGTCTGGGGTTAGATAGACATACCCAGTGTATAGTGTAGGAGTCTGGGGTTAGATAGACATACCCAGTGTATAGTGTATAGACATACCCAGTGTATAGTGTATAGACATACCCAGTGTATAGTGTAGGAGTCTGGGGTTATAGATAGACATACCCAGTGTATAGTGTAGGAGTCTGGGGTTATAGATAGACATACCCAGTGTATAGTGTATAGACATACCCAGTGTATAGTGTATAGACATACCCAGTGTATAGTGTATAGACATACCCAGTGTATAGTGTAGGAGTCTGGGGTTATAGATAGACATACCCAGTGTATAGTGTATAGACATACCCAGTGTATAGTGTAGGAGTCTGGGGTTATAGATAGACATACCCAGTGTATAGTGTATAGACATACCCAGTGTATAGTGTAGGAGTCTGGGGTTATAGATAGACATACCCAGTGTATAGTGTATAGACATACCCAGTGTATAGTGTATAGACATACCCAGTGTATAGTGTAGGAGTCTGGGGTTATAGATAGACATACCCAGTGTATAGTGTATAGACATACCCAGTGTATAGTGTAGGAGTCTGGGGTTATAGATAGACATACCCAGTGTATAGTGTATAGACATACCCAGTGTATAGTGTAGGAGTCTGGGGTTATATAGACATACCCAGTGTATAGTGTATAGACATACCCAGTGTATAGTGTATAGACATACCCAGTGTATAGTGTATAGACATACCCAGTGTATAGTGTAGGAGTCTGGGGTTATAGATAGACATACCCAGTGTATAGTGTAGGAGTCTGGGGTTATAGATAGACATACCCAGTGTATAGTATAGGAGTCTGGGGTTAGATAGACATACCCAGTGTATAGTGTATAGACATACCCAGTGTATAGTGTATAGACATACCCAGTGTATAGTGTAGGAGTCTGGGGTTAGATAGACATACCCAGTGTATAGTGTATAGACATACCCAGTGTATAGAGTATAGACATACCCAGTGTATAGTGTATAGACATACCCAGTGTATAGTGTATAGACATACCCAGTGTATAGAGTAGGAGTCTGGGGTTAGATAGACATACCCAGTGTATAGTGTATAGACATACCCAGTGTATAGAGTAGGAGTCTGGGGTTAGATAGACATACCCAGTGTATAGTGTATAGACATACCCAGTGTATAGTGTAGGAGTCTGGGGTTAGATAGACATACCCAGTGTATAGTGTATAGACATACCCAGTGTATAGTGTAGGAGTCTGGGGTTAGATAGACATACCCAGTGTATAGTGTATAGACATACCCAGTGTATAGACATACCCAGTGTATAGAGTAGGAGTCTGGGGTTAGATAGACATACCCAGTGTATAGTGTATAGACATACCCAGTGTATAGAGTAGGAGTCTGGGGTTAGATAGACATACCCAGTGTATAGTGTAGGAGTCTGGGGTTAGATAGACATACCCAGTGTATAGTGTAGGAGTCTGGGGTTATAGATAGACATACCCAGTGTATAGTGTAGGAGTCTGGGGTTATAGATAGACATACCCAGTGTATAGTGTAGGAGTCTGGGGTTAGATAGACATACCCAGTGTATAGTGTATAGACATACCCAGTGTATAGTGTATAGACATACCCAGTGTATAGTGTATAGACATACCCAGTGTATAGTGTAGGAGTCTGGGGTTAGATAGACATACCCAGTGTATAGTGTATAGACATACCCAGTGTATAGTGTAGGAGTCTGGGGTTAGATAGACATACCCAGTGTATAGTGTATAGACATACCCAGTGTATAGTGTATAGACATACCCAGTGTATAGTGTATAGACATACCCAGTGTATAGTGTATAGACATACCCAGTGTATAGTGTAGGAGTCTGGGGTTAGATAGACATACCCAGTGTATAGTGTATAGACATACCCAGTGTATAGTGTATAGACATACCCAGTGTATAGTGTAGGAGTCTGGGGTTATAGATAGACATACCCAGTGTATAGTGTATAGACATACCCAGTGTATAGTGTAGGAGTCTGGGGTTAGATAGACATACCCAGTGTATAGTGTATAGTGTATAGACATACCCAGTGTATAGTGTGTAGACATACCCAGTGTATAGTGTAGGAGTCTGGGGTTAGATAGACATACCCAGTGTATAGTGTATAGACATACCCAGTGTATAGTGTAGGAGTCTGGGGTTAGATAGACATACCCAGTGTATAGTGTATAGACATACCCAGTGTATAGTGTATAGACATACCCAGTGTATAGTGTATAGACATACCCAGTGTATAGTGTAGGAGTCTGGGGTTATAGATAGACATACCCAGTGTATAGTGTATAGACATACCCAGTGTATAGTGTAGGAGTCTGGGGTTATAGATAGACATACCCAGTGTATAGTGTATAGACATACCCAGTGTATAGTATAGGAGTCTGGGGTTAGATAGACATACCCAGTGTATAGTGTAGGAGTCTGGGGTTAGATAGACATACCCAGTGTATAGTGTAGGAGTCTGGGGTTATAGATAGACATACCCAGTGTATAGTGTATAGACATACCCAGTGTATAGTGTATAGACATACCCAGTGTATAGTGTATAGACATACCCAGTGTATAGTGTAGGAGTCTGGGGTTATATAGACATACCCAGTGTATAGTGTATAGACATACCCAGTGTATAGTGTATAGACATACCCAGTGTATAGTGTATAGACATACCCAGTGTATAGTGTATAGACATACCCAGTGTATAGTGTAGGAGTCTGGGGTTATAGATAGACATACCCAGTGTATAGTGTATAGACATACCCAGTGTATAGTGTATAGACATACCCAGTGTATAGTGTAGGAGTCTGGGGTTATAGATAGACATACCCAGTGTATAGTGTATAGACATACCCAGTGTATAGTGTAGGAGTCTGGGGTTATAGATAGACATACCCAGTGTATAGTGTATAGACATACCCAGTGTATAGTGTATAGACATACCCAGTGTATAGTGTATAGACATACCCAGTGTATAGTGTAGGAGTCTGGGGTTATAGATAGACATACCCAGTGTATAGTGTATAGACATACCCAGTGTATAGTGTAGGAGTCTGGGGTTAGATAGACATACCCAGTGTATAGTGTAGGAGTCTGGGGTTATAGATAGACATACCCAGTGTATAGTGTAGGAGTCTGGGGTTAGATAGACATACCCAGTGTATAGTGTATAGACATACCCAGTGTAAAGTGTATAGACATACCCAGTGTATAGTGTATAGACAAACCCAGTGTATAGTGTAGGAGTCTGGGGTTATAGATAGACATACCCAGTGTATAGTGTAGGAGTCTGGGGTTATAGATAGACATACCCAGTGTATAGTGTATAGACATACCCAGTGTATAGAGTAGGAGTCTGGGGTTAGATAGACATACCCAGTGTATAGTGTATAGACATACCCAGTGTATAGTGTATAGACATACCCAGTGTATAGTGTAGGAGTCTGGGGTTAGATAGACATACCCAGTGTATAGTGTATAGACATACCCAGTGTATAGTGTATAGACATACCCAGTGTATAGTGTAGGAGTCTGGGGTTAGATAGACATACCCAGTGTATAGTGTATAGACATACCCAGTGTATAGTGTATAGACATACCCAGTGTATAGTGTAGGAGTCTGGGGTTAGATAGACATACCCAGTGTATAGAGTAGGAGTCTGGGGTTATAGATAGACATACCCAGTGTATAGTGTATAGACATACCCAGTGTATAGTGTATAGACATACCCAGTATATAGTGTATAGACATACCCAGTGTATAGTGTAGGAGTCTGGGGTTAGATAGACATACCCAGTGTATAGTGTAGGAGTCTGGGGTTAGATAGACATACCCAGTGTATAGTATAGGAGTCTGGGGTTAGATAGACATACCCAGTGTATAGAGTAGGAGTCTGGGGTTATAGATAGACATACCCAGTGTATAGTGTATAGACATACCCAGTGTATAGTGTATAGACATACCCAGTATATAGTGTATAGACATACCCAGTGTATAGTGTAGGAGTCTGGGGTTAGATAGACATACCCAGTGTATAGTGTAGGAGTCTGGGGTTAGATAGACATACCCAGTGTATAGTATAGGAGTCTGGGGTTAGATAGACATACCCAGTGTATAGTGTATAGACATACCCAGTGTATAGTGTATAGACATACCCAGTGTATAGTGTATAGACATACCCAGTGTATAGTGTATAGACATACCCAGTGTATAGTGTATAGACATACCCAGTGTATAGTGTAGGAGTCTGGGGTTATAGATAGACATACCCAGTGTATAGTGTATAGACATACCCAGTGTATAGTGTAGGAGTCTGGGGTTATAGATAGACATACCCAGTGTATAGTGTATAGACATACCCAGTGTATAGTGTAGGAGTCTGGGGTTATATAGACATACCCAGTGTATAGTGTATAGACATACCCAGTGTATAGTGTATAGACATACCCAGTGTATAGTGTATAGACATACCCAGTGTATAGTGTAGGAGTCTGGGGTTATAGATAGACATACCCAGTGTATAGTATAGGAGTCTGGGGTTAGATAGACATACCCAGTGTATAGTGTATAGACATACCCAGTGTATAGTGTATAGACATACCCAGTGTATAGTGTAGGAGTCTGGGGTTAGATAGACATACCCAGTGTATAGTGTATAGACATACCCAGTGTATAGTGTATAGACATACCCAGTGTATAGTGTAGGAGTCTGGGGTTAGATAGACATACCCAGTGTATAGTGTATAGACATACTCAGTGTATAGTGTAGGAGTCTGGGGTTATAGATAGACATACCCAGTGTATAGAGTATAGACATACCCAGTGTATAGTGTATAGACATACCCAGTGTATAGTGTATAGACATACCCAGTGTATAGTGTAGGAGTCTGGGGTTAGATAGACATACCCAGTGTATAGTGTATAGACATACCCAGTGTATAGAGTATAGACATACCCAGTGTATAGTGTATAGACATACCCAGTGTATAGTGTATAGACATACCCAGTGTATAGTATAGGAGTCTGGGGTTAGATAGACATACCCAGTGTATAGAGTCGGAGTCTGGGGTTATAGATAGACATACCCAGTATATAGTGTATAGACATACCCAGTGTATAGTGTAGGAGTCTGGGGTTAGATAGACATACCCAGTGTATAGTGTAGGAGTCTGGGGTTAGATAGACATACCCAGTGTATAGTATAGGAGTCTGGGGTTAGATAGACATACCCAGTGTATAGTGTATAGACATACCCAGTGTATAGTGTATAGACATACCCAGTGTATAGTGTAGGAGTCTGGGGTTATAGATAGACATACCCAGTGTATAGTGTATAGACATACCCAGTGTATAGTGTAGGAGTCTGGGGTTATAGATAGACATACCCAGTGTATAGTGTAGGAGTCTGGGGTTATAGATAGACATACCCAGTGTATAGTGTATAGACATACCCAGTGTATAGTGTATAGACATACCCAGTGTATAGTGTATAGACATACCCAGTGTATAGTGTAGGAGTCTGGGGTTATAGATAGACATACCCAGTGTATAGTGTATAGACATACCCAGTGTATAGTGTATAGACATACCCAGTGTATAGTGTAGGAGTCTGGGGTTATAGATAGACATACCCAGTGTATAGTGTATAGACATACCCAGTGTATAGTGTAGGAGTCTGGGGTTATAGATAGACATACCCAGTGTATAGTGTATAGACATACCCAGTGTATAGTGTAGGAGTCTGGGGTTATATAGACATACCCAGTGTATAGTGTATAGACATACCCAGTGTATAGTGTATAGACATACCCAGTGTATAGTGTATAGACATACCCAGTGTATAGTGTAGGAGTCTGGGGTTATAGATAGACATACCCAGTGTATAGTGTAGGAGTCTGGGGTTATAGATAGACATACCCAGTGTATAGTATAGGAGTCTGGGGTTAGATAGACATACCCAGTGTATAGTGTATAGACATACCCAGTGTATAGTGTATAGACATACCCAGTGTATAGTGTAGGAGTCTGGGGTTAGATAGACATACCCAGTGTATAGTGTATAGACATACCCAGTGTATAGAGTATAGACATACCCAGTGTATAGAGTATAGACATACCCAGTGTATAGAGTATAGACATACCCAGTGTATAGTGTATAGACATACCCAGTGTATAGTGTATAGACATACCCAGTGTATAGAGTAGGAGTCTGGGGTTAGATAGACATACCCAGTGTATAGTGTATAGACATACCCAGTGTATAGAGTAGGAGTCTGGGGTTAGATAGACATACCCAGTTTATAGTGTATAGACATACCCAGTGTATAGTGTAGGAGTCTGGGTTAGATAGACATTCCCCGTGTATAGTGTATAGACATACCCAGTGTATAGTGTAGGAGTCTGGGGTTAGATAGACATACCCAGTGTATAGACATACCCAGTGTATAGTGTATAGACATACCCAGTGTATAGAGTAGGAGTCTGGGGTTAGATAGACATACCCAGTGTATAGTGTATAGACATACCCAGTGTATAGAGTAGGAGTCTGGGGTTAGATAGACATACCCAGTGTATAGTGTAGGAGTCTGGGGTTAGATAGACATACCCAGTGTATAGTGTAGGAGTCTGGGGTTATGGATAGACATACCCAGTGTATAGTGTAGGAGTCTGGGGTTAGATAGACATACCCAGTGTATAGTGTATAGACATACCCAGTGTATAGTGTATAGACATACCCAGTGTATAGTGTATAGACATACCCAGTGTATAGTGTAGGAGTCTGGGGTTAGATAGACATACCCAGTGTATAGTGTATAGACATACCCAGTGTATAGTGTAGGAGTCTGGGGTTAGATAGACATACCCAGTGTATAGTGTATAGACATACCCAGTGTATAGTGTATAGACATACCCAGTGTATAGTGTATAGACATACCCAGTGTATAGTGTATAGACATACCCAGTGTATAGTGTAGGAGTCTGGGGTTAGATAGACATACCCAGTGTATAGTGTATAGACATACCCAGTGTATAGTGTATAGACATACCCAGTGTATAGTGTAGGAGTCTGGGGTTATAGATAGACATACCCAGTGTATAGTGTATAGACATACCCAGTGTATAGTGTAGGAGTCTGGGGTTAGATAGACATACCCAGTGTATAGTGTATAGTGTATAGACATACCCAGTGTATAGTGTATAGACATACCCAGTGTATAGTGTAGGAGTCTGGGGTTAGATAGACATACCCAGTGTATAGTGTATAGACATACCCAGTGTATAGTGTAGGAGTCTGGGGTTAGATAGACATACCCAGTGTATAGTGTATAGACATACCCAGTGTATAGTGTATAGACATACCCAGTGTATAGTGTATAGACATACCCAGTGTATAGTGTAGGAGTCTGGGGTTATAGATAGACATACCCAGTGTATAGTGTATAGACATACCCAGTGTATAGTGTAGGAGTCTGGGGTTATAGATAGACATACCCAGTGTATAGTGTATAGACATACCCAGTGTATAGTATAGGAGTCTGGGGTTAGATAGACATACCCAGTGTATAGTGTAGGAGTCTGGGGTTATAGATAGACATACCCAGTATATAGTGTATAGACATACCCAGTGTATAGTGTAGGAGTCTGGGGTTAGATAGACATACCCAGTGTATAGAGTAGGAGTCTGGGGTTATAGATAGACATACCCAGTATATAGTGTATAGACATACCCAGTGTATAGTGTAGGAGTCTGGGGTTAGATAGACATACCCAGTGTATAGTGTAGGAGTCTGGGGTTAGATAGACATACCCAGTGTATAGTATAGGAGTCTGGGGTTAGATAGACATACCCAGTGTATAGTGTATAGACATACCCAGTGTATAGTGTATAGACATACCCAGTGTATAGTGTAGGAGTCTGGGGTTATAGATAGACATACCCAGTGTATAGTGTATAGACATACCCAGTGTATAGTGTAGGAGTCTGGGGTTATAGATAGACATACCCAGTGTATAGTGTAGGAGTCTGGGGTTATAGATAGACATACCCAGTGTATAGTGTATAGACATACCCAGTGTATAGTGTATAGACATACCCAGTGTATAGTGTATAGACATACCCAGTGTATAGTGTAGGAGTCTGGGGTTATAGATAGACATACCCAGTGTATAGTGTATAGACATACCCAGTGTATAGTGTAGGAGTCTGGGGTTATAGATAGACATACCCAGTGTATAGTGTATAGACATACCCAGTGTATAGTGTAGGAGTCTGGGGTTATAGATAGACATACCCAGTGTATAGTGTATAGACATACCCAGTGTATAGTGTATAGACATACCCAGTGTATAGTGTAGGAGTCTGGGGTTATAGATAGACATACCCAGTGTATAGTGTATAGACATACCCAGTGTATAGTGTAGGAGTCTGGGGTTATAGATAGACATACCCAGTGTATAGTGTATAGACATACCCAGTGTATAGTGTATAGACATACCCAGTGTATAGTGTATAGACATAACCAGTGTATAGTGTAGGAGTCTGGGGTTATATAGACATACCCAGTGTATAGTGTATAGACATACCCAGTGTATAGTGTATAGACATACCCAGTGTATAGTGTATAGACATACCCAGTGTATAGTGTAGGAGTCTGGGGTTATAGATAGACATACCCAGTGTATAGTGTAGGAGTCTGGGGTTATAGATAGACATACCCAGTGTATAGTATAGGAGTCTGGGGTTAGATAGACATACCCAGTGTATAGTGTATAGACATACCCAGTGTATAGTGTACAGACATACCCAGTGTATAGTGTAGGAGTCTGGGGTTAGATAGACATACCCAGTGTATAGTGTATAGACATACCCAGTGTATAGAGTATAGACATACCCAGTGTATAGAGTATAGACATACCCAGTGTATAGTGTATAGACATACCCAGTGTATAGTGTATAGACATACCCAGTGTATAGAGTAGGAGTCTGGGGTTAGATAGACATACCCAGTGTATAGTGTATAGACATACCCAGTGTATAGAGTAGGAGTCTGGGGTTAGATAGACATACCCAGTGTATAGTGTATAGACATACCCAGTGTATAGTGTAGGAGTCTGGGTTAGATAGACATACCCAGTGTATAGTGTATAGACATACCCAGTGTATAGTGTAGGAGTCTGGGGTTAGATAGACATACCCAGTGTATAGTGTATAGACATACCCAGTGTATAGTGTATAGACATACCCAGTGTATAGAGTAGGAGTCTGGGGTTAGATAGACATACCCAGTGTATAGTGTATAGACATACCCAGTGTATAGAGTAGGAGTCTGGGGTTAGATAGACATACCCAGTGTATAGTGTAGGAGTCTGGGGTTAGATAGACATACCCAGTGTATAGTGTAGGAGTCTGGGGTTATGGATAGACATACCCAGTGTATAGTGTAGGAGTCTGGGGTTAGATAGACATACCCAGTGTATAGTGTATAGACATACCCAGTGTATAGTGTATAGACATACCCAGTGTATAGTGTATAGACATACCCAGTGTATAGTGTAGGAGTCTGGGGTTAGATAGACATACCCAGTGTATAGTGTATAGACATACCCAGTGTATAGTGTAGGAGTCTGGGGTTAGATAGACATACCCAGTGTATAGTGTATAGACATACCCAGTGTATAGTGTATAGACATACCCAGTGTATAGTGTAGGAGTCTGGGGTTATAGATAGACATACCCAGTGTATAGTGTATAGACATACCCAGTGTATAGTGTAGGAGTCTGGGGTTAGATAGACATACCCAGTGTATAGTGTATAGTGTATAGACATACCCAGTGTATAGTGTATAGACATACCCAGTGTATAGTGTAGGAGTCTGGGGTTAGATAGACATACCCAGTGTATAGTGTATAGACATACCCAGTGTATAGTGTAGGAGTCTGGGGTTAGATAGACATACCCAGTGTATAGTGTATAGACATACCCAGTGTATAGTGTATAGACATACCCAGTGTATAGTGTATAGACATACCCAGTGTATAGTGTAGGAGTCTGGGGTTATAGATAGACATACCCAGTGTATAGTGTATAGACATACCCAGTGTATAGTGTAGGAGTCTGGGGTTATAGATAGACATACCCAGTGTATAGTGTATAGACATACCCAGTGTATAGTATAGGAGTCTGGGGTTAGATAGACATACCCAGTGTATAGTGTAGGAGTCTGGGGTTAGATAGACATACCCAGTGTATAGTGTAGGAGTCTGGGGTTATAGATAGACATACCCAGTGTATAGTGTATAGACATACCCAGTGTATAGTGTATAGACATACCCAGTGTATAGTGTAGGAGTCTGGGGTTATATAGACATACCCAGTGTATAGTGTATAGACATACCCAGTGTATAGTGTATAGACATACCCAGTGTATAGTGTAGGAGTCTGGGGTTATAGATAGACATACCCAGTGTATAGTGTATAGACATACCCAGTGTATAGTGTATAGACATACCCAGTGTATAGTGTAGGAGTCTGGGGTTAGATAGACATACCCAGTGTATAGAGTATAGACATACCCAGTGTATAGTGTAGGAGTCTGGGGTTATAGATAGACATACCCAGTGTATAGTGTATAGACATACCCAGTGTATAGTGTAGGAGTCTGGGGTTATATAGACATACCCAGTGTATAGTGTAGGAGTCTGGGGTTATAGATAGACATACCCAGTGTATAGTGTATAGACATACCCAGTGTATAGTGTAGGAGTCTGGGGTTATATAGACATACCCAGTGTATAGTGTAGGAGTCTGGGGTTAGATAGACATACCCAGTGTATAGTGTAGGAGTCTGGGGTTAGATAGACATACCCAGTGTATAGTGTAGGAGTCTGGGGTTATAGATAGACATACCCAGTGTATAGTGTATAGACATACCCAGTGTATAGTGTATAGACATACCCAGTGTATAGTGTAGGAGTCTGGGGTTATATAGACATACCCAGTGTATAGTGTATAGACATACCCAGTGTATAGTGTATAGACATACCCAGTGTATAGTGTATAGACATACCCAGTGTATAGTGTAGGAGTCTGGGGTTATAGATAGACATACCCAGTGTATAGTGTATAGACATACCCAGTGTATAGTGTATAGACATACCCAGTGTATAGTGTAGGAGTCTGGGGTTATAGATAGACATACCCAGTGTATAGAGTATAGACATACCCAGTGTATAGTGTAGGAGTCTGGGGTTATAGATAGACATACCCAGTGTATAGTGTATAGACATACCCAGTGTATAGTGTATAGACATACCCAGTGTATAGTGTAGGAGTCTGGGGTTAGATAGACATACCCAGTGTATAGTGTATAGACATACCCAGTGTATAGTGTATAGACATACCCAGTGTATAGTGTATAGACATACCCAGTGTATAGTGTAGGAGTCTGGGGTGATCTTCTTGGTGTCGAGGAAGGAGCAGAGTTCAGGTTCATGATACTGAAGCAGCAGTCTGTACAAGTGGAACGGACGGCCCTTCACTACACAGTCCCTGGACAGGAAGATGTACCGTTAGTTACACACAGGGTGTGTGTGTGTGTGTGTGTGTGTGTGTGTGTGTGTGTGTGTGTGTGTCTCACTGTGGCATTTATTTATTCATGTCAGCGTAGAAGCAGATGTAGAGTTGTGTGTGTGTGTGTGTGTGTGTGTGTGTGTGTGGGTGTGTGTGTGTGTCCGTGTGTGTGTGTGGGTGTGTGTGTGTAACATCAGTCATCTCTAAATTACACTAAGTGTTTTTATATATTCATCATGTTTAGCATAGTATAATGTACAGTATGCATTAAAGTGTCTGTAATAGAATAAACATGGTATAAATTAATGTAGACATTAATACACGCATTTCTATAGCTTCCTACAAACGTACAATGGTAGGGGAGAGCCAAAATGGAGGTGTTGGCTTCAACACAATGGTGGGGGAGAGCCAAAATGGAGGTGTTGGCTTCAACACAATGGTGGGGGAGAGCCAAGATGGAGGTGTTGGCTTCAACACAATGGTGGGGGAGAGCCAAGATGGAGGTGTTGGCTTCAACACAATGGTGGGGGAGAGCCAAAATGGAGGTGTTGGCTTCAACACAATGGTGGGGGAGAGCCAAGATGGAGGTGTTGGCTTCAACACAATGGTGGGAGAGAGCCAAGATGGAGGTGTTGGCTTCAACACAATGGTGGGGGAGAGCCAAGATGGAGGTGTTGGCTTCAATACAATGGTGGGGGAGAGCCAAGATGGAGGTGTTGGCTTCAACACAATGGTAGGGGAGAGCCAAAATGGAGGTGTTGGCTTCAACACAATGGTGGGAGAGAGCCAAGATGGAGGTGTTGGCTTCAACACAATGGTGGGGGAGAGCCAAGATGGAGGTGTTGGCTTCAATACAATGGTGGGGGAGAGCCAAGATGGAGGTGTTGGCTTCAATACAATGGTGGGGGAGAGCCAAGATGGAGGTGTTGGCTTCAACACAATGGTGGGGGAGAGCCAAGATGGAGGTGTTGGCTTCAATACAATGGTGGGGGAGAGCCAAGATGGAGGTGTTGGCTTCAATACAATGGTGGGGGAGAGCCAAGATGGAGGTGTTGGCTTCAACACAATGGTAGGGGAGAGCCAAGATGGAGGTGTTGGCTTCAACACAATGGTGGGGGAGAGCCAAGATGGAGGTGTTGGCTTCAATACAATGGTGGGGGAGAGCCAAGATGGAGGTGTTGGCTTCAATACAATGGTGGGGGAGAGCCAAGATGGAGGTGTTGGCTTCAACACAATGGTGGGGGAGAGCCAAGATGGAGGTGTTGGCTTCAATACAATGGTGGGGGAGAGCCAAGATGGAGGTGTTGGCTTCAATACAATGATGGGGGAGAGCCAAGATGGAGGTGTTGGCTTCAACACAATGGTAGGGGAGAGCCAAGATGGAGGTGTTGGCTTCAACACAATGGTGGGGGAGAGCCAAGATGGAGGTGTTGGCTTCAATACAATGGTGGGGGAGAGCCAAGATGGAGGTGTTGGCTTCAATACAATGGTGGGGGAGAGCCAAGATGGAGGTGTTGGCTTCAACACAATGGTAGGGGAGAGCCAAGATGGAGGTGTTGGCTTCAACACAATGGTAGGGGAGAGCCAAGATGGAGGTGTTGGCTTCAACACAATGGTAGGGGAGAGCCAAGATGGAGGTGTTGGCTTCAACACAATGGTGGGGGAGAGCCAAGATGGAGGTGTTGGCTTCAATACAATGGTGGGGGAGAGCCAAGATGGAGGTGTTGGCTTCAACACAATGGTGGGAGAGAGCCAAGATGGAGGTGTTGGCTTCAACACAATGGTAGGGGAGAGCCAAGATGGAGGTGTTGGCTTCAACACAATGGTAGGGGAGAGCCAAGATGGAGGTGTTGGCTTCAACACAATGGTAGGGGAGAGCCAAGATGGAGGTGTTGGCTTCAACACAATGGTAGGGGAGAGCCAAGATGGAGGTGTTGGCTTCAACACAATGGTAGGGGAGAGCCAAGATGGAGGTGTTGGCTTCAACACAATGGTGGGGGATTGAAACAGGAGAACTAGTTGGGTTAAACCAGGACCGTGAAACGTCTGAGGGAATCCAGGATCTAGTGTCAGAGGAGGCTGCTGAGGGGAGGACGGCTCATAATAGTTGCTAGAATGGAAACCATGATCCATTTGCTACCATTCCACTCCAGGCATTACCACGAGCCCGTCCTCCACAGGTGCCAGCAACCTCCTGTGTTGTACAGCGCCTTCGCAAAGTATTCAGGCCCCTTGACTTTTTCAACATTTTGATACGTTACAGCCTTACTCTAAAACTGATTAAATCGTTTCCCCACTCATCCATCTACACACAATACCCCATAACGGCAAAGCAAAAACAGGTTCAGAAACGTTTGCTAATTTATTACATATAAAACAGGTATCACGTTTACATAAGTATTCAGACCCTTTACTCAGTACTTTGTGGAAGCACCTTTGGCAGCGATTACAGCCTTGAGTCTTCTTGGGTTTGACTCTACAAGCTTGGCACACCTGTATTTGGGTTATTTATCCAACCTTTAGCAGATCCTCTCAAGCTCTGTCAGGTTGGATGGGGAGCATCGCTGCACAGCTATTTTCAGGTCTCTCCAGAGATGTTCAATCCGGTTCACGTCCGAGCATTGGCTGGGCCACTCAAGGACATTCAGAGACTTGTCCCGAAGCCACTCCTGCGTTGTCTTGGCTGTGTGCTTAGGGTCGTTGTCCTGTTGGAAGGTGAACCTTCGCCCCAGTCTGAGGTCCTGAGCGCTCTGGAGCAGGTTTTCATCAAGGATCTCTCTGTACTTTGCTCCGTTCATCTTTGCCTCGATCCTGACTAGTCTTCCAGTCCCTGCTGCTGAAAAACATCCCCACAGCATGATGCTGCCACCACCATGCTTCACTGTAGGGATGGTGCCAGCTTTCCTCCAGACGTGACGCTTGGCATTCAGGCCAAAGTGTTCAATCAGACCAGAGAATCTTGTTTCTCATGGTCAGAGTCTTTTGGGGCCTTTTGGCAAACTCCAAGCGGGCTGTCATGTGCCTTTTACTGAGAAGTGGCTTCCGTCTGGTCACTCTACCATAAAGGCCTGATTGGTGGAGTCCTGGAGAGATGGTTGTCCTTCTGGAAGGCTCTCCCATCTCCACACATGAACTCTAGAGCCCTGTCAGAGTGACCATCGGGTTCTTAGTCACCTCTCTGACCAAGGCCCTTCTCCCCCGATTGTTCAGTTTGGCCGGGTGGCCAGCTCTAGGAAGAGTCTTGGTGGTTCCAAACTTCTTCCATTTAAGAATGATGGAGGCCACTGTGTTCTTGGGAACCTTCAATGCTGCAGACTTTTTTTGGTACCCTTTCCCAAATCTGTGCTTCGACACAATCCTGTCTCAGAGCTCTACGGACAATTCCTTCGACCTCATGGCCTTATATAGACAGGTGTGTGCCTTTCCAATTCATGTCCAATCAGGTGAATTTACCACTGGTGGACTCCAATCAAGTTGTAGAAACATCTCAAGGATGATCAATGGAAACAGGATGCACCTGAGCTCAGTTTAGTGTCACATAGCAACGGGTCTGAATAATTATGTAAATAAGTTCTGTTTTTTATTTTCAATACATTTGCTAAAATTTCTAAAAACCTGTTTTCGCTTTGTCATTATGGGGTATTGTGGGTAGATTGCTGAGGATTGTAGGGGTGTGTGTCTGTCCGTGGTATATATTTATTGTAGAGGTGTGTGTCTGTCCGTGGTATATATTTATTGTAGAGGTGTGTGTGTCTCACCGTGGTATATATTTATTCATGATGGCGTAGAAGCAGTTGTAGAGATCGGAGCGGGGCAGCTGCAGGCCCAGCAGCGGTTTGAGGAGGTGTGGCCAGGAGAGGTCAGGGGTGAAGGTGATGTTTCGGGACTTACAGTAGAACGTGATGACAGACTCTACGTCAGACACCATGTCACGCCCCTCCTCCTCCGCCACGTCCCCCAGCTGGTCTGGAGACAGGAAGCAGAGACACAGGGTCAGAGGTTAGAGGTCCTTACACTTAGCCTTCACGGTCAGGACAAGGACAGCATGAAAACAGAGTTTAGAAAAATCCTCCTGGAGCCAGTCTGGGGGGACCTGATCCTAGATCATAATGAATAAGATGACATGGACAGGGGGGGACCTGATCCTAGATCATAATGAATAAGATGACATGGACAGGGGGGGACCTGATCCTAGATCATAATGAATAAGATGACATGGACAGGGGGGGACCTGATCCTAGATCATAATGAATAAGATGACATGGACAGGGGGGACCTGATCCTAGATCATAATGAATAAGATGACATGGACAGGGGGGGACCTGATCCTAGATCATAATGAATAAGATGACATGGACAGGGGGGGACCTGATCCTAGATCATAATGAATAAGATGACATGGACAGGGGGGACCTGATCCTAGATCATAATGAATAAGATGACATGGACAGGGGGGGACCTGATCCTAGATCATAATGAATAAGATGACATGGACAGGGGGGACCTGATCCTAGATCATAATGAATAAGATGACATGGACAGGGGGGGACCTGATCCTAGATCATAATGAATAAGATGACATGGACAGGGGGGACCTGATCCTAGATCATAATGAATAAGATGACATGGACAGGGGGGGACCTGATCCTAGATCATAATGAATAAGATGACATGGACAGGGGGGACCTGATCCTAGATCATAATGAATAAGATGACATGGACAGGGGGGGACCTGATCCTAGATCATAATGAATAAGATGACATGGACAGGGGGGGACCTGATCCTAGATCATAATGAATAAGATGACATGGACAGGGGGGGACCTGATCCTAGATCATAATGAATAAGATGACATGGACAGGGGGGACCTGATCCTTGATCAGCACTCCCACCATGAGACCTGATCCTAGATCAGCACTCCAACCATGAGACCTGATCCTAGATCAGCACTCCAACCATGAGACCTGATCCTAGATCAGCACTCCAACCATGAGACCTGATCCTAGATCAGCACTCCAACCATGAGACCTGATCCTTGATCAGCACTCCCACCATGAGACCTGATCCTTGATCAGCACTCCCACCATGAGACCTGATCCTAGATCAGCACTCCCACCATGAGACCTGATCCTTGATCAGCACTCCCACCATGAGACCTGATCCTAGATCAGCACTCCAACCATGAGACCTGATCCTAGATCAGCACTCCAACCATGAGACCTGATCCTAGATCAGCACTCCCACCATGAGACCTGATCCTAGATCAGCACTCCAACCATGAGACCTGATCCTAGATCAGCACTCCCACCATGAGACCTGATCCTAGATCAGCACTCCAACCATGAGATCTGATCCTAGATCACCAACCATGAGACTGGATACATAGGGCTAATTATGACTAGCCAGCAGAGAACCTTTCAAGCAAATGTGTCTTGTAGAAATTGATTGAAATAAGATACTAGTAAACGAGATGCCAAAGAAAGGTCTCAGGATTGATTCTTCAACCCACTAGAACATTCTCTCCCTCAGTTTGTGTCTCTTCACTGTGGCACCATGTGCTGGCCTACTCCTGTGGGTAAGGCCTGGGGCTTTCTTGGGCTCAGTGCCCCATGAAGGGCTGCCTTTTCTGGGCTGAGCCCTGGAGCAGTCTCCATGTCAGTTCTGCTGCCTAACCCGCCCTGCTATCAGGCAGAGAAAGGACTGTGCAAAGCTGATGACAGCTGACAGCATGACTGACCGAGCTACAGAAGGCAGCATGACTGACCGAGCTATGCAAGACAAAGAATTATCCATCCTATGAAGTGTCTTGAGCAGGGCAGGTATAATATAATATACACTGAACAAAAATGTAAAGTGTTGGTCCCATGTTTCATGAGCTGAAATAAAAGATGCCAGAAATGTTCCATACGCACAAAAAGCTTATTTCAAATGTTGTGCTCAAATTAGTTTACATCCCTGTTAGTGAGCATTTCTCCTTTTCCAAGATAATCCATCCACTTGACAGATGTGGTATATCAAGAAGCTGATCTCATTTTGAGGGAACGTGCAATTGGCATGCTGATTGCAAGAATGTCCTCCAGAGCGGTTGCCAGAGAATTTAATGTTAATTTCTCTCGCACAAGATAAACGTAATTTCTGGAGCATTGAAGGTCCCCAAGAACACAGTGGCCTCCATCATTCATAAATGGAAGAAGTTTGGAACCACCAAGACTCTTCCTAGAGATGGCCGTCCGGTCAAACTGAGAAATCGGGGGAGAAGGGCCTTGGTCGGGGAGGTGACCAAGAACCCGATGGTCATTCTGACAGAGCTCCAGAGTTCCTTTGTGGAGATGGGAGAACCTTCCAGAAGGACAACCATCTCTGCAGCACTCCACCAATCAGGCCTTTATAGTAGAGTGGCCAGAAGGAAGCCACTCCTTGGTAAAAGGCACATGACAGCCCACTTGCAGTTTGCCAAAAGGCACCTAAAGGACTCTCAGACCATGAGAAACAAGATTCTCTGGTCTGATGAAACCAAGATTGAACTCTTTGGCCTGAATGCCAAGCGTCACATCTAGAGGAAACCTAGCACCATTCCTATGATGAAGCATGGTGGTGGCAGCATCATGCTGTGGGGATGTTTTTCAGCTGCAGGGACTGGGAGACTAGTCAGGATCGAGGGAAAGATGAACAGAGCAAAGTACAGAGAGATTTTTGATGAAAACCTGCTCCAGAGCGCTCAGGACCTCAGACTGAGGCGAAGGTTCACCTTCCAACAGGACAACAACCCTTAGTACACAGCCAAGACAACGCAGGAGTGGCTTCGGGACAAGTCTCTGAATATCCTTGAGTGGCCCAGCCAGAGCCGCGGACATGAACCCGATCGAACATCTCTGGAGAGACCTGAAAATAGCTGTGCAGCGACGCTCCCCATCCAACCTGACAGAGCTTGAGAAGATCTGCAGAGAAGAATGGGAGAAACTCCCCAAATACAGGTGTGCCAAGCTTGTAACTTCATACCCAAGACTAGAGGCTGTAATCGCTGCCAAAGGTGCTTCAACAAAGTACTGAATAAAGGGTCTGAATACTTATGTAAAATGTGTTTATTATAATTTAGCAAAAATCTTTAAAAAACAAACGTTTTTGCTTTGTCATTATGTGGTATTGTGTGTAGTTGAGGGGAAAAAACGAATACATTTTAGTCAAGGGGTCTGAATACTTTCTGTAAGCACAGTATATACAGTACCAATCAAAAGTTTGGACACTTACTCATTAAAGGGTTTTTCTTTATTTTTACTATTTTCTACATTGTAGAATAATAGTGAAGACATCAAAAAATATTAAATAACACATATGTAGTAACCAAAAAAGTGTTAAACAAATCAAAATATTTTTCATATTTGAGATTCTTCAAAGTAGCCACCCTTTGCCTTGATGAGAGCTTTGCACACTCTTTGCATTCTCTCAACCAGCTTCATGAGGTAGTCACCTGGAATGCATTTCAATTAACAGTTGTGCCTTATTATAAAAGTTAATTTGTGGAATTTCTTTCCTTCTTTATGCGTTTTAGCCAATCAGTTGTGTTGTGACAAGGTAGGGGTGGTATACAGAAGATAGCCCTATTTGGTAAAAGACCAAGTCCATATTATGGCAAGAACAGCTCAAATAAGCAAAGAGAAATGACAGTCAAAATGATCAAAATCCAGAAAAGAGACGCTAAATTCTACAACCACCTAAAAGGAAGTGATTCCCACCTAGAGAGAGATGAACCTGGAGAAGAGTCCCCTAACCAAGCTGGTCCTGGGGCTCTTTTCCCAAACACAAACAGAACCCCAGGACAGAAACACATTTAGATCCAACCAAATCATGAGAAAACAAAAAGATAACTATTTGACACACTGAAAATAATCAACAAAAAAACAGAGCAAACCAGAATGCTATTTGGCCCTAAACAGAGAGTACGCTGTGACTGACCCAAAATTAAGGAAAGTTTTCACTATATACAGACTCAGTGAGCATAGCCAACCTCCTGCCAAATGTATGACCAGAGACATATATTACAAAACAACCCGATTTTGATAAACTCCCATAACTACTGGGTGAAATACCACAGTGATAAACTCCCATATCTACTGGGTGAAATACCACAGTGTGATAAACTCCCATATCTAATGGGTGAAATACCACAGTGTGATAAACTCCCATATCTACTGGGTGAAATACCACAGTGATAAACTCCCATATCTACTGGGTGAAATACCACAGTGTGATAAACTCCCATATCTACTGGGTGAAATACCACAGTGTGATAAACTCCCATAACTACTGGGTGAAATACCACAGTGTGATAAACTCCCATATCTACTGGGTGAAATACCACAGTGTGATAAACTCCCATATCTACTGGGTGAAATACCACAGTGTGATAAACTCCCATATCTACTGGGTGAAATACCACAGTGATAAACTCCCATATCTACTGGGTGAAATACCAGTGTGATAAACTCCCATATCTACTGGGTGAAATACCACAGTGATAAACTCCCATATCTACTGGGTGAAATACCACAGTGTGATAAACTCCCATAACTACTGGGTGAAATACCACAGTGTGATAAACTCCCATAACTACTGGGTGAAATACCACAGTGTGATAAACTCCCATAACTACTGGGTGAAATACCACAGTGATAAACTCCCATATCTACTGGGTGAAATACCACAGTGTGATAAACTCCCATATCTACTGGGTGAAATACCACAGTGATAAACTCCCATATCTACTGGGTGAAATACCACAGTGTGATAAACTCCCATATCTACTGGGTGAAATACCACAGTGTGATAAACTCCCATATCTACTGGGTGAAATACCACAGTGATAAACTCCCATATCTACTGGGTGAAATACCACAGTGTGATAAACTCCCATATCTACTGGGTGAAATACCACAGTGTGATAAACTCCCATATCTACTGGGTGAAATACCACAGTGTGATAAACTCCCATATCTACTGGGTGAAATACCACAGTGTGATAAACTCCCATATCTACTGGGTGAAATACCACAGTGTGATAAACTCCCATATCTACTGGGTGAAATACCACAGTGATAAACTCCCATATCTACTGGGTGAAATACCACAGTGATAAACTCCCATAACTACTGGGTGAAATACCACAGTGTGATAAACTCCCATATCTACTGGGTGAAATACCACAGTGTGATAAACTCCCATATCTACTGGGTGAAATACCACAGTGTGATAAACTCCCATAACTACTGGGTGAAATACCACAGTGTGATAAACTCCCATATCTACTGGGTGAAATACCACAGTGATAAACTCCCATATCTACTGGGTGAAATACCACAGTGATAAACTCCCATATCTACTGGGTGAAATACCACAGTGATAAACTCCCATATCTACTGGGTGAAATACCAGTGTGATAAACTCCCATATCTACTGGGTGAAATACCAGTGTGATAAACTCCCATATCTACTGGGTGAAATACCACAGTGATAAACTCCCATATCTACTGGGTGAAATACCACAGTGATAAACTCCCATATCTACTGGGTGAAATACCAGTGTGATAAACTCCCATATCTACTGGGTGAAATACCACAGTGATAAACTCCCATATCTACTGGGTGAAATACCACAGTGTGATAAACTCCCATAACTACTGGGTGAAATACCACAGTGTGATAAACTCCCATAACTACTGGGTGAAATACCACAGTGTGATAAACTCCCATAACTACTGGGTGAAATACCACAGTGTGATAAACTCCCATAACTACTGGGTGAAATACCACAGTGTGATAAACTCCCATATCTACTGGGGTGAAATACCACAGTGTGATAAACTCCCATATCTACTGGGTGAAATACCACAGTGATAAACTCCCATATCTACTGGGTGAAATACCACAGTGATAAACTCCCATATCTACTGGGTGAAATACCACAGTGTGATAAACTCCCATATCTACTGGGTGAAATACCACAGTGATAAACTCCCATATCTACTGGGTGAAATACCACAGTGTGATAAACTCCCATATCTACTGGGTGAAATACCACAGTGTGATAAACTCCCATATCTACTGGGTGAAATACCACAGTGATAAACTCCCATATCTACTGGGTGAAATACCACAGTGTGATAAACTCCCATATCTACTGGGTGAAATACCACAGTGTGATAAACTCCCATATCTACTGGGTGAAATACCACAGTGTGATAAACTCCCATATCTACTGGGTGAAATACCACAGTGTGATAAACTCCCATATCTACTGGGTGAAATACCACAGTGTGATAAACTCCCATATCTACTGGGTGAAATACCACAGTGATAAACTCCCATATCTACTGGGTGAAATACCACAGTGATAAACTCCCATAACTACTGGGTGAAATACCACAGTGTGATAAACTCCCATATCTACTGGGTGAAATACCACAGTGTGATAAACTCCCATATCTACTGGGTGAAATACCACAGTGTGATAAACTCCCATATCTACTGGGTGAAATACCACAGTGTGATAAACTCCCATATCTACTGGGTGAAATACCAGTGTGCATCACATCAGCAAGATTTGTGACCTGTTGGCACAAGAAAAGGTCAACCAGTGAAGAACAAACACCATTGTAAATACAACCCATATTTATGTTTATTTATTTTCCCATTTGTACTTTAACCATTTGCACCTCGTTACAACACTGTATATAGACATAATATAACATTTGAAATGTCTTTATTCTTTTGGAACTTCTGTGAGTGTAATATTTACTGTTCATTTTTATTGTTTATTTCATTTTTGTTTATTATCTACTTCACTTGCTTTGGCAATGTTAACATATGTTTCCCATGTCAATAAATAAATGGATATTAGACCAGTGGAAATCTGTCCTTTGGGCTGACGAGTCCAAGTTTTAGATTTTTGGTTCCAACCGCCGTGTCTTTGTGAGACACAGAGTAGGTGAACAGATGATCTCTGCATGTGTGGTTCCCCCCGTGAAGCATGGAGGTGGTGGTGTGATGGTGCTTTGCTGGTGACACTGTCAGTGATTTATTTACAATTCAAGGCACACTTAACCAGCATGGCTACCACAGCATTCTGCAGAGATACACCATCCTATCTGGTTTGCGCTTAGTGGGAATATAATTTGTTTTTCAACAGGACAATGACCCAACACACCTGCAGGCTGTGTAAGGGTTATTTGACCAAAAAGGAGAGTGATGGTGTGCTGCATCAGATGACCTGGCCACAATCACCCGACCTCAACCCAATTGAGATGGTTTGGGATGAGTTGGACCGCAGCAAACAAGTGCTCAGCATACGTGGGAACTCCTTCAAGACTGTTGGGAAAGTATTCCAGGTAAAGCTGGTTGAGAGAATGCCAAGAGTGTGCAAAGCTGTTACCAAGGCAAAGGGTGGCTATTTTGAAGAATCTAAAATCTGAAATAGATTTTGATTAACACTTTTTTGCTTCCTACATGATTCCATATGTGTTATTTCATAGTTTTGATGTCTTCACTATTATTCTACAATGTAGAAAATAGTAACATTAAAAGGAAGAAACCTTGAATGAGTCGGTGTGTCCAAACTTTTGACTGGTACTGTATATATAACGTAGACACTGTATGTAACAGTCACTCACCAATGAGCTGCTGGCAGCGGGTGTGTATAAGGGTCTGTTCTGGAAGATCCAGGACTCCATCCCACGAGGACAGACTGTCTCCTTTACCTGCCACATTCAGCGCAATCTGACAAAACACACCAACTAGTTAGTAGCTGACAGACAGGACCAGATCATCAGTTAGTAGCTAACAGTTACCCCAACACACAGGAGGAGACAGACTGGGAAACTACTGAGAACCACTGATGGCCCAGACTTGTTCCCGGCCCAGACCGACGGCCCAGACTTGTTCCCGGCCCAGACCGACGGCCCAGACTTGCGCCCGGTCACCGACGGCCCAGACTTGCGCCCGGTCACCGACGGCCCAGACTTGCGCCCGGTCACCGACGGCCCAGACTTGCGCCCGGTCACCGACGGCCCAGACTTGCGCCCGGTCACCGACGGCCCAGACTTGCGCCCGGTCACCGGCGGCCCAGACTTGCGCCCGGTCACCGGCGGCCCAGACTTGCGCCCGGTCACCGGCGGCCCAGACTTGCGCCCGGTCACCGGCGGCCCAGACTTGCGCCCGGTCACCGGCGGCCCAGACTTGCGCCCGGTCACCGGCGGCCCAGACTTGCGCCCGGTCACCGGCGGCCCAGACTTGCGCCCGGTCACCGGCGGCCCAGACTTGCGCCCGGTCACCGGTGGCCCAGACCGACGGCCCAGACTTGCGCCCGGCCACCGATGGCCCAGACCGACGGCCCAGACTTGCGCCCGGTCACCGACGGCCCAGACTTGCGCCCGGTCACCGACGGCCCAGACTTGCGCCCGGTCACCGACGGCCCAGACTTGCGCCCGGTCACCGACGGCCCAGACCGACGGCCCAGACTTGCGCCCGGTCACCGACGGCCCAGACCGACGGCCCAGACTTGCGCCCGGTCACCGACGGCCCAGACTTGCGCCCGGTCACCGACGGCCCAGACTTGCTCCCGGTCACCGACGGCCCAGACTTGCGCCCGGTCACCGACGGCCCAGACTTGCGCCCGGTCACCGACGGCCCAGACTTGCGCCCGGTCACCGACGGCCCAGACTTGCGCCCGGTCACCGACGGCCCAGACTTGCGCCCGGTCACCGGTGGCCCAGACTTGTTCCCGGTCACCGACGGCCCAGACTTGCGCCCGGTCACCGACGGCCCAGACCGACGGCCCAGACTTGCGCCCGGTCACCGATGGCCCAGACCGACGGCCCAGACTTGCGCCCGGCCACCGATGGCCCAGACCGATGGCCCAGACTTGCGCCCGGCCACCGATGGCCCAGACCGACGGCCCAGACTTGCGCCCGGTCAACGATGGCCCTGAATTATTCCTGGTCAGGTAAACCTCCTGGCTCTAGCTATGAAACATGCTCAGTACATGCTAGTCTTCTGTTCTCCTCATAGAGCAGCTAATCAACAGTGGAGTGGTGTCTGCTAACTTTGGGGGTCAACAAACCAATTATCAGCTAAACAGATTAGAGATGTCCCCCCCTCCCTAGTCCCTCACCCCCCTCCCTCATCCTCTGACCCCCCTTACCTAGTCCCACCCCATTCCTAGTCCCACCTCATTTATAGTCCCACTCCATTTCTAATCAAATCAAATCAAGCTTTATTTATACAGCACATTTCAGACATGGAAAGCAACGCAACGTGCTTTACAGGAAAAAAATTATAAAATCAAGTCCCACCCCCTCCCTAGTCCCTCACCACCCCTCACCACCCCCTGACCCCTCCCATTCCATCCCTAGTTTAATTCCTCCCCCTGTTACGGTAGGTCGAACCCACGACCCCTGACCTCGCTCACCTTCCACAGCTTGGCTCTCTGCTGGGCTGGTAGTTCCTGGACTCGAATAACCCCGCTGGCCTCTTCCCCATCCAGACCCAGACCTCCCCCCAACCCCAGCTCCCCCTGTATGTCCATCTCAAGATCCAGGTCAGAGCCTCCAGAGTCCAGGGCCTCAGCCAGATCCTGATCCCTGCAGGACAGAGAAACATCAACACTAGCAGAGCGACATCTAACGCCTATAGAACACACATTTTTAGGGCAACGTTGCAAGACAGGACAGAGAACAAGACAGGACAGAGAACAGGACAGGTCAGAAAGCAAGAGAAAACAGGTCAAAGAACAAGACAGGTCAGACAGCAACACAGGACAGCTCAGAGAACAAGACAGGTCAGCTCAGAGAACAAGACAGGACAGGTCAGAAAGCAAGAGAAAACAGGTCAGAGAACAAGACAGGACAGGTCTTAGAACAACATAGGTCAGACAGCAACACAGGACAGGTCAGACAGCAACACAGGACAGGTCAGACAGCAGCACAGGACAGGTCAGACAGCAGCACAGGACAGGTCAGACAGCAGCACAGGACAGGTCAGACAGCAGCACAGGACAGGTCAGACAGCAGCACAGGACAGGTCAGACAGCAGCACAGGACAGGTCAGACAGCAGCACAGGACAGGTCAGACAGCAGCACAGGACAGGTCAGACAGCAGCACAGGACAGGTCAGACAGCAGCACAGGACAGGTCAGACAGCAGCACAGGACAGGTCAGACAGCAGCACAGGACAGGTCAGACAGCAGCACAGGACAGGTCAGACAGCAGCACAGGACAGGTCAGACAGCAGCACAGGACAGGTCAGACAGCAGCACAGGACAGGTCAGACAGCAGCACAGGACAGGTCAGACAGCAGCACAGGACAGGTCAGACAGC
Organism: Salvelinus fontinalis; assembly: GCF_029448725.1. Lineage (NCBI taxonomy): Eukaryota > Metazoa > Chordata > Actinopteri > Salmoniformes > Salmonidae > Salvelinus > Salvelinus fontinalis. Next base: position 59,465,783 of record NC_074676.1, read on the forward strand.
AACACAGGACAGGTCAGACAGCAGCACAGGACAGGTCAGACAGCAGCACAGGACAGGTCAGACAGCTGCACAGGACAGGTCAGACAGCAGCACAGGACAGGTCAGACAGCAGCACAGGACAGGTCAGACAGCAGCACAGGACAGGTCAGACAGCAGCACAGGACAGGTCAGACAGCAGCACAGGACAGGTCAGACAGCAGCACAGGACAGGTCAGACAGCAGCACAGGACAGGTCAGACAGCAGCACAGGACAGGTCAGACAGCAGCACAGGACAGGTCAGACAGCAGCACAGGACAGGTCAGACAGCAGCACAGGACAGGTCAGACAGCAGCACAGGACAGGTCAGACAGCAGCACAGGACAGGTCAGACAGCAGCACAGGACAGGTCAGACAGCAGCACAGGACAGGTCAGACAGCAGCACAGGACAGGTCAGACAGCAGCACAGGACAGGTCAGACAGCAGCACAGGACAGGTCAGACAGCAGCACAGGACAGGTCAGACAGCAGCACAGGACAGGTCAGACAGCAGCACAGGTCAGACAGCAGCACAGGACAGGTCAGACAGCAGCACAGGACAGGTCAGACAGCAGCACAGGTCAGACAGCAGCACAGGACAGGTCAGACAGCAGCACAGGACAGGTCAGACAGCAGCACAGGACAGGTCAGAGACAAACACTGTTGAACTGTTTAAACCCTCCATTTTTCAGCAACGTCAATAACACTTCAATACTGACATGCTATTTGTTTCATCTGTAGGGCTTTTTCAAATGTCACGAGGACGAGTCTATTTCTGTCACCGCTGAGCATCAAACACATTCTCCTGTAAATCATAGCATCGGTCACAACCTGAACATTCAGTTTCCAGCTTGTGTCTGTCTCACTGCTAGCCAAACAGATAAACACTTTACTACTGTCACATTAACAGAGATGACAAGGGATTGGTGGGATCTCTTTTATATAGTTACTGATAGGTGTTGGAATCTGATCCTCTGATAGGTCAGCAGCTCAACAGAACAAGAGAAGAGTGGTCAAAGTCCCCTGCTGTTACCGTGGTATCCAGGCTGCCTGACCCTACCAGTAGTAAGGCTAAGCTAGAAACAGTAGGCTAACATTGACTTTCTGTATCAAATACGGTCTGCAGTAACTAATAGGTGTTGTAATCTGATAGGTATTTGTATTTATTATGGACTGCCCACTGCTCTTCCTGGGGTTTGGCAAAATTACGGCAGTGTATACAATTTAAAAAACATTACAATACATTCCTTGCATAATTCACAACACACTATGTTGACCTGCCTTGTTGATAGTGTTGTTAAGAAGGTAGAAACTAGGGCCTGTAGGACCTGCCTTGTTAATAGTGTTGTTAAGAAGGTAGAAACTAGGGCCTGTAGGACCAGCCTTGTTGATAGTGTTGTTAAGAAGGTAGAAACTAGGGCCTGTAGGACCTGCCTTGTTGATAGTGTTGTTAAGAAGGTAGAAACTAGGGCCTGTAGGACCTGCCTTGTTGATAGTGTTGTTAAGAAGGTAGAAACTAGGGCCTGTAGGACCTGCCTTGATGATAGTGTTGTTAAGAAGGTAGAAACTAGGGCCTGTAGGACCTGCCTTGTTGATAGTGTTGTTAAGAAGGTAGAAACTAGGGCCTGTAGGACCTGCCTTGTTGATAGTGTTGTTAAGAAGGTAGAAACTAGGGCCTGTAGGACCTGCCTTGTTGATAGTGTTGTTAAGAAGGTAGAAACTAGGGCCTGTAGGACCTGCCTTGTTGATAGTGTTGTTAAGAAGGTAGAAACTAGGGCCTGTAGGACCTGCCTTGTTGATAGTGTTGTTAAGAAGGTAGAAACTAGGGCCTGTAGGACCTGCCTTGTTGATAGTGTTGTTAAGAAGGTAGAAACTAGGGCCTGTAGGACCTGCCTTGTTGATAGTGTTGTTAAGAAGGTAGAAACTAGGGTCTGTAGGACCTGCCTTGTTGATAGTGTTGTTAAGAAGGTAGAAACTAGGGCCTGTAGGACCTGCCTTGTTGATAGTGTTGTTAAGAAGGTAGAAACTAGGGCCTGTAGGACCTGCCTTGTTGATAGTGTTGTTAAGAAGGTAGAAACTAGGGCCTGTAGGACTTGCCTTGTTGATAGTGTTGTTAAGAAGGTAGAAACTAGGGCCTGTAGGACCTGCCTTGTTGATAGTGTTGTTAAGAAGGTAGAAACTAGGGCCTGTAGGACCTGCCTTGTTGATAGTGTTGTTAAGAAGGTAGAAACTAGGGCCTGTAGGACCTGCCTTGTTGATAGTGTTGTTAAGAAGGTAGAGCATCGCTTTATTATGGACAGATTTCTCCCCATCTTAGCTACTTTTGTATCAATATGTTTTGACCATGACAGTTTACAATCCAGGGTTACTCCAAGCCATTTCCACATTATACATTACGAGATTTAGTTGAGGTTTAGGGTTTAGTGAATGATTTGACCCAAATACAATGATTTTAGTTTTTGAAATATTTAGGGCTAACTTATTCCTTGCCACCCACTGACACTAACTGCAGCTCTTTGTTGAGTGTTGCAGTGATTTCAGTCGCTGTAGTAGCTGGCGTGTATAGTGTTGAGTCATCCTCATACATAGACACTCTGGCTTTACTCAAAGTCAGTGGTATGTCGTTAGTAAAGATTGAAAAATGCAAGGGGCCTAAACAGCTACCCTGGGGAACTCCTGATTCTAACTGGATTATTTACATTTACATTTAAGTCATTTAGCAGACGCTCTTATCCAGAGCGACTTACAAATTGGAAAGTTCATACATATTCATCCTGGTCCCCCCGTGGGAATTGAACCCTGGTCCCCTCGTGGGAATTGAACCCACAACCCTGGCGTTAAAAGCGCCATGCTCTACCAACTGAGCCACACGGGACCATGTTGGAGAGGCTTCCATTAGACAACACCCTCTGTATTCTGTTAGACAAGTAACTTCTTATCCACATCATAGCAGGGGGTGTAAAGCCATAACAGATACGTTTTTCAATTAGCAGACTATGATCGATAATGTCAAAAGCTGCACTGAAGAAAGCCCCACAATCTTTTTATCATCAATTTCTCTCAGCCAATCATCAGTAATTTGTGTAAGCGCTGTGCTTGTTGAATGTCCTTCCCTATAAGCTGAAAGTCTGTTGGCATTGTATCTGGTCTAGAGGTCGACCGATTAAATCGGGGCCGATTTCAAGTTTTCATAACAAATCGGAAATCGGTATTTTTGGGCGCCAATTTCTTTTTACACCTTCATTTAATCTTTATTTAACTAGGCAAGTCAGTTAAGAACACATTCTTATTTTCAATGACGGCCTAGGAACGTTCTGCCTCGACAGAATTTTAACCTTGTCAGCTCGGGGGATCTAATCTTGCAACCTTAAAGTTAACTAGTCCAATGCTCTAACACCTGATTACATTGCACTCCACGAGGAGCCTGCCTGTTAGCGAATGCAGTAAGCTAAGGTAAGTTGCTAGCTAGCATTAAACTTATCTTATAAAAAACAATCAATCAATGACTGTCATTGCTCCAATGTGTACACATTTGTACAATGTGTACAAACATCAATGTCTTTCTTAAAATCAATACACAAGTATATATTTTTAAACCTGCATATTTAGCTAAAAGAAATCCAGGTTAGCAGGCAATATTAACCAGGTGAAATTGTGTCATTTCTCTTGCGTTCATTGCACGCAGAGTCAGGGTATATGCAACGTCTGGCTCTTTGCGAACTAATTATGACATAACATTGAAGGTTGTGCAATGTAACAGGAATATTTAGACTCATGGATGCCACCCGTTAGATAAAATACGGAACGGGAATAAACGTTTTGTTTGAGGTGATAGTTTCCGGATTAGTCAAAGGTATATGGTTTAGAGAGAAATAGTCGACGCGTTATAATTCCTGTAATAACTTGCGGCTGAACTTGAAAGGGGTTCCTTCGTTATTTTCCCGTTCATGTCTTCCATGGAGAATGTCTTGATCTACTTCAAATAAGGTCTGTGTTTCGTGCAGGCTTAAACCGCCTCAACGTTTTGATACCCGTGTAAATCTCACTAGGATAAGGTAACGTTTGTCAACATATTTTCATAAATCCAATCCAAAAAAATGATCTTGGCTTATATTTAGCCAATATTGATCAGAGTTACCTTGTCCTATGGATATCTACACAGTTATAAAATTGGCACGGTGGTGTAAGCCTACACGAAACACAGACCTTATTTGAAGTGAATCTAAAAATATCCTATATGGAATAAATGAAGGAACCGCTTTTCAGATTTTGCTAGGTGTCATGGGAATTATGACTCGCACTTTGGTCGTCAATTCTTACCATGCCCATTATTAAAATAGGATTTCCTGCATATAGAAATTAAACTTTTTGTTTTCAACATTCATCACAGGTAACTTAAACTCTTTTTATTCAAACAGTTGAGAGTATTTGTCTCCTAAGCAGACTCTTCAGTATCATTGTCACTTCAGAGCTGTGTGTGTATTTATGTATTATATTAAGTTAAAATAAGCGTTCATTGTTCATTCAGTATTGTTGCAATTGTCATTATTACAAAAATGTGTGTGTGTGTGTGTATGAGTATGATATACAGTAATCCCTCGTTTATCGCGGGGGTTACGTTCCGAAAATGACCCGCGATAAGTGAAATCCGCGAAATAGAAAACTTTTTTTTTTTTTACAATTAGCAACTATTACATGTATACAAATACAGTGACTCACGTGTAGGCCGTTTCACTGCTCTTCAGACTGGGCCGCTGCATCCTGACTGCGCTCTGCAGTGTTCTCTTCTTCTGAAGCCCGCGGTGCAGGTGTGTTTGTTCGGGAGAAGAACATAGTGATAGGCAGCTGTTGTCGCTCTTTTTTCTTCTTTGCAAAAAGATCCTTGTACACCGACATGCCACCATCGATTACGTTGGAGAACTGTAATGAACGGCTCATCAAAGGGTCCCATTCCTCAGCTACTCGCTTAAGTTCAGTGGCCATTCGCACCATGGTTGCTAAGCGACCAAGCGTTAGTCCTTCCTCCTCATCTCTCGTGTCCTCTTCTCCCTCTTCTCTTTCATCGTCGCTTTGTGGCTTTGTCATTTGATACAAGAAGCGGGAGTGAGTTTTTAGCGAATCAGAATGCAGAGCACAATGCACCAAAAAAAAATAAAAAATGCATTATGAAAATCCGCGAAATAGCGAATCCGCGATAAGTGAACCGCGAAGTGGCGAGGGATCACTGTATATAAAAAAAAAAAAATAATAATAAAAAAAAACGCCCGATTAATCGGTATCGGCTTTTTTGGTCCTCCAATAATCGGTATCGGCGTTGAAAAATCATAATCGGTCGACCTCTAATCTGGTCAAACACCATTTTTTCCAGAAGTTTACTAAGGGTTGGTAACAGGCTGATTGGTCAGCTATTTGAGCCAGTAAAGGGGGCTTTACTATTCTTAGGTAGAGGAATGACTCTAGCTTCCCTCCAGGCCTGAGGGTACACGCTCTCTAGTAGGCTTAAATTGAAGATCTGGCTAATAGAATATCGTCTGCTATTATCCTCAGTCATTTTCCATCCAGATTGTCAGACCCTGGTGGCTTGTCACTGTGGATACACAACAATAATGTTTTCACCTCTTCCATCCTCACTTTACGGAACTCCAAATTAAAATGCTTGTCTTCCATAATTTGGTGAGATATACTTGGATGTGTAGTGTCAGCGTTTGTTGCTGGCATGTCATGCCTACATTTGTCTTGCAAATGAAAAAAAGAATTAAAGTAGTTGGAAATATCAGTGTGTTTTGTGATGAGACATCTGATTCAATGAATGAAGGAGCAGAGTTGGCTTTTTACCCAGAATGGAATTTAAGGTGTGTAATTTAAGATGTGTAATTTAAGATGTGTAATTTAAGATGTGTAATTTAAGGTGTGTAATTTAAGGTGCTCCAAAACTGTTTACTATCATTCATCTATGTTTCATAGTATAGTTTAGTTTAGTCACATGACTTCTTAATTTGCTGTACGTTTGCCAATCAGTTGTGCAGCCAGACTTACCATACCTTTTGCCTCATTCCTCTCAACCATACAATTTTTCAATTCCTCATCAATCCACAGGGATTTAACAGTTTTTAACAGTCATTTTCTTAATGGGTGCGTGCTTATTAGTAACTGGGATAAGCAATTTCATAAATATGTCAAGTGCAGTGTCTGGTTGCTCCTCATTACACACCAACACATATTCTTTACATCATCAACATATGAATCACTACAACAGCTCTAAGGAAGCAGATTGCTCTACAGAGCAAGAGGAGAGCAGACCATTTTAGAAACAGGAAGGCAATATAGCCTGCTGTTTCTATTCTGCTGGATTAGGATAGTCCTGTGTACTGAGGAAGGGACTGAGACTAACGCCACTGCTTCTTGTCACAGCATACTTCTCAGTCATTTTACTTTTCAATACAGCTATAGCAGAAGAAGTTAAACCAATTACATGGAAAATGTATTCTCAAACATCGTAGTAATTAAATCATCTTTCGTTTCTCAGATATATTCTGCAAATGTAATCCTAGCTTGAAACGTATTTTTTTGTTTTCCTTCATTTTTGATTTACTCATTTTTGATTATTATATATAAATATATATTTTTTTTGTAGGCTGAATAATAATAATAATAGTAATAATATTAATAAAAATAATATGAATATAATATGAATAATAATCATGATAATATTGCTCCATCCATCTGCCCAGAGGAGAAATAGCAGTATCTGTTCCCCCTCTCCAATCCACCACGAAGCAGTGACATGGAGGTCATTGTTAACCTGCCTGCTGCCCAGGGACTCCGCTCCTCTGTTACATAAAGCAGACAGACAGACACACAGACAGACACACAGACACACACACACACAGACACACACACACACAGACACACACACACACAGACACACACACACACAGACACACACACACACAGACACACAGACACACACACACACAGACAGACAGACGCTAGAAAACCTGGGAAATGGGCAGATGGGAAATACAAACACTGCATAATATGTGTAAGTAAACATTAACACAAAGCTTAGGTACTGTACAGTAGATCTAACCCTAGAGACTGTACAGTAGATCTAACCCTAGAGACTGTACAGTAGATCTAACCCTAGAGACTATACAGTAGATCTAACCCTAGAGACTGTACAGTAGATCTAACCCTAGAGACTGTACAGTAGATCTAAACCTAGAGACTGTACAGTAGATCTAACCCTAGAGACTGTACAGTAGATCTAACCCTAGATACTGTACAGTAGATATGGTATTGAACGCTTCATGCTACCGACGTGAGTCCTACGAGGCGGTAATCATTTAGGCAGGTTACCTTCACTTCCTTCGGCACAGGGACTATGGTGGTCTGTTTGAAACATGTAGGTATACAGACTCAAGTCAGGGAGAGGTTGAAAATGTCAGTGAAAACACTTGCCAGTTGGTCAGCGCATGCTTTGAGTATATGTCCGTCTGGCCCTGCAGCTTTGTGAATTTTGACCTTTTTAAAGGTCTTGCTCACATCGGCTACGGAGAGCGTGATCACACAGTCGTCCGGAACAGCTGGTGCTCTCATACATAGTTCAGTGTTGCTTGCCTCGAAGCGAGCATGAAAGGCATTTAGCTCATCTGGTAGGCTCGCGTCACTGGGCAGCTCGCGGCTGGGTTTCCCTTTGTAGTCCGTAATAGCTTTCAAGCCCTGACACATCCGACGAACGTCAGAGCCGGGGAAGTAGGATTCAATCTTAATCCTGTATTGCCGCTTTGCTTGTTTGATGGTTCGTCTGAGGGCATAGCGGGATTTCTTATAAGCGTGGTCCTTGAAAGTGGCAGCTCTATCCTTTAACTCAATGCGGATGTTGCCTGTAATCCATGGCTTCTGGTTGGGGTACGGTCAATGTGGGGACGACGTCGTCAATGCACTTATTGATGAAAAAGATGACTGAGGTAGTGTACTCAAAGACATTTGATGAATCCCGGAAAATATTCCAGTTTGTTCTAGCAAAACAGTCCTGTCCTGTAGCGTAGCATCCGCGTCATCTGACCACTACCGTATTGAGCGAGTCACTACTTCCTGCTTTAGTTTTTGCTTTAAAGCAGTAATCATGAGGATAGAATTATGGTTAGATTTGCCAAATGGAATTGAATCACAGCCTTCTTCGCCAAACGGGTGATTTAACAAGCGTATTCACGAAAAAAGCACTGTCGTTGCACCAATGTGTACCTAACCATAAACATCAACGCCTTTCCTTAAAATCAATACACAAGTATATATTTCTAAACCTGCATATTTAGTTAATATTGCCTGCTAACATGAATTTCTTTTAACTAGGGAAATTGTGTCACTTATCGTTCTGTGCAACAGAGTCCGGGTATATGCAGCAGTTTGGGCCGCCTGGCTCGTTGCGAACTGTGTGAAGACCATTTCTTCCTAACAAAGACCGTAATAAATTTGCCAGAATTTTACATAATTATGACATAACATGAAATATTGCTGTTACATTGCACAACCTTCAGACTTATGGATGCCACCCGTTAGATAAAATATGGAACGGTTCCGTATTTCACTGAAAGAATAAACGTTTTGTTTTCGAAATGATACGTCATTAATATGGTCAAATCCAGAAACTAACGCTCGTATTTCTGTGTGTTATTATATTATAATTAAGTCTATGATTTGATAGAGCAGTCTGACTGAGCGATGGTAGGCACCAGCAGGCTCTTAAGCATTCATTCAAACAGCACTTTCGTGCGTTTTGCCAGCAGCTCTTCGCTGTGCTTCAAGCATTGAGCTGTTTATGACATCAAGCCTATCAACTCCTGAGATTAGGCTGGCAATACTAAAGTGCCTATAAGAACATCCAATAGTCAAAGGTATATGAAATACAAATCGTATAGGGATAAATAGTCCTATAATTCCTATAACTACAACCTAAAACTTCTTACCTGGGAATATTGAAGACTCATGTTAAAAGGAACCACCAGCTTTCATATGTTCTCATGTTCTGAGCAAGGAACTAAAACGTTAGCTTTCTTACATGGCACATATTGCACTTTTACTTTCTTCTCCAACACTTTGTTTTTGCAATATTTAAACCAAATTGAACAGGTTTCATTATTTATTTGAAGCTAAATTGATTTTATTGATGTATTATATTAAGTTAAAATAAGTGTTCATTCAGTATTGTTGTAATTGTCATTATTACAAAAAAACAAAAACAAAAATCGTCCCATTAATCAGAATCGGCTTTTTTGGTCCTCCAATAATCGGTATCGGCGTTGAAAAATCATACATCAGTCAACCTCCACAACAGACACAACCAGTCCTCGTGATTCCCTCCCTGTAACAACAGACACAACCAGTCCTCGTGACTCCATCCCTGTAACAACAGACACAACCAGTCCTCGTGATTCCCTCCATTACAACAGACACAACCAGTCCTCGTGATTCCCTCCCTGTAACAGACACAACCAGTCCTCGTGACTCCCTCCCTGTAACAACAGACACAACCAGTCCTCGTGATTCCCTCCCTGTAACAACAGACACAACCAGTCCTCGTGATTCCCTCCCTGTAACAACAGACACAACCAGTCCTCGTGATTCCCTCCCTGTAACAACAGACACAACCAGTCCTCGTGATTCCCTCCCTGTAACAACAGACACAACCAGTCCTCGTGACTCCCTCCCTGTAGAGGATGCCTGGTCATTTTTTTTAAATGCCTTCCTCACCATCTTGAATAAGCATGCCCCATTCAAGAAATTTAGAACCAGGAACAGATATAGCCCTTGGTTCTCTCCTGAACTGACTGCCCTTAACCAACAGAAAAACATCCTATGGCGTTCTGCATTAGCATCGAACAGCCCCCGTGATATGCAACTTTTCAGGGAAGCCAGAAACCAATATACACAGGCAGTTAGAACAGCCAAGGCTAGCTTTTTCAAGCAGAAATTTGCTTCCTGCAACACAAATTCAAAAAAGTTCTGGGACACCGTAAAGTCCATGGAGAATAAGAACACCTCCTCCCAGCTTCCAACCGCCCTGAAGATAGGAAACACTGTCACCACCGACAAATCCACTATAATTGAGAATTTCAATAAGCATTTTTCTACGGCTGGCCATGCTTTCCACCTGGCTACCCCTACCCCGGACAACAGCACTGCCCTCCCCTCTGCTACTCGCCCAAGCCTTCCCCATTTCTCTTTCTCCCAAATACAGACAGCTGATGTTCTTAATGAGCTGCAAAATCTGGACCCTTACAAATCAGCCGGGCTAGATAATCTGGACCCTTTCTTTCTAAAACTATCTGCTGAAATTGTTGCCACCCCTATTACTAGCCTCTTCAACCTCTCTTTCGTGTCGTCTGAGATCCCCAAAGATTGGAAAGCAGCTGCGGTTATCCCCCTCTTCAAAGGGGGGGACACCCTTGACCCTAACTGCTACAGACCTATATCCATCTTGCCCTGCCTTTCTAAAATCTTCGAAAGCCAAGTCAACAAACAGATTACCGACCATTTCGAATCACACCACACCTTCTCCGCTATGCAATCTGGTTTCAGAGCTGGTCATGGGTGCACCTCAGCCACGCTCAAGGTCATAAACGATATCGTAACCGCCATCGATAGGAAACAATACTGTGCAGCCGTATTCATTGACCTGGCCAAGGCTTTTGACTCTGTCAATCACCACATCCTCATTGGCAGACTCGACAGCCTTGGTTTCTCTAATGATTGCCTCGCCTGGTTCACCAACTACTTCTCTGATAGAGTTCAGTGTGTCAAATCGGAGGGTCTGTTGTCCGGGCCTCTGGAAGTCTCTATGGGGGTGCCACAGGGTTCAATTCTTGGACCGACTCTCTTCTCTGTTTACATCAATGATGTCGCTCTTGCTGCTGGTGATTCTCTGATCCACCTCTACGCAGACGACACCATTCTGTATACTTCTGGCCCTTCTTTTGACACTGTGTTAACAACCCTCCAGGCGAGCTTCAATGCCATACAACTCTCCTTCCGTGGCCTCCAACTGCTCTTAAATACAAGTAAAACCAAATGCATGCTCTTCAACCGATCGCTGCCTGCTCCTGCCCGCCTGTCCAACATCACTACTTTGGACGGCTCTGACTTAGAATATGTGGACAACTACAAATACCTAGGTGTCTGGTTAGACTGTAAACTCTCCTTCCAGACCCACATCAAACATCTCCAATCCAAAGTCAAATCTAGAATTGGCTTCCTATTCCGCAACAAAGCATCCTTCACTCATGCTGCCAAACATACCCTTGTAAAACTGACCATCCTACCAATCCTCGACTTCGGTGATGTCATTTACAAAATAGCCTCCAAAACCCTACTCAATAAATTGGATGCAGTCTATCACAGTGCCATCCGTTTTGTCACCAAAGCCCCATATACTACCCACCACTGCGACCTGTACACTCTCGTTGGCTGGCCCTCGCTTCATACTCGTCGCCAAACCCACTGGTTCCAGGTCATCTACAAGACCCTGCTAGGTAAAGTCCCCCCTTATCTCAGCTCGCTGGTCACCATAGCAGCACCTACCCGTAGCACGCTCTCCAGCAGGTATATCTCTCTAGTCACCCCCAAAACCAATTCTTCCTTTGGACGCCTCTCCTTCCAGTTCTCTGCTGCCAATGACTGGAACGAACTACAAAAATCTCTGAAACTGGAAACACCTATCTCCCTCACTAGCTTTAAGCACCAGCTGTCAGAGCAGCTCATAGATTACTGCACCTGTACATAGCCCATCTATAATTTAGCCCAAACAACTACCTCTTTACCTACTGTATTTATTTATTAATTTATTTTGCTCCTTTGCACCCCATTATTTCTGTCTCTACTTTGCACTTTCTTCCAATGCAAACCAACCATTCCAGTGTTTTTTTTTTTAGTTTTTATTTTACTTGCTGTGTTGTACTCACTTCGCCTCCATGGCCTTTTTATATTTTTATTTATTTATACATATATCTGTTTGCCTTCACCTCCCTTATCTCACCTCACTTGCTCACATTGTATATAGACTTATTTTTTTTCACTGTATTATTGACTATATGTTTGTTTTTACTCCATGTGTAACTATGTGTTGTTGTATGTGTCGAACTGCTTTGCTTTATCTTGGCCAGGTCGCAATTGTAAATGAGAACGTGTTCTCAATTTGCCTACCTGGTTAAATAAAGGTTAAATAAATAAATAAATAAATAATTAAAAAAACAACAGACACAACCAGTCCTCGTGATTCCCTCCCTGTAACAACAGACACAACCAGTCCTCGTGATTCCCTCCCTGTAACAACAGACACAACCAGTCCTAGTGACTCCCTCCCTGTAACAACAGACACAACCAGTCCTCGTGATTCCCTCTCTGTAACAACAGACACAACCAGTCCTCGTGATTCCCTCCCTGTAACAACAGACACAACCAGTCCTCGTGACTCCCTCCCTGTAACAACAGACACAACCAGTCCTCGTGACTCCCTCCCTGTAACAACAGACACAACCAGTCCTCGTGATTCCCTCCCTGTAACAACAGACACAACCAGTCCTCGTGACTCCCTCCCTGTAACAACAGACACAACCAGTCCTCGTGATTCCCTCCCTGTAACAACAGACACAACCAGTCCTCGTGATTCCCTCCCTGTAACAACAGACACAACCAGTCCTCGTGATTCCCTCCCTGTAACAACAGACACAACCAGTCCTCGTGATTCCCTCCCCGTTACAACAGACACAACCAGTCCTAGTGATTCCCTCTCTGTTACAACAGACACAACCAGTCCTAGTGATTCCCTCCCTGTAACAACAGACACAACCAGTCCTCGTGATTCCCTCCCTGTAACAACAGACACAACCAGCCCTCGTGATTCCCTCCCTGTAACAACAGACACAACCAGTCCTCGTGATTCCCTCCCTGTAACAACAGACACAACCAGTCCTCGTGATTCCCTCCCTGTTACAACAGACACAACCAGTCCTCGTGATTCCCTCCCTGTAACAACAGACACAACCAGTCCTAGTGATTCCCTCTGTTACAACAGACACAACCAGTCCTCGTGATTCCCTCCCTGCTACAACAGACACAACCAGTCCTAGTGATTCCCTCCCTGTAACAACAGACACAACCAGTCCTCGTGATTCCCTCTCTGTAACAACAGACACAACCAATATTCGTGACTCCCTCTCTGTAACAACAGACACAACCAGTCCTCGTGATTCCCTCCCTGTAACAACAGACACAACCAGTCCTCGTGACTCCCTCCGTTACAACAGACACAGACAGTCCTCGTGATTCCCTCTCTGTAACAACAGACACAACCAGTCCTCGTGATTCCCTCTCTGTAACAACAGACACAACCAATATTCGTGACTCCCTCTCTGTAACAACAGACACAACCAGTCCTCGTGATTCCCTCCCTGTAACAACAGACACAACCAGTCCTCGTGATTCCCTCCCTGTAACAACAGACACAACCAGTCCTCGTGACTCCCTCCCTGTTACAACAGACACAACCAGTCCTCGTGACTCCCTCCCTGTTAGACACAACCAGTCCTCGTGACTCCCTCTCTGTTACAACAGACACAACCAGTCCTCGTGATTCCCTCCCTGTTAGACACAACCAGTCCTCGTGACTCCCTCTCTGTTACAACAGACACAACCAGTCCTCGTGATTCCCTCCCTGTAACAACAGACACAACCAGTCCTAGTGACTCCCTCCCTGTAACAACAGACACAACCAGTCCTCGTGACTCCCTCCGTTACAACAGACACAACCAGTCCTCGTGATTCCCTCTCTGTAACAACAGACACAACCAATATTCGTGACTCCCTCTCTGTAACAACAGACATAACCAGTCCTAGTGATTCCCTCCCTGTAACAGACACAACCAGTCCTCATGATTCCCTCCCTGTAACAACAGACACAACCAGTCCTAGTGACTCCCTCCCTGTAACAACAGACACAACCAGTCCTCGTGACTCCCTCTCTGTAACAACAGACACAACCAGTCCTCGTGATTCCCTCCCTGTAACAACAGACACAACCAGTCCTAGTGATTCCCTCCCTGTAACAACAGACACAACCAGTCCTAGTGACTCCCTCTCTGTAACAACAGACACAACCAGTCCTCGTGACTCCCTCTCTGTTACAACAGACACAACCAGTCCTAGTGATTCCCTCCCTGTAACAACAGACACAACCAGTCCTCATGACTCCCTCCCTGTAACAACAGACACAACCAGTCCTCGTGACTCCCTCCCTGTTAGACACAACCAGTCCTCGTGACTCCCTCCCTGTAACAACAGACACAACCAGTCCTCGTGACTCCCTCCCTGTTAGACACAACCAGTCCTCGTGATTCCCTCCCTGTAACAACAGACACAACCAGTCCTCGTGCCTCCCTCCCTGTAACAACAGACACAACCAGTCCTAGTGACTCCCTCCCTGTTACAACAGACACAACCAGTCCTCGTGATTCCCTCCCTGTTAGATACAACCAGTCCTCGTGACTCCCTCCCTGTAACAACAGACACAACCAGTCCTCGTGACTCCCTCTCTGTTACAACAGACACAACCAGTCCTCGTGACTCCCTCTCTGTTACAACAGACACAACCAGTCCTAGTGATTCCCTCCCTGTAACAACAGACACAACCAGTCCTCGTGACTCCCTCCCTGTAACAACAGACACAACCAGTCCTCGTGACTCCCTCCCTGTAACAACAGACACAACCAGTCCTCGTGACTCCCTCCCTGTAACAACAGACACAACCAGTCCTCGTGACTCCCTCCCTGTAACAACAGACACAACCAGTCCTAGTGATTCCCTCCCTGTAACAACAGACACAACCAGTCCTCGTGACTCCCTCCCTGTAACAACAGACACAACCAGTCCTCGTGATTCCCTCCCTGTTAGACACAACCAGTCCTCGTGATTCCCTCCCTGTAACAACAGACACAACCAGTCCTCGTGCCTCCCTCCCTGTAACAACAGACACAACCAGTCCTAGTGACTCCCTCCCTGTTACAACAGACACAACCAGTCCTCGTGATTCCCTCCCTGTTAGATACAACCAGTCCTCGTGACTCCCTCCCTGTAACAACAGACACAACCAGTCCTCGTGACTCCCTCTCTGTTACAACAGACACAACCAGTCCTCGTGACTCCCTCTCTGTTACAACAGACACAACCAGTCCTAGTGATTCCCTCCCTGTAACAACAGACACAACCAGTCCTCGTGACTCCCTCCCTGTAACAACAGACACAACCAGTCCTCGTGACTCCCTCCCTGTAACAACAGACACAACCAGTCCTCGTGACTCCCTCCCTGTAACAACAGACACAACCAGTCCTCGTGACTCCCTCCCTGTAACAACAGACACAACCAGTCCTAGTGATTCCCTCCCTGTAACAACAGACACAACCAGTCCTCGTGACTCCCTCCCTGTAACAACAGACACAACCAGTCCTCGTGACTCCCTCCCTGTAACAACAGACACAACCAGTCCTCGTGACTCCCTCCCTGTAACAACAGACACAACCAGTCCTCGTGCCTCCCTCCCTGTAACAACAGACACAACCAGTCCTCGTGACTCCCTCCCTGTAACAACAGACACAACCAGTCCTCGTGCCTCCCTCCCTGTAACAACAGACACAACCCTTCCTTATTAGCAGTGACTTCCTGCCGGATAGACTGTGTCTGTTCTCCCTGCTCATGAGCAGTGTCTTTGTTACCACATAAATAATGACCAGAAGGAAGGACACTGAAATGAATGGATTAACCAGGGCTCATTCTATGTGAAAGGTAGCCCAAGAAGTTCATCTTAAGGAGTCTACCGTTACTTCCTAAGGTCCAAGGACCTTATACGCTCTTTTCAGAGGTAGACTGGCTCTGGCTCTGGCACACAAAACAGACAAATTCTCCATATAAAGGTGAATGAATTCTCAATTGTGATACGATTCTACAAACATAAGGCCCTTTAATTTCATATCAAAAATAATTTCACAATGCTAAATATGCACTTACTGTACACCAGTGGAGGTCAGTGCCATTTAACATTAGGGAGGAAGACGTTTTATTTTCATGGGCATGGCCTTATATTATTACAGAATATTGGATGACTGTCATTCATATTCAAATCAAATCTGATTGTATTAGTCACATGCTAAACAGCAGGTGTAGACTAACAGTGAAAAACTGATTTACGGGCCCTTCCCAACAATGCAGATACAAAATAGAAAAATGATAGAAAAAGTAAAACGTGTAATAATAAAAGCAATAATTCATCCACAATGAGTAACGATAACATGGCTATATACACGGCTACCAGTACAGAGTTGATGTGCAGGGGTATGGGGTAATAACATGGTTATATACATGGGGTACCAGTACAGAGTTGATGTGCAGGGGTATGGGGTAATAACTTGGCTATATACACGGCTACCAGTACAGAGTTGATGTGCAGGGGTATGGGGTAATAACTTGGCTATATACACGGCTACCAGTACAGAGTCGATGTGCAGGGGTATGGGGTAATAACATGGTTATATACACGGGGTACCAGTACAGAGTCGATGTGCAGGGGTATGGGGTAATAACATGGTTATATACACGGGGTACCAGTACAGAGTCGATGTGCAGGGGTATGGGGTAATAACATGGTTATATACATGGGGTACCAGTACAGAGTCGATGTGCAGGGGTAATAACATGGCTATATACACGGCTACCAGTACAGAGTCCATGTGCAGGGGTATGGGGTAATAACTTGGCTATATACACGGCTACCAGTACAGAGTCGATGTGCAGGGGTATGGGGTAATAACATGGCTAAATACACGGGGTACCAGTACAGAGTCGATGTGCAGGGGTATGGGGTAATAACATGGTTATATACATGGGGTACCAGTACAGAGTCGATGTGCAGGGGTATGGGGTAATAACATGGTTATATACATGGGGTACCAGTACTGAGTCCATGTGCAGGGGTATGGGGTAATAACATGGCTATATACACGGCTACCAGTACAGAGTCGATGTGCAGGGGTATGGGGTAATAACATGGTTATATACACGGGGTACCAGTACAGAGTCGATGTGCAGGGGTATGGGGTAATAACATGGTTATATACATGGGGTACCAGTACAGAGTCGATGTGCAGGGGTATGGGGTAATAACATGGCTATATACACGGCTACCAGTACAGAGTCGATGTGCAGGGGTATGGGGTAATAACATGGTTATATACACGGGGTACCAGTACAGAGTCCATGTGCAGGGGTATGAGGTAATAACATGGTTATATACATGGGGTACCAGTACAGAGTCCATGTGCAGGGGTAATAACATGGTTATATACATGGGGTACCAGTACTGAGTCGATGTGCAGGGGTATGGGGTAATAACATGGTTATATACATGGGGTACCAGTACAGAGTCGATGTGCAGGGGTATGAGGTAATAACATGGTTATATACATGGGGTACCAGTACAGAGTCGATGTGCAGGGGTATGGGGTAATAACGTGGCTATATACACGGCTACCAGTACAGAGTTGATGTGCAGGGGTATGGGGTAATAACATGGCTATATACACGGGGTACCAGTACAGAGTCGATGTGCAGGGGTAATAACTTGGCTATATACACGGCTACCAGTACAGAGTCGATGTGCAGGGGTATGGGGTAATAACATGGTTATATACACGGGGTACCAGTACAGAGTCCATGTGCAGGGGTATGGGGTAATAACATGGCTATATACACGGCTACCAGTACAGAGTCGATGTGCAGGGGTATGGGGTAATAACTTGGCTATATACACGGCTACCAGTACAGAGTCGATGTGCAGGGGTATGGGGTAATAACATGGTTATATACATGGGGTACCAGTACAGAGTCGATGTGCAGGGGTAATAACTTGGCTATATACACGGCTACCAGTACAGAGTCGATGTGCAGGGGTATGGGGTAATAACTTGGTTATATACATGGGGTACCAGTACTGAGTCGATGTGCAGGGGTAATAACTTGGCTATATACACGGCTACCAGTACAGAGTCGATGTGCAGGGGTATGGGGTAATAACATGGCTAAATACACGGGGTACCAGTACAGAGTCGATGTGCAGGGGTATGGGGTAATAACATGGTTATATACATGGGATACCAGTACAGAGTCCATGTGCAGGGGTATGGGGTAATAACATGGCTATATACACGGCTACCAGTACAGAGTCGATGTGCAGGGGTATGGGGTAATAACATGGTTATATACATGGGGTACCAGTACAGAGTCGATGTGCAGGGGTAATAACTTGGCTATATACACGGCTACCAGTACAGAGTCGATGTGCAGGGGTATGGGGTAATAACTTGGTTATATACATGGGGTACCAGTACAGAGTCGATGTGCAGGGGTAATAACTTGGCTATATAGTTGTCATTTACAACTGTGACCTGGCCAAGATAAAGCAAAGCGGTTCGACACATATAACAACACAGAGTTACACATGGAATAAACAATAAACAAGCCAATAACACAATAAACAAGTCAATAACACAATAGAGAAAAAGAAAGTCTATATAAAGTGTGTGCAAAAGGCATGAGGAGGTAGGCAATAAATAGACCATAGTAAGAAAGTAATTACAATTTAGCAGTTTAACACTGGAGTGATAAATGAGCAGATGATGATGTGCAAGTAGAGATACTGGGGTGCAAAAGAGCAGAAAATAAATAAAAACAATATGGGGATGAGGTAGGTAGATTGGATGGTCTATTTACAGATGGGCTATGTACAGCCCGAGCGATCAGTAAGCTGCTCAGATAGCTGATGTTTAAAGTTGGTGAGGGAAATAAAAGTCTCCAGCTTCAGTGATTTTTATATACACGGGGTACCAGTACAGAGTCCATGTGCAGGGGTAATAACATGGTTATATACATGGGGTACCAGTACAGAGTCGATGTGCAGGGGTATGGGGTAATAACATGGTTATATACATGGGGTACCAGTACAGAGTCGATGTGCAGGGGTATGGGGTATTAACATGGCTATATACATGGGGTACCAGTACAGAGTCGATGTGCAGGGGTATGGGGTAATAACATGGCTAAATACACGGGGTACCAGTACTGAGTCGATGTGCAGGGGTATGGGGTAATAACATGGCTAAATACACGGGGTACCAGTACTGAGTCGATGTGCAGGGGTATGGGGTAATAACATGGCTATATACACGGGGTACCAGTACAGAGTCCATGTGCAGGGGTATGGGGTAATAACATGGCTAAATACACGGGGTACCAGTACTGAGTCGATGTGCAGGGGTATGGGGTAATAACATGGCTAAATACACGGGGTACCAGTACTGAGTCGATGTGCAGGGGTATGGGGTAATAACATGGCTATATACACGGGGTACCAGTACAGAGTCCATGTGCAGGGGTATGGGGTAATAACATGGTTATATACACGGGGTACCAGTACAGAGTCCATGTGCAGGGGTATGGGGTAATAACATGGTTATATACACGGGGTACCAGTACAGAGTCCATGTGCAGGGGTATGGGGTAATAACATGGCTAAATACACGGGGTACCAGTACTGAGTCGATGTGCAGGGGTATGGGGTAATAACATGGCTATATACACGGGGTACCAGTACAGAGTCCATGTGCAGGGGTATGGGGTAATAACATGGTTATATACACGGGGTACCAGTACAGAGTCCATGTGCAGGGGTATGGGGTAATAACATGGTTATATACACGGGGTACCAGTACAGAGTCCATGTGCAGGGGTATGGGGTAATAACATGGCTAAATACACGGGGTACCAGTACAGAGTCCATGTGCAGGGGTATGGGGTAATAACATGGTTATATACATGGGGTACCAGTACTGAGTCCATGTGCAGGGGTATGGGGTAATTGAGCTCAATGTAACAGTTCAATGCATCAGTGATCAGTTTAGGCTAATACATGATACTCAAATTTGCCCTATACCAATCTTGAGGTTGCTACAACCTAGTCTACGAATGAAAGATTATAACATAGCACAGGTCCAGAGACTAGTTGAAGTAATCAAGTTGACAGTGACACATTCAATACCACCTTGCACACTCATACCTGCATCTTGCTGATCTGAGGTGTAATCATTAGAGCAAGTGTTTGAACAAGTGTTTCTTTTGGACACATTCTGGCAGGTCCATCCCCGTTTCCTTTGCTTTCATTTAACAAACGTTTTGCAACACAATCGACAGATAAGTACACCCCTGATCATAGCAGCCACATACAGCATTATCACTTTGCGTGTTGTATAATTCCTCCTCACATCTATGCGCTCTCCTCTGCTCACCTTTTCCCTTTGCTTGTGCACAGCACAAAAGTTGTCTGTGACCAGGTGCAAAAAAAGCCTCTCCTAGCCAAACCTTTGTACCATAACTGCTAACCGCTACACAGCGTACAACGTTGTCACCATATTAACGTTATACTCAACAAAACTAGAACTAAGGCGTTAGTAAACCCACAATCCAATCCTGTGTACAATCATGCAGTAGTGTACAGGAAGCAGTTATGCCGGCGGGCGTGTCCTCCGGCTACACCATGGTGCTACCCCAGAGAATATGCTTGAGGCAACTATTTTTGGTTGATAACTACGTTTCCAAAACCGTACCGCAAGCAATGCATGTTGGGTGTTGAGTGTTGGGTTCTAAAGTCCCCTGCGGAGAAGAAAGCTCCATCAATAGGCGCTCACGGTAGTCAGCGTCTATCAACGGGGGAAATCAACGGCATCATTTGCCTGCAGTATGCTGGTTGACACACATACGGAGCCTGTTGGAATGTTCTTCACTTTACTATAATGACAAGGAACACATTTAACAGGAAGTCTTTCCACTAATCCCGATTCCTGACCAAGCTGATGATAGGCCATTGATCAGGTAAGGGCTGAGCAGTACACCATATTTTAATATATACCGTTATTGATTCAGGAAACGGTTTTCGTTTTTACTTTACCTTCTATAACAGTATTTTAGCGTTTGGTTTGTTAAAATGTCATATAGTTTTTATAGTTTACTTCCGTTTGCTACTTGAGTCATCTCTCCCCCTCTCCTCCTGCATGCTGCTAACCACACTAAGCCCCGCCCCGCGTCGCTCAAGGAGAGAGCAGTCGAGCACAGAGTCAGGAGCACTTTCTTGCCTTCACTCTGCGTGGTCAGATGGATGCAACAATGTTGGTGACCTGCTGCTTTCCACAAGCGTTCTATAATCACACTATTAGTTTGAGTATCTTACGGTCTGCCAACTACTGTCATCTAGTTTATTTTCTTAGCAAGGTGTTGCAAAACATAAATCGTGTTAATGCTAATCGCTAGTTAGCTGGTAAGCTAGCTTGCTAAATGTACGTAGCTAGTTAGCTAATACTGCCTGGTACCAGTGCAGGCCTAGATAAGCATTTTTGTACAACAATATCTTATCAGAGAGGAATAGGTAAGCATGAATATATGTTGGTTAGCTAGCTAGCTATATGACATAAGAAAACATGTAATGTAACATAATTAGGATCGCCTGGAAACACTGACCAACACTTTGGTTCCTACCGTAAAAAAGTATTTCTCACTGGCTTATTCATTCGTTGTCACGG
Source organism: Salvelinus fontinalis (assembly GCF_029448725.1). Lineage (NCBI taxonomy): Eukaryota > Metazoa > Chordata > Actinopteri > Salmoniformes > Salmonidae > Salvelinus > Salvelinus fontinalis. The sequence goes on from NC_074676.1 coordinate 59,487,471, forward strand.
CAAACAACAATGTACTCAAGGTGCTTCTCCCACTACATTCCAACTATAGAATTATAATCACTATATTTCCATGATTCCAACAATTCACTAGTCCTAGATGGTTTGCCTATACCATGCTGCGTGGTACAATGTGAAAATGATAAGTGCAGGGAATGCAGAAATGTATGAAAATGCAGATTTTTTTTTTGTTGCTTTGATTTGGATTGAACAGTATAAATGTAGAAATGCCCATTGAAATCCCTATAATTGATGTTTGATCCAGCCTGGGACCATGAGATACTCAGAAAGCATACCTAGAACATTATTTAAACACATAAAATACTGTCATACCGTCAAAAAATATCATGAAATTATATTTGATCCATATCGCCTTGCATAAAAATGTGATTTGACTGGTGTTTAGCTGGAGCAGCTCAACAGGCATAAAACACTCCCCGGTATCTGTGCGTTACACGGTGACCAGACCACAGGTTGATGTTGTCCACCCACACCAGACGCCATCAGGACACGCAGGTTGATGTTGTCCACCCACACCAGACGCCATCAGGACACGCAGGTTGATGTTGTCCACCCACACCAGACGCCATCAGGACACGCAGGTTGATGTTGTCCACCCACACCAGACGCCATCAGGACACGCACGTTGATGTTGTCCACCCACACCAGACGCCATCAGGACACGCACGTTGATGTTGTCCACCCACACCAGACGCCATCAGGACACGCAGGTTGATGTTGTCCACCCACACCAGACGCCATCAGGACACGCACGTTGATGTTGTCCACCCACACCAGACGCCATCAGGACACGCACGTTGATGTTGTCCACCCACACCAGACGCCATCAGGACACGCAGGTTGATGTTGTCCACCCACACCAGACGCCATCAGGACACGCAGGTTGATGTTGTCCACCCACACCAGACGCGATCAGGACACGCAGGTTGATGTTGTCCACCCACACCAGACGCCATCAGGACACGCACGTTGATGTTGTCCACCCACACCAGACGCCATCAGGACACGCAGGTTGATGTTGTCCACCCACACCAGACGCCATCAGGACACGCAGGTTGATGTTGTCCACCCACACCAGACGCCATCAGGACACGCACGTTGATGTTGTCCACCCACACCAGACGCCATCAGGACACGCACGTTGATGTTGTCCACCCACACCAGACGCCATCAGGACACGCACGTTGATGTTGTCCACCCACACCAGACGCCATCAGGACACGCAGGTTGATGTTGTCCACCCACACCAGACGCCATCAGGACACGCAGGTTGATGTTGTCCACCCACACCAGACGCCATCAGGACACGCAGGTTGATGTTGTCCACCCACACCAGACGCCATCAGGACACGCAGGTTGATGTTGTCCACCCACACCAGACGCCATCAGGACACGCACGTTGATGTTGTCCACCCACACCAGACGCCATCAGGACACGCAGGTTGATGTTGTCCACCCACACCAGACGCCATCAGGACACGCAGGTTGATGTTGTCCACCCACACCAGACGCGATCAGGACACGCAGGTTGATGTTGTCCACCCACACCAGACGCCATCAGGACACGCACGTTGATGTTGTCCACCCACACCAGACGCCATCAGGACACACAGGTTGATGTTGTCCACCCACACCAGACGCGATCAGGACACGCAGGTTGATGTTGTCCACCCACACCAGACGCCATCAGGACACGCAGGTTGATGTTGTCCACCCACACCAGACGCCATCAGGACACGCACGTTGATGTTGTCCACCCACACCAGACGCCATCAGGACACGCAGGTTGATGTTGTCCACCCACACCAGACGCCATCAGGACACGCACGTTGATGTTGTCCACCCACACCAGACGCCATCAGGACACGCACGTTGATGTTGTCCACCCACACCAGACGCCATCAGGACACGCAGGTTGATGTTGTCCACCCACACCAGACGCGATCAGGACACGCAGGTTGATGTTGTCCACCCACACCAGACGCCATCAGGACACACAGGTTGATGTTGTCCACCCACACCAGACGCCATCAGGACACACAGGTTGATGTTGTCCACCCACACCAGACGCGATCAGGACACGCAGGTTGATGTTGTCCACCCACACCAGACGCCATCAGGACACGCAGGTTGATGTTGTCCACCCACACCAGACGCCATCAGGACACGCACGTTGATGTTGTCCACCCACACCAGACGCCATCAGGACACGCAGGTTGATGTTGTCCACCCACACCAGACGCCATCAGGACACGCAGGTTGATGTTGTCCACCCACACCAGACGCCATCAGGACACGCACGTTGATGTTGTCCACCCACACCAGACGCCATCAGGACACGCACGTTGATGTTGTCCACCCACACCAGACGCCATCAGGACACGCAGGTTGATGTTGTCCACCCACACCAGACGCCATCAGGACACGCACGTTGATGTTGTCCACCCACACCAGACGCCATCAGGACACGCAGGTTGATGTTGTCCACCCACACCAGACGCCATCAGGACACGCACGTTGATGTTGTCCACCCACACCAGACGCGATCAGGACACGCAGGTTGATGTTGTCCACCCACACCAGACGCCATCAGGACACGCACGTTGATGTTGTCCACCCACACCAGACGCCATCAGGACACACAGGTTGATGTTGTCCACCCACACCAGACGCCATCAGGACACGCACGTTGATGTTGTCCACCCACACCAGACGCCATCAGGACACGCAGGTTGATGTTGTCCACCCACACCAGACGCCATCAGGACACGCAGGTTGATGTTGTCCACCCACACCAGACGCCATCAGGACACACAGGTTGATGTTGTCCACCCACACCAGACGCGATCAGGACACGCAGGTTGATGTTGTCCACCCACACCAGACGCGATCAGGACACGCAGGTTGATGTTGTCCACCCACACCAGACGCCATCAGGACACGCAGGTTGATGTTGTCCACCCACACCAGACGCCATCAGGACACGCACGTTGATGTTGTCCACCCACACCAGACGCCATCAGGACACGCAGGTTGATGTTGTCCACCCACACCAGACGCCATCAGGACACGCACGTTGATGTTGTCCACCCACACCAGACGCCATCAGGACACGCACGTTGATGTTGTCCACCCACACCAGACGCCATCAGGACACGCACGTTGATGTTGTCCACCCACACCAGACGCCATCAGGACACGCAGGTTGATGTTGTCCACCCACACCAGACGCCATCAGGACACGCACGTTGATGTTGTCCACCCACACCAGACGCCATCAGGACACGCAGGTTGATGTTGTCCACCCACACCAGACGCCATCAGGACACGCACGTTGATGTTGTCCACCCACACCAGACGCGATTAGGACACGCAGGTTGATGTTGTCCACCCACACCAGACGCCATCAGGACACGCACGTTGATGTTGTCCACCCACACCAGACGCCATCAGGACACGCAGGTTGATGTTGTCCACCCACACCAGACGCCATCAGGACACGCACGTTGATGTTGTCCACCCACACCAGACGCCATCAGGACACGCACGTTGATGTTGTCCACCCACACCAGACGCCATCAGGACACGCACGTTGATGTTGTCCACCCACACCAGACGCCATCAGGACACGCACGTTGATGTTGTCCACCCACACCAGACGCCATCAGGACACGCAGGTTGAAATATTAAAACGAACTCTGAACCAAATATATTCATTTGTGGACCGGTTGAAACACATTAAACATTCATGGACATTTAGCTAGCTAGCTAGTCCTGTGATATAAACATTGGGTTGTTATTTTACCTGAAATGCACAAGGTCCTCTACTCCGACAGTTAATCCACAGATAAAAGGGTAAACTGAGTTTGTTTCAAGTAATCGCTCCTCCTTCAGGCTTCTTCTTCTTCTTTGGACTTTATATGGCGGTTGACAACCAACTTTAAGCTGTATTACAACCACCAACTGGACTGGAGTGTGGACCTCAGTTCATCTTTCAATCACCCACGTGGGTATATGCTCCTAAAAACCAATGAGGAGATGGGAGAGGAAGGACTTGTAACGCATCAAGCATCACAAATAGAACCAAGTTCTATTTTAGCGCCTGGCTATGCAGACGAGCACGAGCAGTGTGGGTGCAATGATTGAATAACATGCATGGGTACATTTATTTTACGACGCGAGCGGTGTGGTCAGCATGTTAGAGATGTCGACGATAAGTATGACGTGTCTGATCTCCAACGCCGCATTCAAAACAAAATCGGGAACTCTGAAAACTACGAGGACAAATCATGACATCAGTGATCTTCAGGTTAGGAATTCAGAGCTCTAGAAAGAGGACCGAGTTGAATTTTCCCCCGGTCGGGCTCGTTTCGCCCCCCCCCCGGTCGGGCTCGTTCCCCCCCCCGGTCGGGCTCGTTTCTCCCCCCCCGGTCGGGCTCGTTTCTCCCCCCCCGGTCGGGCTCGTTTTTCCCCGAGATCCCAGTTGTTTTGAACGTGGCGCAACGCAGAGGAAGCTCCAAATCAAAATCAATTGGACAGTTCTGCATGCATTATAATGTAGAAATACATTCGTTATTCACCAAATATGGAGTGTCACTGAGCAACCATCTTCATTTAGAACCCATTACGGCGGGAATGTACTTCCAAAAAAAGGTATAAAGTAACCGAAAAAACTAACTATTTTGGCACCTCCGATTACTGCCAGACTTCACTCATTACTGCCACCCACAGAGGTCGGAAGTCTACAACAGGTCAATACATTGGAGGTCCTTAAGAGGCATTGTTTCGGTTATTTGTATATTTTTTTAACTAACTAGGCAAGTCAGTTAAGAACAATTCTTATTTACAATGATGGCCTACCCCGTCCAAATCCGGAAAATGCTGGGCCAATTGTGCGCCGCCCAATCACGGACGGATGTGATACAGCCTGGATTCGAACCAGGGACTGTAGTGACGCCTCTTGCACTGAGATGCAGTGCCTTAGACCACTGCGCCACTCGGAAGCCCAAAATGTATACCTTTTTTGGAAGTACACACCAGCCGTGATGGGAGTAAATTAAGATAGTTGCTCAGAGCTGTCTAATGGGAGTTTGAATCGGGAACTTCGTGGACGTTAGAGACCAGACACGTCATACACATTCAGCGTCGACATCTCTAGCTGCTTTCAAGCCAACTAGAAACTCGGAAATAACCGAGGGCAAATCATGACTTCGGTGATCTTCAGGTTGGAATGTCATAGCTCTATAAAGATGCCCGAGTTTCCGACGTCACGTTCAAAACAAATTTTCCCAGTCGGAGCTCGTTTTTTCCCCTAGTTCCCAGTTGTTTTAAACGCACTAAAATCGGAGATTTCCGAGTTCCCAGTTGTTTTGAACGCGGCATAACGCACAGATACTGGGGCAGCCAGAACCTCACAGCCATTAGGACAACTTTGATGATAGAGGATGAGTTGCTACTGTTGACAATAGAAAAAGAAAGCTAAGCCACAACCTCTCGAGTCTACAGCTAGCTAGCTAACGTTAGCAATATTTACACATCAAAATCCTAAACAATACCAGCAGTGTCGCTCAGGAATGACAACACTAATTGTTGTTGTAGCTAGCTAGCATTGCAAACAATGGTTATCGAATTGCCTAGCTACTTTTTGTGAAAGTCTACCTAGGCTAACTAACGTTAGCTGGTCTGTTTCAGAGTAGAGCATCGCTCGATCTCCGGCTAGTAGCTAATCGATATAGTCCAAAACCATCATCACCCCAGAACGGCAACGTACTTTCCCAGATGTAACGTAGATAACAAATATTGTTTTGTATTATGAAAATACTGATTCAACTGATGTTATAAGTATCTCTGACAACAGTGATAATTATATTTAATCTTACCAGCTGCCTTCAAGAACTTCCTCCACTGCATCCGCCATTGCTGTATTGACGTCAACGTCAAAATTGCCGTCCAGAAGAGCATGGAGAGGATTCGATTAATGCCCAGGACCTTCCCAGGGTTAGCGTTGTTCGCGTTCGTCTTGGAACCGGGCTGCCTCCGGGCAATGAGCCAGTCTGCCAGGGTCCCCGTTTTGGCAGGCGGCGAAGTCGCGTTTAAACAAAAGTGATGTAGGTTAAGTATGTAGAGTAATGAGTCGGATTCTGTGTTTTCACATGTAAAATTATTGCTTTTGATAAGCATGCTTTATCTACCTTTTATCAGACAATGAAAACAAAAGTATATTTTAATGAAAATATATGTATGTTTCTGAGCGATGCATCATGCTGCGTTTTTGACAACATGACCCAGCAGCGCACTGTTCGATTTGAGAAGGCTCTCCTCCCTCACCGCTTCTGACGATTCACGCCATAGCCCGGTACACCACAGTTCAGCTTAATCGAATTCCCTCATTGTGTCGCGACGGGTGAGAAGGCCACTTGTTGCCTCATTCTTATAATATATATTTTTATTTTGTATTATTTATTTTTCTTATTTTACCTCAGGGGTTGCCTCCCTTTATCTCTAAAATTACTATTAATTAAATGATGACCATTTTATAACAACACAGTTAGTATAGCCTCTCTTGGACATTCTCTCGGAGAAAATATAAAACATTACTGGCCATTTGGTCACAAACACACAGAAACCGGCAGAAAGACACAGACAGACAGACGCAATTCTGCAGTCTAAACACTTTTCCCGCAACCCCCTTACCCAAAACACTTGTAAATATTGAACTATAAATTGTTCCTTCCTGTATTATACTTATGCTAAAATGTTTTTTATATTCTACTGAGCTATTTACTTTATGTTCATATTAAATATTTTATTATTTCTTGTAGTTGTTGCATTGTCAAGAAGGAACCTGCAAGTAAGCATTTCATTGGATGGTGTATACCATGTGTATTTAGGATTTTATTTGGATCCCCATTAACTGTTGCAAAAGCAGCAGCTACTCTTCCTGTGGTCCACACAAAACATGAAACATAATACAGAATTACATAACACAGAACTTCAATAGACAAGAACAGCTCAAGGACAGAACTACATACATTTCAAATAAATATAGGAATACAAAAGGTTCTGTGCAGACAAAACACTCCGAAAAAATAGTTTAAATATTAGTTTAAATTAGTTTATGTTTACCAATAACCTAACCATGTGTATGTTACCAATGCTAACCCTGCTAACCATGTGTATGTGACCAATAACATCTGCTAACCATGTGACCAATAACATATGCTAACCATGTGTATGTGACCAATAACATCTGCTAACCATGTGACCAATAACATCTGCTAACCATGTGACCAATAACATATGCTAACCATGTGTTTGTGACCAATAACATCTGCTAACCATGTGTTTGTGACCAATAACATCTGCTAACCATGTGTTTGTGACCATTAACATCTGCTAACCATGTGTTTGTGACCATTAACATCTGCTAACCATGTGTTTGTGACCATTAACATCTGCTAACCATGTGACCAATACCATCTGCTAACCATGTGACCAATAACATCTGCTAACCATGTGTTTGTGACCAATAACATCTGCTAACCATGTGTTTGTGACCAATAACATCTGCTAACCATGTGTTTGTGACCATTAACATCTGCTAACCATGTGTTTGTGACCAATAACATCTGCTAACCATGTGTTTGTGACCAATAACATCTGCTAACCATGTGTTTGTGACCAATAACATCTGCTAACCATGTGTTTGTGACCATTAACATCTGCTAACCATGTGTTTGTGACCATTAACATCTGCTAACCATGTGTTTGTGACCAATAACATCTGCTAACCATGTGTTTGTGACCAATAACATCTGCTAACCATGTGTTTGTGACCAATAACATCTGCTAACCATGTGTTTGTGACCAATAACATCTGCTAACCATGTGTTTGTGACCATTAACATCTGCTAACCATGTGACCAATAACATCTGCTAACCATGTGACCAATAACATCTGCTAACCATGTGTATGTGACCATTAACATCTGCTAACCATGTGTTTGTGACCATTAACATCTGCTAACCATGTGTATGTGACCAATAACATCTGCTAACCATGTGACCAATAACATCTGCTAACCATGTGCATGTGACCATTAACATCTGCTAACCATGTGACCAATAACATCTGCTAACCATGTGTATGTGACCATTAACATCTGCTAACCATGTGTTTGTGACCATTAACATCTGCTAACCATGTGTTTGTGACCAATAACATCTGATTTTGTTGATACGATGCTAGACCTCTTAACCGTGAAGGGCCAGACCATGCTGCTCTGTTCTGGACCAGCTGCCGCTAAACTAGATCCTTCTTGCAGCTCCTGACCATAGAACCAGAGGTTGCAGGACTTGTTTTTTTAAAGTAGAGCATCACAGACAGACCTCTCCCCATCTTTACAACAATGTAATCAATATCTCCCACTTCCTGGAAATTGGAGCAGAACTGTGGCTCGTGATGGATTTAGCGGCTGATGCTGTCAACATTCCTGCTGCCCAACCATGGACGCCTGTCACCCGCCGTAGGCCAAATGGAGGGAAGTGGCTAGTGGGGCTTCTTCGGCATTAGGGAAGGCCCGACCAAAATCCATTTGTCGAACAGCTTCGCCATCCTGGCTTCAGAGGTTCCAGCGTCATCGTCCCCTATCCTGACTTCTTCCCAGGGGGATTCTACTCTGGATTCTGCCTTGGACTCGGATCACCGGACCTCGAGGGTTTCTGACGCACCGGCTACTCAGTCAGCCACAATGGGTTTTGCGGCCGGACCTCCTCTGCCATCTCACCAGCCGTTATAAATCGGCAGCTCTATGGTGAGAAACATCTCGGTTCCCAGGGCAACAACCTTGTGCTATCCCGGGGCTCAGGTTACAGGATATTACTAGGCTGCTTCATACCGTTTTACGCCAGAACACTGGGGCTGTCACTGTTGTAATCCATGTGGAATCGAATGACATTAGGGTGGCTAACTTGGAATGGCTGAAACTGGATTTAATTTGCATTTGCATTTACATTTAAGTCATTTAGCAGACGCTCTTATCCAGAGCGACTTACAAGTACATACATTCATACTTTTTTTGCACTCCTCATTGAGGTCTGCCAGGACAGAGGAACAGGACACTCGGGTTACATCCCAAAGCACCCCATTTCCTATCCAGTGCACAGCTTCTGATCAGGGCCGATAGGGCTCAGTCACAGACACAGTCCAGGCCAAACACACCATATTAACATCACACACACGATCATGTCACTGAGTATGTGGAGTGATCTATGGAATGAACATTTTCTGGAACGAGATATTGATAACAATGACTGTGGGCCTAATTTCAGTCAATCCCTGTAACTGGGCTTCAAGGATAAGTTTACAAAAAAATAGGGCAGCACTTTCTTTTAAAGTATATACATTACCATGTATTTCCATGAAAATGACATGGTAAATGGTCATTACAGAATGAGATACTATTAAAAAAAATGATCCAACATCCTTCTGAAGGTGGCTGAATATAATGTCCAACACAACCCTGCTCTTAGCTGTAGTTGGTGCTGAACCACTTCTCCTCCAGGGAACAGTGGCCTTCGTGCTCTGGAGACAGCAGAAGCAGTCTGGCCCTCTGTGGGGTGAGCAGGGCCAGGGCTGAGGAGATCACCTGTACTTGAAGATTCAGTAGGTTACTGGCGCTACACGACTGGCTACAGGTCTACTGCAGCTCTGTTGGAGTTACTTTTGTGGATAACTTTGACACCTTTTGGAAAAAGAAGATATTCTACAGAGAAGATGGGGTCCATCCAAATAATCTTGGGTCCTGAACCCTGTCCTCACATTTCAAGTCTGAGACATTGATTTATCAACACCCCAAGTCCCTCTTAGGTACCCCAACTATAAATGATCAGCATTATCATTATACAACAAGTAACCATCATATGTTTTAACCCACATCCTCTCTGGGCTGCAACTCCCTCAAGGCATCGACCCAATGGTACAGTTCTAGAACAGTGGTTCACGACCACAGGGTTACTGGTAAAATGCACATGAGGGGTACATCAGGAGTACTCCGGGCAGAGAAACATTCAGTTGGTGGTACAGTAACCAAAAAAGGTTGTGAATCCCTGTTCGAAACAATCTTGTATCTATACCAATTCAAGCTAACCCTATGGTATTTGTTCTCGACAATCTTGTATCTTTACCAATTCAAGCTAACCTAGTGGTATTTTCTAGTAGGGGTCTAGTAGGTCTCCAAAGTGGCAAGGCGGTCTAAGGCACTGCATCTCAGTGCTAGAGGTGTCACTACAGACCCTGGTTCGATCCCAGGTTGTATCACAACCGGCCATGATCGGCAGTCCCATAAGGCGGCACACAATTGGCCCAGCGTCGTCCGGGTTAGGCCGGGTCGGGTCGGGTCGGGGTATGCCATCATTGAAACTCAGTCTGATCTGAAATCCTGCAGCCTCGGAATGATTCCTGTAAATAACAGAAGTTTTGATTTCAAAAATTGATTTTATTGTAACTCTGGCTTCTCAAACCAACACGGTGGACATTCTGGTTATAACTGAATCTTGACTAAAGAAGTCTATGCTCTGATAGGGATCTGTTCTAATGTTTCTAGATCTGCTAGAGTTGGTAGAGGAGGGGGTGTGGTCATATACAGTTGAAGTCGGAAGTTTACATACACCTTAGCCAAATACATTTAAACTCAGTTTTTCACAAATCCGGACATTTAATCCAAGTAAAAATTCCCTGTTTTAGGTCAGTTAGGATCACCACTTTATTTTAAGAATGTGAAATGTCAGAATAATAGTTGAAAGAATTCTATATTTCAGCTTTTATTTCTTTCTTCACATTCCCAGTGGGTCAGAAGTTTACATACACGCAATTCGTATTTGGTAGCATTGCCTTTAAATTGTTTAACTTGGGTCAAACGTTTCAGGTAGCCTTCCACAAGCCTCCCACAATAAGTTGGGTGAATTTTGTCCCATTCCTCCTGACAGAGCTGGTGTCACTGAGTCAGGTTTGTAGGCCTCCTTGCTCCCACACACTTTTTCAGTTCTGCCCACAAATTTTCTATGGGATTGATGTCAGGGCTTTGTGATGGCCACGCCAATACCTGGACTTTGTTGTCCTTAAGCCATTTTGCCACAACTTTGGAAGTATGCTTGGGGTCATTGTCCATTTGGAAGACCCATTTGCGACCTAGCTTTAACTTCCTGACGGATGTCTTTAGATGTTGCTTCAATATATCCACATAATTTTCCTACCTCATGATGCCATCTGTTTTGTGAAGTGCACCAGTCCCTCCTGCAGCAAAGCACCCCCACAACATGATGCTGCCACCCCCGTGCTTCATGGTTGGGATGGTGTTCTTCGGTTTGCAAGCCTCCCCCTTTTCCTCCAAACATAACGATGGTCATTATGGCCAAACAGTTCTATTTTTGTTTCATCAGACCATGGGACATTTCTCCAAAAAGTACGATCTTTGTCCCCATGTGCAGTTGCAAACCATAGTCTGGCTTTTTTATGGCAGTTTTGGAGCAGTGGCTTTTTCCTTGCTGAGCGACCTTTCAGGTTGTGTTGATATAGGACTCGTTTTACTGTGGATATAGATACTTTTGTACCTGTTTCCTCCAGCATCTTCAAAAGGTCCTTTGCTGTTGTTCTGGGATTGATTTGCACTTTTTGCACCAAAGTACATTCATGTCTAGGAGACAGAACGCGTCTCCTTCCTGAGCGGTATGACGGCTGTGTGGTCCCATGGTGTTTATACTTGCGTACTATTGTTTGTACAGATGAACGTGGTACCTTCAGGCGTTTGGAAATTACTCCCAAGGATGAACCAGACTTGTGGAGGTCTACAATTTCTTTTCTGAGGCCTTGGCTGATTTCTTTTGATTTCCCCATGATGTCAAGCAAAGAGGCACCGAGTTTGAAGGTAGGCCTTGACATACATCCACAGGTACACCTCCAATTGACTCAAATTATGTCAATTAGCCTATCAGAAGCTTCTAAAGCCATGACATCATTTTCTGGAATTTTCCAAGCTGTGTAAAGGCACAGTCAATTTAGTGTATGTAAACTTCTGACCCACTGGAATTGTGATACAGTGAATTATAAGTGAAATAATCCATCTGTAAACAATTGTTAGAAAAATTACTTGTGTCATGCCCAAAGTAGATGTCCTAACCAAGTTGCCAAAACTATAGTTTGTTAACAAGAAATTTGTGGAGTGGTTGAATAACTAGTTTTAATGACTCCAACCTAAGTGTATGTAAACTTCTGACTTCAACTGTATATGTCCAATACAGTATATATTACTGTCTTATCTATCTTGTTTCCTAGTCACTTTACCCCTACCTATATGTCCAATACAGTATATATTACTGTCTTATCTATCTTGTTTCCTAGTCACTTTACATCTACCTATATGTCCAATACAGTATATATTACTGTCTTATCTATCTTGTTTCCTAGTCACTTTACCCCTACCTATATGTCCAATACAGTATATATTACTGTCTTATCTATCTTGTTTCCTAGTCACTTTACATCTACCTATATGTACAATACAGTATATATTACTGTCTATTACCTATCCTATTTCCTGTTTCCACTTCGTCGTGTCTTTGGCATCATTAAAAGTGAAGACTGTAATTTTATCAAATCAATTCCCTGTAATTATTATTACGTGATTAAACTAATCATGTCAATGCAATTAACTAGGAATTCGGGGCAGCACGGAAAATCTTCAGATTACAAAGTTATAATTTTCCGAATATAACTCTTCAGATATTTTAATATCTGATCAATTAGTCTTCTATTAATTAATCTTTACCTCACGTCAGTCTCTTTCCAAACGTCGTAAATTGTTGGTTATCTGCACAAACCCAGCCTTTACTATGAATCATCCATGCACCAAATGGCTTAATCATTTATTTACTAACTAATCACAGAAATGCATAAACAAACAAATAGTTGATATTGGTTACTAACAAAGGATAGGGAAGATTCCCCAATGGGCTAAGCCGATATGATTGGTGCACAAAGGGAAGTGGGTGTGGACTGAGAAAGAGCGGGAAAGACAAAAGGGATCACTACACAGTTGATAATTATATTAATTGAAATGCTAATCCTTTGCACATGAACGCTCACTCATTCTGTAATAATTGCAATCATTATATATTTACGCCCAGTGTGTCGTCGTGATCTCTGTTGGAATCCGGTCCGTCTGCTGGAGAGTTCATCCGAGTCTCTCTCTCTCTTTGTTTCCCTGAAGATCAAAGTATTTCGTGGATAGGATGGATACTTCAGAGTACCATTCAGAAATGTTCTCATAGAATAGATGTGTCGGCGGTTGTCGGTATTCTCGTCCCAGGGTACATAATTTCTAGCTGCAGACTAGTAATTCGTATCTAAGATTTGCTCTTATTCTGTCGGGATCGATAGTCTCAGAGTTGAACCATTTCCAGCTGTGTAGCCAATGCTCCATGTGGTATGGTTAGGAATTCAACAATAACTATTCGCAATCATAGCTCACGCTGTGAGTTTGCTTTGTCTCAAAAGGATTTTCTTCGGAGGGGGTTTTGTTCGTAACCATAGAAAAGGCGGTTCCATGACGCCAGATCATGGCTGTGCTCACGAGGGCGGGCCAATGACTTAGTTAAACTTTAAAGGGAATACAATTCTCTTTCATTAAAGGTTTAACATCACATTACATCATTTCACAAATAGTTTCATCTTTACTCATTCATTTTATACAATAATTAAATGCAAAACTCATAACGGAGACTCTTGTATAAACAGTTATGGTAATGTGGCTGTATTGTCTCTCATGAGGTCACAAACATGAAACAAAACGGACCGGGGTTGTAGTTGGATTCTCCACAGACCGTTTACGCATTCTCCAAAACATGGACATTGTTCAGTTCTCAAATTCTGTGATGTAGAAGAAGTTCCTTTGTTCTACTGTGAAACTCTATGCATGAAAAGGAGGAGAGAGTCTTCGCCAGGAATTTACAACATGAGATAACAGAACCTGGGTGTAGGAGAGAGTGAGAGAGGGGGAAGCCACAATCTATACCCAGAAAGGGCCACGTCATGACAGTCCCCCCCTGGTGGTTTGGATCTTGTGATTATCCTGCAAGTAAGTGTCAAGGGAACTGAACCGAAAAGGAATGAAAGCATAAACAAAAGATATACCAAATATAGTTATCACACCAAAAAATGAAAAATGACTCTACCATGGCATTGTCTCTAATGTCATGTCTAGGCTTTTCCTACTTGGTGTGTTCCTTAGGCACTAACCTTAGTTGATTACTATATGATAAGTCAACAGCTGTTAGGCACTAGTTTTGGGCAGTCTACAGGGATGACCTATGGACTTCTGGGAAGATAACTGGTGAGTACTGTAGCTGTAGAGTCAAAGGCCTCAACGTAAATGTTCAACTTTACTAATGCTGGTATTTTGCTCAGACCCTTAAATGATCCTAGCATAAGTCCTCATCGAATGTTCCGTTGTACATGTGCATATATGCTTACACAAGAGCGCATGTCAAGGGAATGAAACCAAGTATCCTGGCAGATTACAACTTGTTCAGAATGAGTCTGACGTAATCAGGTAATTTTCAGGTCAATGCCTGGAGGTCAGTCAGAACTGGTGTCGAGGGAGTCTGTAGTGGTTTATCTACCAGTCACTGTCTTCCACTATTGTAGTGGCGATAGGTATGCAGAAGTCTATTTTATATCTATGTTATCCACGGAGGAGCTAACCTCACGACGGAAGTACTCCGGTCCAATACTTCAAAAGTCGTACGCGGTGTGATCATGATTCATTCTAATATCTTTCCTCCTGAATGGAGGGTTCGATTTATTAGAGTGGCATGTGTGTTAACCATTGGAAGAGTGCTCTAGGGATTCCCTTCCCCTTGTGACACTCAGAGTGATTCCTAACTACTCTGTCGCTGTTGTCAAGGGTAATTTGATTGGTAAGGTCTCTAACCTTCTTACTGATTGTAGCTGGTCTGACTGTTGCCGTCATTGGTACTGGTATTCAAGGGGACCAGTTATCCTACTGATTTATTCTGAAATATTATAATACCGGAACACATGATTGGAGCATTTTACTAGTTGTATTGTAGTTGAACCTAAACATGGCAAGGAATGATTATTATTGCCATTTGTTTGAGGTGGATGTCCACTGGACTTCTTTTACGACCAGTGTGGTACACCTCAGAACACATCTAAGATATTACTAAGATAATCCCCGTCTAGGGGCCTGTCTGCTTCTCACTGTTCTCACAGGGGAGTTTACAACTAGATTTGTTTTCTGGTCTGGCGACCTCGTACCGTGATGCATAGTCTCGAATGTAGTCTTTTTCCATGGAGGGGCTCGGCGCTGTTATAGGGTCCTTCCATGGAAGGGCTCAGTTTTGCTACTTTGTATTAAAGTCTATATTGAATTCACAAGTTCTTGTAAGAGTATTATATTTCTGAGATAATTCTCCACGACACTACATATTGAACTTCTATCCTCTCAGGCCAGAGGCACAACAACGTATGAATTAATGGTGGGATCAGAATCGCCATTATAATCATTGGCCAGTACGGAGAATTACTTAAAACCACAAGTCCAAACCCCTATCTCCATCCATGGCTAATATAGGAAAGGGACAATTTTAGCCAGCTAGCTAGCCACAGGAGGACAACACGAGATGCAACAATTCAAGTTTTTCTGTCAGTGAGGTTTGCTCTCAATGGGATTTGATAGAAACCAAAATCTAAGCTGGTTTCCTTTGACACTTTTTTTTTGGTGCGCCAGGACTTTTCACAGGTGAGCTCAACGCTAAACTGGCTAATTTAGTATACCTTTTTTTTTTTAATCAAGGAAGGTCAAATGATCGCTGGCTTCCCTTGCCTTCAATGTAACACGTCATACTCGTTTGGACCAGACAGCCTCAAATACATGGCCTATACACACAGAGACAGAGGAGTGCTGTTTCACTGACCAGACAGCATCAAATACATGGCCTATACACACAGAGACAGAGGAGTGCTGTTTCACTGACCAGACAGCATCAAATACATGGCCTATACGCACAGAGACAGCATCAAATACATGGCCTATACACACAGAGACAGAGGAGTGCTGTTTCACTGACCAGACAGCATCAAATACATGGCCTATACACACAGAGACAGCATCAAATACATGGCCTATACACACAGAGACAGAGGAGTGCTGTTTCACTGACCAGACAGCATCAAATACATGGCCTATACACACAGAGACAGCATCAAATACATGGCCTATACACACAGAGACAGAGGAGTGCTGTTTCACTGACCAGACAGCATCAAATACATGGCCTATACACACAGAGACAGAGTGCTGTTTCACTGACCAGACAGCATCAAATACATGGCCTATACACACAGAGACAGAGGAGTGCTGTTTCACTGACCAGACAGCATCAAATACATGGCCTATACGCACAGAGACAGCATCAAATACATGGCCTATACGCACAGAGACAGAGGAGTGCTGTTTCGCTCTCTCGGATGCTTTCTCTGTTGAGATGCATTCAGCCTGAATTGAAGGAAAATGATATAACACAGAGGCAAAATAAATTAGTTCGTTTTTTTTATTGGTCAATTTTTTTGGGGGGGAAGCCTGGCTTCCCTTGGCATCCATGAATACACACCACTGGGTGTGAATAGTCTCTGTAGGCACTGTATTATGGCATACCTGCCCCCTGCAAAGTAAATGTTGACTGAGCCTGAAAAAAATATTAAAATAATTGTCCCTTCTGACATTTTCGGAAACTACAAGAAGTTGGGAAAATAACCACATAAAAATAAAAGAGGTATATTTTGAGAATTGCTGAATTAAAAAGGTGTCATTTTAGGTCTAAGTGTTCATTCTTATTCAGCCTTTCCAAAATGGCCAGAGAGTATTTCAGAAACAGTATTTCAGCACAAGCATTGCATTAACATTTACTTAGATAGAGAAATCTCACTGTACAGAACATATAAAAAGGAAAAACAGGCAATCCCCCGGACATAAAACACTTTAGGACCCCAACTTCACCTGGACGCTCGTATCCCGTTATCATATCAGCTGCAGCATTACACCAAACACAGACATCCATCATTACACACACATTTAACTAACATTTTAATCCTGCATTTACATTTGCCATTCAATGATAATGTTACGTTATCTCGAGGATATGGAGGTGTCTGGACAGAAATATTTGTTAGAGAACAAGAAGAATAGTAACATATATAGTAACAAATGAACAGTCCATTAGAACTCTATACAGGTCTCTGTGTGGAGGCAACATGATACATTCATCTTAACATACGTCCAAACATGGATAAGTCAGCAATAAGATGGTGAAATCTATTGAGGGAATCTCCCTTTGATTTTAGAAGATTTCTGGATGGATACCTGGCCATTCACGTGTTCCTGATAGAGAAAACAAGACATCCTGACTGGTACAGGAGGGCCACTAGTGGTCACGGTCCGGCTCAAACTAAATATCAGGAGACGGGGGTGTGTGGGTCGAGTGCCCTGAAGGAGAGGGAGGGTTACGACCGCCCTATTTACCAGCGGCTTGAGGTTCTAGCACTGGTTTGAATTCCAATTCAACGTGACAATACTGTAGGGTCAGACAGGATTCCAGTTACTTTCCTAACCTTCCCTCCCTGGGTTTCCAGAAATCCCTCCCTGGGTTTCCAGAAAACCTGGTTGGCATGTTCATGGATTTCCTGCTTATTTCCCCGTAATTCCTGGTTTTCAGGAAAACCGGGGAATTTTGGGAAAGTTACCGTAATTTTGCAACCCTAGTCACATATTTCTCTTTCATCTTTAACCACCGGGAGTTCTCAGGTCTTGTACAAAACTAAATGACTCAAAGATCTGCAGTTATAACATGATCAGGCTCAGCAGTGGAGAGACTTGGGTAGGGTGGATCATGTGACAGGAGAGTTACAGCGTGGGTGGCTTCAACCCGTACTTCCTGGCTACCTCAGTCTGGGCGTAGGCTGCATCACACAGTGAGTAGAGGTGGGCCATCTCCATCTCGGACTTGGCCAGGTTGATGGCCTTGTTGAACATGTCTATCGCTTTTTCCAGGTTTCCCCTGAAATGAGAGGGAAGTTTATTTAAGTGATAATGCCCTCAAAGCCGGTGTTTGTAGGATATTTTGGCAAGGTAGCGGCAAACCGTACCAATATATTCTCCAAACACCGGCTTTGAGCGCATTCCAAGATATCCGCTGTTAAACTACATGTTAGTCTAAAGGAATATGAGATAATGTCTGGATGCTTTTCATAGTGGAGATCAAGTTTATAAATTGCCTGGCTGGGCTGATGAGACAGTGGATTGTTCAGTCAGATGGAACAGAGTGAATAGGCATTTTAACGTCATAGATTTAACCGGTGGTAACTTGTGGACTAGACACCGGCTGAGTAAATAGGCATTTTAACATCATAGATTTAACCGGTGGTAACTTGTGGAATAGACACCGGCTGAGTAAATAGGCATTTTAACATCATAGATTTAACCGGTTGTAACTTGTGGACTAGACACCGGCTGAGTAAATAGGCATTTTAACATCATAGATTTAACCGGTGGTAACTTGTGGAATAGACACCGGCTGAGTAAATAGGCATTTTAACATCATAGATTTAACCGGTGGTAACTTGTGGAATAGACACCGGCTGAGTAAATAGGCATTTTAACATCATAGATTTAACCGGTGGTAACTTGTGGAATAGACACCGGCTGAGTAAATAGACATTTTAACATCATAGATTTAACCGGTGGTAACTTGTGGAATAGACACCGGCTGAGTAAATAGGCATTTTAACATCATAGATTTAACCGGTGGTAACTTGTGGAATAGACACCGGCTGAGTAAATAGGCATTTTAACATCATAGATTTAACCGGTGGTAACTTGTGGAATAGACACCGGCTGAGTAAATAGGCATTTTAACGTCATAGATTTAACCGGTGGTAACTTGTGGAATAGACACCGGCTGAGTAAATAGGCATTTTAACATCATAGATTTAACCGGTGGTAACTTGTGGAATAGACACCGGCTGAGTAAATAGGCATTTTAACATCATAGATTTAACCGGTGGTAACTTGTGGAATAGACACCGGCTGAGTAAATAGGCATTTTAACATCATAGATTTAACCGGTGGTAACTTGTGGAATAGACACCGGCTGAGTAAATAGGCATTTTAACATCATAGATTTAACCGGTGGTAACTTGTGGAATAGACACCGGCTGAGTAAATAGACATTTTAACATCATAGATTTAACTGGTGGTAACTTGTGGAATAGACACCGGCTGAGTAAATAGGCATTTTAACATCATAGATTTAACCGGTGGTAACTTGTGGAATAGACACCGGCTGAGTAAATAGGCATTTTAACATCATAGATTTAACCGGTGGTAACTTGTGGAATAGACACCGGCTGAGTAAATAGGCATTTTAACATCATAGATTTAACCGGTGGTAACTTGTGGACTAGACACCGGCTGAGTAAATAGGCATTTTAACATCATAGATTTAACCGGTGGTAACTTGTGGAATAGACACCGGCTGAGTAAATAGACATTTTAACATCATAGATTTAACTGGTGGTAACTTGTGGAATAGACACCGGCTGAGTAAATAGGCATTTTAACATCATAGATTTAACCGGTGGTAACTTGTGGAATAGACACCGGCTGAGTGAATAGACATTTTAACATCATAGATTTAACCGGTGGTAACTTGTGGAATAGACACCGGCTGAGTAAATAGGCATTTTAACGTCATAGATTTAACTGGTGGTAACTTGTGGAATAGACACCGGCTGAGTAAATAGGCATTTTAACGTCATAGATTTAACTGGTGGTAACTTGTGGAATAGACACCGGCTGAGTAAATAGGCATTTTAACATCATAGATTTAACCGGTGGTAACTTGTGGAATAGACACCGTCTGGAATGCGCTTTTATCCAATCAGCATCCAGGATTAGACCCACCGTATATTATTGGTGCGTTCGTAAATTTATTTTGGCTATCTACTACGATTTCAAGGCACTCTCGTCTGAGTGTGCGAGAGCGCAGGTTAACTGATGAATTTACGAAAGCTGTTGAACCTGTTGAATATGGCTGTTGTCAGTAAACATTGGCAAAAAATAGTAACTCAATTGTTTCCAGCAGCACAGTTACAGTCCCCAACGCTCTGGATAACATGAAAACAGCCTAACCAGCTCTGCTACGGCAAGTAAAATGATCAGTGAGGTGTTCTCTTATTTGTGTCTGGAAGTAGCTAGCAAGCTAGCCAACGTTAGCCAGTTAGTTTGGGGACTACAGTTGTGAGGTCATAAAGCTTGGATAAACCCTACTCTTCGGCCAGAGGGTCTAGTGTGGGCGCTCTGAACGCTCCGAGAGCGAAATTCTCTGAATTTATGAACGGACAATCTGACACTCTATATTTACGAACACACAGAGCGCACTCTGGCACTCCAGATTAAATTTACGAACACACCGTATATAGTTTTTACATGTGTCTTATGTATTTTATGACGTGACAATTTATGTATGTGTCTGCACATGTACAAAGATGTACTGGATGCCCCTGATCCAAGATGTTCTGGATGGCCCTGATCCTAACTGCTCCAAGATGTTCTGGATGCCCCTGAACCAAGATGTTCTGGATGCCCCAGATCCTAACTGATCCAAGATGTTCTGGATGGCCCTGAACCAAGATGTTCTGGATGGCCCTGACCCTAACTGATCCAAGATGTTCTGGATGGCCCTGACCCTAACTGATCCAAGATGTTCTGGATGGCCCTGAACCAAGATGTTCTGGATGGCCCTGACCCTAACTGATCCAAGATGTTCTGGATGGCCCTGACCCTAACTGATCCAAGATGTTCTGGATGGCCCTGACCCAAGATGTTCTGGATGGCCCTGATCCTAACTGATCCAAGATGTTCTGGTTGGCCCTGATCCTAACTGATCCAAGATATTCTGGATGGCCCTGATCCTAACTGATCCAAGATATTCTGGATGGCCCTGATCCTAACTGATCCAAGATATTCTGGATGGCCCTGATCCTAACTGATCCAAGATATTCTGGATGGCCCTGATCCTAACTGATCCAAGATATTCTGGATGGCCCTGATCCTAACTGATCCAAGATATTCTGGATGGCCCTGATCCAAGATGTTCTGGATAGCCGTGACCCTAACTGATCCAAGATGTTCTGGATGGCCCTGATCCAAGATGTTCTGGATGGCCGTGACCCTAACTGAGTCAATATATTCTGGATGCCCCTGACCCTGTATGCCCCTGTCCCATAATTCATCTCTGTATTATGTATGGTACTTATTATATACATACTATACATGCAACTGGGCTGCAGGAAAGCCAAGAGACTTTTAAAAACTGAAATAAATGGCGTTTTCCCCCCATGCTGAATAAATACAAAGAAATTACAAAGCAAAGGGAACCGTAAATTCCCGTGAAGCCTTATGCATTTTAAATGTATATACCCCTGTGTATAAAGTTAGTATTTGTTGTTAATGTTACAACATTTATAAATGTACCAAGATGTTATTTAATGCCTTCTTAACCAAACTCTAAAGTTATTACTGGGAAATATTTGAAAAAGTATGGAACTAACCTTTGAACTTCAATAGTGCCCATGGTTTCATAGGCAAAGTCACATTTGTTGTCGATCTCAATGGCCTTGCTGATGAGGTCCAGGCCCAGGTCCAAGTCCTGCTTCCACTGGAGCTGCAACAACCTTGACACACACACAGGAATTAGCAATTTACTGGACTATCACTAAAACATTACTCCTGATCTACAGGCCACTTCCCCTCACAACCTCATCACACCAGGGGCCTCATTTATAACTATTGCATAAATCTAACACTACCTATCTGTGTACGCAGGGTCTACAGTTTCCGGGAGGATCAACACATCCTCATGGCAAGTTCAGGTTTTTATAAAAGCCAACTTTTGCCTGAAAACGGGCACACGCATGTTTTCAGGCAAAAGTATCTCGTGGACGTATTTTGTGGCGAAGTCTGACTAACTCACCCCTTGTGGACGTATGTTGTAGCGTTGTCTGGCTAACTCACCCCTTGTGGACGTATGTTGTCTGACTAACTCACCCCTAGTGGACGTATGTTGTAGCGTTGTCTGACTAACTCACCCCTAGTGGACGTATGTTGTCCGACTAACTCACCCCTTGTGGACGTATGTTGTAGCGTTGTCTGACTAACTCACCCCTTGTGGACGTATGTTGTCTGACTAACTCACCCCTAGTGGACGTATGTTGTAGCGTTGTCTGACTAACTCACCCCTTGTGGACGTATGTTGTCTGACTAACTCACCCCTCGTGGACGTATGTTGTAGCGTTGTCCGACTAACTCACCCCTCGTGGACGTATGTTGTAGCGTTGTCTGACTACCTCACCCCTTGTGGACGTATGTTGTAGCGTTGTCCGACTAACTCACCCCTTGTGGACGTATGTTGTAGCGTTGTCGAACTAACTCACCCCTTGTGGACGTATGTTGTAGCGTTGTCTGACTACCTCACCCCTTGTGGACGTATGTTGTAGCGTTGTCCGACTAACTCACCCCTTGTGGACGTATGTTGTAGCGTTGTCCGACTAACTCACCCCTAGTGGACGTATGTTGTAGCGTTGTCCGGCTAACTCACCCCTTGTGGACGTATGTTGTAGCGTTGTCCGACTAACTCACCCCTTGTGGACGTATGTTGTCTGACTAACTCACCCCTTGTGGACGTATGTTGTAGCGTTGTCCGACTAACTCACCCCTTGTGGACGTATGTTGTAGCGTTGTCCGGCTAACTCACCCCTTGTGGACGTATGTTGTCTGACTAACTCACCCCTGGTGGACGTATGTTGTAGCGTTGTCTGACTAACTCACCCCTAGTGGACGTATGTTGTAGCGTTGTCTGACTAACTCACCCCTTGTGGACGTATGTTGTAGCGTTGTCTGACTAACTCACCCCTTGTGGACGTATGTTGTAGCGTTGTCCGACTAACTCAACCCTTGTGGACGTATGTTGTAGCGTTGTCCGACTAACTCACCCCTTGTGGACGTATGTTGTAGCGTTGTCCGACTAACTCAACCCTTGTGGACGTATGTTGTAGCGTTGTCCGACTAACTCAACCCTTGTGGACGTATGTTGTAGCGTTGTCCGACTAACTCACCCCTAGTGGACGTATGTTGTAGCGTTGTCTGACTAACTCACCCCTCGTGGACGTATGTTGTAGCGTTGTCCGACTAACTCACCCCTTGTGGACGTATGTTGTAGCGTTGTCTGACTAACTCACCCCTTGTGGACGTATGTTTTAGCGTTGTCCGGCTAACTCACCCCTCGTGGACGTATGTTGTAGCGTTGTCTGACTAACTCACCCCTTGTGGACGTATGTTGTAGCGTTGTCCGACTAACTCACCCCTTGTGGACGTATGTTGTAGCGTTGTCCGACTAACTCACCCCTTGTGGACGTATGTTGTCCGACTAACTCACCCCTCGTGGACGTATGTTGTAGCGTTGTCCGACTAACTCACCCCTTGTGGACGTATGTTGTCCGACTAACTCACCCCTCGTGGACGTATGTTGTAGCGTTGTCTGACTAACTCACCCCTTGTGGACGTATGTTGTCTGACTAACTCACCCCTTGTGGACGTATGTTGTAGCGTTGTCCGACTAACTCACCCCTTGTGGACGTATGTTGTAGCGTTGTCCGGCTAACTCACCCCTTGTGGACGTATGTTGTCTGACTAACTCACCCCTGGTGGACGTATGTTGTAGCGTTGTCTGACTAACTCACCCCTAGTGGACGTATGTTGTAGCGTTGTCTGAATAACTCACCCCTTGTGGACGTATGTTGTAGCGTTGTCTGACTAACTCACCCCTTGTGGACGTATGTTGTAGCGTTGTCCGACTAACTCACCCCTTGTGGACGTATGTTGTAGCGTTGCCCGACTAACTCACCCCTAGTGGACGTATGTTGTAGCGTTGTCTGACTAACTCACCCCTCGTGGACGTATGTTGTAGCGTTGTCTGACTAACTCACCCCTCGTGGACGTATGTTGTAGCGTTGTCAGACTAACTCACCCCTTGTGGACGTATGTTGTAGCGTTGTCCGACTAACTCACCCCTTGTGGACGTATGTTGTAGCGTTGTCTGACTAACTCACCCCTTGTGGACGTATGTTGTAGCGTTGTCTGACTAACTCACCCCTTGTGGACGTATGTTGTCCGACTAACTCACCCCTCGTGGACGTATGTTGTAGCGTTGTCTGACTAACTCACCCCTCGTGGACGTATGTTGTAGCGTTGTCCGACTAACTCACCCCTTGTGGACGTATGTTGTAGCGTTGTCCGACTAACTCACCCCTTGTGGACGTATGTTGTAGCGTTGTCCGACTAACTCACCCCTTGTGGACGTATGTTGTAGCGTTGTCTGACTAACTCACCCCTTGTGGACGTATGTTGTAGCGTTGTCCGACTACCTCACCCCTTGTGGACGTATATTGTAGCGTTGTCTGACTACCTCACCCCTTGTGGACGTATGTTGTCCGACTAACTCACCCCTTGTGGACGTATGTTGTAGCGTTGTCTGGCTAACTCACCCCTTGTGGACGTATGTTGTCTGACTAACTCACCCCTTGTGGACGTATGTTGTAGCGTTGTCTGACTAACTCACCCCTAGTGGACGTATGTTGTAGCGTTGTCCGACTAACTCACCCCTTGTGGACGTATGTTGTAGCGTTGTCCGACTAACTCACCCCTTGTGGACGTACGTTGTAGCGTTGTCCGACTAACTCACCCCTTGTGGACGTATGTTGTAGCGTTGTCCGACTACCTCACCCCTTGTGGACGTATGTTGTAGCGTTGTCTGACTACCTCACCCCTTGTGGACGTATGTTGTCCGACTAACTCACCCCTTGTGGACGTATGTTGTAGCGTTGTCTGGCTAACTCACCCCTTGTGGACGTATGTTGTCTGACTAACTCACCCCTAGTGGACGTATGTTGTAGCGTTGTCCGACTAACTCACCCCTTGTGGACGTATGTTGTAGCGTTGTCCGACTAACTCACCCCTTGTGGACGTATGTTGTAGCGTTGTCTGACTAACTCACCCCTAGTGGACGTATGTTGTAGCGTTGTCCGACTAACTCACCCCTCGTGGACGTATGTTGTAGCGTTGTCCGGCTAACTCACCCCTTGTGGACGTATGTTGTCAGACTAACTCACCCCTTGTGGACGTATGTTGTCAGACTAACTCACCCCTTGTGGACGTATGTTGTAGCGTTGTCAGACTAACTCACCCCTTGTGGACGTATGTTGTAGCGTTGTCCGGCTAAAACACCCCTTGTGGACGTATGTTGTCTGACTAACTCACCCCTTGTGGACGTATGTTGTAGCGTTGTCCGACTAACTCACCCCTTGTGGACGTATGTTGTAGCGTTGTCCGACTAACTCACCCCTTGTGGACGTATGTTGTAGCGTTGTCTGACTAACTCACCCCTTGTGGACGTATGTTGTAGCGTTGTCCGACTAACTCACCCCTTGTGGACGTATGTTGTAGCGTTGTCCGGCTAACTCACCCCTTGTGGACGTATGTTGTAGCGTTGTCTGACTAACTCACCCCTTGTGGACGTATGTTGTAGCGTTGTCTGACTAACTCACCCCTCGTGGACGTATGTTGTCTGACTAACTCACCCCTTGTGGACGTATGTTGTAGCGTTGTCTGACTAACTCACCCCTTGTGGACGTATGTTGTAGCGTTGTCTGGCTAACTCACCCCTTGTGGACGTATGTTGTAGCGTTGTCCGACTACCTCACCCCTTGTGGACGTATGTTGTAGCGTTGTCTGACTAACTCACCCCTTGTGGACGTATGTTGTAGCGTTGTCTGACTACCTCACCCCTTGTGGACGTATGTTGTCCGACTAACTCACCCCTTGTGGACGTATGTTGTAGCGTTGTCTGGCTAACTCACCCCTTGTGGACGTATGTTGTCTGACTAACTCACCCCTTGTGGACGTATGTTGTAGCGTTGTCTGACTAACTCACCCCTAGTGGACGTATGTTGTAGCGTTGTCCGACTAACTCACCCCTTGTGGACGTATGTTGTAGCGTTGTCCGACTAACTCACCCCTTGTGGACGTATGTTGTAGCGTTGTCCGACTAACTCACCCCTCGTGGACGTATGTTGTAGCGTTGTCTGACTAACTCACCCCTCGTGGACGTATGTTGTAGCGTTGTCCGACTAACTCACCCCTTGTGGACGTATGTTGTAGCGTTGTCTGACTAACTCACCCCTTGTGGACGTATGTTGTAGCGTTGTCCGACTACCTCACCCCTTGTGGACGTATGTTGTAGCGTTGTCTGACTAACTCACCCCTTGTGGACGTATGTTGTCTGACTAACTCACCCCTTGTGGACGTATGTTGTAGCGTTGTCCGACTAACTCACCCCTTGTGGACGTATGTTGTCTGACTAACTCACCCCTTGTGGACGTATGTTGTAGCGTTGTCCGACTAACTCACCCCTTGTGGACGTATGTTGTAGCGTTGTCCGGCTAACTCACCCCTTGTGGACGTATGTTGTCTGACTAACTCATAACTCACCCCTAGTGGACGTATGTTGTAGCGTTGTCTGACTAACTCACCCCTTGTGGACGTATGTTGTCTGACTAACTCACCCCTGGTGGACGTATGTTGTAGCGTTGTCTGACTAACTCACCCCTCGTGGACGTATGTTGTAGCGTTGTCTGACTAACTCACCCCTCGTGGACGTATGTTGTAGCGTTGTCCGACTAACTCACCCCTTGTGGACGTATGTTGTAGCGTTGTCCGACTAACTCACCCCTTGTGGACGTATGTTGTAGCGTTGTCCGACTAACTCACCCCTTGTGGACGTATGTTGTAGCGTTGTCCGACTAACTCACCCCTTGTGGACGTATGTTGTCCGACTAACTCACCCCTCGTGGACGTATGTTGTAGCGTTGTCCGACTAACTCACCCCTTGTGGACGTATGTTGTCCGACTAACTCACCCCTCGTGGACGTATGTTGTAGCGTTGTCTGACTAACTCACCCCTTGTGGACGTATGTTGTAGCGTTGTCCGACTAACTCACCCCTTGTGGACGTATGTTGTAGCGTTGTCCGACTACCTCACCCCTTGTGGACGTATGTTGTAGCGTTGTCCGACTAACTCACCCCTTGTGGACGTATGTTGTAGCGTTGTCCGGCTAACTCACCCCTTGTGGACGTATGTTGTCTGACTAACTCACCCCTTGTGGACGTATGTTGTAGCGTTGTCCGACTAACTCACCCCTTGTGGACGTATGTTGTAGCGTTGTCTGACTAACTCACCCCTTGTGGACGTATGTTGTAGCGTTGTCCGGCTAACTCACCCCTTGTGGACGTATGTTGTCTGACTAACTCACCCCTGGTGGACGTATGTTGTAGCGTTGTCAGACTAACTCACCCCTTGTGGACGTATGTTGTAGCGTTGTCTGACTAACTCACCCCTTGTGGACGTATGTTGTCCGACTAACTCACCCCTCGTGGACGTATGTTGTAGCGTTGTCTGACTAACTCACCCCTCGTGGACGTATGTTGTAGCGTTGTCCGACTAACTCACCCCTTGTGGACGTATGTTGTAGCGTTGTCCGGCTAACTCACCCCTTGTGGACGTATGTTGTAGCGTTGTCTGACTAACTCACCCCTTGTGGACGTATGTTGTAGCGTTGTCTGACTACCTCACCCCTTGTGGACGTATGTTGTAGCGTTGTCTGACTAACTCACCCCTAGTGGACGTATGTTGTAGCGTTGTCCGACTAACTCACCCCTTGTGGACGTATGTTGTAGCGTTGTCTGACTAACTCACCCCTTGTGGACGTATGTTGTAGCGTTGTCTGGCTAACTCACCCCTTGTGGACGTATGTTGTAGCGTTGTCCGACTACCTCACCCCTTGTGGACGTATGTTGTAGCGTTGTCCGACTACCTCACCCCTTGTGGACGTATGTTGTAGCGTTGTCTGACTACCTCACCCCTTGTGGACGTATGTTGTAGCGTTGTCTGACTAACTCACCCCTAGTGGACGTATGTTGTAGCGTTGTCCGACTACCTCACCCCTTGTGGACGTATGTTGTAGCGTTGTCTGGCTAACTCACCCCTTGTGGACGTATGTTGTCTGACTAACTCACCCCTTGTGGACGTATGTTGTAGCGTTGTCTGACTAACTCACCCCTAGTGGACGTATGTTGTAGCGTTGTCCGACTAACTCACCCCTCGTGGACGTATGTTGTAGCGTTGTCCGACTAACTCACCCCTTGTGGACGTACGTTGTAGCGTTGTCCGACTAACTCACCCCTTGTGGACGTATGTTGTAGCGTTGTCCGACTACCTCACCCCTTGTGGACGTATGTTGTAGCGTTGTCTGACTACCTCACCCCTTGTGGACGTATGTTGTCCGACTAACTCACCCCTTGTGGACGTATGTTGTAGCGTTGTCTGGCTAACTCACCCCTTGTGGACGTATGTTGTCTGACTAACTCACCCCTAGTGGACGTATGTTGTAGCGTTGTCCGACTAACTCACCCCTTGTGGACGTATGTTGTAGCGTTGTCCAACTAACTCACCCCTTGTGGACGTATGTTGTAGCGTTGTCAGACTAACTCACCCCTTGTGGACGTATGTTGTAGCGTTGTCCGGCTAACTCACCCCTTGTGGACGTATGTTGTCTGACTAACTCACCCCTTGTGGACGTATGTTGTAGCGTTGTCTGACTAACTCACCCCTTGTGGACGTATGTTGTAGCGTTGTCCGACTAACTCACCCCTTGTGGACGTATGTTGTAGCGTTGTCTGACTAACTCACCCCTTGTGGACGTATGTTGTAGCGTTGTCTGACTAACTCACCCCTAGTGGACGTATGTTGTAGCGTTGTCTGACTAACTCACCCCTTGTGGACGTATGTTGTAGCGTTGTCCGACTAACTCACCCCTTGTGGACGTATGTTGTAGCGTTGTCCGGCTAACTCACCCCTTGTGGACGTATGTTGTAGCGTTGTCTGACTAACTCACCCCTTGTGGACGTATGTTGTAGCGTTGTCTGACTAACTCACCCCTCGTGGACGTATGTTGTAGCGTTGTCTGACTAACTCACCCCTTGTGGACGTATGTTGTAGCGTTGTCTGACTAACTCACCCCTTGTGGACGTATGTTGTAGCGTTGTCTGACTAACTCACCCCTTGTGGACGTATGTTGTAGCGTTGTCTGACTAACTCACCCCTCGTGGACGTATGTTGTCTGACTAACTCACCCCTTGTGGACGTATGTTGTAGCGTTGTCTGACTAACTCACCCCTTGTGGACGTATGTTGTAGCGTTGTCTGGCTAACTCACCCCTTGTGGACGTATGTTGTAGCGTTGTCCGACTACCTCACCCCTTGTGGACGTATGTTGTAGCGTTGTCTGACTACCTCACCCCTTGTGGACGTATGTTGTCCGACTAACTCACCCCTTGTGGACGTATGTTGTAGCGTTGTCTGGCTAACTCACCCCTTGTGGACGTATGTTGTAGCGTTGTCCGACTACCTCACCCCTTGTGGACGTATGTTGTAGCGTTGTCTGACTACCTCACCCCTTGTGGACGTATGTTGTCCGACTAACTCACCCCTTGTGGACGTATGTTGTAGCGTTGTCTGGCTAACTCACCCCTTGTGGACGTATGTTGTCTGACTAACTCACCCCTTGTGGACGTATGTTGTAGCGTTGTCTGACTAACTCACCCCTAGTGGACGTATGTTGTAGCGTTGTCCGACTAACTCACCCCTTGTGGACGTATGTTGTAGCGTTGTCCGACTAACTCACCCCTTGTGGACGTATGTTGTAGCGTTGTCCGACTAACTCACCCCTCGTGGACGTATGTTGTAGCGTTGTCTGACTAACTCACCCCTCGTGGACGTATGTTGTAGCGTTGTCCGACTAACTCACCCCTTGTGGACGTATGTTGTAGCGTTGTCTGACTAACTCACCCCTTGTGGACGTATGTTGTAGCGTTGTCCGACTAACTCACCCCTTGTGGACGTATGTTGTCTGACTAACTCACCCCTTGTGGACGTATGTTGTAGCGTTGTCCGACTAACTCACCCCTTGTGGACGTATGTTGTCTGACTAACTCACCCCTTGTGGACGTATGTTGTAGCGTTGTCCGACTAACTCACCCCTTGTGGACGTATGTTGTAGCGTTGTCCGGCTAACTCACCCCTTGTGGACGTATGTTGTCTGACTAACTCACCCCTGGTGGACGTATGTTGTAGCGTTGTCTGACTAACTCACCCCTTGTGGACGTATGTTGTAGCGTTGTCCGCCTAACTCACCCCTTGTGGACGTATGTTGTAGCGTTGCCCGACTAACTCACCCCTAGTGGACGTATGTTGTAGCGTTGTCTGACTAACTCACCCCTCGTGGACGTATGTTGTAGCGTTGTCTGACTAACTCACCCCTCGTGGACGTATGTTGTAGCGTTGTCAGACTAACTCACCCCTTGTGGACGTATGTTGTAGCGTTGTCCGACTAACTCACCCCTTGTGGACGTATGTTGTAGCGTTGTCCGACTAACTCACCCCTTGTGGACGTATGTTGTAGCGTTGTCCGACTAACTCACCCCTTGTGGACGTATGTTGTCCGACTAACTCACCCCTCGTGGACGTATGTTGTAGCGTTGTCCGACTAACTCACCCCTTGTGGACGTATGTTGTCCGACTAACTCACCCCTCGTGGACGTATGTTGTAGCGTTGTCTGACTAACTCACCCCTCGTGGACGTATGTTGTAGCGTTGTCCGACTAACTCACCCCTTGTGGACGTATGTTGTAGCGTTGTCCGACTAACTCACCCCTTGTGGACGTATGTTGTCCGACTAACTCACCCCTCGTGGACGTATGTTGTAGCGTTGTCCGACTAACTCACCCCTTGTGGACGTATGTTGTAGCGTTGTCCGACTAACTCACCCCTTGTGGACGTATGTTGTCCGACTAACTCACCCCTCGTGGACGTATGTTGTAGCGTTGTCCGACTAACTCACCCCTTGTGGACGTATGTTGTCCGACTAACTCACCCCTCGTGGACGTATGTTGTAGCGTTGTCCGACTAACTCACCCCTTGTGGACGTATGTTGTCTGACTAACTCACCCCTTGTGGACGTATGTTGTAGCGTTGTCCGACTAACTCACCCCTTGTGGACGTATGTTGTAGCGTTGTCCGGCTAACTCACCCCTTGTGGACGTATGTTGTCTGACTAACTCACCCCTGGTGGACGTATGTTGTAGCGTTGTCTGACTAACTCACCCCTCGTGGACGTATGTTGTAGCGTTGTCTGAATAACTCACCCCTTGTGGACGTATGTTGTAGCGTTGTCTGACTAACTCACCCCTCGTGGACGTATGTTGTAGCGTTGTCTGACTAACTCACCCCTGGTGGACGTATGTTGTAGCGTTGTCCGACTAACTCACCCCTCGTGGACGTATGTTGTAGCGTTGTCTGACTAACTCACCCCTCGTGGACGTATGTTGTAGCGTTGTCCGACTAACTCACCCCTTGTGGACGTATGTTGTAGCGTTGTCCGGCTAACTCACCCCTTGTGGACGTATGTTGTAGCGTTGTCCGGCTAACTCACCCCTTGTGGACGTATGTTGTAGCGTTGTCCGACTAACTCACCCCTCGTGGACGTATGTTGTAGCGTTGTCCGACTAACTCACCCCTTGTGGACGTATGTTGTAGCGTTGTCCGACTAACTCACCCCTCGTGGACGTATGTTGTAGCGTTGTCTGACTAACTCACCCCTCGTGGACGTATGTTGTAGCGTTGTCCGACTAACTCACCCCTTGTGGACGTATGTTGTAGCGTTGTCCGGCTAACTCACCCCTTGTGGACGTATGTTGTAGCGTTGTCCGACTAACTCACCCCTTGTGGACGTATGTTGTAGCGTTGTCCGACTAACTCACCCCTAGTGGACGTATGTTGTAGCGTTGTCTGACTAACTCACCCCTTGTGGACGTATGTTGTAGCGTTGTCCGACTACCTCACCCCTTGTGGACGTATGTTGTAGCGTTGTCTGACTACCTCACCCCTTGTGGACGTATGTTGTCCGACTAACTCACCCCTTGTGGACGTATGTTGTAGCGTTGTCTGGCTAACTCACCCCTTGTGGACGTATGTTGTCTGACTAACTCACCCCTAGTGGACGTATGTTGTAGCGTTGTCCGACTAACTCACCCCTTGTGGACGTATGTTGTAGCGTTGTCCAACTAACTCACCCCTTGTGGACGTATGTTGTAGCGTTGTCAGACTAACTCACCCCTTGTGGACGTATGTTGTAGCGTTGTCCAACTAACTCACCCCTTGTGGACGTATGTTGTAGCGTTGTCAGACTAACTCACCCCTTGTGGACGTATGTTGTAGCGTTGTCTGACTAACTCACCCCTTGTGGACGTATGTTGTAGCGTTGTCTGACTAACTCACCCCTTGTGGACGTATGTTGTAGCGTTGTCCGACTAACTCACCCCTTGTGGACGTATGTTGTAGCGTTGTCCGACTAACTCACCCCTTGTGGACGTATGTTGTAGCGTTGTCTGACTAACTCACCCCTTGTGGACGTATGTTGTAGCGTTGTCTGACTAACTCACCCCTTGTGGACGTATGTTGTAGCGTTGTCCGACTAACTCACCCCTTGTGGACGTATGTTGTAGCGTTGTCCGGCTAACTCACCCCTTGTGGACGTATGTTGTAGCGTTGTCTGACTAACTCACCCCTTGTGGACGTATGTTGTAGCGTTGTCTGACTAACTCACCCCTTGTGGACGTATGTTGTAGCGTTGTCTGACTAACTCACCCCTCGTGGACGTATGTTGTCTGACTAACTCACCCCTTGTGGACGTATGTTGTAGCGTTGTCTGACTAACTCACCCCTTGTGGACGTATGTTGTAGCGTTGTCTGGCTAACTCACCCCTTGTGGACGTATGTTGTAGCGTTGTCCGACTACCTCACCCCTTGTGGACGTATGTTGTAGCGTTGTCTGACTACCTCACCCCTTGTGGACGTATGTTGTCCGACTAACTCACCCCTTGTGGACGTATGTTGTAGCGTTGTCTGGCTAACTCACCCCTTGTGGACGTATGTTGTCTGACTAACTCACCCCTAGTGGACGTATGTTGTAGCGTTGTCCGACTAACTCACCCCTTGTGGACGTATGTTGTAGCGTTGTCCGACTAACTCACCCCTTGTGGACGTATGTTGTAGCGTTGTCCGACTAACTCACCCCTCGTGGATGTATGTTGTAGCGTTGTCTGACTAACTCACCCCTTGTGGACGTATGTTGTAGCGTTGTCTGACTAACTCACCCCTTGTGGACGTATGTTGTAGCGTTGTCTGGCTAACTCACCCCTTGTGGACGTATGTTGTTCGACTAACTCACCCCTTGTGGACGTATGTTGTTCGACTAACACACCCCTCGTGGACGTATGTTGTAGCGTTGTCAGACTAACTCACCCCTTGTGGACGTATGTTGTAGCGTTGTCTGACTAACTCACCCCTTGTGGACGTATGTTGTAGCGTTGTCCGACTAACTCACCCCTTGTGGACGTATGATGTAGCGTTGTCTGACTAACTCACCCCTTGTGGACGTATGTTGTAGCGTTGTCTGACTAACTCACCCCTTGTGGACGTATGTTGTAGCGTTGTCTGGCTAACTCACCCCTTGTGGACGTATGTTGTAGCGTTGTCCGACTAACTCACCCCTTGTGGACGTATGTTGTAGCGTTGTCCGACTAACTCACCCCTTGTGGACGTATGTTGTAGCGTTGTCTGACTAACTCACCCCTTGTGGACGTATGTTGTAGCGTTGTCTGGCTAACTCACCCCTTGTGGACGTATGTTGTCTGACTAACTCACCCCTTGTGGACGTATGTTGTAGCGTTGTCCGACTAACTCACCCCTTGTGGACGTATGTTGTAGCGTTGTCTGACTAACTCACCCCTCGTGGACGTATGTTGTCTGACTAACTTACCCCTTGTGGACGTATGTTGTAGCGTTGTCCGACTAACTCACCTCTCGTGGACGTATGTTGTAGCGTTGTCTGACTAACTCACCCCTCGTGGACGTATGTTGTAGCGTTGTCAGACTAACTCACCCCTTGTGGACGTATGTTGTAGCGTTATCTGACTAACTCACCCCTTGTGGACGTATGTTGTAGCGTTGTCAGACTAACTCACCCCTTGTGGACGTATGTTGTAGCGTTATCTGACTAACTCACCCCTTGTGGACGTATGTTGTAGCGTTGCCCGACTAACTCACCCCTTGTGGACGTATGTTGTAGCGTTGCCCGACTAACTCACCCCTTGTGGACGTATGTTGTAGCGTTGTCTGACTAACTCACCCCTCGTGGACGTATGTTGTAGCGTTGTCTGACTAACTCACCCCTTGTGGACGTATGTTGTCTGACTAACTCACCCCTAGTGGACGTATGTTGTAGCGTTGTCCGAACTAACTCACCCCTTGTGGACGTATGTTGTAGCGTTGTCCGACTAACTCACCCCTTGTGGACGTATGTTGTAGCGTTGTCTGACTAACTCACCCCTTGTGGACGTATGTTGTAGCGTTGTCCGACTAACTCACCCCTTGTGGACGTATGTTGTAGCGTTGTCCGACTAACTCACCCCTCGTGGACGTATGTTGTAGCGTTGTCCGACTAACTCAACCCTTGTGGACGTATGTTGTAGCGTTGCCCGACTAACTCACCCCTTGTGGACGTATGTTGTAGCGTTGTCCGGCTAACTCACCCCTTGTGGACGTATGTTGTAGCGTTGTCCGGCTAACTCACCCCTTGTGGACGTATGTTGTAGCGTTGTCCGACTAACTCACCCCTTGTGGACGTATGTTGTAGCGTTGTCCGACTAACTCACCCCTTGTGGACGTATGTTGTCCGACTAACTCACCCCTTGTGGACGTATGTTGTAGCGTTGTCAGACTAACTCACCCCTTGTGGACGTATGTTGTAGCGTTGTCTGACTAACTCACCCCTTGTGGACGTATGTTGTAGCGTTGTCTGACTAACTCACCCCTCGTGGACGTATGTTGTAGCGTTGTCCGACTAACTCACCCCTTGTGGACGTATGTTGTAGCGTTGTCAGACTAACTCACCCCTTGTGGATGTATGTTGTAGCGTTGTTCGACTAACTCACCCCTTGTGGACGTATGTTGTAGCGTTGTCTGACTAACTCACCCCTTGTGGACGTATGTTGTAGCGTTGTCTGACTAACTCACCCCTTGTGGACGTATGTTGTAGCATTGTCTGACTAACTCACCCCTTGTGGACGTATGTTGTCTGACTAACTCACCCCTTGTGGACGTATGTTGTAGCGTTGTCTGACTAACTCACCCCTTGTGGACGTATGTTGTAGCGTTGTCTGACTAACTCACCCCTTGTGGACGTATGTTGTAGCGTTGTCCGACTAACTCAACCCTTGTGGACGTATGTTGTAGCGTTGTCTGGCTAACTCACCCCTTGTGGACGTATGTTGTAGCGTTGTCCGGCTAACTCACCCCTTGTGGACGTATGTTGTAGCGTTGTCCGGCTAACTCACCCCTTGTGGACGTATGTTGTAGCGTTGTCCGACTAACTCACCCCTTGTGGACGTATGTTGTAGCGTTGTCCGACTAACTCACCCCTTGTGGACGTATGTTGTAGCGTTGTCCGACTAACTCACCCCTTGTGGACGTATGTTGTCCGACTAACTCACCCCTTGTGGACGTATGTTGTAGCGTTGTCAGACTAACTCACCCCTTGTGGACGTATGTTGTAGCGTTGTCTGACTAACTCACCCCTTGTGGACGTATGTTGTAGCGTTGTCCGACTAACTCACCCCTTGTGGATGTATGTTGTAGCGTTGTTCGACTAACTCACCCCTTGTGGACGTATGTTGTAGCGTTGTCTGACTAACTCACCCCTTGTGGACGTATGTTGTAGCGTTGTCTGGCTAACTCACCCCTTGTGGACGTATGTTGTAGCGTTGTCTGACTAACTCACCCCTTGTGGACGTATGTTGTAGCGTTGTCTGACTAACTCACCCCTTGTGGACGTATGTTGTAGCGTTGTCTGACTAACTCACCCCTTGTGGACGTATGTTGTAGCATTGTCTGACTAACTCACCCCTTGTGGACGTATGTTGTAGCGTTGTCTGACTAACTCACCCCTTGTGGACGTATGTTGTAGCGTTGTCCGACTAACTCACCCCTCGTGGATGTATGTTGTAGCGTTGTCTGACTAACTCACCCCTTGTGGACGTATGTTGTAGCGTTGTCTGACTAACTCACCCCTTGTGGACGTATGTTGTCTGACTAACTCACCCCTTGTGGACGTATGTTGTAGCGTTGTCTGACTAACTCACCCCTTGTGGACGTATGTTGTAGCGTTGTCTGACTAACTCACCCCTTGTGGACGTATGTTGTAGCGTTGTCCGACTAACTCAACCCTTGTGGACGTATGTTGTAGCGTTGTCTGGCTAACTCACCCCTTGTGGACGTATGTTGTAGCGTTGTCCGACTAACACCCCTTGTGGACGTATGTTGTAGCGTTGTCTGACTAACTCACCCCTTGTGGACGTATGTTGTAGCGTTGTCTGACTAACTCACCCCTTGTGGACGTATGTTGTCCGACTAACTCACCCCTTGTGGACGTATGTTGTAGCGTTGTCCGACTAACTCACCCCTTGTGGACGTATGTTGTCCGACTAACTCACCCCTCGTGGACGTATGTTGTAGCATTGTCTGACTAACTCACCCCTTGTGGACGTATGTTGTAGCGTTGTCTGACTAACTCACCCCTTGTGGACGTATGTTGTAGCGTTGTCCGACTAACTCAACCCTTGTGGACGTATGTTGTAGCGTTGTCCGACTAACTCAACCCCTTGTGGACGTATGTTGTAGCGTTGTCTGACTAACTCACCCCTCGTGGACGTATGTTGTAGCGTTGTCTGACTAACTCACCCCTTGTGGACGTATGTTGTAGCGTTGTCTGACTAACTCACCCCTTGTGGACGTATGTTGTAGCGTTGTCCGACTAACTCACCCCTTGTGGACGTATGTTGTAGCGTTGTCCGACTAACTCACCCCTTGTGGACGTATGTTGTAGCGTTGTCAGACTAACTCACCCCTTGTGGACGTATGTTGTAGCGTTGTCCGGCTAACTCACCCCTTGTGGACGTATGTTGTAGCGTTGTCTGACTAACTCACCCCTTGTGGACGTATGTTGTAGCGTTGTCCGACTAACTCACCCCTTGTGGACGTATGTTTTAGCGTTGTCTGGCTAACTCTCCCCTTGTGGACGTATGTTGTAGCGTTGTCTGACTAACTCACCCCTTGTGGACGTATGTTGTAGCGTTGTCTGACTAACTCACCCCTCGTGGACGTATGTTGTCTGACTAACTCACCCCTTGTGGACGTATGTTGTAGCGTTGTCTGACTAACTCACCCCCCGTGGACGTATGTTGTCTGACTAACTCACCCCATGTGGACGTATGTTGTAGCGTTGTCCGACTAACTCACCCCTTGTGGACGTATGTTGTAGCGTTGTCCGACTAACTCACCCCTGGTGGACGTATGTTGTAGCGTTGTCTGACTAACTCACCCCTTGTGGACGTATGTTGTAGCGTTGTCTGAATAACTCACCCCTTGTGGACGTATGTTGTAGCGTTGTCCGACTAACTCACCCCTCGTGGACGTATGTTGTAGCGTTGTCTGACTAACTCACCCCTCGTGGACGTATGTTGTAGCGTTGTCAGACTAACTCACCCCTTGTGGACGTATGTTGTAGCGTTGTCTGACTAACTCACCCCTCGTGGACGTATGTTGTAGCGTTGTCTGACTAACTCACCCCTAGTGGACGTATGTTGTAGCGTTGTCCGACTAACTCACCCCTTGTGGACGTATGTTGTAGCGTTGTCTGACTAACTCACCCCTAGTGGACGTATGTTGTAGCGTTGTCCGACTAACTCACCCCTAGTGGACGTATGTTGTAGCGTTGTCCGACTAACTCACCCATTGTGGACGTATGTTGTAGCGTTGTCTGACTAACTCACCCCTCGTGGACGTATGTTGTAGCGTTGTCAGACTAACTCACCCCTTGTGGACGTATGTTGTAGCGTTGTCCGACTAACTCACCCCTTGTGGACGTATGTTGTAGCGTTGTCTGACTAACTCACCCCTTGTGGACGTATGTTGTCCGACTAACTCACCCCTCGTGGACGTATGTTGTAGCGTTGTCTGGCTAACTCACCCCTAGTGGACGTATGTTGTAGCGTTGTCTGACTAACTCACCCCTCGTGGACGTATGTTGTAGCGTTGTCAGACTAACTCACCCCTTGTGGACGTATGTTGTAGCGTTGTCTGACTAACTCACCCCTAGTGGACGTATGTTGTAGCGTTGTCCGACTAACTCACCCCTTGTGGACGTATGTTGTAGCGTTGTCCGACTAACTCACCCCTTGTGGACGTATGTTGTAGCGTTGTCCGACTACCTCACCCCTTGTGGACGTATGTTGTAGCGTTGTCTGACTACCTCACCCCTTGTGGACGTATGTTGTCCGACTAACTCACCCCTTGTGGACGTATGTTGTAGCGTTGTCTGGCTAACTCACCCCTTGTGGACGTATGTTGTCTGACTAACTCACCCCTTGTGGACGTATGTTGTAGCGTTGTCCGACTAACTCACCCCTTGTGGACGTATGTTGTAGCGTTGTCCGACTAACTCACCCCTTGTGGACGTATGTTGTAGCGTTGTCTGACTAACTCACCCCTAGTGGACGTATGTTGTAGCGTTGTCCGACTAACTCACCCCTCGTGGACGTATGTTGTAGCGTTGTCCGGCTAACTCACCCCTTGTGGACGTATGTTGTAGCATTGTCTGACTAACTCACCCCTTGTGGACGTATGTTGTAGCGTTGTCAGACTAACTCACCCCTTGTGGACGTATGTTGTAGCGTTGTCCGGCTAACTCACCCCTTGTGGACGTATGTTGTCTGACTAACTCACCCCTTGTGGATGTATGTTGTAGCGTTGTCTGACTAACTCACCCCTTGTGGACGTATGTTGTAGCGTTGTCTGACTAACTCACCCCTTGTGGACGTATGTTGTAGCGTTGTCCGACTAACTCACCCCTTGTGGACGTATGTTGTAGCGTTGTCTGGCTAACTCACCCCTTGTGGACGTATGTTGTAGCGTTGTCTGACTAACTCACCCCTCGTGGACGTATGTTGTAGCGTTGTCAGACTAACTCACCCCTTGTGGACGTATGTTGTAGCGTTGTCCGACTAACTCACCCCTTGTGGACGTATGTTGTAGCGTTGTCTGACTAACTCACCCCTTGTGGACGTATGTTGTCCGACTAACTCACCCCTCGTGGACGTATGTTGTAGCGTTGTCTGACTAACTCACCCCTCGTGGACGTATGTTGTAGCGTTGTCCGACTAACTCACCCCTTGTGGACGTATGTTGTAGCGTTGTCCGGCTAACTCACCCCTTGTGGACGTATGTTGTAGCGTTGTCCGACTAACTCACCCCTTGTGGACGTATGTTGTAGCGTTGTCCGACTAACTCACCCCTTGTGGACGTATGTTGTAGCGTTGTCCGACTAACTCACCCCTTGTGGACGTATGTTGTAGCGTTGTCTGGCTAACTCACCCCTTGTGGACGTATGTTGTAGCGTTGTCCGACTACCTCACCCCTTGTGGACGTATGTTGTAGCGTTGTCTGACTACCTCACCCCTTGTGGACGTATGTTGTCCGACTAACTCACCCCTTGTGGACGTATGTTGTAGCGTTGTCTGGCTAACTCACCCCTTGTGGACGTATGTTGTCTGACTAACTCACCCCTTGTGGACGTATGTTGTAGCGTTGTCTGACTAACTC
Organism: Salvelinus fontinalis; assembly: GCF_029448725.1. Classification (NCBI taxonomy): domain Eukaryota; kingdom Metazoa; phylum Chordata; class Actinopteri; order Salmoniformes; family Salmonidae; genus Salvelinus; species Salvelinus fontinalis. The sequence goes on from NC_074676.1 coordinate 59,527,508, forward strand.
ACCCCTAGTGGACGTATGTTGTAGCGTTGTCCGACTAACTCACCCCTTGTGGACGTATGTTGTCTGACTAACTCACCCCTTGTGGACGTATGTTGTAGCGTTGTCTGACTAACTCACCCCTAGTGGACGTATGTTGTAGCGTTGTCCGACTAACTCACCCCTTGTGGACGTATGTTGTAGCGTTGTCCGACTAACTCACCCCTTGTGGACGTATGTTGTAGCGTTGTCCGACTAACTCACCCCTTGTGGACGTATGTTGTAGCGTTGTCCGACTAACTCACCCCTTGTGGACGTATGTTGTAGCGTTGTCCGACTACCTCACCCCTTGTGGACGTATGTTGTAGCGTTGTCTGACTACCTCACCCCTTGTGGACGTATGTTGTCCGACTAACTCACCCCTTGTGGACGTATGTTGTAGCGTTGTCTGGCTAACTCACCCCTTGTGGACGTATGTTGTCTGACTAACTCACCCCTAGTGGACGTATGTTGTAGCGTTGTCCGACTAACTCACCCCTTGTGGACGTATGTTGTAGCGTTGTCCGACTAACTCACCCCTTGTGGACGTATGTTGTAGCGTTGTCTGACTAACTCACCCCTAGTGGACGTATGTTGTAGCGTTGTCCGACTAACTCACCCCTCGTGGACGTATGTTGTAGCGTTGTCTGACTAACTCACCCCTTGTGGACGTATGTTGTAGCGTTGTCTGGCTAACTCACCCCTTGTGGACGTATGTTGTAGCGTTGTCCGACTAACTCACCCCTCGTGGACGTATGTTGTAGCGTTGTCCGGCTAACTCACCCCTTGTGGACGTATGTTGTAGCATTGTCTGACTAACTCACCCCTTGTGGACGTATGTTGTAGCGTTGTCCGGCTAACTCACCCCTTGTGGACGTATGTTGTCTGACTAACTCACCCCTTGTGGATGTATGTTGTAGCGTTGTCTGACTAACTCACCCCTTGTGGACGTATGTTGTAGCGTTGTCTGACTAACTCACCCCTTGTGGACGTATGTTGTAGCGTTGTCTGACTAACTCACCCCTTGTGGACGTATGTTGTAGCGTTGTCCGACTAACTCACCCCTTGTGGACGTATGTTGTAGCGTTGTCTGGCTAACTCACCCCTTGTGGACGTATGTTGTAGCGTTGTCTGACTAACTCACCCCTTGTGGACGTATGTTGTAGCGTTGTCTGACTAACTCACCCCTTGTGGACGTATGTTGTAGCGTTGTCAGACTAACTCACCCCTTGTGGACGTATGTTGTAGCGTTGTCTGACTAACTCACCCCTTGTGGACGTATGTTGTAGCGTTGTCCGACTAACTCACCCCTTGTGGACGTATGTTGTAGCGTTGTCAGACTAACTCACCCCTTGTGGACGTATGTTGTCCGACTAACTCACCCCTTGTGGACGTATGTTGTAGCGTTGTCTGGCTAACTCACCCCTTGTGGACGTATGTTGTAGCGTTGTCCGACTAACTCACCCCTTGTGGACGTATGTTGTAGCGTTGTCTGACTAACTCACCCCTTGTGGACGTATGTTGTAGCGTTGTCCGACTAACTCACCCCTTGTGGACGTATGTTGTAGCGTTGTCCGACTAACTCACCCCTTGTGGACGTATGTTGTAGCGTTGTCCGACTAACTCACCCCTTGTGGACGTATGTTGTAGCGTTGTCTGACTAACTCACCCCTTGTGGACGTATGTTGTAGCGTTGTCTGACTAACTCACCCCTCGTGGACGTATGTTGTAGCGTTGTCTGGCTAACTCACCCCTTGTGGACGTATGTTGTAGCGTTGTCCGACTAACTCAACCCTTGTGGACGTATGTTGTAGCGTTGTCTGACTAACTCACCCCTTGTGGAGGTATGTTGTAGCGTTGTCTGACTAACTCACCCCTTGTGGACGTATGTTGTCTGACTAACTCACCCCTTGTGGACGTATGTTGTAGCGTTGTCTGACTAACTCACCCCTTGTGGACGTATGTTGTAGCGTTGTCTGACTAACTCACCCCTAGTGGACGTATGTTGTAGCGTTGTCCGGCTAACTCACCCCTTGTGGACGTATGTTGTAGCGTTGTCTGACTAACTCACCCCTTGTGGACGTATGTTGTAGCGTTGTCTGACTAACTCACCCCTTGTGGACGTATGTTGTAGCGTTGTCCGACTAACTCACCCCTTGTGGACGTATGTTGTAGCGTTGTCCGACTAACTCACCCCTTCTGGACGTATGTTGTAGCGTTGTCTGACTAACTCACCCCTTGTGGACGTATGTTGTCTGACTAACTCACCCCTTGTGGACGTATGTTGTAGCGTTGTCCGACTAACTCACCCCTTGTGGACGTATGTTGTAGCGTTGTCCGGCTAACTCACCCCTTGTGGACGTATGTTGTCTGACTAACTCACCCCTGGTGGACGTATGTTGTAGCGTTGTCTGACTAACTCACCCCTAGTGGACGTATGTTGTAGCGTTGTCCGACTAACTCACCCCTTGTGGACGTATGTTGTAGCGTTGTCCGACTAACTCAACCCTTGTGGACGTATGTTGTAGCGTTGTCTGACTAACTCACCCCTTGTGGAGGTATGTTGTAGCGTTGTCTGACTAACTCACCCCTTGTGGACGTATGTTGTCTGACTAACTCACCCCTTGTGGACGTATGTTGTAGCGTTGTCTGACTAACTCACCCCTTGTGGACGTATGTTGTAGCGTTGTCTGACTAACTCACCCCTAGTGGACGTATGTTGTAGCGTTGTCCGGCTAACTCACCCCTTGTGGACGTATGTTGTAGCGTTGTCTGACTAACTCACCCCTTGTGGACGTATGTTGTAGCGTTGTCCGACTAACTCACCCCTTGTGGACGTATGTTGTAGCGTTGTCCGACTAACTCACCCCTTGTGGACGTATGTTGTAGCGTTGTCTGACTAACTCACCCCTTGTGGACGTATGTTGTCTGACTAACTCACCCCTTGTGGACGTATGTTGTAGCGTTGTCCGACTAACTCACCCCTTGTGGACGTATGTTGTAGCGTTGTCCGGCTAACTCACCCCTTGTGGACGTATGTTGTCTGACTAACTCACCCCTGGTGGACGTATGTTGTAGCGTTGTCTGACTAACTCACCCCTAGTGGACGTATGTTGTAGCGTTGTCCGACTAACTCACCCCTTGTGGACGTATGTTGTAGCGTTGTCTGACTAACTCACCCATTGTGGACGTATGTTGTAGCGTTGTCCGACTAACTCACCCCTTGTGGACGTATGTTGTAGCGTTGTCCGACTAACTCACCCCTAGTGGACGTATGTTGTAGCGTTGTCTGACTAACTCACCCCTCGTGGACGTATGTTGTAGCGTTGTCTGACTAACTCACCCCTCGTGGACGTATGTTGTAGCGTTGTCCGACTAACTCACCCCTTGTGGACGTATGTTGTAGCGTTGTCCGACTAACTCACCCCTTGTGGACGTATGTTGTAGCGTTGTCTGGCTAACTCACCCCTTGTGGATGTATGTTGTAGCGTTGTCTGACTAACTCACCCCTTGTGGACGTATGTTGTAGCGTTGTCTGACTAACTCACCCCTTGTGGACGTATGTTGTAGCGTTGTCTGACTAACTCACCCCTTGTGGACGTATGTTGTAGCGTTGTCCGACTAACTCACCCCTTGTGGACGTATGTTGTAGCGTTGTCTGGCTAACTCACCCCTTGTGGACGTATGTTGTAGCGTTGTCTGACTAACTCACCCCTTGTGGACGTATGTTGTAGCGTTGTCTGACTAACTCACCCCTTGTGGACGTATGTTGTAGCGTTGTCTGACTAACTCACCCCTCGTGGACGTATGTTGTCTGACTAACTCACCCCTTGTGGACGTATGTTGTAGCGTTGTCCGACTAACTCACCCCTCGTGGACGTATGTTGTAGCGTTGTCTGACTAACTCACCCCTCGTGGACGTATGTTGTAGCGTTGTCAGACTAACTCACCCCTTGTGGACGTATGTTGTCCGACTAACTCACCCCTTGTGGACGTATGTTGTAGCGTTGTCTGGCTAACTCACCCCTTGTGGACGTATGTTGTAGCGTTGTCCGACTAACTCACCCCTTGTGGACGTATGTTGTAGCGTTGTCTGACTAACTCACCCCTTGTGGACGTATGTTGTAGCGTTGTCCGACTAACTCACCCCTTGTGGACGTATGTTGTAGCGTTGTCCGACTAACTCACCCCTTGTGGACGTATGTTGTAGCGTTGTCCGACTAACTCACCCCTTGTGGACGTATGTTGTAGCGTTGTCCGACTAACTCACCCCTTGTGGACGTATGTTGTAGCGTTGTCTGACTAACTCACCCCTTGTGGACGTATGTTGTAGCGTTGTCTGACTAACTCACCCCTCGTGGACGTATGTTGTAGCGTTGTCTGGCTAACTCACCCCTTGTGGACGTATGTTGTAGCGTTGTCCGACTAACTCAACCCTTGTGGACGTATGTTGTAGCGTTGTCTGACTAACTCACCCCTTGTGGAGGTATGTTGTAGCGTTGTCTGACTAACTCACCCCTTGTGGACGTATGTTGTAGCGTTGTCCGACTAACTCACCCCTTGTGGACGTATGTTGTAGCGTTGTCCGACTAACTCACCCCTTCTGGACGTATGTTGTAGCGTTGTCTGACTAACTCACCCCTTGTGGACGTATGTTGTCTGACTAACTCACCCCTTGTGGACGTATGTTGTAGCGTTGTCCGACTAACTCACCCCTTGTGGACGTATGTTGTAGCGTTGTCCGGCTAACTCACCCCTTGTGGACGTATGTTGTCTGACTAACTCACCCCTGGTGGACGTATGTTGTAGCGTTGTCTGACTAACTCACCCCTAGTGGACGTATGTTGTAGCGTTGTCCGACTAACTCACCCCTTGTGGACGTATGTTGTAGCGTTGTCTGACTAACTCACCCATTGTGGACGTATGTTGTAGCGTTGTCCGACTAACTCACCCCTTGTGGACGTATGTTGTAGCGTTGTCCGACTAACTCACCCCTAGTGGACGTATGTTGTAGCGTTGTCTGACTAACTCACCCCTCGTGGACGTATGTTGTAGCGTTGTCTGACTAACTCACCCCTCGTGGACGTATGTTGTAGCGTTGTCCGACTAACTCACCCCTTGTGGACGTATGTTGTAGCGTTGTCCGACTAACTCACCCCTTGTGGACGTATGTTGTCCGACTAACTCACCCCTCGTGGACGTATGTTGTAGCGTTGTCCGACTAACTCACCCCTTGTGGACGTATGTTGTAGCGTTGTCCGACTAACTCACCCCTTGTGGACGTATGTTGTAGCGTTGTCCGACTAACTCACCCCTTGTGGACGTATGTTGTAGCGTTGTCCGGCTAACTCACCTCTTGTGGACGTATGTTGTAGCGTTGTCTGACTAACTCACCCCTTGTGGACGTATGTTGTAGCGTTGTCCGACTAACTCACCCCTTGTGGACGTATGTTGTAGCGTTGTCCGACTAACTCACCCCTTGTGGACGTATGTTGTAGCGTTGTCCGACTAACTCACCCCTTGTGGACGTATGTTGTAGCGTTGTCTGACTAACTCACCCCTTGTGGACGTATGTTGTAGCGTTGTCTGGCTAACTCACCCCTTGTGGACGTATGTTGTCTGACTAACTCACCCCTTGTGGACGTATGTTGTAGCGTTGTCCGACTAACTCACCCCTTGTGGACGTATGTTGTAGCGTTGTCTGACTAACTCACCCCTTGTGGACGTATGTTGTCTGACTAACTCACCCCTAGTGGACGTATGTCGTAGCGTTGTCCGACTAACTCACCCCTTGTGGACGTATGTTGTAGCGTTGTCTGGCTAACTCACCCCTTGTGGACGTATGTTGTAGCGTTGTCCGACTAACTCACCCCTTGTGGACGTATGTTGTAGCGTTGTCTGACTAACTCACCCCTTGTGGACGTATGTTGTAGCGTTGTCCGACTAACTCACCCCTCGTGGACGTATGTTGTAGCGTTGTCCGACTAACTCACCCCTAGTGGACGTATGTTGTAGCGTTGTCCGACTAACTCACCCCTAGTGGACGTATGTTGTAGCGTTGTCTGACTAACTCACCCCTCGTGGACGTATGTTGTAGCGTTGTCCGACTAACTCACCCCTCGTGGACGTATGTTGTAGCGTTGTCCGACTAACTCAACCCTTGTGGACGTATGTTGTAGCGTTGCCCGACTAACTCACCCCTTGTGGACGTATGTTGTAGCGTTGTCCGGCTAACTCACCCCTTGTGGACGTATGTTGTAGCGTTATCCGGCTAACTCACCCCTTGTGGACGTATGTTGTAGCGTTGTCCGACTAACTCACCCCTTGTGGACGTATGTTGTAGCGTTGTCCGGCTAACTCACCCCTTGTGGACGTATGTTGTAGCGTTGTCCGACTAACTCACCCCTTGTGGACGTATGTTGTCCGACTAACTCACCCCTTGTGGACGTATGTTGTAGCGTTGTCTGACTAACTCACCCCTTGTGGACGTATGTTGTAGCGTTGTCCGATTAACTCACCCCTTGTGGACGTATGTTGTAGCGTTGTCCGACTAACTCACCCCTTGTGGACGTATGTTGTAGCGTTGTCTGACTAACTCACCCCTTGTGGACGTATGTTGTAGCGTTGTCTGACTAACTCACCCCTTGTGGACGTATGTTGTAGCGTTGTCTGACTAACTCACCCCTTGTGGACGTATGTTGTAGCGTTGTCTGACTAACTCACCCCTTGTGGACGTATGTTGTAGCGTTGTCCGACTAACTCACCCCTTGTGGACGTATGTTGTAGCGTTGTCTGACTAACTCACCCCTTGTGGACGTATGTTGTCTGACTAACTCACCCCTTGTGGACGTATGTTGTCTGACTAACTCACCCCTTGTGGACGTATGTTGTAGCGTTGTCCGACTAACTCAACCCTTGTGGACGTATGTTGTAGCGTTGTCCGACTAACTCACCCCTTGTGGACGTATCTTGTAGCGTTGTCCGACTAACTCACCCCTTGTGGACGTATGTTGTAGCGTTGTCTGACTAACTCAACCCTTGTGGACGTATGTTGTAGCGTTGTCTGGCTAACTCACCCCTTGTGGACGTATGTTGTAGCGTTGTCCGACTAACTCACCCCTTGTGGACGTATGTTGTAGCGTTGTCGAACTAACTCACCCCTTGTGGACGTATGTTGTAGCGTTGTCCGACTAACTCACCCCTTGTGGACGTATGTTGTAGCGTTGTCTGACTAACTCACCCCTTGTGGACGTATGTTGTCCGACTAACTCACCCCTTGTGGACGTATGTTGTAGCGTTGTCCGACTAACTCACCCCTTGTGGACGTATGTTGTCCGACTAACTCACCCCTCGTGGACGTATGTTGTAGCATTGTCCGACTAACTCACCCCTTGTGGACGTATGTTGTAGCGTTGTCCGACTAACTCACCCCTTGTGGACGTATGTTGTAGCGTTGTCCGACTAACTCAACCCTCGTGGACGTATGTTGTAGCGTTGTCCGACTAACTCACCCCTCGTGGACGTATGTTGTAGCGTTGTCTGACTAACTCACCCCTCGTGGACGTATGTTGTAGCGTTGTCAGACTAACTCACCCCTTGTGGACGTATGTTGTAGCGTTGTCCGACTAACTCACCCCTTGTGGACGTATGTTGTAGCGTTGTCCGACTAACTCACCCCTTGTGGACGTATGTTGTAGCGTTGTCCGACTAACTCACCCCTTGTGGACGTATGTTGTAGCGTTGTCAGACTAACTCACCCCTTGTGGACGTATGTTGTAGCGTTGTCCGGCTAACTCACCCCTTGTGGACGTATGTTGTAGCGTTGTCTGACTAACTCACCCCTTGTGGACGTATGTTGTAGCGTTGTCCGACTAACTCACCCCTTGTGGACGTATGTTGTAGCGTTGTCTGGCTAACTCTCCCCTTGTGGACGTATGTTGTAGCGTTGTCTGACTAACTCACCCCTTGTGGACGTATGTTGTAGCGTTGTCTGACTAACTCACCCCTTGTGGACGTATGTTGTAGCGTTGTCTGACTAACTCACCCCTTGTGGACGTATGTTGTAGCGTTGTCTGACTAACTCACCCCTTGTGGACGTATGTTGTAGCGTTGTCTGACTAACTCACCCCTCGTGGACGTATGTTGTCTGACTAACTCACCCCTTGTGGACGTATGTTGTAGCGTTGTCCGACTAACTCACCCCTCGTGGACGTATGTTGTAGCGTTGTCTGACTAACTCACCCCTCGTGGACGTATGTTGTAGCGTTGTCCGGCTAACTCACCCCTTGTGGACGTATGTTGTCTGACTAACTCACCCCTAGTGGACGTATGTTGTAGCGTTGTCCGACTAACTCACCCCTTGTGGACGTATGTTGTAGCGTTGTCCGACTAACTCAACCCTTGTGGACGTATGTTGTAGCGTTGTCAGACTAACTCACCCCTTGTGGACGTATGTTGTAGCGTTGTCCGACTAACTCACCCCTTGTGGACGTATGTTGTAGCGTTGTCTGACTAACTCAACCCTTGTGGACGTATGTTGTAGCGTTGTCTGGCTAACTCACCCCTTGTGGACGTATGTTGTAGCGTTGTCCGACTAACTCACCCCTTGTGGACGTATGTTGTAGCGTTGTCGAACTAACTCACCCCTTGTGGACGTATGTTGTAGCGTTGTCCGACTAACTCACCCCTTGTGGACGTATGTTGTAGCGTTGTCTGACTAACTCACCCCTTGTGGACGTATGTTGTCCGACTAACTCACCCCTTGTGGACGTATGTTGTAGCGTTGTCCGACTAACTCACCCCTTGTGGACGTATGTTGTCCGACTAACTCACCCCTCGTGGACGTATGTTGTAGCATTGTCTGACTAACTCACCCCTCGTGGACGTATGTTGTCTGACTAACTCACCCCTTGTGGACGTATGTTGTAGCGTTGTCCGACTAACTCACCCCTTGTGGACGTATGTTGTAGCGTTGTCCGACTAACTCACCCCTTGTGGACGTATGTTGTAGCGTTGTCCGACTAACTCACCCCTTGTGGACGTATGTTGTAGCGTTGTCTGACTAACTCACCCCTGGTGGACGTATGTTGTAGCGTTGTCCGACTAACTCAACCCTCGTGGACGTATGTTGTAGCGTTGTCCGACTAACTCACCCCTCGTGGACGTATGTTGTAGCGTTGTCTGACTAACTCACCCCTTGTGGACGTATGTTGTAGCGTTGTCAGACTAACTCACCCCTTGTGGACGTATGTTGTAGCGTTGTCCGACTAACTCACCCCTTGTGGACGTATGTTGTAGCGTTGTCCGACTAACTCACCCCTTGTGGACGTATGTTGTAGCGTTGTCCGACTAACTCACCCCTTGTGGACGTATGTTGTAGCGTTGTCAGACTAACTCACCCCTTGTGGACGTATGTTGTAGCGTTGTCCGGCTAACTCACCCCTTGTGGACGTATGTTGTAGCGTTGTCTGACTAACTCACCCCTTGTGGACGTATGTTGTAGCGTTGTCCGACTAACTCACCCCTTGTGGACGTATGTTGTAGCGTTGTCTGGCTAACTCTCCCCTTGTGGACGTATGTTGTAGCGTTGTCTGACTAACTCACCCCTTGTGGACGTATGTTGTAGCGTTGTCTGACTAACTCACCCCTTGTGGACGTATGTTGTAGCGTTGTCTGACTAACTCACCCCTTGTGGACGTATGTTGTAGCGTTGTCTGACTAACTCACCCCTCGTGGACGTATGTTGTCTGACTAACTCACCCCTTGTGGACGTATGTTGTAGCGTTGTCCGACTAACTCACCCCTCGTGGACGTATGTTGTAGCGTTGTCTGACTAACTCACCCCTCGTGGACGTATGTTGTAGCGTTGTCAGACTAACTCACCCCTTGTGGACGTATGTTGTCTGACTAACTCACCCCTAGTGGACGTATGTTGTAGCGTTGTCCGACTAACTCACCCCTTGTGGACGTATGTTGTAGCGTTGTCCGACTAACTCAACCCTTGTGGACGTATGTTGTAGCGTTGTCCGACTAACTCACCCCTTGTGGACGTATGTTGTAGCGTTGTCCGGCTAACTCACCCCTTGTGGACGTATGTTGTAGCGTTGTCTGGCTAACTCACCCCTTGTGGACGTATGTTGTAGCGTTGTCTGACTAACTCACCCCTTGTAGACGTATGTTGTAGCGTTGTCTGACTAACTCACCCCTTGTGGACGTATGTTGTAGCGTTGTCTGACTAACTCACCCCTCGTGGACGTATGTTGTCTGACTAACTCACCCCTTGTGGACGTATGTTGTAGCGTTGTCCGACTAACTCACCCCTCGTGGACGTATGTTGTAGCGTTGTCTGACTAACTCACCCCTCGTGGACGTATGTTGTAGCGTTGTCAGACTAACTCACCCCTTGTGGACGTATGTTGTCTGACTAACTCACCCCTAGTGGACGTATGTTGTAGCGTTGTCCGACTAACTCACCCCTTGTGGACGTATGTTGTAGCGTTGTCCGACTAACTCAACCCTTGTGGACGTATGTTGTAGCGTTGTCCGACTAACTCACCCCTTGTGGACGTATGTTGTAGCGTTGTCCGGCTAACTCACCCCTTGTGGACGTATGTTGTAGCGTTGTCTGGCTAACTCACCCCTTGTGGACGTATGTTGTAGCGTTGTCTGACTAACTCACCCCTTGTAGACGTATGTTGTAGCGTTGTCTGACTAACTCACCCCTTGTGGACGTATGTTGTCAGACTAACTCACCCCTAGTGGACGTATGTTGTAGCGTTGTCTGGCTAACTCACCCCTTGTGGACGTATGTTGTCTGACTAACTCACCCCTTGTGGACGTATGTTGTAGCGTTGTCCGACTAACTCACCCCTCGTGGACGTATGTTGTCTGACTAACTCACCCCTTGTGGACGTATGTTGTAGCGTTGTCCGGCTAACTCACCCCTTGTGGACGTATGTTGTCTGACTAACTTACCCCTGGTGGACGTATGTTGTAGCGTTGTCTGACTAACTCACCCCTAGTGGACGTATGTTGTAGCGTTGTCCGACTAACTCACCCCTTGTGGACGTATGTTGTAGCGTTGTCTGACTAACTCACCCCTTGTGGACGTATGTTGTAGCGTTGTCCGACTAACTAACCCCTTGTGGACGTATGTTGTAGCGTTGTCCGACTAACTCACCCCTAGTGGACGTATGTTGTAGCGTTGTCTGACTAACTCACCCCTCGTGGACGTATGTTGTAGCGTTGTCTGACTAACTCACCCCTCGTGGACGTATGTTGTAGCGTTGTCCGACTAACTCACCCCTCGTGGACGTATGTTGTAGCGTTGTCCGACTAACTCACCCCTTGTGGACGTATGTTGTCCGACTAACTCACCCCTCGTGGACGTATGTTGTAGCGTTGTCCGACTAACTCACCCCTTGTGGACGTATGTTGTAGCGTTGTCCGACTAACTCACCCCTTGTGGACGTATGTTGTAGCGTTGTCCGACTAACTCACCCCTTGTGGACGTATGTTGTAGCGTTGTCAGACTAACTCACCCCTTGTGGACGTATGATGTAGCGTTGTCTGACTAACTCACCCCTTGTGGACGTATGTTGTAGCGTTGTCTGGCTAACTCACCCCTTGTGGACGTATGTTGTAGCGTTGTCTGACTAACTCACCCCTTGTGGACGTATGTTGTAGCGTTGTCTGACTAACTCACCCCTTGTGGACGTATGTTGTAGCGTTGTCTGACTAACTCACCCCTTGTGGACGTATGTTGTAGCGTTGTCCGACTAACTCACCCCTTGTGGACGTATGTTGTAGCGTTGTCCGACTAACTCACCCCTTGTGGACGTATGTTGTAGCGTTGTCTGACTAACTCACCCCTTGTGGACGTATGTTGTAGCGTTGTATGGCTAACTCACCCCTTGTGGACGTATGTTGTCTGACTAACTCACCCCTTGTGGACGTATGTTGTAGCGTTGTCCGACTAACTCACCCCTTGTGGACGTATGTTGTAGCGTTGTCTGACTAACTCACCCCTTGTGGACGTATGTTGTCTGACTAACTCACCCCTAGTGGACGTATGTTGTAGCGTTGTCCGACTAACTCACCCCTTGTGGACGTATGTTGTAGCGTTGTCTGGCTAACTCACCCCTTGTGGACGTATGTTGTAGCGTTGTCCGACTAACTCACCCCTTGTGGACGTATGTTGTAGCGTTGTCTGACTAACTCACCCCTTGTGGACGTATGTTGTAGCGTTGTCCGACTAACTCACCCCTTGTGGACGTATGTTGTAGCGTTGTCCGACTAACTCACCCCTCGTGGACGTATGTTGTAGCGTTGTCCGACTAACTCAACCCTTGTGGACGTATGTTGTAGCGTTGCCCGACTAACTCACCCCTTGTGGACGTATGTTGTAGCGTTGTCCGGCTAACTCACCCCTTGTGGACGTATGTTGTAGCGTTGTCCGGCTAACTCACCCCTTGTGGACGTATGTTGTAGCGTTGTCCGACTAACTCACCCCTTGTGGACGTATGTTGTAGCGTTGTCCGACTAACTCACCCCTTGTGGACGTATGTTGTAGCGTTGTCCGACTAACTCACCCCTTGTGGACGTATGTTGTCCGACTAACTCACCCCTTGTGGACGTATGTTGTAGCGTTGTCAGACTAACTTACCCCTTGTGGACGTATGTTGTAGCGTTGTCTGACTAACTCACCCCTTGTGGACGTATGTTGTAGCGTTGTCCGATTAACTCACCCCTTGTGGACGTATGTTGTAGCGTTGTCCGACTAACTCACCCCTTGTGGACGTATGTTGTAGCGTTGTCTGACTAACTCACCCCTTGTGGACGTATGTTGTAGCGTTGTCTGACTAACTCACCCCTTGTGGACGTATGTTGTAGCGTTGTCTGACTAACTCACCCCTTGTGGACGTATGTTGTAGCATTGTCTGACTAACTCACCCCTTGTGGACGTATGTTGTAGCGTTGTCTGACTAACTCACCCCTTGTGGACGTATGTTGTAGCGTTGTCCGACTAACTCACCCCTTGTGGACGTATGTTGTCTGACTAACTCACCCCTTGTGGACGTATGTTGTCTGACTAACTCACCCCTTGTGGACGTATGTTGTAGCGTTGTCCGACTAACTCAACCCTTGTGGACGTATGTTGTAGCGTTGTCCGACTAACTCACCCCTTGTGGACGTATGTTGTAGCGTTGTCTGACTAACTCACCCCTTGTGGACGTATGTTGTAGCGTTGTCCGACTAACTCACCCCTAGTGGACGTATGTTGTAGCGTTGTCCGACTAACTCACCCCTAGTGGACGTATGTTGTAGCGTTGTCTGGCTAACTCACCCCTTGTGGACGTATGTTGTCTGACTAACTCACCCCTTGTGGACGTATGTTGTAGCGTTGTCCGACTAACTCGCCCCTCGTGGACGTATGTTGTCTGACTAACTCACCCCTTGTGGACGTATGTTGTAGCGTTGTCCGGCTAACTCACCCCTCGTGGACGTATGTTGTAGCGTTGTCCGGCTAACTCACCCCTCGTGGACGTATGTTGTAGCGTTGTCCGGCTAACTCACCCCTTGTGGACGTATGTTGTAGCGTTGTCCGGCTAACTCACCCCTCGTGGACGTATGTTGTAGCGTTGTCTGACTAACTCACCCCTTGTGGACGTATGTTGTAGCGTTGTCCGGCTCCAGGTCAATACACTTGTTGTACATCTGATCTGCCTTGCCAAACTGTTGCTGGTCAGTCAACGCCTGAACAACACAGAGACACAGGAGAAACGGTTCAGGGTGATTCACATACTCAAGTACATTTTTGGACAAATTTGACTTAATAAAACAAATCAAATTGTAAGAAGAGATTTGAAGTTCTGTTAACCTCTCTTGGGTAGGGGGCAGTATTTTCACGTCCGGATGAAAAGCGTACCCAGAGTAAACTGCCTGCTACTCAGGCCCAGAAGCTAAGATATGCATATTATTAGTAGATTTGGATAGAAAACACTCTGACGTTTCTAAAACTGTTTGAATGATGTCTGTGAGTATAACATAACTCATATGGCAGGCAAAAACCTGAGAAAAAATCCAACCAGGAAGTGGGAAATCTGAGGTTTGCAGTTTTTCAGCTCTTTGCTTATCCAAGATAGTGGAAATGGGGTCATATTGCACTTCCTAAGGCTTCCACTAGATGTCAACAGTCTTTAGAACCTTGTTTGAGGCTTCTACTGTGAAGTGGGGGCGAATGAGAGGGGAATGAGTCAGAGGTCTGCCAGTTCACGTGAGAGAGTTAGCTTGCGTTCCATTGCATTTCTACAGACAATGGAATTCTCTGGTTGGAACATTATTGAAGATTTATGTTAAAAACATCCTAAAGATTGATTCTATACATCGTTTGACATGTTTCTATGTTTCGGAACTTTTTAACTTTGTCTGCTCCTAGTGATCGCGCGCCATGAATTTTGAATACTGGGTTAAACGCGCGAACAAAAAGGATGTATTTGGACATAAATGATGGACTTCATCGAACAAAACAAACATTTATTGTGGAACTGGGATTCCTGGGAGTGCATTCTGATGAAGATCATCAAAGGTATGTGAATATTTATAATGCTATTTCTGACTTCTGTTGACATGTATTTTTACTGCTCTAATTACGTTGGTAGCCAGTTTATAACAACAATAAGGGTGTGTGTGATATATAGCCAATATACCACGGCTAAGGGATGTATACAGGCACTCCTCATTGTGTCGTGCAAAAGAACAGCCCTTAGCTGTGGTATATTGGCAATATCTTGGCAATTTACCACACCCCCTCAGAAAGACCGTGTTAATGACAGAGCGTACCCCTACCTGTGCATACAGAGCGTACCCCTACCTGTGCATACAGAGCGTACCCCTACCTGTGCATACAGAGCGTACCCCTACCTGTGCATACAGAGCGTACCCCTACCTGTGCATACAGAGCGTACCCCTACCTGTGCATACAGAGCGTACCCCTACCTGTGCATACAGAGCGTACCCCTACCTGTGCATACAGAGCGTACCCCTACCTGTGCATACAGAGCGTACCCCTACCTGTGCATACAGAGCGTACCCCTACCTGTGCATACAGAGCGTACCCCTACCTGTGCATACAGAGCGTACCCCTACCTGTGCATACAGAGCGTACCCCTACCTGTGCATACAGAGCGTACCCCTACCTGTGCATACAGAGCGTACCCCTACCTGTGCATACAGAGCGTACCCCTACCTGTGCATACAGAGCGTACCCCTACCTGTGCATACAGAGCGTACCCCTACCTGTGCATACAGAGCGTACCCCTACCTGTGCATACAGAGCGTACCCCTCGGCACACTTAGGGAACCTCCTGATGACGTCCTCAAAGCCGTCCATGGCCGTCTGCACCTGGGACTGGCTGTTGCCAGTGTACGCCTGCCTGTACTGGAGACACACAGACTAGCTGGTTAACACTAGCTGGTGAGATCCAGTCTCAGCTGTAGGAAGTGGATTAACAACACATTGGTGAGATCCAGTCTCAGCTGTAGGAAGTGGATTAATAACACATTGGTGAGATCCAGTCTCAGCTGTAGGAAGTGGATAAGTCCATTCACCAGAGCATGTCTGTACTGCAGGCACAGCCAGTAGGATGAACCTTTCAACATGAACACATCTCCAACACATCCCAAACCTACACCTACGCTAGAGGACAGAGAAACTGATAAGATTCATGTTTACAACAGATATCCACTATATTAGTGAGCTCAGTCTCCTGATCCCTACTCACCAGGGCGAAACATTTCTGAGCCTGTGCCAGAGCAGAGTCGGGTCTGAGCAGGATGCACTCATCAAAGTCTCCGACGGCCTCCTCTACCTGGTCCAGAAGGATCTTCAACTGAAGGGGAAACATTTCAGTCTGTTAGGGTAAACCAATGGTAATGATGTGACTTAATGCATCTTACTGTTGACTTGCAAGTTAGCCCCAAAGGGCATCCTATTCACCCCATTCCTTATTTAGAGGCCTATGGACACTGGTCAAAAGTAGTGCACTAAATAGGGAATAGGGCGCTGGTCAAAAGTAGTGCACTAAATAGGGTGCCATTTGGGCAGGGCCATATGGGATAGTGATAGAGACAGCCCTACCTGTCCCCGGTGGTGGGATAGTGATAGAGACAGCCCTACCTGTCCCCGGTGGTGGGATAGTGATAGAGACAGCCCTACCTGTCCCCGGTGGTGGGATAGTGATAGAGACAGCCCTACCTGTCCCCGGTGGTGGGATAGTGATAGAGACAGCCCTACCTGTCCCCGGTGGTGGGATAGTGATAGAGACAGCCCTACCTGTCCCCGGTGGTGGGATAGTGATAGAGACAGCCCTACCTGTCCCCGGTGGTGGGATAGTGATAGAGACAGCCCTACCTGTCCCCGGTGGTGGGATAGTGATAGAGACAGCCCTACCTGTCCCCGGTGGTGGGATAGTGATAGAGACAGCCCTACCTGTCCCCGGGGGTGGGATAGTGATAGAGACAGCCCTACCTGTCCCCGGGGGTGGGATAGTGATAGAGACAGCCCTACCTGTCCCCGGTGGTGGGATAGTGATAGAGACAGCCCTACCTGTCCCCGGTGGTGGGATAGTGATAGAGACAGCCCTACCTGTCCCCGGTGGTGGGATAGTGATAGAGACAGCCCTACCTGTCCCCGGTGGTGGGATAGTGATAGAGACAGCCCTACCTGTCCCCGGTGGTGGGATAGTGATAGAGACAGCCCTACCTGTCCCCGGTGGTGGGATAGTGATAGAGACAGCCCTACCTGTCCCCGGTGGTGGGATAGTGATAGAGACAGCCCTACCTGTCCCCGGTGGTGGGATAGTGATAGAGACAGCCCTACCTGTCCCCGGTGGTGGGATAGTGATAGAGACAGCCCTACCTGTCCCCGGTGGTGGGATAGTGATAGAGACAGCCCTACCTGTCCCCGGTGGTGGGATAGTGATAGAGACAGCCCTACCTGTCCCCGGTGGTGGGATAGTGATAGAGACAGCCCTACCTGTCCCCGGTGGTGGGATAGTGATAGAGACAGCCCTACCTGTCCCCGGTGGTGGGATAGTGATAGAGACAGCCCTACCTGTCCCCGGTGGTGGGATAGTGATAGAGACAGCCCTACCTGTCCCCGGGGGTGGGATAGTGATAGAGACAGCCCTACCTGTCCCCGGGGGTGGGATAGTGATAGAGACAGCCCTACCTGTCCCCGGTGGTGGGATAGTGATAGAGACAGCCCTACCTGTCCCCGGTGGTGGGATAGTGATAGAGACAGCCCTACCTGTCCCCGGTGGTGGGATAGTGATAGAGACAGCCCTACCTGTCCCCGGTGGTGGGATAGTGATAGAGACAGCCCTACCTGTCCCCGGTGGTGGGATAGTGATAGAGACAGCCCTACCTGTCCCCGGTGGTGGGATAGTGATAGAGACAGCCCTACCTGTCCCCGGTGGTGGGATAGTGATAGAGACAGCCCTACCTGTCCCCGGTGGTGGGATAGTGATAGAGACAGCCCTACCTGTCCCCGGTGGTGGGATAGTGATAGAGACAGCCCTACCTGTCCCCGGTGGTGGGATAGTGATAGAGACAGCCCTACCTGTCCCCGGTGGTGGGATAGTGATAGAGACAGCCCTACCTGTCCCCGGTGGTGGGATAGTGATAGAGACAGCCCTACCTGTCCCCGGTGGTGGTAGACGTCTGCGTTGCGCGTGTCGATCTCAGCGGCCATGTTGAAGTCCTGTGTTGACATCATAGGCTGCTGCTGCTGCATGTACATACTGCCACGCTTGATCAGAGCATTGGCCCTGAGCTGCAGTACCCAGACAGAGACAGGACAAAGACAGGGATCAGTCAGAGCATTGGCCCTCAGCTGGCAGGACTAAGAGAAAGAAGAGCTGCTTGCTATATTAACTATACAGCCACCTGGTCTGGGCTGCACCATGTGGGTAATATATCCAATTAGAATTTATTACCAACTATTGCTAGTTGACTTGCAATATACATCAAAACATTTGGGTGAAATGGAATCCTAGTAATAGAATGACTATATTAAGAAGCAAAGTTGAAAGTAGCCTCATTCTTTTTTGGAACAATGTGTTGACAGCCATACCATCATGCAAACTAATAGCGACAAACCGAGAGGAGGAGGAGGTGAGCTGCTAATAGCGACAAACCGAGAAGAGAAGGAGGAGGTGAGCTGCTAATAGCGACAAACCAAGAGGAGAAGGAGGAGGTGAGCTGCTAATAGCGACAAACCAAGAGGAGAAGGAGGAGGTGAGCTGCTAATAGCGACAAACCAAGAGGAGGAGGAGGTGAGCTGCTAATAGCGACAAACCAAGAGGAGGAGGAGGTGAGCTGCTAATAGCGACAAACCAAGAGGAGAAGGAGGAGGTGAGCTGCTAATAGCGACAAACCAAGAGGAGAAGGAGGAGGTGAGCTGCTAATAGCGACAAACCAAGAGGAGGAGGAGGTGAGCTGCTAATAGCGACAAACCAAGAGGAGGAGGAGGTGAGCTGCTAATAGCGACAAACCAAGAGGAGGAGGAGGAGGTGAGCTGCTAATAGCGACAAACCAAGAGGAGGAGGAGGAGGTGAGCTGCTAATAGCGACAAACCGAGAAGAGAAGGAGGAGGTGAGCTGCTAATAGCGACAAACCGAGAGGAGGAGGAGCTGAGCTGCTAATAGCGACTAACCGAGAGGAGGAGCTGAGCTGCTAACAGACAAACCGAGAGGAGAAGGAGGAGCTGAGCTGCTAACAGACAAACCGAGAGGAGGAGCTGAGCTGCTAATAGCGACTAACCGAGAGGAGAAGCTGAGCTGCTAACAGACAAACCGAGAGGAGGAGCTGAGCTGCTAATAACAACTAACGGGGAGGAGCTGAGCTGCTAATAGCGACTAACCGAGAGGGGGAGCTGCTAATAGCGACTAACGGGGAGGAGCTGAGCTACTGGACACCAGCCCCCCCCCCCCACACCGACCCCAGCTCATCTCCACTACCTTGACGTTGGCGTCCTCCATGTTAATGACCCGGTCCAGGTCGGGCTGGGCGCCGGTGGTGTTGCCAATCAGGAGGTAGAAGGTTGCCCGTAGCAACAGGGCCTCAGCAGTGTACCGGCCCCCAGACTCCACCTCCTTCGTGCACTCACTGATGATCTTATCATAGTTCTCCTCCTCCATGTACTGCTTGGCCTTCAGGTAACCAGAACTATGGACAGGACAAAGGTTAGAGGTTAAGGGCAGGGTTAATGTACTGCTTGGCCTTCAGATAACCAGAACTATGGACAGGACAAAGGTTAGAGGTTAAGGGCAGGGTTAATGTACTGCTTGACCTTCAGGTAACCAGAACTATGGACAGGACAGAGGTCAGAGGTTAAGGACAGGGTTAATGTACTGCTTGGCCTTCAGATAACCAGAACTATGGACAGGTCAGAGGTTAGAGGTTAAGGACAGGGTTAATGTACTGCTTGGCCTTCAGGTAACCAGAACTATGGACAGGACAGAGGTCAGAGGTTAAGGACAGGGTTAATGTACTGCTTGGCCTTCAGATAACCAGAACTATGGACAGGACAGAGGTTATAGGTTAAGGACAGGGTTAATGTACTGCTTGGCCTTCAGGTAACCAGAACTATGGACAGGACAGAGGTCAGAGGTTAAGGACAGGGTTAATGTACTGCTTGGCCTTCAGATAACCAGAACTATGGACAGGACAGAGGTCAGAGGTTAAGGACAGGGTTAATGTACTGCTTGGCCTTCAGGTAACCAGGGCTATGGACAGGACAAAGGTTAAGGACAGGGTTAATGTACTGCTTGGCCTTCAGATAACCAGAACTATGGACAGGACAGAGGTCAGAGGTTAAGGACAGGGTTAATGTACTGCTTGGCCTTCAGGTAACCAGAACTATGGACAGGACAAAGGTTAAGGACAGGGTTAATGTACTGCTTGGCCTTCAGATAACCAGAACTATGGACAGGACAAAGGTTAAGGACAGGGTTAATGTACTGCTTGGCCTTCAGATAACCAGAACTATGGACAGGACAGAGGTCAGAGGTTAAGGACAGGGTTAATGTACTGCTTAAACTTCAGATAACCAGAACTATGGACAGGACAAAGGTTAAGGACAGGGTTAATGTACTGCTTGGCCTTCAGATAACCAGAACTATGTTGAACCCTGGTACAGACACCAGTTCAGTATGTTGAACCCCGGGCCAGACACTAGTTCAGTATGTTGAACCCCGGTCCAGACACTAGTTCAGTATGTTGAACCCCGGTCCAGACACTAGTTCAGTATGTTGAACCCCGGTCCAGACACTAGTTCAGTATGTTGAACCCCGGTCCAGACACTAGTTCAGTATGTTGAACCCCGGTCCAGACACTAGTTCAGTATGTTGAACCCCGGGCCAGAAACTAGTTCAGTATGTTGAACCCCGGTCCAGACACTAGTTCAGTATGTTGAACCCTGGTCCAGACACTAGTTCAGTATGTTGAACCCTGGTCCAGACACTAGTTCAGTATGTTGAACCCTGGTCCAGACACTAGTTCAGTATGTTGAACCCTGGTCCAGACACTAGTTCAGTATGTTGAACCCTGGTCCAGACACTAGTTCAGTATGTTGAACCCCGGTCCAGACACTAGTTCAGTATGTTGAACCCTGGTCCAGACACTAGTTCAGTATGTTGAACCCTGGTCCAGTATGTTGAACCCTGGTCCAGACACTAGTTCAGTATGTTGAACCCTGGTCCAGTATGTTGAACCCCAGTCCAGACACAAATTCAGTATGTTGAACCCCGGTCCAGACACTAGTTCAGTATGTTGAACCCTGGTCCAGACACTAGTTCAGTATGTTGAACCCTGGTCCAGACACTAGTTCAGTATGTTGAACCCTGGTCCAGTATGTTGAACCCCGGTCCAGACACAAATTCAGTATGTTGAACCCTGGTCCAGACACTAGTTCAGTATGTTGAACCCCGGTCCAGACACTAGTTCCGTATGTTGAACCCTGGTCCAGACACTAGTTCAGTATGTTGAACCCCGGTCCAGACACTAGTTCAGTATGTTGAACCCTGGTCCAGACACTAGTTCAGTATGTTGAACCCCGGTCCAGACACTAGTTCAGTATGTTGAACCCCGGTCCAGACACTAGTTCAGTATGTTGAACCCTGGTCCAGACACTAGTTCAGTATGTTGAACCTCGGTCCAGACACTAGTTCAGTATGTTGAACCCCGGTCCAGACACTAGTTCAGTATGTTGAACCCCGGTCCAGACACTAGTTCAGTATGTTGAACCCCGGTCCAGACACTAGTTCAGTATGTTGAACCCCGGTCCAGACACTAGTTAAGTATGTTGAACCCCGGTCCAGACACTAGTTCAGTATGTTGAACCCCGGTAGACACTAGTTCAGTATGTTGAACCCCGGTAGACACTAGTTCAGTATGTTGAACCCTGGTCCAGACACTAGTTCAGTATGTTGAACCCTGGTCCAGTATGTTGAACCCCGGTCCAGACACAAATTCAGTATGTTGAACCCCGGTCCAGACACTAGTTCAGTATGTTGAACCCCGGTCCAGACACTAGTTCAGTATGTTGAACCCTGGTCCAGACACTAGTTCAGTATGTTGAACCCTGGTCCAGACACTAGTTCAGTATGTTGAACCCTGGTAGACACTAGTTCAGTATGTTGAACCCTGGTACAGACACTAGTTCAGTATGTTGAACCCTGGTACAGACACTATGGCTGTGTTCATAGGGAATAGTGTGCCATTTGGAACGCAAATGTAGTTTTTTTTTTAAAATCCAGAGCAACATACAGGACAGGAAGTGACACAGTGTGACCTCTGACCTTTCTGTGACCTCTGCAGCCTCGCCCTCGTTGTCCTTGTCCTCATCCTTCTTCTCACCCTTCTGGAGCGGTTGGGAGATAATGTCATCGGTGAAAGAGCTGAAGTAGGACTTGATGAACTGAGGAGAAGGCATCAGGGGGTCACGGTTCTGGAGAGAGAGAAGACATGATGAATTGAGGAAGAAGAGAGAGACAGCGAGAAGAGAGCGGAGGGAGAGAGCGGAGGGAGAGAGAGCGAGAAGAGAGAGCGGAGGGAGAGAGAGCGAGAAGAGAGAGCGGAGGGAGAGAGAGCGAGAAGAGAGAGCGGAGGGAGAGAGAGCGAGAAGAGAGAGCGGAGGGAGAGAGAGCGGAGGGAGAGAGAGCGGAGGGAGAGAGAGCGGAGGGAGAGAGAGCGGAGGGAGAGAGAGCGAGAAGAGAGAGCGGAGGGAGAGAGAGCGAGAAGAGAGAGCGGAGGGAGAGAGAGCGAGAAGAGAGAGCGGAGGGAGAGAGAGCGAGAAGAGAGAGCGGAGGGAGAGAGAGCGAGAAGAGAGAGCGGAGGGAGAGAGAGCGAGAAGAGAGAGCGGAGGGAGAGAGAGCGAGAAGAGAGAGCGGAGGGAGAGAGAGCGAGAAGAGAGAGCGGAGGGAGAGAGAGCGAGAAGAGAGAGCGGAGGGAGAGAGAGCGAGAAGAGAGAGCGGAGGGAGAGAGAGCGAGAAGAGAGAGCGGAGGGAGAGAGAGCGGAGGGAGAGAGAGCGGAGGGAGAGAGAGCGGAGGGAGAGAGAGCGAGAAGAGAGAGCGGAGGGAGAGAGAGCGAGAAGAGAGAGCGGAGGGAGAGAGAGCGAGAAGAGAGAGCGGAGGGAGAGAGAGCGAGAAGAGAGAGCGGAGGGAGAGAGAGCGAGAAGAGAGAGCGGAGGGAGAGAGAGCGAGAAGAGAGCGAGAAGAGAGCGGAGGGAGAGAGATAGATGAGAGAGGTAGAGAGAAGAAAGAGGGAGAGACTTGAAAAACTGAGGAGAAATCATCAGGGGCTCACGGTTCTGGAGAGAGAGGGTTTGAGAGAGAGAGGTCATGAGCAGATGAGCTCCTGAATTGTTCAGCAAGTTAACAAAAAGATAGATTTAGGGTTGTATAAACTTGGATGTTTAAAAAAAAAAATAATAATTCAACAAGGACATACAGCATACTACACTCCACATCAAAACTCCAAACCTACAACCTGATTTTGTAAGGATTTTTATTACCAAGGATTCTTACTGCCAAGGACTATCCAGAAAACTTCCTGACAAACCAGCAACCATCAAAAGAAGCATAACAGAAACACGAAAATATCATCCAACCTCGAACTGAGTAAGTAATGTTCAGTCTGAAGCTACTTCGAAAGCCTAGAAGGAAAATAACATTACAATAATCTGTAGCTATTTAACTTTATAAAAAGACTGAATGCTAAGGCTACCATGGTTGCTAGGACAGAACAGACCCGGCTGCAACATGAATTAGCCTTGAGGTGTTAGCCTTGAGGTGTTAGCCTTGAGGTGTTAGCCTTGAGGTGTTAGCCTTGAGGTGTTAGCCTTGAGGTGTTAGCCTTGAGGTGTTAGCCTTGAGGTGTTAGCCTTGAGGTGTTAGCCTTGAGGTGTTAGCCTTGAGGTGTTAGCCTTGAGGTGTTAGCCTTGAGGTGTGAAGCCCCTGAGCCCAACAATGGCAGCAGAGTTCCTCCCCCACCCAAATGCATAGGCCTCTTTGGCAAACTTGCTCCATGGCTGCCTTCTGTGCAGAGGTTACCACAGTACAGTACCCCTGGATATAAAAAATGACAAGGCACGGAAAGAGTACAATGAGAAGCTCCTCATGGACAATCTAGAGACGCTTGTTGCTGACTGCTACAAAAATGGGAACGTAAAGCAACCTAACCTTCCACACGGACGATCCCTGGTCATGGCACACAGCTATACGAGCCAACTACCCCTCTTTTAACCTGTCTGGGAACGGGGTTCCCCTCGCCAAAACTGGCACTGGAAGTGGATTAGTTCCTGGTTGAAGAGCGTTGGTCAGACGGGGGTGGATAGAAGGAAGTGACATCCCTCCTGCGTCTTGTCATGGAGTGGAGGAGCAGGACATCCTGTCAGGATTTTTCATCAGTTCGTTGAATATGACATCATCATTAAAACCTCTACAGGATCTGTGTCCCCCCGTGGGACGGTTGAGCTAACGTGCGCTAATGTGATTAGCATGAGGTTGTAAGTAACAAGAACATTTCCCAGGACATAGACATGTCTTATTTGGGCAGAAAGATTAAATTCTTGTTAATCTAACTGCACTGTCCAATTTACAGTAGCTATTACAGTGAAAACATACCATGCCATTGTTTGAGGAGAGTGAAGAGTTATGAAATTAAATGTATTAATAAACCAATTAGGTACATTTGGGCAGACTTGATACATTTTGAACAGAAATTCAATGGTTCATTGGATCAGTCTAAAATCCCTAATCAAGCTAGCCCTGGGGCTCTATTCCCTAACACACCCCCAGGAAAGAAACACAATTAGACCCAATCAAATCATGAGAAAACAAAATATAATTACTTGACACATTGGAAAGAATTAACAAAAAAACAGAGCAAACCAGAATGCTATTTGGCCCTAAACAGAAAGTACACAGTGGCAGAATACCTGACCACTGTGACTGACCCAAACTTAAGGAAAGCTTTGACTATGTACAGACTCAGTGAGCATAGCCTTGCTATTGAGAGTGGCTGACATAGCCTGTCTTCTCTTGAGAGCCAGATCTGCCTATGTGCCCACTGCCCACAAAATGAGGTGGAAACTGAGCTGCACTTCCTAACCTCCTGCCAAATGTGTGACCATATTAGAGACATATTTCCCACAGATTACACAAATTACACAGACCCACAGAGAAGGAGAACCTTTCAGAGCAGTTAAAACCCAACATTACACCTTCAGTAAGGAGCAGCAAGAGAACTGGGACATCCTCTCACCCTGTATTGGTCTTTGGCCTTCTCCTTCCCCAGCAGTTTGAGGACTTTGTCTGCTAGCAGCATACTCTGCTGGTTCTGGAAGGCCTCCAGGATACACACTGCCGTCACATCTACAGGAGGGGGGAGGGGGGAGAGGGAAGGAAGGAATATATGGGGGTTCCCTTGTTACTTGACCTGCTGTGGTATCATGTGCCGTTAAACGTCAATCATTGATCACGTTCCAACTGGCACTCTGTTCCCTATATAAAGCACATTTGACCAGGGACCACACGGCTCAACTGTAGTGCACTATTAGGGAATAGGGCTCTGGTCTAAAGTAGTGCACTATTAGGGAATAGGGCTCTGGTCTATAGTAGTGCACTATTAGGGAATAGGGCTCTGGTCTATAGTAGTGCACTATACAGGGAATAGAGCTCTGGTCTATAGTAGTGTACTATATAGGGAATAGGGCTCTGGTCTACAGTAGTGCACTACATAGGGAATAGGGCTCTGGTCTATAGTAGTGCACTATTAGGGAATAGGGCTCTGGTCTACAGTAGTGCACTACATAGGGAATAGGGCTCTGGTCTATAGTAGTGCACTATTAGGGAATAGGGCTCTGGTCTATAGTAGTGCACTATTAGGGAATAGGGCTCTGGTCTATAGTAGTGCACTATATAGGGAATAGGGCTCTGGTCTATAGTAGTGCACTATATAGGGAATAAGGCTCTGGTCTAAAGTAGTGCACTATATAGGGAATAGGGCTCTGGTCTATAGTAGTGCACTATATAGGGAATAGGGCTCTGGTCTATAGTCTCCAGTGTGTGTGTGTGTGTGTGTGTGTGTACCTTCCAGGCATTCCTTCTTGTTGTCCAGTCTCTCCAGGGCCTTGGCCCTCCTGAACAGAGCCTTGATGTAGCGTGGGTTAATCACTACAGCCTGGGTACAGTCCTGTACCACCTCTGTCCACTTCATCTGGAAACAGACATAGTTCATGTTAACACACACAGGGACACATGCATTCAACAGTTATAAACTATAAACCAGTGGTGGCTGGTGACACGTGAAAACCAGAGGATGGGCTCATAGTCTGGTGGAACTGAAACGGCCTCAAACACACGATGGTCTGGTTGAACTGAAACGGCCTCAAACACACGATGGTCTGGTGGAACTGAAACGGCCTCAAACACACGATGGTCTGGTTGAACTGAAGGCCTCAAACACACGATGGTCTGGTTGAACTGAAACGGCCTCAAACACACGATGGTCTGGTTTCACTGAAACGGCCTCAAACACACGATGATCTGGTTTCACTGAAACGGCCTCAAACACACGATGGTCTGGTTTCACTGAAACGGCCTCAAACACACGATGGTCTGGTTGAACTGAAACGGCCTCAAACACACGATGGTCTGGTTGAACTGAAACGGCCTCAAACACACGATGGTCTGGTTGAACTGCAGGCCTCAAACACACGATGGTCTGGTTGAACTGAAGGCCTCAAACACACGATGATCTGGTTTCACTGAAACGGCCTCAAACACACGATGGTCTGGTGGAACTGAAACGGCCTCAAACACACGATGGTCTGGTTGAACTGAAACGGCCTCAAACACACGATGGTCTGGTGGAACTGAAACGGCCTCAAACACACGATGGTCTGGTGGAACTGAAACGGCCTCAAACACACGATGATCTGGTTTCACTGAAACGGCCTCAAACACACGATGGTCTGGTTGAACTGAAACGGCCTCAAACACACGATGGTCTGGTTGAACTGAAACGGCCTCAAACACACGATGGTCTGGTGGAACTGAAACGGCCTCAAACACACGATGGTCTGGTTTCAATGTGTTTGATACCATTCCATCAATTCCATTCTAGCTATTAATATGAGCTGTCCTCCTCTCACCAGCCTCCACTGTTATAAACCCAGAGGAACACATACAGAGCATCATAATGAATGGTTGCCACGGTGATAGTTGCCACTAACCTGCTGTTCGTAGGCAGCAGCTCTGTTCTGGTAGAAGGTGGACAGGTCTGTCTGGTTCTCTCTAGGACACAGACCGATGGCCTCTGTGTAACACTGGATGGCCTGCTCATACTTCCCAGCCTTGAAGTACTTGTTGCCCTTGTTCTTAGCACCCTGGGCCCGGTCCAGAGGACTCTACAGGATGGAAGGGAGAGACAGAGTTAGTAGCACCCTGGGCCCGGTCCAGAGGACTCTACAGGATGGAAGGGAGAGAGACAGAGTTAGTAGCACCCTGGGCCCGGTCCAGAGGACTCTACAGGATGGAAAGGAGAGACAGAGTTAGTAGCACCCTGGGCCCGGTCCAGAGGACTCTACAGGATGGAAGGGAGAGACAGAGTTAGTAACACCCTGGGCCCGGTCCAGAGGACTCTACAGGATGGAAAGGAGAGACAGAGTTAGTAGCACCCTGGGCCCGGTCCAGAGGACTCTACAGGATGGAAGGGAGAGACAGAGTTAGTAGCACCCTGGGCCCGGTCCAGAGGACTCTACAGGATGGAAGTGAGAGAGACAGAGTTAGTAGCACCCTGGGCCCGGTCCAGAGGACTCTACAGGATGGAAGGGAGAGAGACAGAGTTAGTAGCACCCTGGGCCCGGTCCAGAGGACTCTACAGGATGGAAGGGAGAGAGACAGAGTTAGTAGCACCCTGGGCCCGGTCCAGAGGACTCTACAGGATGGAAGGGAGAGAGACAGAGTTAGTAGCACCCTGGGCCCGGTCCAGAGGACTCTACAGGATGGAAGGGAGAGAGACAGAGTTAGTATCACCCTGGGCCCGGTCCAGAGGACTCTACAGGATGGAAGGGAGAGAGACAGAGTTAGTAACACCCTGGGCCCGGTCCAGAGGACTCTACAGGATGGAAGGGAGAGACAGAGTTAGTAGCACCCTGGGCCCGGTCCAGAGGACTCTACAGGATGGAAGTGAGAGAGACAGAGTTAGTAGCACCCTGGGCCCGGTCCAGAGGACTCTACAGGATGGAAGTGAGAGAGACAGAGTTAGTAGCACCCTGGGCCCGGTCCAGAGGACTCTACAGGATGGAAGTGAGAGAGACAGAGTTAGTAGCACCCTGGGCCCGGTCCAGAGGACTCTACAGGATGGAAGTGAGAGAGACAGAGTTAGTAGCACCCTGGGCCCGGTCCAGAGGACTCTACAGGATGGAAGTGAGAGAGACAGAGTTAGTAGCACCCTGGGCCCGGTCCAGAGGACTCTACAGGATGGAAGGGAGAGAGACAGAGTTAGTAGCACCCTGGGCCCGGTCCAGAGGACTCTACAGGATGGAAGGGAGAGAGACAGAGTTAGTAACACCCTGGGCCCGGTCCAGAGGACTCTACAGGATGGAAGGGAGAGACAGAGTTAGTAGCACCCTGGGCCCGGTCCAGAGGACTCTACAGGATGGAAGTGAGAGAGACAGAGTTAGTAGCACCCTGGGCCCGGTCCAGAGGACTCTACAGGATGGAAGTGAGAGAGACAGAGTTAGTAGCACCCTGGGCCCGGTCCAGAGGACTCTACAGGATGGAAGGGAGAGAGACAGAGTTAGTAGCACCCTGGGCCCGGTCCAGAGGACTCTACAGGATGGAAGTGAGAGAGACAGAGTTAGTAGCACCCTGGGCCCGGTCCAGAGGACTCTACAGGATGGAAGGGAGAGACAGAGTTAGTAGCACCCTGGGCCCGGTCCAGAGGACTCTACAGGATGGAAGGGAGAGAGACAGAGTTAGTAGCACCCTGGGCCCGGTCCAGAGGACTCTACAGGATGGAAGGGAGAGAGACAGAGTTAGTAGCACCCTGGGCCCGGTCCAGAGGACTCTACAGGATGGAAGTGAGAGAGACAGAGTTAGTAGCACCCTGGGCCCGGTCCAGAGGACTCTACAGGATGGAAGGGAGAGAGACAGAGTTAGTAACACCCTGGGCCCGGTCCAGAGGACTCTACAGGATGGAAGGGAGAGACAGAGTTAGTAGCACCCTGGGCCCGGTCCAGAGGACTCTACAGGATGGAAGGGAGAGAGACAGAGTTAGTAGCACCCTGGGCCCGGTCCAGAGGACTCTACAGGATGGAAGTGAGAGAGACAGAGTTAGTAGCACCCTGGGCCCGGTCCAGAGGACTCTACAGGATGGAAGTGAGAGAGACAGAGTTAGTAGCACCCTGGGCCCGGTCCAGAGGACTCTACAGGATGGAAGTGAGAGAGACAGAGTTAGTAGCACCCTGGGCCCGGTCCAGAGGACTCTACAGGATGGAAGTGAGAGAGACAGAGTTAGTAGCACCCTGGGCCCGGTCCAGAGGACTCTACAGGATGGAAGGGAGAGAGACAGAGTTAGTAGCACCCTGGGCCCGGTCCAGAGGACTCTACAGGATGGAAGTGAGAGAGACAGAGTTAGTAGCACCCTGGGCCCGGTCCAGAGGACTCTACAGGATGGAAGGGAGAGAGACAGAGTTAGTAACACCCTGGGCCCGGTCCAGAGGACTCTACAGGATGGAAGGGAGAGAGACAGAGTTAGTAGCACCCTGGGCCCGGTCCAGAGGACTCTACAGGATGGAAGTGAGAGAGACAGAGTTAGTAGCACCCTGGGCCCGGTCCAGAGGACTCTACAGGATGGAAGGGAGAGACAGAGTTAGTAGCACCCTGGGCCCGGTCCAGAGGACTCTACAGGATGGAAGGGAGAGAGACAGAGTTAGTAGTACCCTGGGCCCGGTCCAGAGGACTCTACAGGATGGAAGTGAGAGAGACAGAGTTAGTATCACCCTGGGCCCGGTCCAGAGGACTCTACAGGATGGAAGGGAGAGAGACAGAGTTAGTAGCACCCTGGGCCCGGTCCAGAGGACTCTACAGGATGGAAGGGAGAGAGACAGAGTTAGTAACACCCTGGACCCGGTCCAGAGGACTCTACAGGATGGAAGGGAGAGAGACAGAGTTAGTAGCACCCTGGGCCCGGTCCAGAGGACTCTA
Organism: Salvelinus fontinalis; assembly: GCF_029448725.1. NCBI lineage: Eukaryota > Metazoa > Chordata > Actinopteri > Salmoniformes > Salmonidae > Salvelinus > Salvelinus fontinalis. The sequence continues at coordinate 59,557,298 of NC_074676.1, forward strand.
CAGGATGGAAGGGAGAGAGACAGAGTTAGTAGTACCCTGGGCCCGGTCCAGAGGACTCTACAGGATGGAAGTGAGAGAGACAGAGTTAGTAACACCCTGGGCCCGGTCCAGAGGACTCTACAGGATGGAAGTGAGAGAGACAGAGTTAGTAGCACCCTGGGCCCGGTCCAGAGGACTCTACAGGATGGAAGGGAGAGAGACAGAGTTAGTAGCACCCTGGGCCCGGTCCAGAGGACTCTACAGGATGGAAGGGAGAGAGACAGAGTTAGTAACACCCTGGGCCCGGTCCAGAGGACTCTACAGGATGGAAGGGAGAGAGACAGAGTTAGTAACACCCTGGGCCCGGTCCAGAGGACTCTACAGGATGGAAGGGAGAGAGACAGAGTTAGTAACACCCTGGGCCCGGTCCAGAGGACTCTACAGGATGGAAGGGAGAGAGACAGAGTTAGTAGCACCCTGGGCCCGGTCCAGAGGACTCTACAGGATGGAAGGGAGAGAGACAGAGTTAGTAGCACCCTGGGCCCGGTCCAGAGGACTCTACAGGATGGAAGTGAGAGAGACAGAGTTAGTAGCACCCTGGGCCCGGTCCAGAGGACTCTACAGGATGGAAGGGAGAGACAGAGTTAGTAGCACCCTGGGCCCGGTCCAGAGGACTCTACAGGATGGAAGGGAGAGAGACAGAGTTAGTAGCACCCTGGGCCCGGTCCAGAGGACTCTACAGGATGGAAGGGAGAGACAGAGTTAGTAGCACCCTGGGCCCGGTCCAGAGGACTCTACAGGATGGAAGGGAGAGAGACAGAGTTAGTAGCACCCTGGGCCCGGTCCAGAGGACTCTACAGGATGGAAGTGAGAGAGACAGAGTTAGTAGCACCCTGGGCCCGGTCCAGAGGACTCTACAGGATGGAAGGGAGAGAGACAGAGTTAGTAGCACCCTGGGCCCGGTCCAGAGGACTCTACAGGATGGAAGTGAGAGAGACAGAGTTAGTAGCACCCTGGGCCCGGTCCAGAGGACTCTACAGGATGGAAGGGAGAGAGACAGAGTTAGTAACACCCTGGGCCCGGTCCAGAGGACTCTACAGGATGGAAAGGAGAGAGACAGAGTTAGTAGCACCCTGGGCCCGGTCCAGAGGACTCTACAGGATGGAAGGGAGAGAGACAGAGTTAGTAGCACCCTGGGCCCGGTCCAGAGGACTCTACAGGATGGAAGTGAGAGAGACAGAGTTAGTAGCACCCTGGGCCCGGTCCAGAGGACTCTACAGGATGGAAGTGAGAGAGACAGAGTTAGTAGCACCCTGGGCCCGGTCCAGAGGACTCTACAGGATGGAAGGGAGAGAGACAGAGTTAGTAGCACCCTGGGCCCGGTCCAGAGGACTCTACAGGATGGAAGGGAGAGAGACAGAGTTAGTATCACCCTGGGCCCGGTCCAGAGGACTCTACAGGATGGAAGGGAGAGAGACAGAGTTAGTAGCACCCTGGGCCCGGTCCAGAGGACTCTACAGGATGGAAGTGAGAGAGACAGAGTTAGTAGCACCCTGGGCCCGGTCCAGAGGACTCTACAGGATGGAAGGGAGAGAGACAGAGTTAGTAACACCCTGGGCCCGGTCCAGAGGACTCTACAGGATGGAAGGGAGAGACAGAGTTAGTAGCACCCTGGGCCCGGTCCAGAGGACTCTACAGGATGGAAGGGAGAGAGACAGAGTTAGTAGCACCCTGGGCCCGGTCCAGAGGACTCTACAGGATGGAAGTGAGAGAGACAGAGTTAGTAGCACCCTGGGCCCGGTCCAGAGGACTCTACAGGATGGAAGTGAGAGAGACAGAGTTAGTAGCACCCTGGGCCCGGTCCAGAGGACTCTACAGGATGGAAGTGAGAGAGACAGAGTTAGTAGCACCCTGGGCCCGGTCCAGAGGACTCTACAGGATGGAAGTGAGAGAGACAGAGTTAGTAGCACCCTGGGCCCGGTCCAGAGGACTCTACAGGATGGAAGGGAGAGAGACAGAGTTAGTAGCACCCTGGGCCCGGTCCAGAGGACTCTACAGGATGGAAGTGAGAGAGACAGAGTTAGTAGCACCCTGGGCCCGGTCCAGAGGACTCTACAGGATGGAAGGGAGAGAGACAGAGTTAGTAACACCCTGGGCCCGGTCCAGAGGACTCTACAGGATGGAAGTGAGAGAGACAGAGTTAGTAACACCCTGGGCCTGGTCCAGAGGACTCTACAGGATGGAAGGGAGAGAGACAGAGTTAGTAGCACCCTGGGCCCGGTCCAGAGGACTCTACAGGATGGAAGGGAGAGAGACAGAGTTAGTAACACCCTGGGCCCGGTCCAGAGGACTCTACAGGATGGAAGGGAGAGAGACAGAGTTAGTAGCACCCTGGGCCCGGTCCAGAGGACTCTACAGGATGGAAGTGAGAGAGACAGAGTTAGTAGCACCCTGGGCCCGGTCCAGAGGACTCTACAGGATGGAAGGGAGAGACAGAGTTAGTAGCACCCTGGGCCCGGTCCAGAGGACTCTACAGGATGGAAGGGAGAGAGACAGAGTTAGTAGTACCCTGGGCCCGGTCCAGAGGACTCTACAGGATGGAAGTGAGAGAGACAGAGTTAGTATCACCCTGGGCCCGGTCCAGAGGACTCTACAGGATGGAAGGGAGAGAGACAGAGTTAGTAGCACCCTGGGCCCGGTCCAGAGGACTCTACAGGATGGAAGGGAGAGAGACAGAGTTAGTAGCACCCTGGGCCCGGTCCAGAGGACTCTACAGGATGGAAGGGAGAGAGACAGAGTTAGTAGTACCCTGGGCCCGGTCCAGAGGACTCTACAGGATGGAAAGGAGAGAGACAGAGTTAGTAGCACCCTGGGCCCGGTCCAGAGGACTCTACAGGATGGAAGTGAGAGAGACAGAGTTAGTAGCACCCTGGACCCGGTCCAGAGGACTCTACAGGATGGAAGGGAGAGAGACAGAGTTAGTAGCACCCTGGGCCCGGTCCAGAGGACTCTACAGGATGGAAGTGAGAGAGACAGAGTTAGTAGCACCCTGGACCCGGTCCAGAGGACTCTACAGGATGGAAGGGAGAGAGACAGAGTTAGTAGCACCCTGGGCCCGGTCCAGAGGACTCTACAGGATGGAAGGGAGAGACACAGAGTTAGTAGCACCCTGGGCCCGGTCCAGAGGACTCTACAGGATGGAAGTGAGAGAGACAGAGTTAGTAGCACCCTGGGCCCGGTCCAGAGGACTCTACAGGATGGAAGTGAGAGAGACAGAGTTAGTGGTGAAACACATGAGAACAAAAAGGATTGCCATGTTGTATTGTTATTTGATGGCCACATTGTTTCCACAGCAATTAAATGAAAAGCACAACTATGTGGATGGCTGTGAGGCATGTTCTGATTCACAACTCGGTTACTAGGTTACCATAACTAGGTTACCATTACCATCTACAATGAGTGGACAAAATATTAAGAACACCTGCTCTTTCCATTACAGACTGACCCGATGAATCCATGCAAAAGCTATGATCCCTTAATGATGTCTCTTGTTAAATCCAATTTGATCAGTGTAGATGAAGTGGAAGAGACAAGTTAACTTATGGCTGGGGGCAGTATTGAGTAGCTTGGATGAATAAGGTGCCCAGAGTAAACTGCCTGCTACTCAGGCCCAGAAGCTAAGATATGCATAGTTTTAGTAGATTTGGATAGAAAACACTCTGAAGTTTCTAAAACTGTTTGAATGATGTCTGTGAGTATAACATAACTCATATGGCAGGCAAAAACCTGAGAAAAAAATCCAACCAGGAAGTGGGAAATCTGAGGTTTGCCGTTTTCAACCAAGCCCCTATTGAATTCACAGTGGGATATGGATGAGTTTGCACTTCCTACGGCTTCCACTAGATGTCAACAGTCTGTAGAACCTTGTCTGATGCCTCTACTGTGAAGTGGGGCCGAAGGAGACAGGAATTAGTCAGGTCTATCATGACCTGACCATGCTCTGACCATGAGCTGACCATGCTCTGACCATGCGCGTTCACATGAGAGGGAGCTCTGTTCCATCGCACATCTGAAGTCAATGTAATTCTCCGGTTGGAACGTTACTGAAGAGTTATGTTAACAACATTCTAAAGATTGATTCAATACATCGTTTGACATGTTTCTACTGATTGTTACGGAACTTTTTGACATTTCGTCTGCTTTTAGTGAACGCGCTTCCTGACTTTGGATTTGTTTACCAAACTGACTTGCCTAGTCAAATAAAGCTTAAATAGATTTACCCTACAGCCTACAGTAACAAACTAATTCAAATATATACCTAAAACATTCATAAACACAACCAAAATATATATTTTTTGCAATAGCATACAGCGCCTTCGGAAAGCATTCAGACCTCTTGACTTGTTCCACATTGTTACATTACAGACGTATTATAAAACTGATTAAATAAAAACAACTCCACACACAATACCCCATAAGGACAAAGAAAAACAGGTTTAAAAAATAAAAAACTGAAATACAATAATGAAAACCTGCTCCAGAGCGCTCAGGACCTCAGACTGGGGCGAAGGTTCACCTTCCAACAGGACAATGACCCTAAGCACACAGCCAAGACAACGCAGGAGCGATCTCGGGACAAGTCTCTGAATGTCCTTTAGTGGACCTGCCAGAGCCCAGACTTGAACCCGATCGAACATCTCTGGAGAGACCTGAAAATATCTGTGCAGCGACGCTCCCCATCCAACCTGACAGAGCTTGAGAGGATCTGCGTAGAATAATGGGATAAACTCCCCAAATGCAGATGTACCAAGCCTGTAGAGTCATAACCAAGAAGACTCGAGGCTGTAATCACTGCTGAAGGTGCTTCAACAGAGTGCTGAGAAAAGGGTCTGAATACTTATGTAAATGGTAATTTTACAGTCTCCTAACCAATTGTGCTATTATGTGTTCTTTTTCGCGATATTTGTAAATGATTTTGTACATAATGTTTCTGCAACTGTATCTTAGGCCGAAAAGAGCTTCTAGATATCAGGACAGTGATCCCTCACCTCGGATTAGACAGAGATTTCTTCAACAACAACAACAACATCAACAACCACAACAACAGCAACAACATCAACAACAACATCATCAACAACGACAACAACATCAACAACCACAACAACAGCAACAACATCAACAACAACAACCACAACAACAACCACAACAACAACCACAACGACAACAACATCAACAGCAACAATAACAACCACAACAACAACCACAACAACATCAACAACAACAACAACGACAACAACATCAACAACCACAACAACAACAACCACAACAACATCAACAACATCAACAACATCAACAACCACAACAACATCAACAACCACAACAACATCAACAACCACAACAACAACATCAACAACCACAACAACGACAACAACATCAACAACCACAACAACAACAACAACAACCACAACAACAACCACAACATCAACAACAACAACAACGACAACAACATCAACAACCACAACAACAACAACCACAACAACAACAACCACAACAACAACAACAACCACAACAACAACAACCACAACAACAACAACCACAACAACAACAACCACAACAACATCAACAACCACAACAACATCAACAACAACATCAACAACAACAACAACCACAACAACATCAACAACCACAACATCAACAACCACAACAACATCAACAACCACAACAACATCAACAACCACAACAACATCAACAACCACAACATCAACAACCACAACATCAACAACCACAACATCCACAACAACATCAACAACCACAACAACATCAACAACCACAACAACATCAACAACCACAACAACATCAACAACCACAACAACATCAACAACCACAACAACATCAACAACCACAACATCATCAACAACAACAACATCAACAACCACAACATCAACAACAACAGGCAGGACTCACAGGTTATTCTCTAAAGGAAGCGACGCAGAGGAAGAAGAGCCGGATGCCTCGTACCGGATCCGCAGAAGGCAACTAGGAAAGCTGCCGTTACTGTAAATATTACTCGCCAACGTGCAATCATTGGACAATAAATTAGACGAGGTACGATCACGAATATCCTACCAAAGGGACATCAAAAACTGTAATATCCTATGTTTCACGGAACCGTGGCTGAATGACGACATGGATATTCAGCTAGCGGGATATTCAGCTAGCGGGATACACGCTGCACCGGCAGGATAGAACAGCACACTCAGGTAAGACGAGGGGGGTGAGGGCGGTCTGTGTATATTTGTAAACAACAGCTGGTGCACGAAATCTAAAGAAGTCTCTAGATTTTGCTCGCCTGAAGTAGAGTATATTGTGATAAACTGCAGGCCACACTAGTTGCCTAGTTTTCAGCTATACTTTTCGTGGCTGTTTATTTACCACCACAGACGGATGCTGGCACTAAGACCGCACTCATTCAGCTGTATAAGGAAATAAGCAAACAGGAAACCACTCACCCAGAGGCAGCGCTCCTAGTGGCTGGAGATTTTAATGCAGGGAAACTTAAATCAGTTCTACCAAATCTCTATCTACATGTTAAATGTGCAACCAGAGGGAAGAAATTCTAGATCACCTCTACTCCACACACAGAGATGTGTACAGAGCTCTCCCTCGCCCTCCATTTGGTAAATCCGACCACAACTCTATCCTCCTGATTCCTGCTTACAAGCATAAATTAAAGCAGGAAGCACCAGTGACTCGGTCTATAAAAAAGTGGTCAGATGAAGCAGATGCTAAACTACAGGACTGTTTTGCTATTACAGACTGGAATATGTTCCGGGATTCCTCCACTGGCATTGAGGAGTACACCACATCAGTCACTGGCTTTATCAATATGTGCATTGAGGACGTCGTCCCCACAGTGACTGTATGTACATACCCCAACCAGAAGCCATGGATTACAGGCAACATTCACACTGAGTTAAAGGGTAGAGCTGCCGCTTTCAAGGAGCGGGACTCTAACACGGAAGCTTACAAGAAATCCCGCTATGCCCTGCGACGAACCATCAAACAGGCAAAGCGTCAATACAGGGATAAGATTGAATCATACTACACCAAATGGTTACCCGGACTATCTGCATTGTGTCCCACCACTCGCCAACCCCTCTTTTTACGCAACTGCTACTCTCTGTTCATCATATATGCATAGTCACTTTAACCATACCCACATGTACATACTACCTCAATCAGCCTGACTAACCAGTGTCTGTATATAGCCTTGCTACTGTTATTTTCAAATGTCTTTTTACTGTTGTTTTATTTCTTTACTTACCTACACACACTTTTTTTTCTTCGCACTATTGGTTAGAGCCTGTAAGTAAGCATTTCACTGTAAGGTCTACAGCTGTTGTATTCGGCGCACGTGACAAATAAACTTTGATTTGATTTCAGTTCGATTTATTTTAATGAATTAGCAAACTTTTTTTTTTTTTTTTACTTTGTCATTATGGGGTATTGTGATGTCATTATGGGGTATTGTGATGTCATTATGGGGTATTGTGATGTCATTATGGGGTATTGTGATGTCATTATGGGGTATTGTGATGTCATTATGGGGTATTGTGATGTCATTATGGGGTATTGTGTGTAGACTGATGAGGGGAAAAATGATTTAATACATTTTAGAATAAGGCGGTAACGTAAAAAAAAAAATGAGGAAAAAGTCAAAGGGTCTGAATACTTTCCGAAAACACTGTATTTATTCCACTGTTATAATGCATTGGTTCAGAACAACTAGATGCCGAGCAGGTCAATTCTACAAAGACCCAGCAACAACAAAAAAGGACCATACGCATTTCAGAACAACAAACCAATGTTCATCTCCCAGGACAAATGAGATATTAAATAGCTAGCTAAATGACCATGAATGTTTCATGTGTATTTGACATTCCCCTAAATTAATACAGTTGGTTCACAGTTGACATGTTAGTCATTTAGCAGAAGAGCTTCTCCAGTATACATCTTATATATAGTTTTCACATACAAACTTGATCTGTCCGAACTCGCAAAAATAACATGGTCACTGTGGTAGAACGTTTATATTGATTATATTAACCTGACTATCCACAATAAATCGCATTGTGTAACCGTACTCAACTCTTCCTATTTCGCAACAAAGCATCCTCACTCATGCTTGCCGAACTTCCCTCGTGAAACTGACCGTCCTACCGATCCTCGACTTCGGCGATGTCATTTACAAAATAGCCTCCAACACTCTACTCAACAAATTGGATGCAGTCTAGGGTTAGGGTTAGGGCTAACCCATCCGTTTTGTCACCAAAGCCCCATACACTACCCACCACTGCGACCTGTACACTCTCGTTGGCTGGCCCTCACTTCATACTCGTCGCCAAACCCACTGGCTCCAGGTCATCTACAAGTCTCTGCTAGTGTATAACTTTACGGCGTCCCCTCGCCCCGACCCGGGCGCGAACCAGGGACCCTCTGCACACAACAACTGACACCCACGAAGCGTCGTTACCCATCGCTCCACAAAAGCCGCGGCCCTCGCAGAGCAATGGGAAACCCTACTTCAAGTCTCAGAGCAAGTGACGTAACCGATTGAAACGCTACTAGCGCGTACCCGCTAACTAGCTAGCAATTTCACATCCGTTACACTAGGTAAAGCCCCGCCTTATCTCAGCTCACTGGTCACCATAGTAGCACCCACCCGTAGCACGCGCTCCAGTAGGTATTTCTCACTGGTCACCCCCAAAGCCAATTCCTCTTTTGGCCGCCTTTCCTTACAGTTCTCTGCTGCCAATGACTGGAACGAACTGCAAAAATCACTGAAGCTGGAGACTCATATCTCCCTCACTAGCTTTAAGCACCAGCTGTCAGAGCAGCTCACAGATCACTGCACCTGTACACGGCCCACCTGTAAACAGCCCATCCAACTACCTCATCCTCATACTGTATTTATTTATCTTGCTCCTTTGCACCCCAGTATCTCTACTTGCACATTCATCTTCTGCACATCTATCACTCCAGTGTTTAATTGGTATATTTTAATTACTTCACCGTCATGGCCTCTTTATTGCCTTACCTCCCTTATCCTACCTCATTTGCACACACTGTATATAGATTCTTCTACTGTATTATTGACTGTACGTTGTTTTACTCCATGTGTAACTCTGTGTTGTTGTATGTCTCGTACTGCTTTGCTTTATCTTCTCCAGGTCGCAGTTGTAAATGAGAACTTGTTCTCAACTACCTGGTTAAATAAAGGTGGGAAAATTAGAAGAAAAAAAGTGGCTAACCATGAACGGTTGGGGTCGGTAACTTCTGGCAAGATAACTAGCCAACAGTAACAAAGCTAGTTTGGCAACTCACCTAACCTAAATGTTTAGCCCGTCCCCGTTTTAAGCGAACTAGTTAGTTAAGTTGGCTAAAAAAGTCCATGTTTTTGTTCATACCACGCTGAATACTGCTGTGGATAGCAACGGTAATACATGTCTATGGCCAAATTTCTATGGCCACATTTCTAGCTAGTTAACGTTAGCTAAATGAGTAACCTGAATTGTAAACGTTACCAGCCAACCACTAAATGCAGGTGCGACCTGTGTCCTTGAATGTATTTCGGTATTGATAAAACCGTACTCCAGACAAAATGGATTTAGTGTTATCGTTCCCCTGTACCCCGCCAGAGTGATATCTAGGAGTGGTTGAGGTTCATACCATGTCCTCCTGCTCACAACGGGCTCCTTCTTGGCCCTGGACCGGGGTAGCGCTACCTTCTGGAGTTGTCCGTTCCCCGTTGCTTTTCCCCGGTGTGTTCTTCGTCTTGTTTCGTTTCCACAGGTAAACGGCTCCTACACCCAACACTATGGGTGTTCCGACCAGCAGGGCCAGCTGCCAGCGGGGGAAAGCGCTCCCGGAGTGCGGCTCGACAGGCTTTGAAGCGGCCATCATCCACCATATAATGGACAGAAGCGAGCTAGTTAACCCAACCACAAAGTCAAAATTGGCTATATATCGTTTATTTTTAAGAATTCCCTTTTTGGTCTTAATTTAAGGTTAGGCATAAGGTCAGCAGTGTGGTTTGGTTTAAAAGCACATTTAAGGATATACCTTGTAGAAATAGGCTCGTTTTGGCCATAATAATGACTTTATGGCTGTGGTAACTAGTGACGCCCCACTGCCTCCAGCACCCACTCGGTGTCGGCGAGGTAACAGCGGAATCCTGGGATACTGGCGGGCGCTGTGTAAATACAACCAGGGCGGGGAACTCTTTACTTCCGGACTACACGGACGACTACAACATTACACGGAGTGCAATGACCCCATCTAGTGTATGTATTAAATAATGCAAGGCTTAAAACGTTGATTTCAGTAAACCTACTTTTGAGTGTTATCAAAGACGTTGGGATTGGGATTGTGTATTTTAGATATTTTAGATTGTGTGTTTATAGATGTTATGAGAGTATTCTAGTGCTTTGCCATTACCTGATACTGTTTCTACACTATTTTCAAAATGAACATTGTATTACCAGTATGTTTATGTTTAACACAAATAATGGACATTCTCTGTATTTGATGACCAGGATGTGCTATCATGTGATCCCAGAGTGTGTGGCATGGCCTAGTTTCGATCTATCCCGGGTCACATTCCTGTGTGTAGCAGCCTGGTGCTGCCTTCCTGCCTGGTTGGACTGGTCTGGGAGGGCAACCGGCCCAACCACTCGATCAGATCTCTGCCCTCAGGGCCATAAAGGCACTAGCCTGCTTGATGGCAGCACTAGCCTGCCATCAAGTCAACAGGGGCTGTGTCCTAAATGGCACCCTATTCCCTATATAGTGCACTACTTTAGACCAGGGCCCTATTCCCTATATAGTGCACTACTTTAGACCAGGGCCCTATATAGAGAATAGACAGGGTGTTACTTCAGACACACCCAGGGTCTATATACCCATGTGAGAGACGCAGACTCGGTCTCAACCTTCAAGTCTTTACTGAAGACTTATCTCTTCAGTAGGTCATATGATTGAGTGTAGTCTGGCCCAGGAGTGTGAAGGTGAACGGAAAGGCTCTGGAGCAACGAACCGCCCTTGCTGTCTCTCCAGGGCCGGTTCCCCTCTCTCCACTGGGATTCTCTGCCTCTAACCCTGTTACTGGGGCTGAGTCACTGGCTTGCTGGTGCTCTTTCATGCCGTCCCTAGGAGGGGTGCGTCACTTGAGTGGGTTGAGTTACTGACGTGAACTTCCTGTCTGGGTTGGCGCCCCCCCTTGGTTGTGCTGTGGTGGAGACCTTTGTGGGCTATACTCGGCCTTGTCTCAGGATTGTAAGTTGGTGGTTGAGGATATCCCTCTAGTGGTGTGGGGGCTGTGCTTTGGCAGAGTGGGTGGGGTTATATCCTTCCTGTTTGGCCCTGTCCGGGGGTTTCTTCGGATGGGGCCACAGTGTCTCCTGACCGCTCCTGTCTCAGCCTCCAGTATTTATGCTGCAGTAGTTTATTTGTCGGGGGGCTAGGGTCAGTTGGTTATACCTGGAGTACTTCTCCTGTCTTATCCAGTGTCCTGTGTGAATTTAAGTATGCTCTCTCTAATTCTCTCGTTCTCTCTTTCTCTCTGAGAACCTGAGCCCTAGGACCATACGTCAGGACTACCGGGCATGCTGACACCTTGCTGTCCCCAGTCCGCCCGGCCTTGCTGCTATTCCAGTTTCAACTGTTTCTGCCTGCGGTTACGAAACCCCTACCTGTCCCAGACCTGCTGTTTTCAACTCTTAATGATCGGCTATGAAAAGCCAACTGAGATTTATTCCTGATTATTATTTGACCATGCTTGTCATTTATGAACATTTTGAAAATCTTGGCTCTCTCTAATTTTCTCCTTCTCTCTTTCTCTCGGAGGACCTGAGCCCTAGGACCATACGTCGGGACTACCGGCCGTGGTGACTCCTTGCTGCCCCCAGTCCGCCTGGCCTTGCTGCTATTCCAGTTTCAACTCTTCTGCCTGCGGTTATGGAACCCCTACCTGTCCCAGACCTGCTGTTTTCAACTCTTAATGATCGGCTATGAAAAGCCAACTGAGATTTATTCCTGATTATTATTTGACCATGCTTGTCATTTATGAACATTTTGAAAATCTTGGCTCTCTCTAATTTTCTCCTTCTCTCTTTCTTTCTCTCGGAGGACCTGGGCCCTAGGACCATGCGTCGGGACTGCCGCCCGTGGTGACTCCTTGCTGTCCCCAGTCCGCCTGGCCTTGCTGCTATTCCAGTTTCAGCTGTTCTGCCTGCGGTTATGGAACCGCCACCTGTCCCAGACCTGTTGTTTTTCAACTCTTAATGATCAGCTATGAAAAGCCAACTGAAAATTATTCATGATTATTATTTGACCATGCTTGTCACTTATGAACATTTTTGAACATCTTGGCATAGTTCTGTTATAATCTCCACCCGGCACAGCCAGAAGAGGACTGGCCACCCCTCATAGCCTGGTTCCTCTCTAGGTTTCTTCCTAGGTTTTGGCCTTTCTAGGGAGTTTTTCCTAGCCACCGTGCTTCTACACCTGCATTCTAGCTGTTTGGGGTTTTAGGCTGGGTTTCTGTACAGCACTTCGAGATATTATCTGATGTACGAAGGGCTATATAAAATAAAATTGATTGATAGAGCTATATAGAGAATAGACAGGGTGTTTCTCCAGACACACCCAGGGTCTATAGAGCTATATAGAGAATAGGGTGTTTCTCCAGACACACCCAGGGTCTATAGAGCTATATAGAGAATAGACAGGGTGTTACTTCAGACACACCCAGGGTCTATAGAGCTATATAGAGAATAGGGTGTTTCTCCAGACACACCCAGGGTCTATAGAGCTATATAGAGAATAGGGTGTTTCTCCAGACACACCCAGGGTCTATAGAGCTATATAGAGAATAGGGTGTTTCTCCAGACACACCCAGGGTCTATAGAGCTATATAGAGGGTAGGGTGTTACTTCAGACACACCCAGGGTCTATAGAGCTATATAGAGAATAGACAGGGTGTTTCTCCAGACACACCCAGGGTCTATAGAGCTACGCTACAGGTCAAAAGTTTGGGGTCACTTAGAAATGTCTTTGTTTTTGAAAGAAAAGCACTTTTTTTTTGGTCCATTAAAATAACATCAAAACACCAGTCTCAACGTCAACAGTGAAGAGGCGACTCCGGGATGCTGGCCTTCTAGGCAGAGTTACTCTGTCCAGTCTCAACGTCAACAGTGAAGAGGTGACTCCTGGATGCTGGCCTTCTAGGCAGAGTTCCTCTGTCCAGTCTCAACGTCAACAGTGAAGACGTGACTCCGGGATGCTGGCCTTCTAGGCAGAGTTCCTCTGTCCAGTCTCAACGTCAACAGTGAAGAGGCGACTCTGGGATGCTGGCCTTCTAGGCAGAGTTCCTCTGTCCAGTCTCAACGTCAACAGTGAAGAGGCGACTCCGGGATGCTGGCCTTCTAGGCAGAGTTCCTCTGTCCAGTCTCAACGTCAACAGTGAAGAGGCGACTCCGGGATGCTGGCCTTCTAGGCAGAGTTCCTCTGTCCAGTCTCAACGTCAACAGTGAAGAGGCGACTCCGGGATGCTGGCCTTCTAGGCAGAGTTCCTCTGTCCAGTCTCAACGTCAACAGTGAAGAGGCGACTCCGGGATGCTGGCCTTCTAGGCAGAGTTCCTCTGTCCAGTGTCTGTGTTCTTTTGCCCATCTTAATCTGTTATTTTTATTGGCCAGTCTGAGATATGGCTTTTTCTTTGGAACTCTGCCTAGAAGGCCAGCATCCCGGAGTCGGCTCTTCACTGTTGATGTTGAGACTGGACTTGAGGAGCTCTGCCTGGAAGGCCAGCATCCCGGAGTCACCTCTTCACTGTTGACGTTGAGACTGGTGTTTTGCAGGTACTATTTAATAAAGTTGCCAGTTGAGGACTTGTGAGGCGTCTGTTTCTCAAACTAGACACTAATGTACTAGTGCTCTTGCTCAGTTGTGCACCGTTAGAGCCAGTTTGTGCCTTCGTTTCTCAGAACAAGAATAGACTGACGAGTTTCAGAAGAAAGTTCTTTGTTTCTGGCCATTTTGAGCAGGTAAAATCGAACCAACAAATGCTGATACTCAATTTGTCTAAAGAAGGCCAGTTTTATTGCTTCTTTAATCAGCACAAGTTTTCAGCTGTGGTAACATAATTGCAAAATGGTTTTCTAATGATCAGTTAGCCTTTTAAAATGATAAACTTGGATTAGCTAACACAACGTGCCAATTGGAACACAGGAGTGATGGTTGCTGATAATGGGCCTCTGTACACCTATGAAGATATTCCATAAAAAATCAGCCGTTTCCAGCTACAATAGTAATTTACAACATTAACAATGTCTACACTGTATTTCTGATCAATTTGATGTTATTTTAATGGACAAAAAAATTTGCTTTTCTTTAAAAACAAAGACTTATCCAAGTGGCCCCAAACTTTTGAACAGTAGTGTATATAGAGAATAGACAGGGTGTTTCTTCAGACACACCCAGGGTCTATATAGCTCTGGCCAAATGTAGTGTACTATGTAGGGAATAGGGAGACATTTTGGACAAGAACTGTGATGCTCCCATACCACCTTTCAGAAATAAAAATCCACCTTACCGGCAGTTTATACTATAAAAGCGGCACTCACCTAACCACGCTAGCCTCACCTAGCCTCACCTAGTCTCACCTAGCCTCACCTAACCACGCTAGTTACGCTAGCCTCACCTAGCCTCACCTAACCACGCTAGCCTCACCTAGCCTCACCTAGCCTCACCTAACCACGCTAGTTACGCTAGCCTCACCTAGCCTCACCTAACCACGCTAGTTACGCTAGCCCCACCTAGCCACGCTAGCCTCACCTAACCACGCTAGCCACGCTAGCCTCACCTAACCACGCTAGCCTTACCTAACCACGCTAGTTACGCTAGCCTCACCTAGCCTCACCTAGCCTCACCTAACCACGCTAGTTACGCTAGCCTCACCTAGCCTCACCTAGCCTCACCTAACCACGCTAGTTACGCTAGCCTCACCTAGCCTCACCTAACCACGCTAGTTACGCTAGCCTCACCTAGCCTCACCTAACCACGCTAGTTACGCTAGCCCCACCTAGCCACACTAGCCTCACCTAACCATGCTAGCCTTACCTAACCACGCTAGTTACGCTAGCCCCACCTAACCACGCTAGCCTCACCTAGCCTCACCTAACCACGCTAGTTACGCTAGCCTCACCTAGCCTCACCTAACCACGCTAGTTACGCTAGCCCCACCTAGCCACGCTAGCCTCACCTAACCACGCTAGCCTTACCTAACCACGCTAGTTACGCTAGCCTCACCTAGCCTCACCTAACCACGCTAGTTACGCTAGCCTCACCTAGCCTCACCTAGCCTCACCTAACCACGCTAGTTACGCTAGCCTCACCTAGCCTCACCTAGCCTCACCTAACCACGCTAGTTACGCTAGCCTCACCTAGCCTCACCTAACCACGCTAGTTACGCTAGCCCCACCTAGCCACGCTAGCCTCACCTAACCACGCTAGCCTTACCTAACCACGCTAGTTACGCTAGCCCCACCTAACCACGCTAGCCTCACCTAGCCTCACCTAACCACGCTAGTTACGCTAGCCTCACCTAGCCTCACCTAACCACGCTAGTTACGCTAGCCCCACCTAGCCACGCTAGCCTCACCTAGCCTCACCTAACCACGCTAGTTACGCTAGCCTCACCTAGCCTCACCTAACCACGCTAGTTACGCTAGCCCCACCTAGCCACGCTAGCCTCACCTAACCACGCTAGCCACGCTAGCCTCACCTAACCACGCTAGCCACGCTAGCCTTACCTAACCACGCTAGCCTCACCTAACCACGCCAGCCACGCTAGCCTCACCTAACCACGCTAGCCTCACCTAACCACGCTACCCTCACCTAACCACGCTAGCCTCACCTAACCACGCTAGCCTCACCTAACCACGCTAGCCTTACCTAACCACGCTAGCCTCACCTCTTCCACACTAGCCTCACCTAACCACGCTAGCCTTACCTAACCACACTAGCCTCATCCTCATGGTAGCACTAACAAGCTAGCAAGCAAGTGCTACATATCAACAGCCATCGTCAGTCAATCCAGTAGGGATTGGAAGCTATGATGAACTTCAAATAGACTCTCACGTCGCGATATCATTTATGTAGCAACTGAGCCGTGTGGCTCAGGTGGTAGAGCATGGCGCTTGCAACGCCAGGGTTGTGGGTTCGATTCCCACGGGGGACCAGTACAAAAAAGTTTGAATGTATGTACTTGTAAGTCGCTCTGGATAAGAGCGTCTGCTAAATGACTTAAATGTAAAATGTAAATGTACAGCGTGTAATGTAAATGGTGTAAAGGGCACTTTAGATGAAACATTTCAATAAAGGCATTATATATGAGGAATACAATGTTTGTGGCTTTTCCTTTTCTTTATGAGGACCAAAGTAAGCAGTAATT
Organism: Salvelinus fontinalis; assembly: GCF_029448725.1. Classification (NCBI taxonomy): domain Eukaryota; kingdom Metazoa; phylum Chordata; class Actinopteri; order Salmoniformes; family Salmonidae; genus Salvelinus; species Salvelinus fontinalis. The sequence continues at coordinate 59,573,788 of NC_074676.1, forward strand.
GTTTGCATCCCACTTCTGGCTTACTTCTGAAGCTAAGCAGGGTTGGTCCTGGTCGGTCCCTGGATGGGAGTCCAGATGGTACTGGAAGTGGTGTTGGAGGGCCAGTAGGAGGCACCCTTTCCTTTGGTCTAAAAAAATAGTGATTGGGAACATTGCCTTGTGTAGGGTGGCGTCTTTCGGATGGGACGTTAAACGGGTGTCCTGACTCTCTGTGGTCGCTAAAGATCCCATGGCACTTATTGTAAGAGTAGGGGTGTTAACCCCGGTGTCCTGGCTAAATTCCCAATCTGGCTCTCAAACCATCACGGTCACCTAATCATCCCCAGTATACAATTGGCTCATTCATCCCCCTCCTCTCCCCTGATACAATATAATAATTACTAACAATTGGATACCACGAAATTGGGGAGAAAAGGGGGTCAAATTTAAAAATAGAAGAAAATAAAATCATACAATGTGATTTTCTGGATTTTTGTTTTAGATTCCGTCTCTCACAGTTGAAGTGTACCTATGATAAAAAATTACAGACCTCTACATGCTTTGTAAGTAGGAAAACCTGCAAAATCGTCAGTGTATCAAATGCCTGTTCTCCCCACTGTATGTAGTAGTAGTAGTAGTAGTATTTAGGGTTGGACTGATATATCTAACAAGTGTAGTGAAGTGCTTGTGCTTCTAGTTCAAACCGTGCAGTAATATCTAAGAAGTAATCTAAAAATTTCACAATGAATAAGAATATGTACATATAAATATATGGATGAGCGATGGCCGTGTGGCATAGGCAAGATGCAGTAGGTGGTATAGAGTACAGTATATACATATGAGATGACTAATGTAGAGTATGTAAACATTATATAAGTGTCATTGTTTAAAGTGACTAGTGATACATTTATTACATCCAATTATTAATTATTAAAGTGGCTGGAGATTTGAGTCTGTCTGTTGGCAGCAGCCACTCAATGTTAGTGATGGCTGTTTAACAGTCTGATGGCCTTGAGATAGAAGCTGTTTTTCAGTCTCTCGGTCCCTGCTTTGATGCACCTGTACTGACCTCTCCTTCTGGATGATAGCGGTGTGAACAGGCAGTGGCTCGGGTGGTTGTTGTCCTTTTTGGCCTTCCTGTGACATCGGGTGGTGTAGGTGTCCTGGAGGGCAGGTAGTTTGCCCCCGGTGATGCATTGTGCAGACCTCACTACCCTCTGGAGAGCCTTACGGTCGTGGGCGGTGCAGTTGCCGTACCAGGCGGTGATACAGCCGACAGGATGCTCTCGATTATGCATCTGTAAAAGTTTGTGAGTGATTTTGGTGACAAGACAAATTTCTTCAGCCTCCTAAGGTTGAAGAGGCGCTGCTGCGCCTTCTTCACCACGCTGTCTGTGTGGGTGGACCAATTCCGTTTGTCTGTGATGTGTACTCCGAGGAACTTAAAACTTTCCACCTTCACCACCTGACACTGTCCCGTCGATGTGGATAGGGGGGTGCTCCCTCTGCTGTTTCCTGAAGTCCACGATCATCTCCTTTGATTTGTTGACGTTGAGTGAGAGGTTATTTTCCTGACACCACACTCCGAGGGCCCTCACCTCCTCCCTGTAGGCCGTCTCGTCGTTGTTGGTAATCAAGCCTGCCACTGTTGTGTCGTCTGCAAACTTGATGATTGAGTTGGAGGCGTGCGTGGCCACGCAGTCATGGGTGAACATGGAGTACAGGCGAGGGCTGAGAACGCACCCTTGTGGGGCCCCTGTGTTGAGGATCAGCCGGGTGGAGATGTTGTTTCCTACCTCACCACCTGGTGGCGGCCCATCAGAAAGTCCAGGACCCAGTTGCACAGGGCGGGGTTGAAACAATCTTGAAGCGTGGAATCAGATTGGTTGGACCAGCGTTGAACAGACCTGAGCACGGGCATTTCCTGTTTTAGTTTCTGTCTATAGGCTGGGAGCAACAAAATGGAGTCGTGGTCAGATTTGCCAAAAGAAGGGCGGGGGAGGGCGTTGTATGCGTCGCGGAAGTTAGAGTAGCAATGAGTCGCGCATTCAATGCTAATAAAATGTAGGGAGCCTTGTTTTCAGCTCAGCTTTGTGAAAATCCCCAGCTACAATACAATAAATGCAGCCTCAGGGTGTGTGGTTTCCAGTTTACATAGAGTCCAGTGAAGTTATTTCAGGGCCGTCGAGGTGCCTGCTTGGGGAGAGGATATACACGGCTGTGATTATAATCGAAGAGAATTCTCTTGGTAGATAATGCGGTCGGCATTTAATTGTAAGGAATTCTAGGTCAGGTGAAACAAAAAGACTTAAGTTCCTGTATGTTGTTATGATTACACCACGACTTGTTAATCACAAGGCATACCTCCCCGCCCTTCTTCTTACCAGAGAGATGCTTGTTTCTGTCGGGCGCGATGCCTGAAGAAACCGGATGGCTGTACCGACTCTGACAACATATCCCGATAGAGCCATGTTTCCGTGAAACAGAGAATGTTACAGTCTCTGATGTCTCTCTGGAAGGCAACCCTTGCTCAAATTTCATCTACCTTGTTGTCAAGAGACTGGACGTTGGCGAGTAATAAATTCGGGAGCGGTTCGCGATGTGCCCGTCTACGGAGCCTGACCAGAAGACCGCTCCGTCTGCTCCTTCTGCGGCGCCGTTGTTTTGGGTCACCGGCTGGGATCCGATCCATTGTCCTGGGTGGTGGACCAAACAGAGGATCCGCTTCGGGAAAGTCGTATTCCTGGTCGTAATGTTGGTAAGTTGACGTTGCTCTTATATCCAATAGTTGCTCCCGGATATATGTAATAAGACGTAAGATTTCCTGGGGTAACAATGTAAGAAATAATACATAAAAAAAATCAAAATACTGCATAGTTTCCTAAGAACGTGAAGCGAGGTGGCCATCTCTGTCGGTGCCATCTTACCATGTTTTGACACACCTACTCATTCCAGTGGTTTTCCTTTATTTTGACTATTTTCTACATTGTGGAATAATAGTGAAGACATCAAAACTATGAAATAACACATATGGAATCATGTGGTAACCAAAAAAGTGTTAAACAAATCAAAATATATTTCAGATTTGAGATTTTTCAAAGTTGCCACCCTTTGCCTTGATGACAGCTTTGCACACTCTTGGTATTCTCTCAACCAGCTTCACCTGGAATACTTGTCCAACAGTCTTAAAGTAGGTACCAGATATGCTGAGCACTTGTTGGAAAAAAAACCCCTGGAATGAGTAGGTGTGTCCAAACGTATGACTGGTACTGTATATATAAAAAAAATCTTGCATATCTTAATTTATTTCCACAATTATTCGAATAATATGCGTAATAATGTTGGCAGTTCATACGAAGAATTGTTACCTATAAACAAGATTGGCATTACAAATATTACATTTTTGTCAAGCAATTATTATTTTGACAAACAATTTTTGTGATTCATCCTGTATTGTCCCTAACATCATTACCCTATAGCAACAGATGTGGGACACACACACACACTCCCCACCCTTCCCCCCACAAATAACCACCAGCTCAGATGTTCAACAGTTGTTCCATCCCTGAGCCCAACTCAAGAGAAGACTTGAAGTGTGAATGCATATAGAGTTGTAGCTGTTTGAGAAGGCAGAGATTTGATTAACCAATGTCAAGTCCTAGGTGATGGCGCTAAGATACACCCCCCTACCCTGAAACACACCCCCGGTGGGACCATTTTCCCAAAGCATCTCTGAGCAATCAGACCTTTTGATTATTATGTTCCTCCAGGGCCACAATAATTTGCCCCCTCTCTGATTGTCTGAGTGTGACCCCCTCCCCATGAGTTACTACAGCTAGTGTTGCCAGCACTGCCACTGCCTGGGTGGGGGCACCCCACCCCCCTCCCCATGAGTTACTGAAGCTAGTGTTGCCAGCACTGCCACTACCTGGGTGGGGGCACCCCACCCCCCTCCCCATGGATTACTACAGCTAGTGTTGCCAGCACTGCCACTACCTGGGTGGGGGCACCCCACCCCCCTCCCCATGAGTTACTACAGCTAGTGTTGCCAGCACTGCCATTACCTGGGTCGGGGCACCCCTACCTGAATCCCCACCGGCTAGGTACACGGTTGTCAAGGTTCTCATTAGCAGCTTTGAGAATTTCCTTGTATATTATGCTCATCCATCAGGGCGATTTGGCTCTGTTAGGACCAAGCCTGTCAGGCAGGCTCAGACTCTTGAGGGGGCAGTGTCGCTTCAGTGGGTCTCTGACCACATTTATCTTCCTGTCTTGGCTAAATATAGGCCACTTGCAGTAGGCTTATAAAACAGATAAGGATTACTCTTTCATGTGTGGGTCGCTCAGGTGGGTGTCTAGGGCACAGGGTTGGGGACCACTCCATCATGATAAGACAATAAATAAACTATATTTATTATCTATTTAAACAAAAGAAAATGAAAAAGCTGATTTTGAATTCATATATACAGGAGCAGAATTAAAAAACACTTCTACACTTCGTTTGCATCATGTGAATACTTTAAAACAGGTTCTCCTCACCATCTCATTTCCTCCATCTGCACTGGTCTGAGGACACAGGACAGGTGTAGTATTTCACTGGTCTGAGGACACAGGACAGGTGTAGTATTTCACTGGTCTGAGGACAGGACAGGTGGAGTATTTCACTGGTCTGAGGACAGGACAGGTGGAGTATTTCACTGGTCTGAGGACACAGGACAGGTGGAGTATTTCACTGGTCTGAGGACACAGGACAGGTAGAGTATTTCACTGGTCTGAGGACACAGGACAGGTGGAGTATTTCACTGGTCTGAGGACACAGGACAGGTGGAGTATTTCACTGGTCTGAGGACAGGACAGGTGTAGTATTTCACTGGTCTGAGGACACAGGACAGGTGTAATATTTCACTGGTCTGAGGACACAGGACAGGTGGAGTATTTCACTGGTCTGAGGACACAGGACAGGTGGAGTATTTCACTGGTCTGAGGACACAGGACAGGTGGAGTATTTCACTGGTCTGAGGACACAGGACAGGTGGAGTATTTCACTGGTCTGAGGACACGGGACAGGTGGAGTATTTCACTGGTCTGAGGACACAGGACAGGTGGAGTATTTCACTGGTCTGAGGACACAGGACAGGTGGAGTATTTCACTGGTCTGAGGACACAGGACAGGTGGAGTATTTCACTGTTCTGAGGACACAGGACAGGTGGAGTATTTCACTGGTCTGAGGACACAGGACAGGTGGAGTATTTCACTGGTCTGAGGACACAGGACAGGTGGAGTATTTCACTGGTCTGAGGACACAGGACAGGTGTAGTATTTCACTGGTCTGAGGACACAGGACAGGTGTAGTATTTCATCAAACGAGACACTTAATTTCAACCAGTAGAGAATGTGAAAAGCTTTATTGAAAGAAGTTCATCACCCAAGTGTTATAAATACACAATACATGCATTATAAATATTATAATATTATAAATGCAAGTTCAATCTGAACTGGTGCATAATAAAAACAGGCCTAAAAAGGAGGTGGGAGAAAGAAAAGACACAAAGGGAAGAGATGAGAAGATCAGAGGAGCAGGGAAGACAGCCTGTGATTCATTCATTACATTGCTACTAAACTTCATATTCAGGTCATCACAATTACATAATACTGTATCTAGTGGTGTCTCCTAACCAGCCTTGGGCCCCCAGTTGGCCCGAGGGTTATCTTACTGCAGGTGAGGTGGCGATAACGGGACTGGGGGTTGGCATCCTCTCTCACGTCAAAACATACCTGCAGACGAGAGACGGATGGAAAGAGAGAGAGAGAGCATGATTAAGTCTTGTGTTTTGTTTATTCTAACACCTTCAGTCATCATAATCATCAGGAGGTGAAATGCAAAACTGACCTGGGATCATTACCTGTGGGACCACTACATCTGCATCTGTATTTCAATGTAAAGCATCTCTTTAATAATACTTCCTGTATAATATAAACTGATCTGGGATCATTAACTCTGGGACTACTGCATCTATCTGTATTTCAATGTAAAGCATCTCTTTAATAATACTTCCTGTATAATATAAACTGATCTGGGATCATTAACTCTGGGACTACTGCATCTATCTGTATTTCAATGTAAAGCATCTCTTTAATAATACTTCCTGTATAATATAAACTGATCTGGGATCATTAACTCTGGGACTACTGCATCTATCTGAATTTCAATGTAAAGCATCTCTTTAATAATACTTCCTGTATAATATAAACTGATCTGGGATCATTAACTCTGGGACTACTGCATCTATCTGAATTTCAATGTAAAGCATCTCTTTAATACTACTTCCTGTATAATATAAACTGACCTGGGATCATTAACTCTGGGACTACTGCATCTCTATCTGTATTTCAATGTAAAGCATCTCTTTAATAATACTTCCTGTATAATATAAACTGACCTGGGATCATTAACTCTGGGACTACTGCATCTATCTGTATTTCAATGTAAAGCATCTCTTTAATAATACTTCCTGTATAATATAAACTGACCTGGGATCATTAACTCTGGGACTACTGCATCTATCTGTATTTCAATGTAAAGCAAATTTTTCATAATACTTCCTGTTGACCCGACCAAGTGACCTCTCACCTCCGATCATTCTGTACCCTCTATGTGTCAGGATGTTCAGAAGGGGAGGGGTTCACCATCACAGCTGATATAACCTAGAGGATTTAGGGAGGAGAGGGGTGAAGTGAAGGAGAGAGGCTGTTATTGAGAAAATACGGTAGTTAAAGCGAGTGTTCAACAGGAATCTCTGTGTGTGTGTGTGTGTGTGTGTGTGTGTGTGTGTGTGTGTGTGTGTGGCCTCACCTAGTGTCCACACTGAGTGGCTGTAGAGTACTTTATACTGAGAAACATGCACAGACCCACGAGGAAAATCAATATAGTGTAGTTACAGAAACAGAAATAATGCAGTGTCTTACTATTCTCCATGGTTGGTCCTCTTGCCTATTCTTTCAAGGGGGAAGGAGCCACAGTTATACACCTGAGCCTGTTTACTGCACAATCCATCAATCAGATTGTTACACGTGTGTGTAGGTGTGGGTCGTAGGGTGTCTAATTGTTCAATTTTATTTCAATATGGGTGTTTTGTTTTTGCACAGACTTCACCCTTACCTGAACATCACCCTCACCTGAGAAGTAGAAATCAAAGGGAGAGAAACTGGGAATTGAACATCTATATTTTTCATAGGTGTCTATATACCACCACAGACCGATGCTGGCACTAAGACCGCACTCAATAAGCAAACAGGAAACCGCTCATCCAGAGGCAGCGCTCCTAGTGGTTGGGTACTTTAATGCAGGGAAACTCGAATCTGTTTGACCTAATCTCTACCAGCATGTTAAATGTGCAACCAGAGGTAAAAAAAAAACCTCTAGACCACCTTTACTCCACACACAGAGATGCATACAAAGCCCTCCCTTGCCCGCCATTTGGCAAATCTGACCATAATTCTATCCTCCTGATTCCTGCTTACAAGCAAAAATGAAAGCAGGAAGAACCAGTGACTCGTTCAATAAGAAACTGGTCAGATGCTAAGCTACAGGACTGTTTTGCTAGTACAGACTGGAATATGTTCCGGGATTTTTCCGATTGAGGAGTACACCACATCAGTCACTGGCTTCAGCAATAAGTGCATCGATGACGTCATCCCCACAGTGACCGTACGTACATACCCCAACCAGAAGCAATGGTTTACAGGCCACATCCGCACTGAGGTAAAGGGTAGAGCTGCCGCTTTCAACGAGCAGGACTCTAACCCGGAAGCTTCTAAGAAATTCCGCTATACCCTCCGACGAACCATCAAACAGGCAAAGCGTAAATACAAGACCACGATTGAATGGTACTACACCGGCTCCGAAGCTCGTCGGATGTGGCAGGGCTCGCAAACTATTAGATACTACAAAGGGAAGCACAGCCGTGAGCTGCCCAGTGACATGAAACTACCAGCCAAGCTGAAGTACTTCCATGCTCACTTTGACACAAGTAACACTGAAACAAGCATGAGAGCACCGACTGTGTGGTCACGCTCTCCGTAGCTGATGTGAGAAAGACCTTTAAACAGGTGTAACGTCCTGACCAGAGTTATTATGTGTTTTGCTTGTTTAGTGTTGGTCAGGACGTGAGCTGGGTGGGAATTCTATGTTGTGTGTCTAGTTTGTCTGTTTCTATGTCCAGCCTAATATGGTTCTCAATCAGAGGCAGATGGTAATCGTTCTCCCTAATTGAGAATCATATACAGTGATCCCTCGCCACTTCGCGGTTCACTTATCGCGGATTCGCTATTTCGCGGATTTTCATAATGCATTTTTTTTTTTTTTTTGGTGCATTGTGCTCTGCATTCTGATTCGCTAAAAACTCACTCCCGCTTCTTGTATCAAAACATGCTACGAATTGTGCTATCATTTTGTCGTCTCGTGCAGTTATGTGTACGTACATAAAACAGCTTGGCAAATTTACATTAAGTTGGCCAAATTAGAGCGCAGTCAGGATGCAGCGGCCCAGTCTGAAGAGCAGTGAAACGGCCTACACGTGAGTCACTGTATTTGTATACATGTAATAGTTGCTAATTGTAAAAAAAAAAAAAGTTTTCTATTTCGCGGATTTCACTTATCGCGGGTCATTTTCGGAACGTAACCCCCGCGATAAACGAGGGATTACTGTATAGGAGGCTTGTTTTGTGTTGGGATTTTGTGGGTGTTTGTTTCCTGTCTCTGTGATTGTCTGCACCAGATAGGTCTGTCTCGGTTTTTGCACATTTGTTATTTTGTATTGTTGTTTGTAGTGTTTCACTTGTTCTTTATTAAACATGTTTAACACTAGCCGCGCTGCACTTTGGTCCTCTCCTTCACCCCTGGAAGAAAACCTTTACAGAAACACCCACCAAACCCGGACCAAGCAGCGTGGCAACGGGCAGCAGCAACAGCAGCAGCGGTACCAGGAGGAATGGTCATGGGAGGAAATCATGAACGGAAAAGGACCCTGGGCAAAGGTTGGAGAGAATCGCCGCTCTCGGGAGGAGAAGGAGGCAGCCACAGCCCAGGAGCGGTGGATTGAGGAGGCAGCACGTAAGAGAAGCTGGAAGCCCGAGAGGCTCACCCAAAAATTTCTTGGGGGGGGGACAAAGGGGAGTGTGGCGAAGCCGGGTTGGATACCTGAGCCAACTCCCCGGGCTTACCGTGGAGTGAGAGGGCGTCGTACTGGTCAGACACCGTGTTATGCGGTAAAGCGCACGGTGTCCCCAGTACGCGTGCTTAGCCCAGTGCGGGCTATTCCACCTTGCCGCACTGGTAGGGCTAGGTTGGGCATCGAGCCGGGTGCCATGAAGCCGGCCCAACATATCTGGCCTCCAGTACGTCTCCTCGGGCCGGCGTACATGGCACCAGCCTTACAGGTGGTGTCCCCGGTTCGCCTGCATAGCCCAGTGCGGGCTATTCCACCTCGCCGCACTGGCAGGGCTACGGGGACCATTCAACCTGGTAAGGTTGGAGAGGCTCGGTGCTCAAGAGTGCGTGTCCTCCTTCACGGTCCGGTATATCCGGCGCCACCTTCCCACCCCAGCTCAGTACCACCAGTGCCTACACCACGCACCAGGCTTCCAGTGCATCTCCAGAGCCCTGTTCCTCCTCCCCGCACTCGCCCTGAGGTACGTGCCCTCAGCCCGGTACCTCCAGTTCCGGCACCACGCATCAGGCCTATAGTGCGTCTCAGCCGGCCAGAGTCTGCCGTCTGCCCAGCGGTGCCTGAACTGCCCGTCTGCCCAGCGGCGCCTGAACTGCCCGTCTGCCCAACGCCGTCTGAACTGTCCGTCTGCCCAACGCCGTCTGAACTGTCCGTCTGCCCAACGCCGTCAGAGCTGGCCGTCTGCCAAGCGCCATCGGAGCCATCCGTCTCCCCAGCGCCATCTGAGCCATCCGTCTCCCCAGCGCCATCTGAGCCATCCGTCTCCCCAGCGCCGTCTGAGCCATCCGTCTGTCCCGAGCCGTTAGAGCCGCCCGTCTGTCCCGAGCCGTCAGAGCCGTTCGTCAGTCAGGAGCCGCTAGAGCCATTCGTCAGTCAGGATCTGCCAGGGCCGCCAACCAGACAGGATCTGCCAGAGCCGCCAACCAGACAGGATCTGCCAGAGCCGCCAACCAGACAGGATCTGCCAGAGCCGCCAACCAGACAGGATCTGCCGGAGCCGTCAGTCAGCCATGAGCGTCCAGAGCCGTCAGCCAGTCATGAGCTGCCCTACAGTCATGAGCTGCCCTACAGTCATGAGCTGCCCTACGGTCATGAGCTGCTCTACGGTCATGAGCTGCCCTATGGTCATGAGCTGCCGTACGGTCATGAGCTGTCCTACGGTCATGAGCTGCCTTACAGTCATGAGCTGCCCTACAGTCATGAGCTGCCCTACAGTCATGAGCTGCCCTACGGTCATGAGCTGCTCTACGGTCATGAGCTGCCCTACAGTCATGAGCTGTCCTACGGTCATGAGCTGTCCTACAGTCATGAGCTGCCTTACAGCCATGAGCTGCCCTACAGTCATGAGCTGCTACTCAGTCATGAGCTGCCACTCAGTCATGAGCTGCCACTCAGTCATGAGCTGCCACTCAGTCATGAGCTGCCACTCAGTCCGGAGCTGCCACTCAGTCCGGAGCTGCCACTCAGTCCGGAGCTGCCACTCAGTCCGGAGCTGCCACTCAGTCCGGAGCTGCCACTAGTCCGGAGTTGCCCCTCTGTCCTGAGCTACCTCTCTGTCCTGAGCTACCTCTCTGTCCTGAGCTACCTCTTTGTCCTGAGCTACCTCTCTGTCCTGAGCTACCTCCAAAATCATGTGGGGGCCTTGGGGAGGATTCTTAGGCTAAGGTCGTGGGCGAGGGTCGCCACTCAAAGGACGCTAAGGAGGGGGACAAAGACAGTGGTGGAGTGGTGTCCTCGTCCACCGCCGGAGCCGCCACCGCGGACAGATGCCCACCCAGACCCTCCTCTTGAGTTGTAGGGGTGCGTTCGGAGTCCGCACCTCAGGAGGGGGGTACTGTAACGTCCTGACCAGAGTTATTATGTGTTTTGCTTGTTTAGTGTTGGTCAGGACGTGAGCTGGGTGGGAATTCTATGTTGTGTGTCTAGTTTGTCTGTTTCTATGTCCAGCCTAATATGGTTCTCAATCAGAGGCAGATGGTAATCGTTGTCCCTAATTGAGAATCATATATAGGAGGCTTGTTTTGTGTTGGGATTTTGTGGGTGTTTGTTTCCTTTCTCTGTGATTGTCTGCACCAGATAGGTCTGTCTCGGTTTTTGCACATTTGTTATTTTGTATTGTTGTTTGTAGTGTTTCACCTGTTCTTTATTAAACATGTTTAACACTAGCCGCGCTGCACTTTGGTCCTCTCCTTCACCCCTGGAAGAAAACCGTTACAACAGGTCAACAAACATTCACAAGGCCGCAGGGCCAGACGGATTACCAGGACGTGTACTGCGAGCATGTGCTGACCAACTGGCAAGTGTCTTCACTGACATTTTCAACCTCTCCCTCTCTGAGTCTGTAATACCAACACGTTTCAAGCAGACCAGCATAGTCCCTGTGCCCAAGAACACTAAGGTAACCTGCCTAAATGACTACCGACCCGTAGATCTCACGTCTGTAGCCATGAAGTGCTTTGAAAGGATGGTCATGGCTCACATCAACACCATTATCCCAGAAACCCTAGACCCACTCCAATTTGCATACCGCCCTAACAGATCCACAGATAAAGCAATCTCTATTGCACTCCACACTGCCCTTTCCCACCTGGACAAAAGGAACACCTATGTGAGAATGCTATTCATTGACTACAGCTCAGCGTTCAACACCATAGTGCCCTCAAAGCTCATCACTAAAATAAGGATCCTGGGACTAAACACCTCCCTCTGCAACTGGATCCTGGACTTCCTGATGGGCTGCCCCCAAGTGGTAAGGGTAGGTAACAACACATCCGCCATGCTGATCCTCAACATGGGGGCCCTCAGGGGTGCATGCTCAGTCCCTTCCTGTACTCCCTGTTCACGCATGGCTGCATGGCCAGGCACGACTCAAACACTATAATCAAGTTTTCAGATGACACAACAGAGGTAGGCCTGATCACCGACAACAATGAGACAGCCTATAGGGAGGAGGCCAGAGACCTGGCCGTGTGGTGCCAGGACAACAACCTCTCCCTCAACGTGATCAAGACAAGGAGATGATTGTGGACTGCAGGAAAAGGAGGACCGAGCACGCCCTCGTTCTCATCGACAGGGCTTTAGTGGAACAGGTTGAGAGTTTCAAGTTCCTTGGTGTCCACATCACCAACAAACTAACATGGTCCAAACACACCAAGACAGTCGTGAAGAGGGCACGACAAAGCCTATCCCCCCTCAGGAGACTGAAAATATTTGTCATGGGTCCTCTGATCCTCAAAATGTTCTACAGCTGCACCATCGAGAGCATCCTGAAGGGTTGCATCACTGCCTGGTATGGCAACTGCTCAGCCTCTGACCGCAAGGCACTACAGAGGTTGGTGCGTACGGCCCAGTACATCTCTGGGGCCAAGCTTCCTGCCAACCAGGACCAGGCGGTGTCAGAGGAAGACCCTAAAAATTGTCAATGACTCCAGCCACCCTAGTCATAGACTGTTCTCTCTGCTACCGCACGGCAAGCGGTACCGGAGCGCCAAGTCTAGGTTAAAAAAAGGCTTCTTAGAAGCTTCTACCCCAAAACCATAAAACTCCTGAACAGCTAATCAAAGGGCTACCCAGACCTCTCTGCTGCTACTCTGTTAATAACCTATGCATAGTCCCTTTAACTCTACCTACATGTACATATTACCTCGACTGACCGGTGCCCCCGCACATTGACTCTGTACCGGTTCCCCCTGTATATAGCCTCCACATTGACTCTGTACCGGTACCCCCTGTATATAGCCTCCACATTGACTCTGTACCGGTACCCCCTGTATATAGCCTCCACATTGACTCTGTACCGGTACCCCCTGTATATAGTCTCCACATTGACTCTGTACCGTAACACCCTGTATATAGCCTCCACATTGACTCTGTACCGGTACCCCCTGTATATAGCCTCCACATTGACTCTGTACCGGTACCCCCTGTATATAGCCTCCACATTGACTCTGTACCGGTACCCCCTGTATATAGCCTCCACATTAACTCTGTACCGGTTCCCCCTGTATATAGCCTCCACATTGACTCTGTACCGGTACCCCCTGTATATAGCCTCCACATTGACTCTGTACCGGTACCACCTGTATATAGCCTCCACATTGACTCTGTACCTGTACCCCCTGTATATAGCCTCCACATTGACTCTGTACCGGTACCCACCTGTATATAGCCTCCACATTGACTCTGTACCGGTACCCCTTGTATATAGCCTCCACATTGACTCTGTACCGGTACCCCCTGTATATAGCCTCCACATTGACTCTGTACCGGTACCCCCTGTATATAGCCTCCACATTGACTCTGCACCGGTACCCCCTGTATATAGCCTCCACATTGACTCTGTACCGTGACACCCTGTATATAGCCTCCACATTGACTCTGTACCGTAACACCCTGTATATAGCCTCCACATTGACTCTGTACCGGTACCCCCTGTATATAGCCTCCACATTGACTCTGTACCGGTACCCCCTGTATATAGCCTCCACATTGACTCTGTACCGGTACCCCCTGTATATAGCCTCCACATTGACTCTGTACCGGTACCCCCTGTATATAGCCTCCACATTGACTCTGTACCGGTACCACCTGTATATAGCCTCCACATTGACTCTGTACCGGTACCCCCTGTATATAGCCTCCACATTGACTCTGTACCGGTACCCCCCTGTATATAGCCTCCACATTGACTCTGTACCGGTACCCCCTGTATATAGCCTCCACATTGACTCTGTACCGGTACCCCCTGTATATAGCCTCCACATTGACTCTGTACCGGTACCCCCTGTATATAGCCTCCACATTGACTCTGCACCGGTACCCCCTGTATATAGCCTCCACATTGACTCTGTACCGTGACACCCTGTATATAGCCTCCACATTGACTCTGTACCGTAACACCCTGTATATAGCCTCCACATTGACTCTGTACCGGTACCCCCTGTATATAGCCTCCACATTGACTCTGTACCGGTACCCCCTGTATATAGCCTCCACATTGACTCTGTACCGGTACCCCCTGTATATAGCCTCCACATTGACTCTGTACCGGTACCCCCTGTATATAGCCTCCACATTGACTCTGTACCGTAACACCCTGTATATAGTCTCCACATTGACTCTGTACCAGTACCCCCTGTATATAGCCTCCACATTGACTCTGTACCAGTACCCCCTGTATATAGCCTCCACATTGACTCTGTACCAGTACCCCCTGTATATAGCCTCCACATTGACTCTGTACCAGTAACACCCTGTATATAGCCTCCACATTGACTCTGTACCAGTACCCCCTGTATATAGCCTCCACATTGACTCTGTACCAGTACCCCCTGTATATAGCCTCCACATTGACTCTGTACCAGTACCCCCTGTATATAGCCTCCACATTGACTCTGTACCGGTACCCCCTGTATATAGCCTCCACATTGACTCTGTACCAGTACCCCCTGTATATAGTCTCCACATTGACTCTGTACCGGTACCCCCTGTATATAGCCTCCACATTGACTCTGTACCAGTACCCCCTGTATATAGCCTCCACATTGACTCTGTACCGGTACCCCCTGTATATAGCCTCCACATTGACTCTGTACCGGTACCCCCTGTATATAGCCTCCACATTGACTCTGTACCGGTACCCCCCTGTATATAGCCTCCACATTGACTCTGTACCGGTACCCCCTGTATATAGCCTCCACATTGACTCTGTACCGGTACCCCCTGTATATAGCCTCCACATTGACTCTGTACCGGTACCCCCTGTATATAGCCTCCACATTGACTCTGTACCGGTACCACCTGTATATAGCCTCCACATTGACTCTGTACCGGTACCCCCTGTATATAGCCTCCACATTGACTCTGTACCGGTACCCCCCTGTATATAGCCTCCACATTGACTCTGTACCGGTACCCCCTGTATATAGCCTCCACATTGACTCTGTACCGGTACCCCCTGTATATAGCCTCCACATTGACTCTGTACCGGTACCCCCTGTATATAGCCTCCACATTGACTCTGCACCGGTACCCCCTGTATATAGCCTCCACATTGACTCTGTACCGTGACACCCTGTATATAGCCTCCACATTGACTCTGTACCGTAACCCCTGTATATAGCCTCCACATTGACTCTGTACCGGTACCCCCTGTATATAGCCTCCGCATTGACTCTGTACCGGTACCCCCTGTATATAGCCTCCACATTGACTCTGTACCGGTACCCCCTGTATATAGCCTCCACATTGACTCTGTACCGGTACCCCCTGTATATAGCCTCCACATTGACTCTGTACCGTAACACCCTGTATATAGTCTCCACATTGACTCTGTACCAGTACCCCCTGTATATAGCCTCCACATTGACTCTGTACCAGTACCCCCTGTATATAGCCTCCACATTGACTCTGTACCAGTACCCCCTGTATATAGCCTCCACATTGACTCTGTACCAGTAACACCCTGTATATAGCCTCCACATTGACTCTGTACCAGTACCCCCTGTATATAGCCTCCACATTGACTCTGTACCAGTACCCCCTGTATATAGCCTCCACATTGACTCTGTACCAGTACCCCCTGTATATAGCCTCCACATTGACTCTGTACCGGTACCCCCTGTATATAGCCTCCACATTGACTCTGTACCAGTACCTCCTGTATATAGTCTCCACATTGACTCTGTACCGGTACCCCCTGTATATAGCCTCCACATTGACTCTGTACCGGTACCCCCTGTATATAGCCTCCACATTGACTCTGTACCGGTACCACCTGTATATAGCCTCCACATTGACTCTGTACCGGTACCCCCTGTATATAGCCTCCACATTGACTCTGTACCGGTACCCCCCTGTATATAGCCTCCACATTGACTCTGTACCGGTACCCCCTGTATATAGCCTCCACATTGACTCTGTACCGGTACCCCCTGTATATAGCCTCCACATTGACTCTGTACCAGTACCCCCTGTATATAGCCTCCACATTGACTCTGCACCGGTACCCCCTGTATATAGCCTCCACATTGACTCTGTACCGTGACACCCTGTATATAGCCTCCACATTGACTCTGTACCGTAACACCCTGTATATAGCCTCCACATTGACTCTGTACCGGTACCCCTAGTATATAGCCTCCACATTGACTCTGTACCGGTACCCCCTGTATATAGCCGCCACATAGACTCTGTACCGGTACCCCCTGTATATAGCCTCCACATTGACTCTGTACCGGTACCCCCTGTATATAGCCTCCACATTGACTCTGTACCGTAACACCCTGTATATAGTCTCCACATTGACTCTGTACCAGTACCCCCTGTATATAGCCTCCACATTGACTCTGTACCAGTACCCCCTGTATATAGCCTCCACATTGACTCTGTACCAGTACCCCCTGTATATAGCCTCCACATTGACTCTGTACCAGTAACACCCTGTATATAGCCTCCACATTGACTCTGTACCAGTACCCCCTGTATATAGCCTTCACATTGACTCTGTACCAGTACCCCCTGTATATAGCCTCCACATTGACTCTGTACCAGTACCCCCTGTATATAGCCTCCACATTGACTCTGTACCGGTACCCCCTGTATATAGCCTCCACATTGACTCTGTACCGGTACCCCCTGTATATAGCCTCCACATTGACTCTGTACCGGTACCCCCTGTATATAGCCTCCACATTGACTCTGTACCGGTACCCCCTGTATATAGCCTCCACATTGACTCTGTACCGGTACCCCCTGTATATAGCCTCCACATTGACTCTGTACCGGTACCCCCTGTATATAGCCTCCACATTGACTCTGTACCGGTACCCCCTGTATATAGCCTCCACATTGACTCTGTACCGGTACCCCCTGTATATAGCCTCCACATTGACTCTGTACCGGTACCCCCTGTATATAGCCTCCACATTGACTCTGTACCGTAACACCCTGTATATAGCCTACACATTGACTCTGTACCGGTACCCCCTGTATATAGTCTCCACATTGACTCTGTACCAGTACCCCCTGTATATAGCCTCCACTTTGACTCTGTACCAGTACCCCCTGTATATAGCCTCCACATTGACTCTGTACCGGTACCCCCTGTATATAGCCTCCACATTGACTCTGTACCGGTACCCCCTGTATATAGCCTCCACATTGACTCTGTACCGGTACCCCCTGTATATAGCCTCCACATTGACTCTGTACCAGTACCCCCTGTATATAGCCTCCACATTGACTCTGTACCGTAACACCCTGTATATAGCCTCCACATTGACTCTGTACCAGTACCCCCTGTATATAGCCTCCACATTGACTCTGTACTGGTACCCCCTGTATATAGCCTCCACATTGACTCTGTACCGGTACCCCCTGTATATAGCCTCCACATTGACTCTGTACCGTGACACCCTGTATATAGCCTCCACATTGACTCTGTACCGTAACACCCTGTATATAGCCTCCACATTGACTCTGTACCAGTACCCCCTGTATATAGCCTCCACATTGACTCTGTACTGGTACCCCCTGTATATAGCCTCCACATTGACTCTGTACCGGTACCCCCTGTATATAGCCTCCACATTGACTCTGTACCGTGACACCCTGTATATAGCCTCCACATTGACTCTGTACCGTAACACCCTGTATATAGCCTCCACATTGACTCTGTACCGGTACCCCCTGTATATAGTCTCCACATTGAGTCTGTACCGGTACCCCCTGTAAATAGCCTCCACATTGACTCTGTACCGTGACACCCTGTATATAGCCTCCACATTGACTCTGTACCGTAACACCCTGTATATAGCCTCCACATTGACTCTGTACCGGTACCCCCTGTATATAGTCTCCACATTGAGTCTGTACCGGTACCCCCTGTAAATAGCCTCCACATTGACTCTGTACCAGTACCCCCTGTATATAGCCTCCACATTGACTCTGTACCAGTACCCCCTGTATATAGCCTCCACATTGACTCTGTACCGTAACACCCTGTATATAGCCTCCACATTGACTCTGTACCAGTACCCCCTGTATATAGCCTCCACATTGACTCTGTACCGGTACCCCTGTATATAACTTCCACATTGACTCTGTACCGTAACACCCTGTATATAGCCTCCACATTGACTCTGTACCGGTACCCCCTGTATATAGCCTCCACATTGACTCTGTACCAGTACCCCCTGTATATAGCCTCCACATTGACTCTGTACCAGTACCCCCTGTATATAGCCTCCACATTGACTCTGTACCGGTACCCCCTGTATATAGCCTCCACATTGACTCTGTACCGGTACCCCCTGTATATAGCCTCCACATTGACTCTGTACCGGTACCCCCTGTATATAGCCTCCACATTGACTCTGTACCGGTACCCCCTGTATATAGCCTCCACATTGACTCTGTACCGGTACCCCCTGTATATAGCCTCCACATTGACTCTGTACCGTAATACCCTGTATATAGTCTCCACATTGACTCTGTACCGGTACCCCCTGTATATAGTCTCCACATTGACTCTGTACCGGTACCCCCTGTATATAGTCTCCACATTGACTCTGTACCGGTACCCCCTGTATATAGCCTCCACATTGACTCTGTACCGGTACCCCCTGTATATAGCCTCCACATTGACTCTGTACCGGTACCCCCTGTATATAGCCTCCACATTGACTCTGTACCGGTACCCCCTGTATATAGCCTCCACATTGACTCTGTACCGGTACCCCCTGTATATAGCCTCCACATTGACTCTGTACCGTAATACCCTGTATATAGTCTCCACATTGACTCTGTACCGGTACCCCCTGTATATAGTCTCCACATTGACTCTGTACTGGTACCCCCTGTATATAGTCTCCACATTGACTCTGTACTGGTACCCCCTGTATATAGCCTCCACATTGACTCTGTACCGGTACCCCCTGTATATAGCCTCCACATTGACTCTGTACCGGTACCCCCTGTATATAGCCTCCACATTGACTCTGTACCGGTACCCCCTGTATATAGCCTCCACATTGACTCTGTACCGGTACCACCTGTATATAGCCTCCACATTGACTCTGTACCGGTACCCCCTGTATATAGCCTCCACATTGACTCTGTACCGGTACCCCCCTGTATATAGCCTCCACATTGACTCTGTACCGGTACCCCCTGTATATAGCCTCCACATTGACTCTGTACCGGTACCCCCTGTATATAGCCTCCACATTGACTCTGTACCGGTACCCCCTGTATATAGCCTCCACATTGACTCTGCACCGGTACCCCCTGTATATAGCCTCCACATTGACTCTGTACCGTGACACCCTGTATATAGCCTCCACATTGACTCTGTACCGTAACACCCTGTATATAGCCTCCACATTGACTCTGTACCGGTACCCCCTGTATATAGCCTCCACATTGACTCTGTACCGGTACCCCCTGTATATAGCCTCCACATTGACTCTGTACCGGTACCCCCTGTATATAGCCTCCACATTGACTCTGTACCGGTACCCCCTGTATATAGCCTCCACATTGACTCTGTACCGTAACACCCTGTATATAGTCTCCACATTGACTCTGTACCAGTACCCCCTGTATATAGCCTCCACATTGACTCTGTACCAGTACCCCCTGTATATAGCCTCCACATTGACTCTGTACCAGTACCCCCTGTATATAGCCTCCACATTGACTCTGTACCAGTAACACCCTGTATATAGCCTCCACATTGACTCTGTACCAGTACCCCCTGTATATAGCCTCCACATTGACTCTGTACCAGTACCCCCTGTATATAGCCTCCACATTGACTCTGTACCAGTACCCCCTGTATATAGCCTCCACATTGACTCTGTACCGGTACCCCCTGTATATAGCCTCCACATTGACTCTGTACCAGTACCCCCTGTATATAGTCTCCACATTGACTCTGTACCGGTACCCCCTGTATATAGCCTCCACATTGACTCTCTACCAGTACCCCCTGTATATAGCCTCCACATTGACTCTGTACCGGTACCCCCTGTATATAGCCTCCACATTGACTCTGTACCGGTACCCCCTGTATATAGCCTCCACATTGACTCTGTACCGGTACCCCCCTGTATATAGCCTCCACATTGACTCTGTACCGGTACCCCCTGTATATAGCCTCCACATTGACTCTGTACCGGTACCCCCTGTATATAGCCTCCACATTGACTCTGTACCGGTACCCCCTGTATATAGCCTCCACATTGACTCTGTACCGGTACCACCTGTATATAGCCTCCACATTGACTCTGTACCGGTACCCCCTGTATATAGCCTCCACATTGACTCTGTACCGGTACCCCCCTGTATATAGCCTCCACATTGACTCTGTACCGGTACCCCCTGTATATAGCCTCCACATTGACTCTGTACCGGTACCCCCTGTATATAGCCTCCACATTGACTCTGTACCGGTACCCCCTGTATATAGCCTCCACATTGACTCTGCACCGGTACCCCCTGTATATAGCCTCCACATTGACTCTGTACCGTGACACCCTGTATATAGCCTCCACATTGACTCTGTACCGTAACCCCTGTATATAGCCTCCACATTGACTCTGTACCGGTACCCCCTGTATATAGCCTCCGCATTGACTCTGTACCGGTACCCCCTGTATATAGCCTCCACATTGACTCTGTACCGGTACCCCCTGTATATAGCCTCCACATTGACTCTGTACCGGTACCCCCTGTATATAGCCTCCACATTGACTCTGTACCGTAACACCCTGTATATAGTCTCCACATTGACTCTGTACCAGTACCCCCTGTATATAGCCTCCACATTGACTCTGTACCAGTACCCCCTGTATATAGCCTCCACATTGACTCTGTACCAGTACCCCCTGTATATAGCCTCCACATTGACTCTGTACCAGTAACACCCTGTATATAGCCTCCACATTGACTCTGTACCAGTACCCCCTGTATATAGCCTCCACATTGACTCTGTACCAGTACCCCCTGTATATAGCCTCCACATTGACTCTGTACCAGTACCCCCTGTATATAGCCTCCACATTGACTCTGTACCGGTACCCCCTGTATATAGCCTCCACATTGACTCTGTACCAGTACCTCCTGTATATAGTCTCCACATTGACTCTGTACCGGTACCCCCTGTATATAGCCTCCACATTGACTCTGTACCGGTACCCCCTGTATATAGCCTCCACATTGACTCTGTACCGGTACCACCTGTATATAGCCTCCACATTGACTCTGTACCGGTACCCCCTGTATATAGCCTCCACATTGACTCTGTACCGGTACCCCCCTGTATATAGCCTCCACATTGACTCTGTACCGGTACCCCCTGTATATAGCCTCCACATTGACTCTGTACCGGTACCCCCTGTATATAGCCTCCACATTGACTCTGTACCGGTACCCCCTGTATATAGCCTCCACATTGACTCTGCACCGGTACCCCCTGTATATAGCCTCCACATTGACTCTGTACCGTGACACCCTGTATATAGCCTCCACATTGACTCTGTACCGTAACACCCTGTATATAGCCTCCACATTGACTCTGTACCGGTACCCCTAGTATATAGCCTCCACATTGACTCTGTACCGGTACCCCCTGTATATAGCCGCCACATAGACTCTGTACCGGTACCCCCTGTATATAGCCTCCACATTGACTCTGTACCGGTACCCCCTGTATATAGCCTCCACATTGACTCTGTACCGTAACACCCTGTATATAGTCTCCACATTGACTCTGTACCAGTACCCCCTGTATATAGCCTCCACATTGACTCTGTACCAGTACCCCCTGTATATAGCCTCCACATTGACTCTGTACCAGTACCCCCTGTATATAGCCTCCACATTGACTCTGTACCAGTAACACCCTGTATATAGCCTCCACATTGACTCTGTACCAGTACCCCCTGTATATAGCCTTCACATTGACTCTGTACCAGTACCCCCTGTATATAGCCTCCACATTGACTCTGTACCAGTACCCCCTGTATATAGCCTCCACATTGATTCTGTACCGGTACCCCCTGTATATAGCCTCCACATTGACTCTGTACCGGTACCCCCTGTATATAGCCTCCACATTGACTCTGTACCGGTACCCCCTGTATATAGCCTCCACATTGACTCTGTACCGGTACCCCCTGTATATAGCCTCCACATTGACTCTGTACCGGTACCCCCTGTATATAGCCTCCACATTGACTCTGTACCGGTACCCCCTGTATATAGCCTCCACATTGACTCTGTACCGGTACCCCCTGTATATAGCCTCCACATTGACTCTGTACCGGTACCCCCTGTATATAGCCTCCACATTGACTCTGTACCGGTACCCCCTGTATATAGCCTCCACATTGACTCTGTACCGTAACACCCTGTATATAGCCTACACATTGACTCTGTACCGGTACCCCCTGTATATAGTCTCCACATTGACTCTGTACCAGTACCCCCTGTATATAGCCTCCACTTTGACTCTGTACCAGTACCCCCTGTATATAGCCTCCACATTGACTCTGTACCGGTACCCCCTGTATATAGCCTACACATTGACTCTGTACCGGTACCCCCTGTATATAGCCTCCACATTGACTCTGTACCGGTACCCCCTGTATATAGCCTCCACATTGACTCTGTACCAGTACCCCCTGTATATAGCCTCCACATTGACTCTGTACCGTAACACCCTGTATATAGCCTCCACATTGACTCTGTACCAGTACCCCCTGTATATAGCCTCCACATTGACTCTGTACTGGTACCCCCTGTATATAGCCTCCACATTGACTCTGTACCGGTACCCCCTGTATATAGCCTCCACATTGACTCTGTACCGTGACACCCTGTATATAGCCTCCACATTGACTCTGTACCGTAACACCCTGTATATAGCCTCCACATTGACTCTGTACCAGTACCCCCTGTATATAGCCTCCACATTGACTCTGTACTGGTACCCCCTGTATATAGCCTCCACATTGACTCTGTACCGGTACCCCCTGTATATAGCCTCCACATTGACTCTGTACCGTGACACCCTGTATATAGCCTCCACATTGACTCTGTACCGTAACACCCTGTATATAGCCTCCACATTGACTCTGTACCGGTACCCCCTGTATATAGTCTCCACATTGAGTCTGTACCGGTACCCCCTGTAAATAGCCTCCACATTGACTCTGTACCGTGACACCCTGTATATAGCCTCCACATTGACTCTGTACCGTAACACCCTGTATATAGCCTCCACATTGACTCTGTACCGGTACCCCCTGTATATAGTCTCCACATTGAGTCTGTACCGGTACCCCCTGTAAATAGCCTCCACATTGACTCTGTACCAGTACCCCCTGTATATAGCCTCCACATTGACTCTGTACCAGTACCCCCTGTATATAGCCTCCACATTGACTCTGTACCGTAACACCCTGTATATAGCCTCCACATTGACTCTGTACCAGTACCCCCTGTATATAGCCTCCACATTGACTCTGTACCGGTACCCCTGTATATAACTTCCACATTGACTCTGTACCGTAACACCCTGTATATAGCCTCCACATTGACTCTGTACCGGTACCCCCTGTATATAGCCTCCACATTGACTCTGTACCAGTACCCCCTGTATATAGCCTCCACATTGACTCTGTACCAGTACCCCCTGTATATAGCCTCCACATTGACTCTGTACCGGTACCCCCTGTATATAGCCTCCACATTGACTCTGTACCGGTACCCCCTGTATATAGCCTCCACATTGACTCTGTACCGGTACCCCCTGTATATAGCCTCCACATTGACTCTGTACCGGTACCCCCTGTATATAGCCTCCACATTGACTCTGTACCGGTACCCCCTGTATATAGCCTCCACATTGACTCTGTACCGTAATACCCTGTATATAGTCTCCACATTGACTCTGTACCGGTACCCCCTGTATATAGTCTCCACATTGACTCTGTACTGGTACCCCCTGTATATAGTCTCCACATTGACTCTGTACTGGTACCCCCTGTATATAGCCTCCACATTGACTCTGTACCAGTACCCCCTGTATATAGCCTCCACATTGACTCTGTACCAGTACCCCCTGTATATAGCCTCCACATTGACTCTGTACCGGTACCCCCTGTATATAGCCTCCACATTGACTCTGTACCGTAACCCCTGTATATAGCCTCCACATTGACTCTGTACCGTAACCCCTGTATATAGCCTCCACATTGACTCTGTACCAGTACCCCCTGTATATAGCCTCCACATTGACTCTGTACCGTAACCCCCTGTATATAGCATCCACATTGACTCTGTACCGTAACCCCCTGTATATAGCCTCCACATTGACTCTGTACCGTAACCCCTGTATATAGCCTCCACATTGACTCTGTACCAGTACCCCCTGTATATAGCCTCCACATTGACTCTGTACCGTAACCCCCTGTATATAGCCTCCACATTGACTCTGTACCGTAACACCCTGTATATAGCCTCCACATTGACTCTGTACCGGTACCCCCTGTATATAGCCTCCACATTGACTCTGTACCGGTACCCCCTGTATATAGCCTCCACATTGACTCTGTACCGGTACCCCCTGTATATAGCCTCCACATTGACTCTGTACCGTAATACCCTGTATATAGCCTCCACATTGACTCTGTACCGGTACCCCCTGTATATAGCCTCCACATTGACTCTGTACCAGTACCCCCTGTATATAGCCTCCACATTGACTCTGTACTGGTACCCCCTGTATATAGCCTCCACATTGACTCTGTACAGGTACCCCCTGTATATAGCCTCCACATTGACTCTGTACCGGTACCCCCTGTATATAGCCTCCACATTGACTCTGTACAGGTACCCCCTGAATATAGCCTCCACATTGACTCTGTACCGTAACACCCTGTATAAAACCTCCACATTGACTCTGTACCGTAACACCCTGTATATAACCTCCACATTGACTCTATACCGGTACCCCCTGTATATAGCCTCCACATTGACTCTGTATCGTAACACCCTGTATATAGCATCCACATTGACTCTGTACCGGTACCCCCTGTATATAGCCTCCACATTGACTCTGTATCGTAACACCCTGTATATAGTCTCCACATTGACTCTGTACCGGTACCCCCTGTATATAGCCTCCACATTGACTCTGTACCGGTACCCCCTGTATATAGCCTCCACATTGACTCTGTACCAGTACCCCCTGTATATAGCCTCCACATTGACTCTGTACCGGTACCCCCTGTATATAGCCTCCACATTGACTCTGTACCAGTACCCCCTGTATATAGCCTCCACATTGACTCTGTACCGGTACCCCCTGTATATAGCCTCCACATTGACTCTGTACCGGTACCCCCTGTATATAGCCTCCACATTGACTCTGTACCGGTACCCCCTGTATATAGCCTCCACATTGACTCTGTACTGGTACCCCCTGTATATAGCCTCCACATTGACTCTGTACTGGTACCCCCTGTATATAGCCTCCACATTGACTCTGTACCGGTACCCCCTGTATATAGCCTCCACATTGACTCTGTACAGGTACCCCCTGTATATAGCCTCCACATTGACTCTGTACCGTAACACCCTGTATATAGCCTCCACATTGACTCTGTACCGGTACCCCCTGTATATAGCCTCCACATTGACTCTGTACAGGTACCCCCTGTATATAGCCTCCACATTGACTCTGTACCGTAACACCCTGTATATAGCCTCCACATTGACTCTGTACCGGTACCCCCTGTATATAGCCTCCACATTGACTCTGTACCGGTACCCCCTGTATATAGCCTCCACATTGACTCTGTACCGGTACCCCCTGTATATAGCCTCCACATTGACTCTGTACCGTAACACCCTGTATATAGCCTCCACATTGACTCTGTACCGGTACCTCCTGTATATAGCCTCCACATTGACTCTGTACCGGTACCCCCTGTATATAGCCTCCATATTGACTCTGTACCGGTACCCCCTGTATATAGCCTCCACATTGACTCTGTACCGGTACCCCCTGTATATAGCCTCCATATTGACTCTGTACCAGTACCCCCTGTATATAGCCTCCACATTGACTCTGTACCGGTACCCCCTGTATATAGCCTCCACATTGACTCTGTACCGTAATACCCTGTATATAGCCTCCACATTGACTCTGTACCAGTACCCCCTGTATATAGCCTCCACATTGACTCTGTACCGTAATACCCTGTATATAGCCTCCACATTGACTCTGTACCGGTACCCCCTGTATATAGCCTCCACATTGACTCTGTACCGGTACCCCCTGTATATAGCCTCCACATTGACTCTGTACAGGTACCCCCTGTATATAGCCTCCACATTGACTCTGTACCGTGACACCCTGTATATAGTCTCCACATTGACTCTGTACAGGTACCCCCTGTATATAGCCTCCACATTGACTCTGTACCGTAACACCCTGTATATAGCCTCCACATTGACTCTGTACCGGTACCCCCTGTATATAGCCTCCACATTGACTCTGTACCAGTACCCCCTGTATATAGCCTCCACATTGACTCTGTACAGGTACCCCCTGTATATAGCCTCCACATTGACTCTGTACCAGTACCCCCTGTATATAGCCTCCACTTTGACTCTGTACCAGTACCCCCTGTATATAGCCTCCACATTGACTCTGTACCGGTACCCCCTGTATATAGCCTCCACATTGACTCTGTACCGTAATACCCTGTATATAGCCTCCACATTGACTCTGTACCGGTACCCCCTGTATATAGCCTCCACATTGACTCTGTACCGTAATACCCTGTATATAGCCTCCACATTGACTCTGTACCAGTACCCCCTGTATATAGCCTCCACATTGACTCTGTACCGTAATACCCTGTATATAGCCTCCACATTGACTCTGTACCGGTACCCCCTGTATATAGCCTCCACATTGACTCTGTACCGGTACCCCCTGTATATAGCCTCCACATTGACTCTGTACAGGTACCCCCTGTATATAGCCTCCACATTGACTCTGTACCGTGACACCCTGTATATAGTCTCCACATTGACTCTGTACAGGTACCCCCTGTATATAGCCTCCACATTGACTCTGTACCGTAACACCCTGTATATAGCCTCCACATTGACTCTGTACCGGTACCCCCTGTATATAGCCTCCACATTGACTCTGTACCGGTACCCCCTGTATATAGTCTCCACATTGACTCTGTACAGGTACCCCCTGTATATAGCCTCCACATTGACTCTGTACCGTAACACCCTGTATATAGCCTCCACATTGACTCTGTACAGGTACCCCTGTATATAGCCTCCACATTGACTCTGTACCGTAACACCCTGTATATAGCCTCCACATTGACTCTGTACCGTAACACCCTGTATAGAGCCTCCACATTGACTCTGTACCGTAACACCCTGTATAGAGCCTCCACATTGACTCTGTACCGGTACCCCCTGTATATAGTCTCCACATTGACTCTGTACCGTAACACCCTGTATAGAGCCTCCACATTGACTCTGTACCGGTACCCCCTGTATATAGCCTCCACATTGACTCTGTACCGGTACCCCCTGTATATAGTCTCCACATTGACTCTGTACCATAATACCCTGTATATAGCCTCCACATTGACTCTGTACCGTTACCCCCTGTATATAGCCTCCACATTGACTCTGTACCGGTACACCCTGTATATAGCCTCCACATTGACTCTGTACCGTAACACCCTGTATATAGCCTCCACATTGACTCTGTACAGGTAACCCCTGTATATAGCCTCCACATTGACTCTGTACAGGTACCCCCTGTATATAGCCTCCACATTGACTCTGTACCGTAACACCCTGTATATAGCCTCCACATTGACTCTGTACAGGTAACCCCTGTATATAGTCTCCACATTGACTCTGTACAGGTACCCCCTGTATATAGCCTCCACATTGACTCTGTACCGTAACACCCTGTATATAGCCTCCACATTGACTCTGTACCGTAACACCCTGTATAGAGCCTCCACATTGACTCTGTACCGTAACACCCTGTATAGAGCCTCCACATTGACTCTGTACCGGTACCCCCTGTATATAGTCTCCACATTGACTCTGTACCGTAACACCCTGTATAGAGCCTCCACATTGACTCTGTACCGGTACCCCCTGTATATAGCCTCCACATTGACTCTGTACCGGTACCCCCTGTATATAGTCTCCACATTGACTCTGTACCATAATACCCTGTATATAGCCTCCACATTGACTCTGTACCAGTACCCCCTGTATATAGCCTCCACATTGACTCTGTACCGGTACCCCCTGTATATAGCCTCCACATTGACTCTGTACCGGTACCCCCTGTATATAGCCTCCACATTGACTCTGTACCGGTACCCCCTGTATATAGCCTCCACATTGACTCTGTACCGTAACCCACTGTATATAGCCTCCACATTGACTCTGTACCGGTACCCCCTGTATATAGCCTCCACATTGACTCTGTACCGTAATACCCTGTATATAGCCTCCACATTGACTCTGTACCGTAACACCCTGTATATAGCCTCCACATTGACTCTGTACCGGTACCCCCTGTATATAGCCTCCACATTGACTCTGTACCGTAATACCCTGTATATAGCCTCCACATTGACTCTGTACCGTAACACCCTGTATATAGCCTCCACATTGACTCTGTACCGGTACCCCCTGTATATAGCCTCCACATTGACTCTGTACCGGTACCCCCTGTATATAGCCTCCACATTGACTCTGTACCGTAACACCCTGTATATAGCCTCCACATTGACTCTGTACCGTTAACCCCTGTATATAGCCTCCACATTGACTCTGTACCGGTACCCCCTGTATATAGCCTCCACATTGACTCTGTACCAGTACCCCCTGTATATAGCCTCCACATTGACTCTGTACTGGTACCCCCTGTATATAGCCTCCACATTGACTCTGTACCGGTACCCCCTGTATATAGCCTCCACATTGACTCTGTACCGTAACACCCTGTATATAGCCTCCACATTGACTCTGTACCGTTAACCCCTGTATATAGCCTCCACATTGACTCTGTACCGGTACCCCCTGTATATAGCCTCCACATTGACTCTGTACCGTAACCCCTGTATATAGTCTCCACATTGACTCTGTACCGGTACCCCCTGTATATAGCCTCCACATTGACTCTGTACCGTAACCCCTGTATATAGTCTCCACATTGACTCTGTACCGGTACCCCCTGTATATAGCCTCCACATTGACTCTGTACCGTAACCCCTGTATATAGCCTCCACATTGACTCTGTACCAGTACCCCCTGTATATAGCCTCCACATTGACTCTGTACCGGTACCCCCTGTATATAGCCTCCACATTGACTCTGTACAGGTACCCCCTGTATATAGCCTCCACATTGACTCTGTACCAGTACCCCCTGTATATAGCCTCCACATTGACTCTGTACCGTAATACCCTGTATATAGCCTCCACATTGACTCTGTACCGTAACACCCTGTATATAGCCTCCACATTGACTCTGTACCAGTACCCCCTGTATATAGTCTCGCTTGTTATTTTACTGCTGCTGGTTAATTATTTTTTACCACTCCCTAGTGTACATGGACCGCAAGGATATATAAAAACGATATGTTCATCTTCAGAGTTTATAATGATATATAACAGTAAAGATATAAGACAGTGTTATAGAACAGTAATTACTATCAGCTGTAACTCCAGGCCCACATTCCCTCTGCTCAAATACAATGCACATAGATCATTCCATCTAACTCATAACCCGATCATTATTTAATTCTAATCTAATTATACCATTATAAACGGATTAAAACGGGGGAAAAGTCAGATAGTCTCCAACGGTCCCTATTCTGGAACAGTGATCATTCACATATTCCACATCACCCGGAAAGCGTGAGCAGAGAAGAGAGAGAAAATACATGTTAATCATTTCACACCACCCTTGATGTGAATGAGATTGGGGCATGGACCATCCATTCGATCTGTTCTATGCCAATGGAATGTTAGACCCTATTGGTTTCCCTCACACGTTCACCCAGAATTCCCCCATTGGCTTCAGATCATCAGAGACAGCTCACTCTCACTCTGTCCTACATCCTTAGGTGTCATAACATGACAGAGACTACAAGCCCTGTAAGTCGAAAGTTTGACTGTGTCGTCCGGCCAGCCATAGGTATTAGTGCTTTTAAATATTAGGTTTCGGATGGCATGGTAGAACAAGGCCCCTACCATCAAGATCCCAATTATGGCTAGCATTGCCCAAGCGGCATACTCAATTATCCACATAATTTGTCCCTTAGTCCATGACCACAAGGTCAATACTGCACATGAAACATTTTTGGCTGTTAACTTCACACTTCCGCCCCACCACGACTGCAGTCACTATCATCGACATTTTAAATCTATTCATGATGGCAGTCGAAACTCGTTACGGATTGTCAATCATCGTACCCTTCCGATAGCTGTACTCGGCTGCCACCCCTACGGGAGGGCAGCTCCTGCTCAGTCCAATCATAGCTCTTCTCTGTCCTGGTATCCCAATGGTGGAAACAGCTTCCCCCTGAACCTAGAACAGCTCAGTCCCTGCCCATCATCTGAAATCTGATAATCCCACAGTACCCCCCCCCCCCCTCTAGCAGCATGGCCACTGTTCTTTTTAGCAGCCCCTCCTCACGCTCTATCCCGACCACCCATCTCGATCCAAAAAGGCTTTTGAGAACAAACACTCACACTTTTCCCGCATTACTAGCTCTGACTTTGCTGATAGCTTCTTTATTGAGGAAAAATTGACTTACTATGACTGATTGACTTACTATGACTGATATATGTGGTTGCTTAGCTATCTTAAAATGAATGCATTAATTGTTAGTCGCTCTGGATAAGAACGTAAAATGTAAATGTAATCTGCTCCACCGTTCCATGCGAGGACAGGTTTCCAGGGTTCCCTTGGAAACCCCTCAGCCCTTTTTACGATTCTGACTGGCGTTTTTTTCCCTCCACTTGGCTCTGCTATGGAGAGCACTCTCCATTGAGCTAGAGATCAATCAATCAATCAAGTTTATTTTATATAGCCCTTCGTACATCAGCTAATATCTCGAAGTGCTGTACAGAAACCCAGCCTAAAACCCCAAACAGCTAGAATGCAGGTGTAGAAGCACGGTGGCTAGGAAAAACTCCCTAGAAAGGCTAAAACCTAGGAAGAAACCTAGAGAGGAACCAGGCTATGAGGGGTGGCCAGTCCTCTTCTGGCTGTGCCGGGTGGAGATTATAACAGAACTATGCCAAGATGTTCAAAAATGTTCATAAGTGACAAGCATGGTCAAATAATAATCATGAATAATTTTCAGTTGGCTTTTCATAGCCGATCATTAAGAGTTGAAAAACAACAGGTCTGGGACAGGTGGCGGTTCCATAACCGCAGGCAGAACAGCTGAAACCGGAACAGCAGCAAGGCCAGGCGGACGGGGGACAGCAAGGAGCCACCACGCCCGGCAGTCCCGACGTATGGTCCCAGGGCTCAGGTCCTCCGAGAGAAAGAAAGAGAGAAGGAGAAAATTAGAGAGAGCCAAGATTTTCAAAATGTTCATAAATGACAAGCATGGTCAAATAACAATCAGGAATAAATCTGTTGGCTTTTCATAGCCGATCATTAAGAGTTGAAAACAGCAAGTCTGGGACAGGTAGGGGTTCCGTAACCGCAGGCAGAACAGTTGAAACTGGAATAGCAGCAAGGCCAGGCGGACTGGGGGCAGCAGGGAGTCGTCATGCCTGGTAGTCCTGACGTATGGTCCTAGGGCTCAGGTTCTCAGAGAGAGAAAGAAAGAGAGAACGAGAGAATTAGAGAAAGCATACTTAAATTCACACAGGACACTGGATAAGACAGGAGAAGTACTCCAGGTATAACCAACTGACCCTAGCCCCCCGACACAAACTACTGCAGCATAAATACTGGAGGCTGAGACAGGAGCGGTCTGGAGACACTGTGGCCCCCTCCGAAGATACCCCCGGACAGGGCCAAATAGGAAGGATATAACCCCACCCACTTTGCCAAAGCACAGCCCCCGCACCACTGGAGGGATATCTTCAACCACCAACTTATAATCCTGAGACAAGGCCGAGTATAGCCAACAAAGATCTCCACCACAGCACAAACCAAGGGAGGGCGCCAACCCAGACAGGAAGATCACGTCAGTAACTCAACCCACTCAAGTGACGCACCCCTCCCAGGGACGGCATGAAAGAGCACCAGTAAGCCAGTGACTCAGCCCCTGTAATAGGGTTAGAGGCAGAGAATCCCAGTGGAGAGAGGGGACACCGGCTATGCACCGGCTAATTACAAAAAGGATTACATTCAAAATGGCCCAGCTGCTAGGTCAACCAGCACGAAAGTAAAACAAATACCCAACTGATGGTTAAATTAATCCATGTTTGGGTAATCCCATCAGTTAGATCAGTTAGTTCATTACTTTCTGAATCTCTCTGTCCAGAGAGATATCATGGTGCTGGCTGCTCTGTCCCCCCCCCCCCCCTGTATCTATCCAGACTGACTTACTGCAGCCTGGTAGAAGGGATGATCTGAAAGGGCCAGGGTAAACCCCACCCCATTACACAGTGACCACGCTGTTTGGGGTGGAAGAGCTGACACACCCAGGAGAAGTGGGTGATGCCCAGTGATTTTCCAGTCTGCAGTTACAACCCTGCTTTCCACCAGTCCTGGCAGCTATCGTCATGCAGGGCCCTAGTGAACGAAGCAATTGTACATTTCTACCAGGATGCTTTAGCCCTTGGGCATAGCCTGTGAGATTATCCTCTGGGCATTTCCGGTGAGATTATCCCTCCGGGCATTGCCTGTGAGATTGTCCCTCGGGGCATAGCCGGTGAGATTATCCCTCCGGGCATTGCCCGTGAGATTAGCCCTCGGGGCATTTCCGGTGAGATTATCCCTCCGGGCATTGCCTGTGAGATTATCCCTCGGGGCATAGCTGGTGAGATTATTCCTCCGGGCATTGCCTGTGAGATTGTCTCTCGGGGCATAGCCGGTGAGATTAGCCCTCCGGGAATTGCCTGTGAGATTATCCCTCGGGGCATAGCCGGTGAGATTAGCCCTCCGGGCATTGCCGGTGAGATTAGCCCTAGGGGAATAGCCGGTGAGGTTATCCCTCGTGGCATTGTCTGTGAGATTATCCATCGGGTCATAGCCGGTGAGATTAGCCCTCCGGGCATAGCCGGTGAGATTAGCCCAAGGGGCATAGCCGGTGAGATTAGCCCAAGGGGCATAGCCGGTGAGATTAGCACAGGCCGGGTGAGGACTTGGTGTTCAATGAGGGTCGTTCTCAGAAAACACGGCGGTGTTCTAATCGATGAGCTCCCGGAGCGCTTGCTTCTGGGCCGGTCCGAGGTCCTCATTGCTCTGAACCACCACTGGTCCCATCGACATCCCGGGTTTTGACCACAACATGGCCAAGGCTGTCCTAACGTGCCACCTCTTCAATAGGTTCACGTGGTGAATCTGTTGGGGTTTCCGTCTCCCCGGCTGCCGTACGTGGTAATTTACAGGTCCCAGCATCTCTGTCACCTCGTACGGCAAAAACCATGTTGCCAGGAACTTACTTTCTGCGGTGGGGATTAAAACTAGTACCTTGTCACCCACATGGAACTCTCGAAGGCTGGGTACCCCTATTGTAGACCTTGGCTTGGGTGCTGCGTAAGGGAGTCAGCTGGGCTTCCCACACCTTCTTGGCGAGATCCAGTAGGCCACATGGTCTCCTCCCGTAGAGGATTTCAAAAGCGGAAAACCCAGTGGAGGCCTGGGACACTTATCGGATCAAGAACATTAGGTGGGGTAGTAGCTGGTCCCAGTTCTTCCCGTCCCACTCGATTAACTTCTGCAGCATTTGTTTGAGTGTCTTATTGAGCCGTTCGACAAGCCCAACCATCTGCGGATGAAAATGGAAGATCTGGATCTGCTTTATTTGTCGGAGAACACACAAATCTTTCATTTCACATGAACTCGGTACCTTGGTCGGTCAGGATCTCGTTCAGGATGCCCACCCGGCTGAAGAGGTGGAACAGCTCCCGGGGAATGGCCTCGGGATATCGGGTGGCATAATCTACTATTACCAGAATGTACCGGTGTCCTTGGGCCATATTTACCAGGGGGCCCACTATGTCCATGGCGATGTGTTCAAACGGCACTCCGATGATCGGTACCCAGCGAGTTCCGGAAGTGTGATCCGTACCCTGGTGTTCTCCATTCCTAGGTGCACCCCAAACAAATAGGTGTGGGCCAGCTGAACGACGGTTCCGACGTACCTCTAGTTTGTGCAACACCTGATACAACAGGTTATCTTTTATTTGGAAATCGGGGTATCGCTAGTCACTCACACCAGGAAGAAACTGGCCATCCACCGCTATCACTTGGGCAGTGGAGGCTTTCAATTTCGAATACTCCCATTGGGCAGTCCCGAACTGTCCGCTCAGGTGGCTCAAAATAGAGGAGGAGGAGCATCCTCCTCCAGTTATTCACCAGGTGGGGTTGGTTCCAGCACCCCTTCGGACCCCGACTACCGGTCCGTAGACACAGGGTTGGCAACCGCTTGCTTCCGGGCCGTGCAGGCAACGGTCTGTCCCCGATCTCGTCAGTCGCCGGCTCGTACTCTTTCTCCCAGCTAGTGCCTTCACAGTGCCACAAACAGTGGACAATCTCATCCTACGAGGATGTGTACCGGTAACTAAGCACGGCACCCACCACCATCTGGCAGCTCCTTTTTGGCGTCATGATGGTGGCCTGCCCGGTCGAATACCACTTGGTGTCACCGTGGACACAAGGTTGGATGGGCCAGCAGGCACGCTTGTACAAGCGTTACCACACTCCCGGAACAGAGAGTGGGTGTCGTGAGCGTCGACTTTCACCAGGATCATGGGTGCTCAACTGGAGGTGACGTAGTGGCCCGGCTCGTTTCCGGGGCCTGCTGATGGCATAGACTCCTCTGGACCTGGGCAATTCCATGTGAGGTGTCCCCCTGGGAACACACTCAAAACACCTTCTTTGGTCTTCATCCACCTAGGGTCGTCGGCACTAGGTCAACTCTCCCCCGGCTGTCTTTCCGCTGGTCTGCAGTCCTTTAGCCTGGCTGACTGTCGGATTGGGGAGTACGGTGGTGGGGTCGTCCTTCCATCCCTTCCGACGGCTCCCAGACTCGGCCTGCATCCCTTTCAGCAGGGCTTCGGTATCCCGGTGCATCTCCACGGCTCCCAAGAGGTCCTCCAAGGTCTGGGGCGTGCGTAGGCTCAACGCCCTCTTCATGTTGTGAGGTAGCGCCCGTAAGAACCTCCAGTCGTGGACCAGCTGGGCCAGGCTGTACCTGTAGCAACTGAGTACCTCCCTCTTGAGACCGTCGTGGTTAGCCGCCTGTTCGGTGTTGAGGTCATAATACGCCTTTTGGGCATCTCTAGACAGGAATGGGGCCAGCAGCCTCGCCCACTTCACCTTGGGACATCCTTCCCGGAGTGCCGTCCTTTCGAACATGCAGAGATAGGTCTCAATGTCGTCATCCTCCATTAGATTTTAAAACTGATTGGGACGCGATTCGGTCTGAGTTTCTCCTCGCAGCTTCCTGACTTCCTCAAGCAGACGAACATTCTGTTCTTCCAGCTTTCATTCCTGAATGTCCTGTTGCGCTTGTTGGGTCTGAACAAATTGTGCTATCAACTCGTCCATGCTGATACTACGTAAACGTCAACCCTGGTCTGACCACGTTGTCAAATGCCTGCATTCTCCCCCACTTGTGGCAGACCAGGGGCTGTAGTGTTTTCATGCGCATGGATGAGAGCGCGCACTAGGTTATTTATCCACGGTAATGAACATACTATTCGCTGTCTAAAATGTTATCGTTTATTTACATATTAGGGTACCTGAGGATTGATTAGAAACATTGTTTGACTTGTTTGGAGGAGGTTTATTGGTAACTTACGGGATTCCTTTGTCTGCATTTTGAACGAGGGAAACCGGTGGATTACTGAGTCAAGTGCGCCAACTAAACTGACTTTTTTGGGACATAAAAGAAGGACTTTATCGAACAAAAGGACCATTTGTTATGTAGCTGGGACCCTTGTGATTGCAACCAGATGAAGATCTTCAATGGTAAGTGATTTATTTTATCGCTATTTCTGACTTTCGTGACGCCTCTGATTGGTTGGAAAATGTATGTAATGCTTTTGTGTGATTTTTGTAATTTGAATTTCGCGCTCTGCAATTTCACCGGATGTTGGCCAGGTAGCGACCAGCCTACCTCAAAGAGGATAAAGCATTTACTGTAGAAATTACAGTAAATAAATGGCAAAAAAAGTTACAGTAAAAGTACTGTAAAACAACAATCATTTAATGTAAATTAGAATTACAACATGTTGCTGTAAATGTACTAGAATAACTTACTGTTTATAAATAACAGCAATTTGCTGTATTCTTACAGTACCTGCACACCTTTCTAATTACAATATATTATTGTGCTTCTATTTTACAGTAATTACTTGTATCTATGACATTTTAATGATTTACAATAGAGGGAGCAATGTACAGGGGGTACCGGTACAGAGTCAATGTGTAAATGTGCGGGAGGAACCAGTGTTGAGGTAATTGGGGTAATTATGTACACGTAGATAGAGTTATTGCAATGGCTATGCATAGATAATAACAGAGAGTAGCAGCAGCGGGGGGGGGGGGGGGGGGGGGCTGCAAATAGTCTGCGTAGCCATTTGATTAGCTGTTCAGGAGTCTTATGGCTTGGGGTAGAAGCTGGTTAAATGCCTCTTGGACCTACCTAGACTTGGCACTCCAGGACCACTTTCCGTGAGGTAGCCGAGAGAACAGTCTATGACTAGGTTGGCTGGAGAATTTGACAATTTTTTGGATTTTTAGGACCTTCCTCTGACACCGCCTGGTATAGAGGTCCTGGATGGTAGGAAGCTTGGCCACGGTGATGTACTAGGCCCGTTCGCACTACCTTCTGTAGTGCTTGCGGTCGGAGGCCAAGCAGTTCCCGTACTAGGCAGTGATGCAACCCGTCAGGATGCTCTCGATTGTGCAGCTGTAAAATCTTTTGAGGATCTGAGGACACATGCCAAATCTTTTCAGTCTCTTGAGGGGGAATAGGTTTTGTCATGCCCTCTTCATGACTGTCTTGGTGTGCTTGGACCATGTTAGTTTGTTGGTGATGTGGACGCCAAGGAACTTGACGCTCTCAACCTGCTCCACTACAGCCCCGTCGATGAGAATTGGGGCGTGCTCGGTCCTCCTTTTCCTGTAGTCCACAATCTCTTTTGTCTTGATCACGTTGAGGGAGATGGTTGTTGTCCTGGCACCACACGGTCAGGTCTCTGACCTCCTCCCTATAGGCTGTCTCATCGTTGTCAGTGATCAGGCCTACCGCTGTTGTGTCATCAGCAAACTTAATGATGGTGTTGGAGTCGTGCCTGGCAGTGTAGTCATGAGTGAACAGGGAGTACAGGAGGGGACTGAGCACGCGCCCCTGAGGGGCCCCCATGTTGAGGATCAGCGTGGCGGATGTGTTGTTACCTACCCTTTTATTTAATTTTTTATTTTACCGTTATTTTACCAGGTAAGTTGACTGAGAACACGTTCTCATTTGCAGCAACGACCTGGGGAATAGTTACAGGGGAGAGGAGGGGGATGAATGAGCCAATTGTAAACTGGGGATTATTAGGTGACCATGATGGTTTGAGGGCCAGATTGGGAATTTAGCCAGGACACCGAGGTTAACACCCCTACTCTTACGATAAGTGCCATGGGATCTT
This sequence comes from Salvelinus fontinalis, assembly GCF_029448725.1. Lineage (NCBI taxonomy): Eukaryota > Metazoa > Chordata > Actinopteri > Salmoniformes > Salmonidae > Salvelinus > Salvelinus fontinalis. The sequence continues at coordinate 59,611,908 of NC_074676.1, forward strand.
TAATGACCTCAGAGAGTCAGGACACCCGTTTAACGTCCCGTCCGAAAGACGGCACCCTACACAGGGCAGTGTCCCCAATCACTGCCCTGGGGCATTGGGATATTTTTTTGTAGACCAGAGGAAAGAGTGCCTCCTACTGGCCCTCCAACACCACTTCCAGCAGCATCTGGTCTCCCATCCAGGGACTGACCAGGACCAACCCTGCTTAGCTTCAGAAGCAAGCCAGCAGTGGTATGCAGGGTGGTATGCTGCTGGCTAAGCACCTGAGCGTGGCCCGTAAGGAAGTCCAGGATCCAGTTGCAGAGGGAGGTGTTTAGTCCCAGGGTCCTTAGCTTGGTGATGAGCTTTGAGGGCACTATGGTGTTGAACACTGAGCTGTAGTCAATGAACAGCATTCTCACATAGGTGTTCCTTTTGTCCAGGTGGGAAAGGGCAGTGTGGAGTGCAACAGAGATTGCATCATCTGTAGATCTGTTGGGGCGGTTTGCAAATTGGAGTGTGTCTAGGGTTTCTGGGTTAATGGTGTTGATGTGAGCCATGACCAGCCTTTCAAAGCATTTCATGGCTACAGACGTGAGTGCTACGGGTCGGTAGTCATTTAGGCAGGTTACCTTGGTGTTCTTGGGCACAGGGACTATGGTGGTCTGCTTGAAACATGTTGGTATTACAGACTCAGACAGGGAGAGGTTGAAAATGTCAGTGAAGACACTTGCCAGTTGGTCAGCGCATGTTCTCAGTACACGTCCTGGTAATCCGTCTGGCCCTGCGGCCTTGTGAATGTTGACCTGTTTAAAGGTCTTACTCACATCGGCTGCGGAGAGCGTGATCACACAGTCGTCCGGAACAGCTGATGCTCTCATGCATGTTTTAGTGTTACTTGCCTCGTATCGAGCATAGAAGTTATTTAGCTCATCTGGTATGCTTGTGTCACTGGGCAGCCATTGGCTGTGCTTCCCTTTGTAGTCTGTAATAGTTTGCAAGCCCTGCCACATCTGACGAGCATCGGAGCCGGTGTAGTACGATTCAATCTTTGTTCCGTATTGATGCTTTGCCTGTTTGATGGTTCATTGGAGGGTATTTCAGGATTTCTTAGAAGCTTCCGGGTTAGAGTCCCGCTCCTTGAAAGCGGCAGCTCTAGCCTTTAGCTCAGTGCGAATGTTGCCTGTAGTCCATGGCTTCTGGTTGGGGTATGTACGTACAAATGCATCTTGATTTAGTATTAAGGCAAAAGATGATACTTAATGCTAAAGAATAAAGAATTGTCTGCAATATTCTGTCCATCCCAAATATCTTGAAAGATTTCCTTGTCAGAGATGTGAGCGTGTGCTTTCTCATATTGCGTCTTGAATGTCTCTGACTCAAAAAGGGCACCAAGTGTTTTATTTATAGGGGCATACTGGGCAAAGCACTCTTTCACGGATTCATTAGTGCCTAAATACAAGGGCTCAGGTTCAACATAATTTAAGGTGTTTTTAAAGAAAGTCTTCGGACGCTGATCTGTTGATAAAGAACCATCTTGAGAAGATCTTCCTTTTGGAGCTGTTCAATTCCATGTTTTATATCATTCTCAGGAATGCCAAGTACACTCAACGTCTCATTGAGCTTTGAAAGAAGATGTGATTGACCAAGGTCATGAATATCTTGAAATTCTTCAGTAATAGACTGAATGACAGAGACAGGTAACAATATCTTTGCCTGAAGCTTTAAATAAAACAGTGTACGATTGTTTAGAGCTTCATCAACACTGTCCAAGGGGCCGCCTGCCTCTCTAGGTCCGGGGAAAAGTCATCGTCTGTAGAAACACCAGGGGTCTCAGTAACATTTTCCCTTTGTGTTTCCAACACTGTCTCATATGGATGTTTGACTGAGCTGTTTTTGTGTTCTGGATTTATGAGACGCAAATGTAGATTTTCACATCCCATAAAAGGGCAACTCGTTTCTCATTTGCCTTCTTGCAAATTATCCTTCAAATGAGAAATACACTCAGTCAAATGTAAACATCTGAACTGACAGTCTATTGAGCAAATCAAAATGTTGTCTGCTGGTTGAAATTGAGCTCTTTTGATATCCCCTGTGGTCACTGTGAGACTTAAAGCAGTAAATTGTCTGAATGGGAACATTTGGTCACAATTAAAAGAGAAGGGTGCATTTCTATGAGGTTTCTGTATAGACGATTTGTACTGAAACATTTTAAATGTGTAACGTTGATTCTGGATAATAAAACAAACAATAAACAAATCAGCAATCTCAGTTCAAGCTGCAGTAACCTGTACTCATCCCTAACCCAGCCAGCCCTAACCCAACCCTAACCCAGCCAGCCCTAACCCATCCCTAACCCAGCCAGCCCTAACCCAGCCCAGCCCTAACCCATCCCTAACCCAGCCAGCCCTAACCCAGCCCAGCCCTAACCCAGCCAGCCCTAACCCAGCCCTAACCCAGCCCTAACCCAGCCCACCCAGCCCTAACCCAGCCCAGCCAGCCCTAACTCAGCCCAGCCAGCCCTAACCCAGCCCAGCCAGCCCTAACCCAGCCCTAACCCAGCCCAGCCATCCCTAACCCTGCCCAGCCAGCCCTAACCCTGCCCAGCCAGCCCTAACCCAGCCCAGCCAGCCCTAACCCAGCCCAGCCATCCCTAACCCAGCCCAGCCATCCCTAACCCTGCCCAGCCAGCCCTAACCCAGCCCAGCCAGCCCTAACCCAGCCCAGCCAGCCCTAACCCAGCCCTAACCCAGTCCAGCCATCCCTAACCCAGCCCAGCCAGCCCTAACCCAGCCATCCCTAACCCAGCCCAGCCAGCCCTAACCCAGCCCAGCCAGCCCTAACCCAGCCCAGCCAGCCCTAACCCAGCCCAGCCAGCCCCAACCCAGCCCAGCCAGCCCTAACCCAGCCCAGCCAGCCCTAACCCAGCCACCCCTAACCCAGCCCAGCCCAGCCCTAACCCAGCCAGCCCTAACCCAGCCCCAGCCCAGCCAGCCCTAACCCAGCCCAGCCAGCCCTAACCCAGCCCAGCCAGCCCTAACCCAGCCCAGCCATCCCTAACCCAGCCCAGCCATCCCTAACCCAGCACATCCAGTCCTAACCCAGCCCAGCCATCCCTAACCCAGCCCAGCCATCCCCAGCCCAGCCAGCCCTAACCCAGCCCAACCAGCCCTATCCCAGCCCAGCCAGCCCTAACCCAGCCCAGCCAGCCCTAACCCAGCCCAGCCAGCCCTAATCCTGCCCAGCCAGCCCTAACCCAGCCCAACCAGCCCTAACCCAGCCCAGCCAGCCCTAACCCAGCCCAGCCAGCCCTAACCCAGCCTAGCCAGCCCTAACAATGCCCAGCCAGCCCTAACTCAGCCCAGTCCTGTACTTATTTCAGAATCAAAATCAAAATCACAAAAATATAAGTTATATAAACAATTCAATTCAGAATAGTAAGCTCACGTTTGTGGTTGAGAATAGTTCACCTAAATTCACTGCAAATGACAGCTATAATGCAGCTAGCTCGCCAACGGACAGACAGATTGATTACACATTGGAACCATCGAGCCATAACGGACATAAGGAAAATACATCTAGAATCTATTCCATCTTGATTCAAACAACGATCCAATATTTAGCTACGGGAGGGCACAGCTAACTATTAGCTACGGGAGGACACAGCTAACTATTAGGTACGGGAGGACACAGCTAACTATTAGCTACGGGAGGACACAGCTAACTATTAGCTACGGGAGGACACAGCTAACTATTAGCTACGGGAGGACACAGCTAGCTATTAGCTACGGGAGGACACAGCTAGCTATTAGCTACGGGAGGACACAGCTAACTATTAGCTACGGGAGGACACAGCTAGCTATTAGCTACGGGAGGACACAGCTAGCTATTAGCTACAGGAGGACACAGCTAGCTATTAGCTACGGGAGGACACAGCTAACTATTAGCTACGGGAGGACACAGCTAACTATTAGCTACGGGAGGACACAGCTAACTATTAGCTACGGGAGGACACAGCTAACTATTAGCTACGGGAGGACACAGCTAACTATTAGCTACGGGAGGACACAGCTAACTATTAGCTACGGGAGGACACAGCTAACTATTAGCTACGGGAGGACACAGCTAACTATTAGCTACGGGAGGACACAGCTAGCTATTAGCTCACATACAAACATATTTGGAGAAAACAGAACATGGAATAGGCTATTCATTATAACAGTTTTAGACTGAAGGCTCGCAGAGTCACTTGACGTTTTCAAACCGATTCACAGCCTCCTGATGCAACATTTTCTCTCAAAATTCAACAAATGTCATGTATCCTACTGACCGTAATGGTAGATATCTGCTTCCACCACGAGACTGCCTGGGCATCTGGAAAGCCCAAATGACCATTTTTTTTACAATCGGCTATGTGATTCTGTAGGCTATTTTACTTCGGGAGTCGTAAAACTAGTGAGAAATCGTCTTCTCATTGTATGACTGATGAATGTAAACTAGGATTTAACCCGCCTGATGGCTGCTCTCAGTGTAGAGGTCTTGTACAAGAATTCACCTGAAAAGACAGCGCAATCCCATAATACAATGGGTCTACGACTAACCCTTATTAGCTGTAAATCATCATGTCTATATTTTGTTTGCATAACATATACTGTAGCGTTCACTGTTACAAACTGTTATCATTCGGCGACCCAAGATGCATTGCAGTCTACAACATTATATTGTTAATGGATAAAACAGGGAAAACAGTTTTTACTGTAAAAACTACAGCAATTTGTTACGGTGCAGCTTTCAGCCGCTGAAAGGTGTGGAGACATCATATTCCTCCTCCTTTTGCTTTACCCTTGGTGTCCCGAAGCATATGGGTGGACTGGTAACTCCATCATTGGCCCGGATCGACTTTTTCCGATTATCGCACCTTGGAGCCGATGGCTTTTCGCCTGGCGCCTTCCCTAGAAGGGCGTCCCCCGTCGTCGTCCAGTATCTGCAGTTCGCATCTACTTGGATTGTAGGAGAGCTGGGGAAAGGGCGTCATGGTCTTCGCTCACTGGGACATGTCTCTTTAAACTGGGTCTGGACGGGCCCTCTCCTACAGAGGACTTTACCTCTTGGGTACTGTTTTTAGGACATGTCTCATTAAACTGGGTCTGGACGGGCCGTCTCCTACAGAGGACTCTACCTCTTGGGTACTGTTTTTAGGACATGTCTCATTAAACTGGGTCTGGACGGGCCCTCTCCTACAGAGGACTTTACCTCTTGGGTACTGTTTTTAGGACATGTCTCTTTAAACTGGGTCTTGACGGGCCATCTCCTACAGAGGACTTTACCTCTTGGGTACTGTTTTTAGGACATGTCTCTTTAAACTGGGTCTGGACGGGCCCTCTCCTACAGAGGACTTTACCTCTTGGGTACTGTTTTTAGGACATGTCTCTTTAAACTGGGTCTTGACGGGCCGTCTCCTACAGAGGACTTTACCTCTTGGGTACTGTTTTTAGGACATGTCTCATTAAACTGGGCCTGGAAGGGCCATCTCCTACAGAGGAGTTGAGGTTTTTCCCGAGGGGTTGTCTCTACACCTTGATGGTGCATACCTCTGAGGCTGATGTTGACCCTGTCCTGCCCTGGCCTGGCTTGGCCTGCCAGGACGTCCTGCCCTGTCCTGCCCTGGCCTGGCCTACCATGGCCTGCCAGGACGTCCTGCCCTGCCCTGCCCTGGCTTCAGAGAGCAGGTTTCCTGCGATACAGGAGTCAGCCATATCCCCACACGTGATACATTGAAGTAAGCATTGGAAAGAGAACTTCAGGTTACTTGCGTAACCCCAGTTCTCTGATATTATGAGTGAGATGTATCACCACATTCCCCTACTCGCAAGAGAGTGTGAGGAAGAGAAGCGTGAGAATAACCAGAAGGGAGGAGAGTGTCACGCCCTAACCTTAGAGATCCTTTTTATGTCTCTATTTTGGTTTGGTCAGGGCGTGAGTTGGGGTGGGTATTCTATGTTTTCTATTTCTATGTGTTTGGTCAGGGCGTGAGTTGGGGTGGGTATTCTATGTTCTATGTTTTCTATTTCTATGTGTTTGGTCAGGGCGTGAGTTTGGGTGGGCATTCTATGTTTTTGTGTTCTAGGTTTCTATTTCTGTGTGTTTGGCCGGGTATGGTTCTCAATCAGAGGCAGCTGTCTATCGTTGTCTCTGATTGAGAACCATACTTAGGTATCCTTTTCCCACCTGTGTTTGGTGGGTAGTTGTTTCCTGTTTTGTGTTTCTGCACCAAATAGAACCGTTTCGCTTTCGTTCGTTCTCTTTGTTGTTTTTTTGTTATTCAGTGTTCAGTTTTATGAATAAATCATGAACACTTACCACGCTGCGCTTTGGTCCACTTCTTCTTCAGACGGCCGTTACAGAGAGTGGATCCATTTATGGAAGTGATGGTCACACCTCATTCTCTACTCTACTTGTCTGTCTCCAATAGACACTTTTGATTGGTTCTTATGAGAGTAGGCGGTCCTAGCTATTCGCACATGTGATATATCTCACTCATATTATCAGAGAACTGGGGCGCCCGAGTGGCGCAGCGGTCTAAGGCACTGCATTTCAGTGCAAGAGGCATCACTACATTCCCTGGTTCAAATCCAGGCTGTATCACATCTGGCCATGATTGGGAGTCTCATGGCGCACAATTGACCCAGCGTCGTCTGGGTTTGGCCGGGGTAGGCCATCATTGTAAATAAGAATTTGTTCTTAACTGACTTGCCAAGTTAAATAAAGGTTAAATTAAATAAAAAATAAATGCAAGTAACCTTAAGTTTTGTAAATAAGAAATATTGAGCCATTACCCTAGCAAAAGTCCCCCTACTGCCCTTCTACTCCCACCCTGACCTGTATTCCACCCGCCCCAGGCCACCAGCACAACAACAGCAGCACAGGGGTGACAGAGTAGCCTGCGCTCCATAATTATTGACAGGTTTGGTTTGATGAGTCCAGCCAGTGGAAAGTATGGAACAGGTTTGGTTTGATGAGTCCAGCCAGTGGAAAGTATGGGACAATTGTAGTTTGTGGGCAGTCCACCCCTCAGGGCCTGGGTCTGTAATGGAAAGATTCAACACCACCCAACTCTCCCTCCTCCCTCTCACGCTCTCACAGCGATGCTAAATAGCTTACAGAGGATTCACTGGTTTAAAGGCACGGGGTGAAAGCTGTGTGGTTAATTTTTGTCTTAGCTGAGAATACCGAACTACACTGACGAGGGTTAGAGGACTGTTGGGATGGAAGTTGAGTAACTTTTGGTTTCTGGGACAATGTGTTGGGAGGTCTGAGGTCTCATCAGTGTGATAGTCGATAGACGGGCAGTTTGGGAGCACATCGCACGGCGCAGAACAGTCTGAACTGAGAGACAGACTTTCAGCTTGGGAGCACAAAGAACACAGCAGAGAGCACCAGGAGCCTGCCATAGCCCAGAGCCCACCACCTTCCGGGCAGACCAGGAGCCTGCCATAGCCCAGAGCCTATAGCCCAGAGCCCAGAGCCCACCACCGTCCGGACAGACCAGGAGCCTGCCATAGCCCACAGCCCATAGCCCAGAGCCCATAGCCCAGAGCCCATAGCCCAGAGCCCAGAGCCCAGAGCCCACCACCGTCCGGACAGACCAGGAGCCTGCCATAGCCCAAAGCCCAGCACCGTCCGACCAGACCAGGAGCCTGTCATAGCCCAGAGCCCATAGCCCAGAGCCCACCACCGTCCGGACAGACCAGGAGCCTGCCATAGCCCACAGCCCATAGCCCAGAGCCCATAGCCCACAGCCCAGAGCCCTGATCCCAGAGCCCAGAACCGTCCAACCAGACCAGGAGCTTGACACGGCCCAGAGCCCAGAACCGTCCGACCAGACCAGGAGCTTGACACGGCCCAGAGCCCAGAGCCTAGAACCGTCCGACCAGACCAGGAGCCTGACACGGCCCAGAGCCCTGATCCCAGAGCCCAGAACCATCCGACCAGACCAGGAGCCTGACACGGCCCAGAGCCCTGATCTCAGAGCCCAGAACCGTCCAACCAGACCAGGAGCTTGACACGGCCCAGAGCCCAGAGCCCAGAACCGTCCGACCAGACCAGGAGCCTGACACGGCCCAGAGCCCTTATCCCAGAGCCCAGAACCATCTGGCCAGACCAGGAGCAACTAAGAGAAGGATAACCTCTCTCTCTTTTCTTATTTTGCTCCCCACCTGCCCACTTCCTGCCACCATGGCTCTGAGGCTGCTCCCGGCCTTCTCCAACGAAGACGAGGATGATGATGGGAACTTCACCAACTGGATGAGCAGCTACTGGGGCCATGGAGCTCGAGAGGGAGGAAACAGAGCTTCAGAGAGAAAACGCAGCTTCAGGAGACCAGCACGGTCGCAGACTGAGCGCCGAGCCTCGCTCCCCTGTATGGTAAGGACCTGGGTCGGCACTATTTGGCTGCCTGTGGAGGGAGGGCTGGGGGTGACTAGCTGGCTATGGGTTGGAACTGTGTGGAGGGATGGGGGTGACTAGCTGGCTATGGGTTGGAACTGTGTGGAGGGATGAGGGTGACTAGGTTGGAACTGTGTGTAGGGATGGGGGTGACTAGCTGGCTGTAGGTTGGAACTGTGTGGAGGGATGGGGGTGACTAGCTGGCTATGGGTTGGAACTGTGTGGAGGGATGGGGGTGACTAGGTTGGAACTGTGTGGAGGGATGGGGGTGACTAGCTGGCTGTAGGTTGGAACTGTGTGGAGGGCTGGGGGTGACTAGCTGGCTGTAGGTTGGAACTGTGTTGAGGGATGGGGGTGACTAGCTGGCTGTGGGTTGGAACTGTGTGGAGGGATGAGGGTGACTAGCTGGCTGTAGGTTGGAACTGTGTGGAGGGATGAGGGTGACTAGCTGGCTGTAGGTTGGAACTGTGTGGAGGGATGGGGGTGACTAGCTGGCTATGGGTTGGAACTGTGTGGAGGGATGGGGGTGACTAGCTGGCTGTAGGTTGGAACTGTGTGGAGGGCTGGGGGTGACTAGCTGGCTGTAGGTTGGAACTGTGTGGAGGGATGGGGGTGACTAGGTTGGAACTGTGTTTAGGGCTGGGGGTGACTAGCTGGCTGTAGGTTGGAACTGTGTGGAGGGCTGGGGGTGACTAGGTTGGAACTGTGTGGAGGGCTGGGGGTGACTAGCTGGCTGTAGGTTGGAACTGTGTGTAGGGATGGGGGTGACTAGGTGGCTGTAGGTTGGAACTGTGTGTAGGGATGGGGGTGACTAGGTTGGAACTGTGTGGAGGGATGGGGGTGACTAGCTGGCTGTAGGTTGGAACTGTGTGGAGGGCTGGGGGTGACTAGCTGGCTGTAGGTTGGAACTGTGTGTAGGGATGGGGGTGACTAGGTGGCTGTAGGTTGGAACTGTGTGTAGGGATGGGGGTGACTAGCTGGCTGTAGGTTGGAACTGTGTGGAGGGCTGGGGGTGACTAGCTGGCTGTAGGTTGGAACTGTGTGTAGGGATGGGGGTGACTAGGTGGCTGTAGGTTGGAACTGTGTGTAGGGATGGGGGTGACTAGCTGGCTGTAGGTTGGAACTGTGTGTAGGGATGGGGGTGACTAGCTGGCTGTAGGTTGGAACTGTGTGGAGGGCTGGGGGTGACTAGCTGGCTGTAGGTTGGAACTGTGTGGAGGGCTGGGGGTGACTAGCTGGCTGTAGGTTGGAACTGTGTGGAGGGCTGGGGGTGACTAGCTGGCTGTAGGTTGGAACTGTGTGTAGGGATGGGGGTGACTAGGTGGCTGTAGGTTGGAACTGTGTGGAGGGATGGGGGTGACTAGCTGGCTGTAGGTTGGAACTGTGTGTAGGGATGGGGGTGACTAGGTTGGAACTGTGTTTAGGGCTGGGGGTGACTAGCTGGCTGTAGGTTGGAACTGTGTGGAGGGCTGGGGGTGACTAGCTGGCTGTAGGTTGGAACTGTGTGGAGGGATGGGGGTGACTAGCTGGCTATGGGTTGGAACTGTGTGGAGGGATGAGGGTGACTAGCTGGCTGTAGGTTGGAACTGTGTGTAGGGATGGGGGTGACTAGCTGGCTGTAGGTTGGAACTGTGTGGAGGGATGAGGGTGACTAGCTGGCTGTAGGTTGGAACTGTGTGTAGGGATGGGGGTGACTAGGTTGGAACTGTGTTTAGGGCTGGGGGTGACTAGCTGGCTGTAGGTTGGAACTGTGTGGAGGGATGAGGGTGACTAGCTGGCTGTAGGTTGGAACTGTGTGGAGGGCTGGGGGTGACTAGCTGGCTGTAGGTTGGAACTGTGTGGAGGGATGGGGGTGACTAGCTGACTGTAGGTTGGAACTGTGTGTAGGGATGGGGGTGACTAGCTGGCTGTAGGTTGGAACTGTGTGGAGGGATGAGGGTGACTAGCTGGCTGTAGGTTGGAACTGTGTGTAGGGATGGGGGTGACTAGCTGGCTGTAGGTTGGAACTGTGTGGAGGGATGAGGGTGACTAGCTGGCTGTAGGTTGGAACTGTGTGGAGGGATGGGGGTGACTAGGTTGGAACTGTGTTTAGGGCTGGGGGTGACTAGCTGGCTGTAGGTTGGAACTGTGTGGAGGGCTGGGGGTGACTAGGTTGGAACTGTGTGGAGGGATGAGGGTGACTAGCTGGCTGTAGGTTGGAACTGTGTGGAGGGCTGGGGGTGACTAGGTTGGAACTGTGTGGAGGGATGAGGGTGACTAGCTGGCTGTAGGTTGGAACTGTGTGTAGGGCTGGGGGTGACTAGCTGGCTGTAGGTTGGAACTGTGTGGAGGGATGGGGGTGACTAGCTGGCTGTAGGTTGGAACTGTGTGTAGGGATGGGGGTGACTAGGTTGGAACTGTGTTTAGGGCTGGGGGTGACTAGCTGGCTGTAGGTTGGAACTGTGTGGAGGGATGAGGGTGACTAGCTGGCTGTAGGTTGGAACTGTGTGGAGGGATGAGGGTGACTAGCTGGCTGTAGGTTGGAACTGTGTGTAGGGATGGGGGTGACTAGCTGGCTGTAGGTTGGAACTGTGTGGAGGGATGAGGGTGACTAGCTGGCTGTAGGTTGGAACTGTGTGGAGGGATGGGGGTGACTAGGTTGGAACTGTGTTTAGGGCTGGGGGTGACTAGCTGGCTGTAGGTTGGAACTGTGTGGAGGGCTGGGGGTGACTAGGTTGGAACTGTGTGGAGGGATGAGGGTGACTAGCTGGCTGTAGGTTGGAACTGTGTGGAGGGATGGGGGTGACTAGGTGGCTGTAGGTTGGAACTGTGTGGAGGGATGAGGGTGACTAGCTGGCTGTAGGTTGGAACTGTGTGGAGGGATGGGGGTGACTAGCTGGCTGTAGGTTGGAACTGTGTGGAGGGCTGGGGGTGACTAGCTGGCTGTAGGTTGGAACTGTGTGTAGGGATGGGGGTGACTAGCTGGCTGTAGGTTGGAACTGTGTGTAGGGATGGGGGTGACTAGCTGGCTGTAGGTTGGAACTGTGTGGAGGGCTGGGGGTGACTAGCTGGCTGTAGGTTGGAACTGTGTGTAGGGATGGGGGTGACTAGGTGGCTGTAGGTTGGAACTGTGTGTAGGGATGGGGGTGACTAGGTTGGAACTGTGTGGAGGGATGGGGGTGACTAGCTGGCTGTAGGTTGGAACTGTGTGGAGGGCTGGGGGTGACTAGCTGGCTGTAGGTTGGAACTGTGTGTAGGGATGGGGGTGACTAGCTGGCTGTAGGTTGGAACTGTGTGTAGGGATGGGGGTGACTAGGTGGCTGTAGGTTGGAACTGTGTGTAGGGATGGGGGTGACTAGCTGGCTGTAGGTTGGAACTGTGTGGAGGGCTGGGGGTGACTAGCTGGCTGTAGGTTGGAACTGTGTGTAGGGATGGGGGTGACTAGGTGGCTGTAGGTTGGAACTGTGTGTAGGGATGGGGGTGACTAGCTGGCTGTAGGTTGGAACTGTGTGTAGGGATGGGGGTGACTAGCTGGCTGTAGGTTGGAACTGTGTGGAGGGCTGGGGGTGACTAGCTGGCTGTAGGTTGGAACTGTGTTTAGGGATGGGGGTGACTAGCTGGCTGTAGGTTGGAACTGTGTGTAGGGATGGGGGTGACTAGGTGGCTGTAGGTTGGAACTGTGTGCAGGGATGAGGGTGACTAGCTGGCTGTAGGTTGGAACTGTGTGTAGGGATGGGGGTGACTAGCTGGCTGTAGGTTGGAACTGTGTGGAGGGATGAGGGTGACTAGCTGGCTATGGGTTGGAACTGTGTGGAGGGCTGGGGGTGACTAGCTGGCTATGGGTTGGAACTGTGTGGAGGGCTGGGGGTGACTAGCTGGCTGTAGGTTGGAACTGTGTGGAGGGATGGGGGTGACTAGGTGGCTGTAGGTTGGAACTGTGTGGAGGGATGGGGGTGACTAGCTGGCTGTAGGTTGGAACTGTGTGTAGGGATGGGGGTGACTAGCTGGCTATGGGTTGGAACTGTGTGGAGGGATGGGGGTGACTAGCTGGCTGTAGGTTGGAACTGTGTGGAGGGCTGGGGGTGACTAGGTTGGAACTGTGTGGAGGGATGGGGGTGACTAGCTGGCTGTAGGTTGGAACTGTGTGTAGGGATGGGGGTGACTAGCTGGCTGTAGGTTGGAACTGTGTGGAGGGATGGGGGTGACTAGCTGGCTGTAGGTTGGAACTGTGTGGAGGGCTGGGGGTGACTAGCTGGCTGTAGGTTGCAACTGTGTGGAGGGCTGGGGGTGACTAGCTGGCTGTAGGTTGGAACTGTGTGGAGGGCTGGGGGTGACTAGCTGGCTGTAGGTTGGAACTGTGTGGAGGGATGGGGGTGACTAGCTGGCTGTAGGTTGGAACTGTGTGGAGGGATGGGGGTGACTAGCTGGCTATGGGTTGGAACTGTGTGGAGGGCTGGGGGTGACTAGCTGGCTGTAGGTTGGAACTGTGTGGAGGGCTGGGGGTGACTAGCTGGCTGTAGGTTGGAACTGTGTGGAGGGCTGGGGGTGACTAGGTGGCTGTAGGTTGGAACTGTGTTTAGGGATGGGGGTGACTAGCTGGCTGTAGGTTGGAACTGTGTGGAGGGCTGGGGGTGACTAGCTGGCTGTAGGTTGGAACTGTGTGTAGGGATGGGGGTGACTAGCTGGCTGTAGGTTGGAACTGTGTGGAGGGATGAGGGTGACTAGCTGGCTATGGGTTGGAACTGTGTGGAGGGATGGGGGTGACTAGGTTGGAACTGTGTGGAGGGCTGGGGGTGACTAGGTTGGAACTGTGTGTAGGGATGGGGGTGACTAGCTGGCTGTAGGTTGGAACTGTGTGGAGGGATGGGGGTGACTAGGTTGGAACTGTGTGGAGGGCTGGGGGTGACTAGGTTGGAACTGTGTGTAGGGATGGGGGTGACTAGCTGGCTGTAGGTTGGAACTGTGTGGAGGGATGGGGGTGACTAGGTTGGAACTGTGTTTAGGGATGGGGGTGACTAGCTGGCTGTAGGTTGGAACTGTGTGGAGGGATGGGGGTGACTAGGTTGGAACTGTGTTTAGGGATGGGGGTGACTAGCTGGCTGTAGGTTGGAACTGTGTGGAGGGATGGGGGTGACTAGGTTGGAACTGTGTGGAGGGATGGGGGTGACTAGCTGGCTATGGGTTGGAACTGTGTGGAGGGCTGGGGGTGACTAGGTTGGAACTGTGTGGAGGGCTGGGGGTGACTAGGTTGGAACTGTGTGGAGGGATGGGGGTGACTAGGTTGGAACTGTGTGGAGGGATGGGGGTGACTAGGTTGGAACTGTGTGGAGGGATGGGGGTGACTAGGTTGGAACTGTGTGGAGGGATGGGGGTGACTAGGTTGGAACTGTGTGTAGGGATGGGGGTGACTAGCTGGCTATGGGTTGGAACTGTGTGGAGGGCTGGGGGTGACTAGGTTGGAACTGTGTGGAGGGCTGGGGGTGACTAGCTGGCTGTAGGTTGGAACTGTGTGGAGGGCTGGGGGTGACTAGCTGGCTGTAGGTTGGAACTGTGTGGAGGGCTGGGGGTGACTAGCTGGCTGTAGGTTGGAACTGTGTGTAGGGATGGGGGTGACTAGGTGGCTGTAGGTTGGAACTGTGTGTAGGGATGGGGGTGACTAGCTGGCTGTAGGTTGGAACTGTGTGGAGGGCTGGGGGTGACTAGCTGGCTGTAGGTTGGAACTGTGTGGAGGGCTGGGGGTGACTAGCTGGCTGTAGGTTGGAACTGTGTGTAGGGATGGGGGTGACTAGGTGGCTGTAGGTTGGAACTGTGTGTAGGGATGGGGGTGACTAGGTGGCTGTAGGTTGGAACTGTGTGTAGGGATGGGGGTGACTAGCTGGCTGTAGGTTGGAACTGTGTGGAGGGCTGGGGGTGACTAGCTGGCTGTAGGTTGGAACTGTGTGTAGGGATGGGGGTGACTAGCTGGCTGTAGGTTGGAACTGTGTGTAGGGATGGGGGTGACTAGCTGGCTGTAGGTTGGAACTGTGTGGAGGGCTGGGGGTGACTAGCTGGCTGTAGGTTGGAACTGTGTGGAGGGCTGGGGGTGACTAGCTGGCTGTAGGTTGGAACTGTGTGTAGGGATGGGGGTGACTAGGTGGCTGTAGGTTGGAACTGTGTGTAGGGATGGGGGTGACTAGGTGGCTGTAGGTTGGAACTGTGTGTAGGGATGGGGGTGACTAGCTGGCTGTAGGTTGGAACTGTGTGGAGGGCTGGGGGTGACTAGCTGGCTGTAGGTTGGAACTGTGTTTAGGGATGGGGGTGACTAGCTGGCTGTAGGTTGGAACTGTGTGTAGGGATGGGGGTGACTAGGTGGCTGTAGGTTGGAACTGTGTGTAGGGATGGGGGTGACTAGCTGGCTGTAGGTTGGAACTGTGTGGAGGGCTGGGGGTGACTAGCTGGCTGTAGGTTGGAACTGTGTGTAGGGATGGGGGTGACTAGGTGGCTGTAGGTTGGAACTGTGTGTAGGGATGGGGGTGACTAGGTTGGAACTGTGTGGAGGGATGGGGGTGACTAGCTGGCTGTAGGTTGGAACTGTGTGGAGGGCTGGGGGTGACTAGCTGGCTGTAGGTTGGAACTGTGTGTAGGGATGGGGGTGACTAGGTGGCTGTAGGTTGGAACTGTGTGTAGGGATGGGGGTGACTAGCTGGCTGTAGGTTGGAACTGTGTGGAGGGCTGGGGGTGACTAGCTGGCTGTAGGTTGGAACTGTGTGGAGGGATGGGGGTGACTAGGTGGCTGTAGGTTGGAACTGTGTGTAGGGATGGGGGTGACTAGCTGGCTGTAGGTTGGAACTGTGTGTAGGGATGGGGGTGACTAGCTGGCTGTAGGTTGGAACTGTGTGGAGGGCTGGGGGTGACTAGCTGGCTGTAGGTTGGAACTGTGTGTAGGGATGGGGGTGACTAGGTGGCTGTAGGTTGGAACTGTGTGGAGGGATGGGGGTGACTAGCTGGCTGTAGGTTGGAACTGTGTTTAGGGATGGGGGTGACTAGCTGGCTGTAGGTTGGAACTGTGTGTAGGGATGGGGGTGACTAGGTGGCTGTAGGTTGGAACTGTGTGTAGGGATGGGGGTGACTAGCTGGCTGTAGGTTGGAACTGTGTGTAGGGATGGGGGTGACTAGCTGGCTGTAGGTTGGAACTGTGTGGAGGGCTGGGGGTGACTAGCTGGCTGTAGGTTGGAACTGTGTTTAGGGATGGGGGTGACTAGCTGGCTGTAGGTTGGAACTGTGTGTAGGGATGGGGGTGACTAGCTGGCTGTAGGTTGGAACTGTGTGGAGGGATGAGGGTGACTAGCTGGCTATGGGTTGGAACTGTGTGGAGGGATGGGGGTGACTAGGTGGCTGTAGGTTGGAACTGTGTGGAGGGATGGGGGTGACTAGGTTGGAACTGTGTTTAGGGATGGGGGTGACTAGCTGGCTGTAGGTTGGAACTGTGTGGAGGGATGGGGGTGACTAGCTGGCTGTAGGTTGGAACTGTGTGGAGGGATGGGGGTGACTAGGTTGGAACTGTGTTTAGGGATGGGGGTGACTAGCTGGCTGTAGGTTGGAACTGTGTGGAGGGATGGGGGTGACTAGGTTGGAACTGTGTTTAGGGATGGGGGTGACTAGCTGACTGTAGGTTGGAACTGTGTGGAGGGCTGGGGGTGACTAGCTGGCTGTAGGTTGGAACTGTGTGGAGGGCTGGGGGTGACTAGGTTGGAACTGTGTGGAGGGCTGGGGGTGACTAGCTGGCTGTAGGTTGGAACTGTGTGGAGGGATGGGGGTGACTAGGTTGGAACTGTGTGGAGGGCTGGGGGTGACTAGCTGGCTATGGGTTGGAACTGTGTGGAGGGATGGGGGTGACTAGGTTGGAACTGTGTGGAGGGATGGGGGTGACTAGGTTGGAACTGTGTGGAGGGATGGGGGTGACTAGCTGGCTGTAGGTTGGAACTGTGTGGAGGGATGGGGGTGACTAGGTTGGAACTGTGTGGAGGGATGGGGGTGACTAGGTTGGAACTGTGTGGAGGGATGGGGGTGACTAGGTTGGAACTGTGTGGAGGGCTGGGGGTGACTAGGTTGGAACTGTGTGGAGGGATGGGGGTGACTAGGTTGGAACTGTGTGTAGGGATGGGGGTGACTAGGTTGGAACTGTGTTTAGGGATGGGGGTGACTAGGTGGCTGTAGGTTGGAACTGTGTGTAGGGATGGGGGTGACTAGCTGGCTGTAGGTTGGAACTGTGTGGAGGGATGGGGGTGACTAGGTTGGAACTGTGTGGAGGGCTGGGGATGACTAGCTGGCTATGGGTTGGAACTGTGTGGAGGGATGGGGGTGACTAGGTTGGAACTGTGTGGAGGGATGGGGGTGACTAGGTTTGAACTTTGTGGAGGGATGGGGGTGACTAGCTGGCTGTAGGTTGGAACTGTGTGGAGGGATGGGGGTGACTAGCTGGCTATGGGTTGGAACTGTGTGGAGGGATGGGGGTGACTAGGTTGGAACTGTGTGGAGGGATGGGGGTGACTAGCTGGCTGTAGGTTGGAACTGTGTGGAGGGATGGGGGTGACTAGCTGGCTGTAGGTTGGAACTGTGTGGAGGGATGGGGGTGACTAGCTGGCTGTAGGTTGGAACTGTGTGTAGGGATGGGGGTGACTAGCTGGCTGTAGGTTGGAACTGTGTGGAGGGATGGGGGTGACTAGGTTGGAACTGTGTGGAGGGATGGGGGTGACTAGCTGGCTGTAGGTTGGAACTGTGTGGAGGGCTGGGGGTGACTAGCTGGCTGTAGGTTGGAACTGTGTGTAGGGATGGGGGTGACTAGCTGGCTGTAGGTTGGAACTGTGTGGAGGGATGGGGGTGACTAGCTGGCTATGGGTTGGAACTGTGTGGAGGGATGGGGGTGACTAGGTTGGAACTGTGTGGAGGGCTGGGGGTGACTAGCTGGCTGTAGGTTGGAACTGTGTGGAGGGATGGGGGTGACTAGCTGGCTATGGGTTGGAACTGTGTTTAGGGATGGGGGTGACTAGCTGGCTGTAGGTTGGAACTGTGTGGAGGGCTGGGGGTGACTAGCTGGCTATGGGTTGGAACTGTGTGGAGGGCTGGGGGTGACTAGCTGGCTGTAGGTTGGAACTGTGTGGAGGGCTGGGGGTGACTAGCTGGCTGTAGGTTGGAACTGTGTTTAGGGATGGGGGTGACTAGCTGGCTGTAGGTTGGAACTGTGTGGAGGGATGGGGGTGACTAGCTGGCTATGGGTTGGAACTGTGTTTAGGTATGGGGGTGACTAGCTGGCTGTAGGTTGGAACTGTGTGGAGGGCTGGGGGTGACTAGCTGGCTATGGGTTGGAACTGTGTGGAGGGCTGGGGGTGACTAGCTGGCTGTAGGTTGGAACTGTGTGGAGGGCTGGGGGTGACTAGCTGGCTATGGGTTGGAACTGTGTTTAGGGATGGGGGTGACTAGGTGGCTGTAGGTTGGAACTGTGTTTAGGGATGGGGGTGACTAGCTGGCTGTAGGTTGGAACTGTGTGGAGGGATGAGGGTGACTAGCTGGCTGTAGGTTGGAACTGTGTGGAGGGATGGGGGTGACTAGCTGGCTGTAGGTTGGAACTGTGTGGAGGGCTGGGGGTGACTAGCTGACTGTAGGTTGGAACTGTGTGGAGGGATGGGGGTGACTAGGTTGGAACTGTGTGGAGGGATGGGGGTGACTAGGTTGGAACTGTGTGGAGGGATGGGGGTGACTAGGTTGGAACTGTGTGTAGGGATGGGGGTGACTAGGTTGGAACTGTGTGTAGGGATGGGGGTGACTAGCTGGCTATGGGTTGGAACTGTGTGGAGGGCTGGGGGTGACTAGGTTGGAACTGTGTGGAGGGCTGGGGGTGACTAGCTGGCTGTAGGTTGGAACTGTGTGTAGGGATGAGGGTGACTAGCTGGCTGTAGGTTGGAACTGTGTGGAGGGATGAGGGTGACTAGCTGACTGTAGGTTGGAACTGTGTGGAGGGATGGGGGTGACTAGCTGGCTGTAGGTTGGAACTGTGTGGAGGGATGGGGGTGACTAGCTGGCTGTAGGTTGGAACTGTGTGGAGGGCTGGGGGTGACTAGCTGGCTGTAGGTTGGAACTGTGTGGAGGGATGGGGGTGACTAGCTGGCTGTAGGTTGGAACTGTGTGGAGGGCTGGGGGTGACTAGCTGGCTGTAGGTTGGAACTGTGTGGAGGGATGGGGGTGACTAGGTTGGAACTGTGTGGAGGGCTGGGGGTGACTAGGTTGGAACTGTGTGGAGGGCTGGGGGTGACTAGCTGGCTGTAGGTTGGAACTGTGTGGAGGGCTGGGGGTGACTAGCTGGCTATGGGTTGGAACTGTGTTTAGGGATGGGGGTGACTAGCTGGCTATGGGTTGGAACTGTGTGGAGGGCTGGGGGTGACTAGCTGGCTATGGGTTGGAACTGTGTTTAGGGATGGGGGTGACTAGCTGGCTGTAGGTTGGAACTGTGTGGAGGGCTGGGGGTGACTAGCTGGCTGTAGGTTGGAACTGTGTTTAGGGATGGGGGTGACTAGCTGGCTATGGGTTGGAACTGTGTTTAGGGATGGGGGTGACTAGCTGGCTGTAGGTTGGAACTGTGTGGAGGGCTGGGGGTGACTAGCTGGCTATGGGTTGGAACTGTGTGGAGGGATGAGGGTGACTAGGTTGGAACTGTGTGTAGGGATGGGGGTGACTAGCTGACTGTAGGTTGGAACTGTGTGGAGGGATGGGGATGACTAGCTGGCTGTAGGTTGGAACTGTGTGGAGGGCTGGGGGTGACTAGCTGGCTGTAGGTTGGAACTGTGTGTAGGGATGAGGGTGACTAGCTGGCTATGGGTTGGAACTGTGTGGAGGGATGGGGGTGACTAGCTGGCTGTAGGTTGGAACTGTGTGGAGGGATGAGGGTGACTAGCTGGCTGTAGGTTGGAACTGTGTGGAGGGATGAGGGTGACTAGGTTGGAACTGTGTGTAGGGATGGGGGTGACTAGCTGGCTGTAGGTTGGAACTGTGTGGAGGGCTGGGGGTGACTAGGTTGGAACTGTGTGTAGGGATGGGGGTGACTAGCTGGCTATGGGTTGGAACTGTGTGGAGGGCTGGGGGTGACTAGGTTGGAACTGTGTGTAGGGATGGGGGTGACTAGCTGGCTGTAGGTTGGAACTGTGTGGAGGGCTGGGGGTGACTAGGTTGGAACTGTGTGGAGGGATGGGGGTGACTAGCTGGCTATGGGTTGGAACTGTGTGGAGGGCTGGGGGTGACTAGGTTGGAACTGTGTGTAGGGATGGGGGTGACTAGCTGGCTGTAGGTTGGAACTGTGTGGAGGGCTGGGGGTGACTAGGTTGGAACTGTGTGTAGGGATGGGGGTGACTAGCTGGCTGTAGGTTGGAACTGTGTGGAGGGCTGGGGGTGACTAGGTTGGAACTGTGTGGAGGGATGGGGGTGACTAGCTGGCTATGGGTTGGAACTGTGTGGAGGGCTGGGGGTGACTAGCTGGCTGTAGGTTGGAACTGTGTGGAGGGCTGGGGGTGACTAGGTTGGAACTGTGTGGAGGGCTGGGGGTGACTAGGTTGGAACTGTGTGGAGGGCTGGGGGTGACTAGGTTGGAACTGTGTGGAGGGCTGGGGGTGACTAGCTGACTGTAGGTTGGAACTGTGTGGAGGGCTGGGGGTGACTAGGTTGGAACTGTGTGGAGGGATGGGGGTGACTAGGTTGGAACTGTGTGTAGGGATGGGGGTGACTAGGTTGGAACTGTGTTTAGGGATGGGGGTGACTAGGTGGCTGTAGGTTGGAACTGTGTGTAGGGATGGGGGTGACTAGCTGGCTGTAGGTTGGAACTGTGTGGAGGGCTGGGGGTGACTAGGTTGGAACTGTGTGGAGGGATGGGGGTGACTAGGTTGGAACTGTGTGGAGGGCTGGGGGTGACTAGGTTGGAACTGTGTGGAGGGCTGGGGGTGACTAGCTGGCTGTAGGTTGGAACTGTGTGGAGGGATGGGGGTGACTAGGTTGGAACTGTGTGGAGGGATGGGGGTGACTAGCTGGCTGTAGGTTGGAACTGTGTGGAGGGATGGGGGTGACTAGCTGGCTGTAGGTTGGAACTGTGTGGAGGGCTGGGGGTGACTAGGTTGGAACTGTGTGGAGGGCTGGGGGTGACTAGGTTGGAACTGTGTGGAGGGATGGGGGTGACTAGCTGGCTGTAGGTTGGAACTGTGTGGAGGGCTGGGGGTGACTAGCTGGCTGTAGGTTGGAACTGTGTGGAGGGATGGGGGTGACTAGCTGGCTGTAGGTTGGAACTGTGTGGAGGGATGGGGGTGACTAGGTGGCTGTAGGTTGGAACTGTGTGTAGGGATGGGGGTGACTAGCTGGCTGTAGGTTGGAACTGTGTGGAGGGATGGGGGTGACTAGCTGGCTGTAGGTTGGAACTGTGTGGAGGGATGGGGGTGACTAGCTGGCTGTAGGTTGGAACTGTGTGGAGGGCTGGGGGTGACTAGGTTGGAACTGTGTGGAGGGCTGGGGGTGACTAGGTTGGAACTGTGTGGAGGGCTGGGGGTGACTAGGTTGGAACTGTGTGGAGGGCTGGGGGTGACTAGCTGGCTGTAGGTTGGAACTGTGTGGAGGGATGGGGGTGACTAGGTTGGAACTGTGTGGAGGGCTGGGGGTGACTAGGTTGGAACTGTGTGGAGGGATGGGGGTGACTAGGTTGGAACTGTGTGGAGGGATGGGGGTGACTAGGTGGCTGTAGGTTGGAACTGTGTGTAGGGATGGGGGTGACTAGCTGGCTGTAGGTTGGAACTGTGTGGAGGGATGGGGGTGACTAGCTGGCTGTAGGTTGGAACTGTGTGGAGGGATGGGGGTGACTAGCTGGCTGTAGGTTGGAACTGTGTGGAGGGATGGGGGTGACTAGCTGGCTGTAGGTTGGAACTGTGTGGAGGGCTGGGGGTGACTAGGTTGGAACTGTGTGGAGGGCTGGGGGTGACTAGCTGGCTGTAGGTTGGAACTGTGTGGAGGGATGGGGGTGACTAGCTGGCTGTAGGTTGGAACTGTGTGTAGGGATGGGGGTGACTAGGTTGGAACTGTGTGGAGGGATGGGGGTGACTAGGTTGGAACTGTGTGGAGGGCTGGGGGTGACTAGCTGGCTGTAGGTTGGAACTGTGTGTAGGGATGGGGGTGACTAGCTGGCTGTAGGTTGGAACTGTGTGTAGGGATGGGGGTGACTAGGTTGGAACTGTGTGGAGGGATGGGGGTGACTAGGTTGGAACTGTGTGGAGGGCTGGGGGTGACTAGGTGGCTGTAGGTTGGAACTGTGTGGAGGGATGGGGGTGACTAGCTGGCTGTAGGTTGGAACTGTGTGTAGGGATGGGGGTGACTAGGTGGCTGTAGGTTGGAACTGTGTGTAGGGATGGGGGTGACTAGCTGGCTGTAGGTTGGAACTGTGTGGAGGGCTGGGGGTGACTAGCTGGCTGTAGGTTGGAACTGTGTGGAGGGCTGGGGGTGACTAGCTGGCTGTAGGTTGGAACTGTGTGGAGGGATGAGGGTGACTAGGTTGGAACTGTGTGGAGGGATGGGGGTGACTAGGTTGGAACTGTGTGGAGGGATGGGGGTGACTAGGTTGGAACTGTGTGTAGGGATGGGGGTGACTAGGTGGCTGTAGGTTGGAACTGTGTGTAGGGATGGGGGTGACTAGCTGGCTGTAGGTTGGAACTGTGTGTAGGGATGGGGGTGACTAGCTGGCTGTAGGTTGGAACTGTGTGGAGGGCTGGGGGTGACTAGCTGGCTGTAGGTTGGAACTGTGTGGAGGGCTGGGGGTGACTAGCTGGCTGTAGGTTGGAACTGTGTGGAGGGATGGGGGTGACTAGCTGGCTGTAGGTTGGAACTGTGTGGAGGGATGGGGGTGACTAGGTTGGAACTGTGTTTAGGGATGGGGGTGACTAGGTGGCTGTAGGTTGGAACTGTGTTTAGGGATGGGGGTGACTAGGTGGCTGTAGGTTGGAACTGTGTTTAGGGATGGGGGTGACTAGCTGGCTGTAGGTTGGAACTGTGTGGAGGGATGGGGGTGACTAGCTGGCTGTAGGTTGGAACTGTGTGGAGGGATGGGGGTGACTAGCTGGCTGTAGGTTGGAACTGTGTGGAGGGCTGGGGGTGACTAGGTTGGAACTGTGTGTAGGGATGGGGGTGACTAGCTGGCTGTAGGTTGGAACTGTGTGTAGGGATGGGGGTGACTAGCTGGCTGTAGGTTGGAACTGTGTGTAGGGATGGGGGTGACTAGGTTGGAACTGTGTGTAGGGATGGGGGTGACTAGCTGACTGTAGGTTGGAACTGTGTGTAGGGATGGGGGTGACTAGCTGGCTGTAGGTTGGAACTGTGTGGAGGGCTGGGGGTGACTAGCTGGCTGTAGGTTGGAACTGTGTGGAGGGCTGGGGGTGACTAGGTTGGAACTGTGTGGAGGGATGGGGGTGACTAGGTTGGAACTGTGTGGAGGGATGGGGGTGACTAGGTTGGAACTGTGTGTAGGGATGGGGGTGACTAGCTGGCTATGGGTTGGAACTGTGTGGAGGGATGGGGGTGACTAGGTTGGAACTGTGTGTAGGGATGGGGGTGACTAGCTGGCTATGGGTTGGAACTGTGTGGAGGGCTGGGGGTGACTAGGTTGGAACTGTGTGTAGGGATGGAGGTGACTAGCTGGCTGTAGGTTGGAACTGTGTGGAGGGCTGGGGGTGACTAGCTGGCTGTAGGTTGGAACTGTGTGGAGGGCTGGGGGTGACTAGCTGGCTGTAGGTTGGAACTGTGTGGAGGGATGGGGGTGACTAGCTGGCTGTAGGTTGGAACTGTGTGGAGGGCTGGGGGTGACTAGCTGGCTGTAGGTTGGAACTGTGTGGAGGGATGGGGGTGACTAGCTGGCTGTAGGTTGGAACTGTGTGGAGGGCTGGGGGTGACTAGCTGGCTGTAGGTTGGAACTGTGTGGAGGGCTGGGGGTGACTAGGTTGGAACTGTGTGGAGGGCTGGGGGTGACTAGCTGGCTGTAGGTTGGAACTGTGTGGAGGGCTGGGGGTGACTAAGTTGGAACTGTGTGGAGGGATGGGGGTGACTAGCTGGCTATGGGTTGGAACTGTGTTTAGGGATGGGGGTGACTAGCTGGCTATGGGTTGGAACTGTGTTTAGGGATGGGGGTGACTAGCTGGCTATGGGTTGGAACTGTGTGGAGGGCTGGGGGTGACTAGCTGGCTATGGGTTGGAACTGTGTTTAGGGATGGGGGTGACTAGCTGGCTGTAGGTTGGAACTGTGTGGAGGGATGGGGGTGACTAGGTTGGAACTGTGTGGAGGGCTGGGGGTGACTAGCTGGCTGTAGGTTGGAACTGTGTGGAGGGATGGGGGTGACTAGCTGGCTATGGGTTGGAACTGTGTTTAGGGATGGGGGTGACTAGCTGGCTGTAGGTTGGAACTGTGTGGAGGGCTGGGGGTGACTAGGTTGGAACTGTGTTTAGGGATGGGGGTGACTAGCTGGCTGTAGGTTGGAACTGTGTGGAGGGATGGGGGTGACTAGGTTGGAACTGTGTGGAGGGATGGGGGTGACTAGCTGGCTGTAGGTTGGAACTGTGTGTAGGGATGGGGGTGACTAGCTGGCTGTAGGTTGGAACTGTGTGGAGGGATGGGGGTGACTAGCTGGCTGTAGGTTGGAACTGTGTGTAGGGATGAGGGTGACTAGGTTGGAACTGTGTGGAGGGATGGGGGTGACTAGCTGGCTGTAGGTTGGAACTGTGTGGAGGGCTGGGGGTGACTAGCTGGCTGTAGGTTGGAACTGTGTGGAGGGATGAGGGTGACTAGGTTGGAACTGTGTGGAGGGATGGGGGTGACTAGGTTGGAACTGTGTGGAGGGCTGGGGGTGACTAGCTGGCTATGGGTTGGAACTGTGTGGAGGGATGGGGGTGACTAGCTGGCTGTAGGTTGGAACTGTGTGGAGGGCTGGGGGTGACTAGGTTGGAACTGTGTGGAGGGATGGGGGTGACTAGCTGGCTGTAGGTTGGAACTGTGTGGAGGGATGGGGGTGACTAGGTTGGAACTGTGTGGAGGGATGGGGGTGACTAGGTTGGAACTGTGTGGAGGGATGGGGGTGACTAGGTTGGAACTGTGTGGAGGGATGGGGGTGACTAGGTTGGAACTGTGTGGAGGGATGGGGGTGACTAGGTTGGAACTGTGTGGAGGGATGGGGGTGACTAGGTTGGAACTGTGTTGAGGGATGGGGGTGACTAGGTTGGAACTGTGTGGAGGGCTGGGGGTGACTAGGTTGGAACTGTGTGGAGGGATGGGGGTGACTAGCTGGCTGTAGGTTGGAACTGTGTTGAGGGATGGGGGTGACTAGGTTGGAACTGTGTGGAGGGATGGGGGTGACTAGGTTGGAACTGTGTGGAGGGATGGGGGTGACTAGCTGGCTGTAGGTTGGAACTGTGTGGAGGGATGGGGGTGACTAGGTTGGAACTGTGTGGAGGGATGAGGGTGACTAGCTGGCTGTAGGTTGGAACTGTGTGGAGGGATGGGGGTGACTAGGTTGGAACTGTGTGGAGGGCTGGGGGTGACTAGCTGGCTGTAGGTTGGAACTGTGTGGAGGGCTGGGGGTGACTAGGTTGGAACTGTGTGGAGGGCTGGGGGTGACTAGGTTGGAACTGTGTGGAGGGATGGGGGTGACTAGGTTGGAACTGTGTGGAGGGCTGGGGGTGACTAGGTTGGAACTGTGTGGAGGGATGGGGGTGACTAGGTTGGAACTGTGTGGAGGGCTGGGGGTGACTAGGTTGGAACTGTGTGGAGGGATGGGGGTGACTAGGTTGGAACTGTGTGGAGGGATGGGGGTGACTAGGTTGGAACTGTGTGGAGGGATGGGGGTGACTAGGTTGGAACTGTGTGGAGGGATGGGGGTGACTAGGTTGGAACTGTGTGGAGGGCTGGGGGTGACTAGGTTGGAACTGTGTGGAGGGATGGGGGTGACTAGGTTGGAACTGTGTGGAGGGATGGGGGTGACTAGGTTGGAACTGTGTGGAGGGATGGGGGTGACTAGGTTGGAACTGTGTGGAGGGATGGGGGTGACTAGGTTGGAACTGTGTGGAGGGATGGGGGTGACTAGGTTGGAACTGTGTGGAGGGCTGGGGGTGACTAGCTGGCTATGGGTTGGAACTGTGTGGAGGGATGGGGGTGACTAGCTGGCTGTAGGTTGGAACTGTGTGGAGGGATGAGGGTGACTAGCTGGCTATGGGTTGGAACTGTGTGGAGGGATGGGGGTGACTAGCTGGCTATGGGTTGGAACTGTGTGGAGGGATGAGGGTGACTAGGTTGGAACTGTGTGTAGGGATGGGGGTGACTAGCTGGCTGTAGGTTGGAACTGTGTGGAGGGATGAGGGTGACTAGGTTGGAACTGTGTGTAGGGATGGGGGTGACTAGCTGGCTGTAGGTTGGAACTGTGTGGAGGGATGAGGGTGACTAGGTTGGAACTGTGTGGAGGGCTGGGGGTGACTAGGTTGGAACTGTGTGTAGGGATGGGGGTGACTAGGTTGGAACTGTGTGGAGGGCTGGGGGTGACTAGGTTGGAACTGTGTGGAGGGCTGGGGGTGACTAGGTTGGAACTTTGTGTAGGGATGGGGGTGACTAGGTTGGAGCTGTGTGTAGGGATGGGGGTGACTAGGTGGCTGTAGGTTGGAACTGTGTGGAGGGATGGGGGTGACTAGCTGGCTGTAGGTTGGAACTGTGTGGAGGGCTGGGGGTGACTAGGTTGGAACTGTGTGTAGGGATGGGGGTGACTAGGTGGCTGTAGGTTGGAACTGTGTGGAGGGATGGGGGTGACTAGCTGGCTGTAGGTTGGAACTGTGTGTAGGGCTGGGGGTGACTAGCTGGCTATGGGTTGGAACTGTGTGTAGGGATGGGGGTGACTAGGTGGCTGTGGGTTGGAACTGTGTGTAGGGATGGGGGTGACTAGGTGGCTGTGGGTTGGAACTGTGTGGAGGGCTGGGGGTGACTAGCTGGCTGTAGGTTGGAACTGTGTGGAGGGATGGGGGTGACTAGGTGGCTGTGGGTTGGAACTGTGTGTAGGGCTGGGGGTGACTAGCTGGCTGTAGGTTGGAACTGTGTGGAGGGCTGGGGGTGACTAGGTTGGAACTGTGTGGAGGGATGGGGGTGACTAGGTTGGAACTGTGTGGAGGGATGGGGGTGACTAGGTTGGAACTGTGTGGAGGGATGGGGGTGACTAGGTTGGAACTGTGTGGAGGGCTGGGGGTGACTAGGTTGGAACTGTGTGGAGGGCTGGGGGTGACTAGCTGGCTGTAGGTTGGAACTGTGTGGAGGGCTGGGGATGACTAGGTTGGAACTGTGTTTAGGGATGGGGGTGACTAGCTGGCTGTAGGTTGGAACTGTGTGGAGGGCTGGGGGTGACTAGCTGGCTGTAGGTTGGAACTGTGTGGAGGGATGGGGGTGACTAGCTGGCTGTAGGTTGGAACTGTGTGGAGGGATGGGGGTGACTAGGTGGCTGTAGGTTGGAACTGTGTTGAGGGATGGGGGTGACTAGCTGGCTGTAGGTTGGAACTGTGTGTAGGGCTGGGGGTGACTAGCTGGCTGTAGGTTGGAACTGTGTGTAGGGCTGGGGGTGACTAGCTGGCTATGGGTTGGAACTGTGTGTAGGGATGGGGGTGACTAGGTGGCTGTGGGTTGGAACTGTGTGTAGGGATGGGGGTGACTAGGTGGCTGTGGGTTGGAACTGTGTGGAGGGCTGGGGGTGACTAGCTGGCTGTAGGTTGGAACTGTGTGGAGGGATGGGGGTGACTAGGTGGCTGTGGGTTGGAACTGTGTGTAGGGCTGGGGGTGACTAGCTGGCTGTAGGTTGGAACTGTGTGGAGGGCTGGGGGTGACTAGGTTGGAACTGTGTGGAGGGATGGGGGTGACTAGGTTGGAACTGTGTGGAGGGATGGGGGTGACTAGGTTGGAACTGTGTGGAGGGATGGGGGTGACTAGGTTGGAACTGTGTGGAGGGCTGGGGGTGACTAGGTTGGAACTGTGTGGAGGGCTGGGGGTGACTAGCTGGCTGTAGGTTGGAACTGTGTGGAGGGCTGGGGATGACTAGGTTGGAACTGTGTTTAGGGATGGGGGTGACTAGCTGGCTGTAGGTTGGAACTGTGTGGAGGGCTGGGGGTGACTAGCTGGCTGTAGGTTGGAACTGTGTGGAGGGATGGGGGTGACTAGCTGGCTGTAGGTTGGAACTGTGTGGAGGGATGGGGGTGACTAGGTGGCTGTAGGTTGGAACTGTGTTGAGGGATGGGGGTGACTAGCTGGCTGTAGGTTGGAACTGTGTGTAGGGCTGGGGGTGACTAGCTGGCTGTAGGTTGGAACTGTGTGGAGGGCTGGGGGTGACTAGCTGACTGTAGGTTGGAACTGTGTGTAGGGCTGGGGGTGACTAGGTGGCTGTAGGTTGGAACTGTGTGGAGGGCTGGGGGTGACTAGGTTGCTGTAGGTTGGAACTGTGTGTAGGGCTGGGGGTGACTAGGTGGCTGTAGGTTGGAACTGTGTGGAGGGCTGGGGGTGACTAGGTTGGAACTGTGTGGAGGGCTGGGGGTGACTAGGTTGGAACTGTGTGGAGGGATGGGGGTGACTAGGTGGCTGTAGGTTGGAACTGTGTGGAGGGCTGGGGGTGACTAGGTTGGAACTGTGTGGAGGGCTGGGGGTGACTAGGTTGGAACTGTGTGGAGGGATGGGGGTGACTAGGAGAGAGACACTGTTTGAAGGGATTAAAAGGAGACAGTGTTTCCCCGTACGTTTTTCCGGGCTCCATTTCTAAATGGTACATGATTGGTGCAACTATAATGTTCTGAGTATGAAGTGATTATTGGGTTGATTGTACTGTACGTTTCATCTAATTAATAAAAATCCCCTGCTATGGACGATGACCTAACAGTGGAGGATGTACATCTTTATAACACACCATAACCCCAGGCTCAATGGAAGTACTGTATGCAGCACATATTGAATATGTGGCAGTTTGTTCTCCACAAAATGCTTACTGGATAGTGTGTGTACGTGTCCTAAAATCTATGCAGTGTGTAAACGGAAGGGGAAATTAGATCACGTGACAAGCAGAATGACTGACATCAGAATGCTGTTATAGAGTGTTTGATTAGAGGTTATGACCGGTTATCAATTAGTGCCCTACTTTAACTGTGCATCACAAAATCACATACACACACACTGTGGTAAGGTTCGTCTCGGTGAGAGGTGTAGGAGTCCGGCGCAGGAGAGCAGGGATGTCTGGGAAGCGTGTTTAATCAGATAGTCCACCAATACAAACATGGCACAGACCAAAATCCAAAAACAACGCTCTCGAATTTCAGAAACTCGTGCAAACGCGGAGAAACAAACACGGAGAAACAAACACGGAGAAACAAACACGGAGAAACAAACACGGAGAAACAAACACGGAGAAACAAACACGGAGAAACAAACACGGAGAAACAAGCACGGAGAAACAAACACGGAGAAACAAGCACGGAGAAACAAACACGGAGAAACAAGCACGGAGAAACAAGCACGGAGAAACAAGCACGGAGAAACAAACACGGAGAAACAAACACGGAGAAACAAACACGGAGAAACAAACACGGAGAAACAAGCACGGAGAAACAAACACGGAGAAACAAACACGGAGAAACAAACACGGAGAAACAAACACGGAGAAACAAACACGGAGAAACAAACACGGAGAAACAAACACGGAGAAACAAGCACGGAGAAACAAACACGGAGAAACAAGCACGGAGAAACAAACACGGAGAAACAAACACGGAGAAACAAACACGGAGAAACAAACACGGAGAAACAAGCACGGAGAAACAAACACGGAGAAACAAGCACGGAGAAACAAACACGGAGAAACAAACACGGAGAAACAAACACGGAGAAACAAACACGGAGAAACAAACACGGAGAAACAAACACGGAGAAACAAACACGGAGAAACAAACACGGAGAAACAAACACGGAGAAACAAGCACGGAGAAACAAACACAGTTCCTACACTTTACATACACGTGCGTTATAGTGAAAACAACACACATCAAATATAATCGAGCGCAAATACACACACACAAATACACACACATACACACTTAATCCCGCACGAACTAAGGCAGGCAGCAAGTGCCCTAAATACACACAACCTTAATCCCACACGAACTAAGGCAGGCAGCAGGTGCCCTATATACACAGAG
This sequence comes from Salvelinus fontinalis, assembly GCF_029448725.1. NCBI lineage: Eukaryota > Metazoa > Chordata > Actinopteri > Salmoniformes > Salmonidae > Salvelinus > Salvelinus fontinalis. The sequence goes on from NC_074676.1 coordinate 59,641,554, forward strand.
AAATAAACGCAAATGAAACCAGGTGTGAAAAGGAACACAGACAAAACAACCAGAAAAAGAAAAAGTGATTGGTGGCAGCTAGTAAACCGGTGACGCCGACCGAACAGGGAGAGGAGTTACCTTCGGTAGAAGTCGTGACACACACGCAAACATGCACGCTTGATATCACCCGAGCAAGGCACACATATGTAACAGATGTGATCGTTACTCTCTCTTGTGTAGTTTATTAAAGAAAGTCAGCCAATGGTCCCAGTTGATTTGTAGTTTATTAAAGAAAGTCAGCCAATGGTCCCAGTTGATTTGTAGTTTATTAAAGAAAGTCAGCCAATGGTCCCAGTTGATTTGTAGTTTATTAAAGAAAGTCAGCCAATGGTCCCAGTTGATTTGTAGTTTATTAAAGAAAGTCAGCCAATGGTCCCAGTTGATTTGTAGTTTATTCTGATAGGAGACAGTACTTTAGATGTGCAAGGCTCTATGATGTTGATGGCTGCCCGTTCAAAGGTTTTTCTGCATTTTTACTATTTTCTACATTGTAGAACAGTTTTAGAAACTTCAGAGTGTTTTCTATCCAATAGTAATAATAATATGCATATATTATCATCTGGGACTGAGTAGGAGGCAGTTTACTCTGGGCACGCTATTCATCCAAACGTGAAAATGCTGCCCCCTATCCACAAGAAGTCAGCTTCTACCCTCAAGCCATAGGACTGCTGAAGAATTAATCAAATAGGCACCGGACTATTTACATTGACCCCCCCATTTGTTTTGTACACTGCTTCTACTCGCTGTTTATTATCTATACATAGTCACTTTACCCCTACCTACATGTACACTGCTTCTACTCGCTGTTTATTATCTATGCATAGTCACTTCACCCCTACCTACATGTACAAATGACCTCTAATATGTACCCTCGCACACTGACTCTGTACTGGTACCCCCTGTATATAGCCTCGTTATTCCTATGTTACTTTTTATAATTTTTTACTTTAGTTTATTTGGTAAATATTTTCTTAACTCTTTTTGAACCGCTCTGTTGGTTAAGGGCTTGTCAGTAAGCATTTCACGGTAAAGTCTACACTTGTAGTATTCGGTGCATGTGACAAATAAAGTTTGATTTGATTTGGAAGCGTTTTTTCCCTGGTTACCACAGTTTCCCTGTGAGGTTGCGCCTCGGGTTGCCGTGGTTCATAACTCTGGTCGATGCGATGCAGTGTGCGCTTCATCAAGTCACCTCGGGTGTTTTGTTGTTTTGGACTTGCAGTTCCTTGTACGAGTTCTGACATTTCAGGCTAGCAAGGCAAGTATTGTTCTTGTAACCGTGGGGTCTAAGGACTTGGGCAGTCAGTGCCAAAAGCCTATGAGCAGGGAGATTGTTCGGGTCTTTCTGTATTGGCTAACGAAGGCCACGTTATCCATTGTGATATGTCAGTTCCTATGGGGGTCTGGGGCCTGACATCTGCAGAGCTGTGTGTGAGTCCTCTGTTGTGACTCAGACAGATAATGCATCATGATTCCAACATAGACAGTATGTTCCTGAGAAGACTAGGCCTGTATATAGTATGCAGTCAGTGGAGCATTACATTTGTGATTACGAGCACTATTAAAAGGCATTTCAATTCATTTACTTGTTTGTGTGTCGAAAAAATAAGGTCTATATGCGGTATATGGGATAGAAAGATCATGATAACTGACCTGTTGATACAGAACATCATGATAACTGACCTGTTGATACAGAACATCATGATAACTGACCTGTTGAATACAGAACATCATGATAACTGACCTGGAACACTGCTGTTGATACAGAACATCATGATAACTGACCTGTTGAATACAGAACATCATGATAACTGACCTGGAACACTGCTGTTGATACAGAACATCATGATAACTGACCTGGAACACTGCTGTTGATACAGTACATCATGATAACTGACCTGTTGAATACAGAACATCATGATACCTGACCTGGAACACTGCTGTTGATACAGAACATCATGATAACTGACCTGGAACACTGCTGTTGATACAGAACATCATGATAACTGACCTGGAACACTGCTGTTGATACAGAACATCATGATAACTGACCTGTTGATACAGAACATCATGATAACTGACCTGTTGATACAGAACATCATGATAACTGACCTGGAACACTGCTGTTGATACAGAACATCATGATAACTGACCTGTTGAATACAGAACATCATGATAACTGACCTGGAACACTGCTGTTGATACAGTACATCATGATAACTGACCTGTTGATACAGAACATCATGATAACTGACCTGTTGATACAGAACATCATGATAACTGACCTGTTGAATACAGAACATCATGATACCTGACCTGGAACACTGCTGTTGATACAGAACATCATGATAACTGACCTGGAACACTGCTGTTGATACAGAACATCATGATAACTGACCTGGAACACTGCTGTTGATACAGAACATCATGATAACTGACCTGTTGATACAGAACATCATGATAACTGACCTGGAACACTGCTGTTGATACAGAACATCATGATAACTGACCTGTTGAATACAGAACATCATGATAACTGACCTGGAACACTGCTGTTGATACAGAACATCTCATGATAACTGACCTGGAACACTGCTGTTGAATACAGAACATCATGATAACTGACCTGTTGAATACAGAACATCATGATAACTGACCTGGAACACTGCTGTTGATACAGAACATCATGATAACTGACCTGGAACACTGCTGTTGATACAGAACATCATGATAACTGACCTGGAACACTGCTGTTGATACAGAACATCATGATAACTGACCTGTTGAATACAGAACATCATGATAACTGACCTGTTGATACAGAACATCATGATAACTGACCTGGAACACTGCTGTTGATACAGAACATCATGATAACTGACCTGGAACACTGCTGTTGATACAGAACATCATGATAACTGACCTGGAACACTGCTGTTGATACAGTACATCATGATAACTGACCTGTTGAATACAGAACATCATGATAACTGACCTGGAACACTGCTGTTGATACAGAACATCATGATAACTGACCTGGAACACTGCTGTTGATACAGAACATCATGATAACTGACCTGTTGATACAGAACATCATGATAACTGACCTGTTGAATACAGAACATCATGATACCTGACCTGGAACACTGCTGTTGATACAGAACATCATGATACCTGACCTGGAACACTGCTGTTGATACAGAACATCATGATAACTGACCTGGAACACTGCTGTTGATACAGAACATCATGATAACTGACCTGGAACACTGCTGTTGATACAGAACATCATGATAACTGACCAAGTCTCAGCCGGTTCTGGTTTATATGGGTCTCTGACAGTTTGGAGCCGGTGAAACCTGTGTGGGCTTGGGTGCTGTGGGCCTCCTAGGAGTGTAATTGTATGTCCCCAAGGTGGAACCTGTGTGGGCTTGGGTGCTGTGGACCTCCTAGGAGTGTAATTGTATGTCCCCAAGGCATGTTAAACTGAGTGACCGAGTGAAAGGGAACATACAGTTATGAATATAACTACTGTTTCCTGAAGGAGGGAATGAGGTATTACATATTTTGCCGCCGCCGCCACGCCATCAGGTGGTTTAGGCTGAAGGGTGGTACTGAATTGAGTAAATATTATATATTATATTATAACCAGTTGAATAGGATTGGTTGTTGACTCCCCATAGTGTGTTATACCACGTTCCCTCCTTCAGGGAACAGTAGATACATTCCTAACTGTACGTTACTCACACATGTTGTCAACACCCTGAGGTAATCAACTGGTTGACTGGAAATCAATATTACTGAACATGAATCCACTGTGAAATGCAATGGGAGGTCGTTTAATTGGGATGTCTTTTTTTAGACAGTGGACTAGATTAACAACAGTATTAGAGAATGAAGAGTCGATGTTAATATTGACACGTTGTATATTCACCATGGGTATAAACAAACTGTGTACAAGAACTAACCCTAACCGTATCCCTGTGCACAATGACGACCCCAGGAAGCAACGTGACATTGAACCAACTCTCTGACATAACTTCTTATGGCTGCAAGGGGCAGCACTGAGTAACCTGGAAAGAGGTGGCCATTTCAAACGGCCTCCTACTCAATTCTTGCTCGTACAATATGCATATTATCATTTCTATTGGATAGAAAACACTCTCTAGTTTCTTAAACCGTTTGAATTATTTCTCTAAGTGAACCAACTCTCTGACATAAGCAGCCAACCCTTACTCTTCTCTGCTCTCCTCAGTCCCAACTAAACGTCATGCAGCTGAGTTGTCTCCATGCAGCAGCCGTCGACACTATGGCGCCTACGCCCGTCCACATGAAACCCCTGGAGGAGAAGGGGTCAGAGGTAAGGAACCACCCCCGAGCTCGCCGTGCGTCCTCCGACGGGAACAACAGGGTCAAATCAGCCCTCCCAGAGAAGCGCATCACCACCATCCCAGAGCTGGCCGAGTCTTTCAATAGGAGACTTAGGCTCCACAACACCAAGGTCATGTCCACGGTACGTACAGAGACAGTAGAGGGATATAACTATAATGTATATGGATTAATATAGATGGACTGGTGGCAAATGGCCTGTGTTAGCCATCAATGTCTGGGCACTGTTCCATCGATGTCTGGACACTGTTCCATCAATGACTGGGCACTGTTCCATCAATGACTGGACACTGTTCCATCAATGACTGGACACTGTTCCATCAATGACTGGACACTGTTCCATCAATGACTGGACACTGTTCCATCAATGACTGGACACTGTTCCATCAATGACTGGACACTGTTCCATCAATGTCTGGACACTGTTCCATCAATGACTGGACACTGTTCCATCAATGACTGGACACTGTTCCATCAATGACTGGACACTGTTCCATCAATGTCTGGACACTGTTCCATTTTATCATCACTATCAGTGATGATAAAAAAAGAACACGTGAGATTGTTTGATAACTGATATCAAGTCCAGTGATACTTTCATACTAATTTGCTATAAGATGCTGTATTGAACGTTTAAGGAAAAGGCATTACTAATGTAACTGTAATCCATTCCAGAGGGAAGCGGACAGCCATGAAGCCATGTGTAACGGAGGAGGAGGAGTCCAAGAGTTGCAATGCTCACACCGCTTCCACAAAGAGGTGAGGTCACAACACACTCCTATAACCCTGACCCTGACCCTAACCTGACCCTGACCCTGACCCTGACCCTAACCTGACCCTAACCCTGACCCTAACCTGACCCTAACCTGACCCTAACCTGACCCTGACCCTAACCTGACCCTAACCCTAACCCTGACCCTAACCCTGACCCTAACCCTGACCCTAACCTGACCCTGACCCTAACCTGACCCTGACCCTGACCCTAACCTGACCCTAACCCTGACCCTGACCTTGACCCTGACCCTGACCCTGACCTTGACCCTGACCCTAACCCTGACCCTGACACTACACTAACCTGACCCTGACCCTAACCCTGACCCTGACCTTGACCCTGACCCTAACCCTGACCCTAACCTTGACCCTGACCCTAACCTGACCCTAACCCTGACCCTGAACTTGACCCTGACCCTAACCCTAACCCTGACCCTGACCCTGACCTTGACCCTGACCCTAACCTGACCCTAACCCTGACCCTGACCTTGACCCTGACCCTGACCCTGACCTTGACCCTGACCCTAACCCTGACCCTGACCCTAACCTGACCCTAACCCTAACCCTGACCCTAACCCTGACCCTAACCCTGACCCTAACCTGACCCTGACCCTGACCTGACCCTAACCTGACCCTAACCTGACCCTAACCTGACCCTAACCCTAACCTGACCCTAACCTGACCCTAACCTGACCCTAACCTGACCCTAACCTGACCCTGACCCTAACCTGACCCTAACCTGACCCTAACCTGACCCTAACCTGACCCTAACCCTGACCCTAACCTGACCCTAACCCTGACCCTGACCCTAACCCTGACACTAACCCTGACCCTGACCCTGACCCTGACCCTGACCCTGACCCTAACCTGACCCTAACCCTGACCCTAACCCTGACACTAACCTGACCCTAACCCTGACCCTGACACTAACCTGACCCTAACCCTGACCTGACCCTAACCCTGACCCTGACCCTGACCCTAACCTGACCCTAACCCTGACCCTGACCCTAACACTAACCTGACCCTGACCCTAACCTGACCCTGACCCTAACCCTGACCCTAACACTAACCTGCATGTGCTCTCAATCCCCTTTGTACTGTAGTTATTTAGTAGTTAACCTGCTTACAGTGGACACCAACAACCTCCATGTCCACCTAAACCCTTCTCTACTGTATATCCTGCTTACAGATAGCATGATACCTGACCCCAACACCAGAAACATGATACCTGTCCCCAACACCAGAAACATGATACCTGACCCCAACACCAGAAACATGATACCTGACCCCAACACCAGAAACATGATACCTGACCCCAACACCAGAAGCATGATACCTGACCCCAACACCAGAAGCATGATACCTGACCCCAACACCACCCTGACTTGCAGCATGATACCTGACCCCAACACCACCCTGACTTGCAGCATGATACCTGACCCCAACACCACCCTGACTTGCAGCATGATACCTGACCCCAACACCAGAAGCATGATACCTGACCCCAACACCACCCTGACTTGCAGCATGATACCTGACCCCAACACCACCCTGACTTGCAGCATGATACCTGACCCCAACACCACCCTGACTTGCAGCATGATACCTGACCCCAACACCACCCTGACTTGCAGCATGATACCTGACCCCAACACCACCCTTACTTGCAGCATGATACCTGACCCCAACACCACCATGACTTGCAGCATGATACCTGACCCCAACACCACCCTGACTTGCAGCATGATACCTGACCCCAACACCACCCTGACTTGCAGCATGATACCTGACCCCAACACCACCCTGACTTGCAGCATGATACCTGACCCCAACACCACCCTGACGTCTCCCAGCTGCCTTGTTGTCATCATAAAGCATAGAACTAATGCTGTTTTTTGATTGGCTGTTTGGAAGGTGGCCAGCAGACCGGATGCGGGGCGTCCCCGGAGCGGGAGCACAGCCGGAGTCTGTGATAGGAGGAAGTCTGTGACTGGAGGAGAGGAGAGGCGGAGCTCAGGCGAGGGGCAGTTCAGCAAGGTGCAGGAGGACTACTGTATCCCCCGACGCCAGCTCTCCCTCAGGAGACAACGCTGAGAAGGGACAAAAAAACAGTCCCAAATTCCCATGTTTTCCAGAAATCGTGGTTGAAGGATTAGGGATTTCCTTCTGTTGTTCTCCGGATTCCGGGGATCCTCTAACCAGGATTTCTGGTTAGATAAAGTTAAAGATAAAGATTTCTAGTTAGATAAAGTTTTGATAAAGTTACCTTCATTTTGGAAACACTAATGCTGAGACAACGCTGAAATAACTAACACAGCAACGTCTAACATGCTGACCACACTGCTCGTGCACATGTTGATGTTGTCCCAACCACACCAGACGTGATCAAGACACACAGCATGAAATATCAAAACGAACTCTAACTATATTAACTACATTAATTTGGGGACCGGTCGAAACACATGACACATTCATGGACATTTAGCTAGCTAGATTGTCCTGGGATGTAAACATTGGGTTGTTATTTTACCTGAAATGCACAAGGTCTTCTACTCTGACAATTAATCCACAGATAAAAGGGTAAACCGAGTTTGTTTCCAGTAATCTCTCCTCATCCAGGCTTCTTCTTCTGTGGACTTTATATGGCGGTTGGCAACCAACTTTAAGGTGCATTACCACCACCAACTGGAGTGTGGACCTCAGTTCATCTTTCAATCACCCACATGGGTATATGCTCCTAAAAACCAATGAGGAGATGGGAGAGGCGGGACTTGCAGCGCATCAAGTGTCACAAATAGAACTAAGTTCTATTTTAGCGCCTGGCTATGCAGACGCTTGCTGACGCACGCTAGCAATGTGGGTGCATTGATTGAATAAGATGTATGTGTACATTTATTTTGCAATGCTTGCGCAAACGACGCGGTGGTGTGGTCAGCATGTAAGCCAAACACACATTCAACTCTCCTTGGACCAAACGGCAGGCTCCTGTCTGTCGTTTCCCACCCAACAGACAGTGAACCAGAGGAACTCACTTTCCAAAAGTATGGGCCCGTATTTACACAGTGTCTCAGATTAGGAGTGTACTCAGATCCCCTCGGTCTATATAACCTGGTCTGATCTCAGTCTTAGACTTCATCTTTTCAAAATGGTTGATGTGTCCCTTTCAACATAACTCTCTTCACTAGACTTACAATGGATCCCTAAAGTTTAAAAAGAAGATACAGGACTGATACAGGACTGATACAACAGGACTGATACAATAGGACTGATACAGGACTGATACAACAGGACTGATACAGGACTGATACAATAGGACTGATACAACAGGACTGATACAGGACTGATACAGGACTGATACAGGACTGATACAATAGGACTGATACAATAGGACTGATACAGGACTGATACAATAGGACTGATACAACAGGACTGATACAGGACTGATACAACAGGACTGATACAACAGGACTGATACAACAGGACTGATACAACAGGACTGATACAACAGGACTGATACAACAGGACTGATACAACAGGACTGATACAACAGGACTGATACAACAGGACTGATACAGGACTGATACAACAGGACTGATACAACAGGACTGATACAACAGGACTGATACAGGACTGATACAGGACTGATACAACAGGACTGATACAACAGGACTGATACAACAGGACTGATACAACAGGACTGATACAACAGGACTGATACAACAGGACTGATACAACAGGACTGATACAACAGGACTGATACAACAGGACTGATACAACAGGACTGATACAACAGGACTGATACAACAGGACTGATACAGGACTGATACAGGACTGATACAGGACTGATACAACAGGACTGATACAGGACTGATACAACAGGACTGATACAACAGGACTGATACAACAGGACTGATACAACAGGACTGATACAACAGGACTGATACAACAGGACTGATACAACAGGACTGATACAACAGGACTGATACAACAGGACTGATACAACAGGACTGATACAGGACTGATACAGGACTGATACAGGACTGATACAACAGGACTGATACAGGACTGATACAACAGGACTGATACAACAGGACTGATACAACAGGACTGATACAACAGGACTGATACAACAGGACTGATACAACAGGACTGATACAACAGGACTGATACAACAGGACTGATACAACAGGACTGATACAACAGGACTGATACAGGACTGATACAGGACTGATACAGGACTGATACAGGACTGATACAGGACTGATACAGGACTGATACAACAGGACTGATACAACAGGACTGATACAACAGGACTGATACAACAGGACTGATACAACAGGACTGATACAACAGGACTGATACAACAGAGATGATACAACAGAGATGATACAACAGAGATGATACAACAGGACTGATACAACAGGACTGATACAACAGGACTGATACAACAGGACTGATACAACAGGACTGATACAACAGGACTGATACAGGACTGATACAGGACTGATACAGGACTGATACAACAGGACTGATACAACAGGACTGATACAACAGGACTGATACAACAGGACTGATACAACAGGACTGATACAACAGGACTGATACAACAGGACTGATACAACAGGACTGATACAACAGGACTGATACAACAGGACTGATACAGGACTGATACAACAGAGATGATACAACAGGACTGATACAACAGGATCAGTCCTACAATCAGTCCTATATCAGTCCTGTATCAGTCCTGTTGTATCAGTCCTGTTGTATCAGTCCTGTATCGGTCCTGTATCAGTCCTGTTGTATCAGTCCTGTTGTATCAGTCCTGTATCAGTCCTGTATCAGTCCTGTATCAGTCCTGTATCAGTCCTGTTGTATCAGTCCTGTTGTATCAGTCCTGTTGTATCAGTCCTGTATCAGTCCTGTTGTATCAGTCCTGTTGTATCAGTCCTGTTGTATCAGTCCTGTTGTATCAGTCCTGTTGTATCAGTCCTGTTGTATCAGTCCTGTTGTATCAGTCCTGTATCAGTCCTATTGTATCAGTCCTGTATCAGTCCTGTATCAGTCCTGTATCAGTCCTGTTGTATCAGTCCTGTTGTATCAGTCCTGTTGTATCAGTCCTGTATCAGTCCTGTTGTATCAGTCCTGTATCAGTCCTGTATCAGTCCTGTTGTATCAGTCCTGTATCAGTCCTGTATCAGTCCTGTATCAGTCCTGTATCAGTCCTGTATCAGTCCTGTATCAGTCCTGTATCAGTCCTATATCAGTCCTGTATCAGTCCTCTATGTAGTGTAATTCAATGTGCTTTACTATAGAATATTACTATGAGTTTGCCACTGTGTAATTTTACTTTTGAGATTCTCACAGGTTGTATATAGGTTGTTTATACCGTATTATAATAATAATATATTTCCTGTAGTTTAATATATGTTTAGAGATTGTTTGTTGAATACTTAGTTATTTCCCTGTAAATCCAACCTTGTGTTCTACAGCCTATTCACTATATTGCATGCCATAGATGTTTATGATGCGGCTCTCATAAAGACCCATTGTTTTGTTGGTTAATAGTTACCATTTCCGTAAGAGCCAGGAGTTTTATTTGTGTTTTTATTTGTGTTTTCAGTAACGTGTTATGAATGGTTGAAAATTAATAAATAGTCTACAAGAGATGTAAAGTATCTGCTTTCATTTATAATGTTTTTAGATCAGCTGTAATATTTCAGATTGATAAAGCCAAAATCAATGTACTTTTCTGCATTATTTCCACCCCCCCCATATACTTTTTGAGTAAATATATATATTATACATATATATTTTAATTATTTAATTATTAATTTCTTTCCCCCCCGTATCCTTACCACCCCTCCCTAATTGGAGTAAACGAATGGACAACACTTACATTTACATTTAAGTCATTTAGCAGACGCTCTTATCCAGAGCGACTTACAAGTACATACATTCATACTTTTTTTTAATTTTTGTATTTTTAAAAATTTTTTATTTTTATTTTTATTTTTTTATATTTTTTTTGTACTGGCCCCCCGTGGGAATCGAACCCACAACCCTGGCGTTGCAAGCGCCATGCTCTACCAACTGAGCCACACGGGACCATACTTCTACTTCCATTCTATATACATTTTATGGACACAGTATATTTTACAATAGTTATCTTTTGTTTGTTTTTAGTCCCATCCTTCATCCATCTCTGAAGACCATTTCGTTTTGATTTCAATTTGCCATATATTTTTCAACTGTGCTGTTTCATAAAAGTTCTGAACCTATATACATTTTACGGGCACAGTGTATTTTATATTCGTTATCTTGTTATTTGCACGATATCTAAGGAAGTCTCAAGGTTTTGCTCGCCTGAGGTAGAGTATCTCATGATAAGCTGTATGTAACGCAATTCATCCTCCTCGTCTGAGGAGGAGTAGGAGATATCGGACCAATACGCAGCGTGGTGAGTATTCATATTTATTTAGAATACTTGAAACAAACAAACCAAAATAACGAATAAACTAACGAACACGAAACAGTCCCGTATGGTGAACAAACACAGAAACAGGAACATTCACCCACAATCGCACAATACAAAACAGGCTACCTAAATATGGTTCCCAATTAGAGACAACGACTAACACCTGCCTCTGATTGAGAACCATATCAGGCCAAACACATAGAAATCGACAAACTAGACATACAACATAGAATGCCCACTCAGATCACACCCTGACCAAACAAAACATAGAAGCATACAAAGCAAACTATGGTCAGGGCGTGACACTGTAGACCACACTATCTACCTAGAGAGCTTTCATCTGTATTTTTCATAGCTGTCTACATTCCACCACAGACTGAGGCTGGCACTAAGATGAGCTGTATTCCGTCATAAAAATAACAGGAAAACGTTCACCCTGATGCGGCGCTCCTAGATGCCGGGAAACTTAAATCGGTCTTACCAAATTTCTATCAGCATGTTAAATGTGCAACCAGAGGAGAAAAAAACTCTGTAAAACCTTTAGTCCACACACACAGACTCATACAAAGCCCTTCCTCGCCCTCCATTTGGCAAATCTGACCAACATTATATCCTACTGATTCCTGCTTACAAGCAAAAACTAAAGCAGGAAGCACCAGTGACTCGGTCAATAAAAGTGATCAGATGAAGCAGATGCTAAGCTACATGACTGTTTTGCTAGCACAGACTGGAATATGTTCCGGGATTCCTCCAATGGCATTGAGGAGTACACCACATCAGTCATTGGCTTCATCACTAAGTGCATCGATGACGTCGTCCCCACAGTGACAGTACGTACATACCTCAAGCAGAAAACATGGATTACAGGCACCATTCCCAATGAGCTAAAGGCTAGAACTGCTGCTTTCAAGGAGCAGGACTCTAACTCTGAAGCTTTTAAGAAATCACGCTATGCCCTCCGACAAAAAATCAAACAGGCAAAGCATCAATACAGGACTAAGATCGAATCGTACTACACCGGCTCTGACGCTCATCGGATGGGGCAGGTCTTGCAAACCATTACAGACTACAAAGGGAAGCACAGCCAAAAGCTGCCCAGTGACACAAACCTACTAGACGAGCTAAATAACTTCTATGCTAGCTTCGAGGCATATAACACTGAAACATGCATGAGAGCACCAGCTGTTCCTGAAGACTGTATGATCACGCTCTCCGCAACCGATGGGAGTAAGACCTTTAAACAAGTCACCATTCACAAGGCCGCAGGGCCAGACGGATTACCAGGACGTGTACTGCGAGCATGCGCTGACCAACTAGCAAGTGTCTTCACTAACATTTTCAACCTCTCCCTGTCCGAGTCTGTAATACCTACATGTTTTAAGTAGACCACCATAGTCCATGTGCCCAAGAACACTCAGGTAACCTGCCTAAATGACTTCCGACCCGTAGCACTTACGTCTGTAGCCATGAAGTGCTTTGAAAGGCTGGGCATGGCTCACATCAACACCATTATCCAATTTGCATACCGCCCTAACAGATCCACAGATAAAGCAATCTCTATTGCACTCCACACTGCCCTTTCCCACCTGGACAAAAGGAACACCTATGTGAGAATGCTATTCATTGACTACAGCTCAGCGTTCAACACCATAGTGCCCTCAAAGCTCATCACTAAGCTAAGGACCCTGGGACTAAACACCTCCCTCTGCAACTGGATCCTGGACTTCCTGACAGGCCACCCCCAGGTGGTAAGGGTAGGTAACAACACATCCGCCACGCTGATCCTCAACACAGGGGCCCCTCAGGGGTGTGTGCTCAGTCCCCTCCTGTACTCCCTGTTCACTCATAACTGCATGGCCAGGCACGACTCCAACACCATCATTAAGTTTGCCGATGACACAACAGTGGTAGGCCTGATCACCGACAACAACGAGACAGCCTATAGCGAGGAGGTCAGAGACCTGGCAGTGTGGTACCAGGACAACAACCTCTCCCTCAACGTGATCAAGACAAAGGTGATGATTGTGGACTACAGAAAAAAGAGGACTGAGCATCATCCCATTTTCATCGACTGGGCTGTAGTGGAGCAGGTTGAGAGCTTCAAGTTCCTTGATGTTCACATCACCAGCAAACTAACATGGTCCAAGCACACCAAGACAGTTGTGAAGAGGGCACGACAAAACCTATTCCCCCTCAGGAGACTGAAAAGATTTATCACGGGTCCTCAGATCCTGAAAAGGTTCTATAGCTGCACCATCGAGAGCATCCTGACAGGTTGCATCACTGCTTGGTGTGTTAACTGCTCGGCCACCGACTTCAAGGCACTACAGAGGGTAGTGCGTACTGCCCAATACATCACTGGGGCCAAGCTTCCTACCATACAGGACCTTTATACCAGGCGGTGTCAGGAAGGCCCTAAAAATTGCGAAAGACTCCCGCCACCCTAGTCATAGACTGTTCTCTCTGCTACCGCACGGCAAGCGGTACCAGAGCACCAAGTCTAGGTCCAAGAGGCTTCTAATAAGCTTCTACCCCCAAGCCATAAGACTCCTGAACATCTAATCAAATGGCTACCCAGACTATTTGCACCCCCCCTTTTACTCCGCTGCTACTCTCTGTTGTTGTCATCTATGCATAGTCACTTTAATAACTCTACCTACATGTACATATTACCTCAATTACCTCGACTAACCGGTGCCCCCGCACATTGACTCTGTACCGGTACCCCACTGTATATAGTCTCGCTATTGTTATTTTACTGCTGCTCTTTAATTACTTGTTACTTTGATTTATTTTTCTTATTTTGTAGTGCATTGTTGTTAAAGGGGCTTGTAAGTAAGCATTTCACTGTAAGGTCTACACCTGTGGTGTTCGGCGCATGTGACTAATACAATTTGATTTGATTTGATTTATTTTTAGTCCCACCCTTCAGGACCCCTCATCCCCTCCCATCTATCTCTGAACACCATCCAGTCCCATCCTTCAGGACCCCTCAACCCCTCCCGTCTATCTCTGAACACCATCCAGTCCCATCCTTCAGCTCCCCTCAACCCCTCCCATCTATCTCTGAACACCATCCAGTCCCATCCTTCAGATTCCCTCAACCCCTCCCGTCTATCTCTGAACACCATCCAGTCCCATCCTTCAGATTCCCTCAACCCCTCCCATCTATCTCTGAACACCATCCAGTCCCATCCTTCAGCTCCCCTCAACCCCTCCCATCTATCTCTGACCACCACCCAGTCCCATCCTTCAGATTCCCTCAACCCCTCCCATCTATCTCCTAACACCACCCAGTCCCATCCTTCAGATTCCCTCAACCCCTCCCGTCTATCTCTGAACACCATCCAGTCCCATCCTTCAGCTCCCCTCAACCCCTCCCATCTATCTCTACCATCCAGTTTGATTTATATATTATATATATATTTATTTGCCATATATTTTCCAACTGTTCTGTGATGTTTCACAAAAGTTCTGAACCTTTCTATTCTCCGTTTCTAGAGATTGTAAATTGAAGATACAATTTTTGTCAAGAGTTAGTTATCTTGTTGCTAAAAGTATTATATTATTGATCGATTGACTATGACTTTTTAAATCACCCAGTAGTGCTATCTGCAGAGTTAGCTCTAGATAAATGTTGCAATTCTTCAGCCATTCCTGAACCTGCAACCAAAACAGGCTACATATGGACAGTACCAAAATAATTGATCTAATAATTCTGTCTACGCAGAGGTGGGAGGTTGTTTCCCCCATATATTGGTTGCTGGAATTTTGTATAATAATACCAATTGAAAAAAAAATCTATGTTTTGAATCCGGCGTCGTTTTGTGTATCAATCAATTGTTTTTGTAAAACCCTTCTTACATCAGCCGATGTCACAAAGTGCTGTACAGAAACCCAGCCTAAAACCACAAACAGCAAGCAATGCAGATGTAGAAGCACGGTGGCTAGGAAAAACTCCCTAGAAAGGCCAAAACCTAGGAAGAAACCTAGAGAGGAACCAGGCTATGAGGGGTGGCCAGTCCTCTTCTGGCTGTGCCAGGTGGCGATTATAACAGAACACGGCCAAGATGTTCATAGATGACCAGCAGGGTCAAATAATAATAATCACAGTGGTTGGAGAGGGTGCAACAGGTCAGCACCTCAGGAGTAAATGTCAGTTGGCTTTTCATAGCCGATCATTAAGAGTTAAAGACAGCAGGTGTGTTTGTGAGAGGGTCCAAAACAATAGGTCCGGGACAAGGTAGCACGTCCGGTGAACAGGTCAGGGTTCCCTAGTCGCAGGCAGAACAGTTGAAACTGGAGCATCAGCACGACCAGGTGGACTGGGGACAGCAAGGAGTCATCAGGCCAGGTAGTCCTGACGCATGGTCCTACGGTTCAGGTCCGAGAGAAGAGAGAGAAAGAGAGAGAGAAAGAGAGAAAGAGAGAGAGAAAGAGAGAGAGAAAAAGGAAGGGATAATTAGAGAGAGCATACTTAAATTCACACAGGACACCAGATAAGACTCCAGAAATACTCCAGATATAACAGACTGACCCTAGCCCCCCGACACATAAACTATTGCAGCATAAATACTGGAGGCTGAGACAGGAGGGGTCGGGAGACACTGTGTCTGGGTCTGACGATACCCCCGGAAAGGGCCAAATAGGCAGGATATAACCCCACCCACTTTGCCAAAGCCCCCACAACACTAGAGGGATATCTCCAACCACCAACCTACTACCCTGAGACAAGGCCGAGTATAGCCCACGAAGATCTCCACCTCGGCACAAACCGGAGGGGGGCACCAACCCGGACAGGAAGATAACGTCAGTGACTCAACCCACTCAAGTGACGCACCCCTCCTAGGGACGGCATGAAAGAGCACCAGTAAGCCAGTGACTCAGCCCCTGTAATAGGGTTAGAGGCCGAGGATCCCAGTGGAGAGAGAAAGGAACCGGCCAGGCAGAGACAGCCTTTCCGTTCACCTTCACACTCCTGGGACAGACTACACTAAATCATAGGACCAACTAAAGAGATGAGTCTTCAATAAAGACTTAAAGGTCTTTATTGCCTGAGTCTGTGTCTCTCACATGGGTAGGCAGACCATTCCATAAAAATTTAGCTCTATAGGAGAAGCCCTGCCTCCAGCTGTTTGCTTCTAAATTCTAGGGACAGTAAGGAGGCCTGCGTCTTGTGACCGTAGCGTACGTATAGGTATGTACGGCAAGACCAAATCAGAAAGATAGGTAGGAGCAAGCCCATGTAATGCTTTGTAGTTTAGCAGTAAAACCTTGAAATCAGCCCTTGCCTTAACAGGAAGCCAGTGTAGGGAGGCTAGCACTGGAGTAATATGATATGATATGAATATGATGTTTTGGTTCTAGTCAGGATTCTAGCAGCCGTATTTATCACTAACTGAAGTTTATTTAGTGCTTTATCTGGGTATCTGGTAAGTAGAGGATTGGAGTGGCCTAATCTAGAAGTGACAAGGCATGGATCAATGTTTCTGCATCACTTTTGGACAGAAAGTTTCTGATTTTTGCAACGAAGATTGTTTATGTATCAGTTCATAAACCATGTGCCATGGAATCCATCGGAAATCTCTCCCCAACTAGTTTGCCAGCTATATGACACAGCTGTCCATTGGTTTGGTCCTTAAATGAAAAACAAATTCTTTAACCAATTTTGGTCTTTAATGCGACAAACAAGTTCCTTACTTTTTCCCCTTTCCACTTGCCTCTTCCATTTTTACGGTAATGCTGCAATTAGTTGGTTGTAATTTTGAGTAGAGCAGACATTTCCATATATTTTCCATAGAATTGTATTTGCTGCATGTGTGACATAACTCTACCAGTCCTATGTATGATGTAATTTACAAAGATTATACCATTTAGTTATTTTTTTATTTAAAACATTTACATTACATTTAAGTCATGACGCTCTTATCCAGAGCGACTTACAAATTGGTGCATTCACCTTATGATATCCAGTGGAACAGCCACTTTACAATAGTGCATCTAAATCATACATTTGTATATTTGAGTTTACATACATACATTTGTATATTTGAGTTTACATACATACATTTGTATATTTGAGTTTAACGCTAATATTTGTTGTATTATGTGTTCTGTATTTTCTGGTAGATTAACCTGAAATTGCAAACAACTTTTTATGGCTTGTTTTCAAAATAACAATATTTTGGAGATGATTTAATTTTCAAATAATTGAAAGTGTGTGAATAAAGGCCCTTCTTGAACATTGGGTGAGACCCTCTTACTAATCCGCAGAACCCAGTTTCTACATTTGAATATAAACATTTATTTTATCAAACAAAACTATGCGACATTTTACCTCTGGGACCCTCAGGATGACAAATCAGAGCAAGATAACTGAATGTAAGTACATTATTTACCTTCAGAGGTGAATATATCAAACCAGTTGCCGTGATAAAAGTGTTTTGTTGTTGTACACTATCCTCAAACAATGATAATTCTTCACTGTAAATGGGACATCGCAGTTAGATTAACACGAATTTAACCTTTCTACCCATATAAGACATCTCTATGGAAAGTTGGCTGTTACTTACATTGACGTTCTAGTCATATTAGTGCACGTTAGTGTAGCGTGGTTCATTCTGCGTTGTGTACTTTTAATTAGGACGCTGCCACAACTGACGGTCTGCTAGTTTAAATCTTTTTATTTGCCCTGCACACGAAGAGACAACACACATTATGTTAACCGCAGTCCTAGCTCTCAGGCACCTCGCTAGCCGAAGGTCAGGCAAAAGAGAACAATAAGGGGTACGGAAAGACAGATAACCCGCGACGGGCCAAACCAAAATATACAAAACTTTTACAATCACATGTATGTACAATATTGGTATGAAAATGTGTTTGTACACCAAATAAAAACATTAGCTATGCAGCTGTAATTAAAGAAAAAAATACACTGAATTATTAAATGATCTAATAATTATGAATTATGAATTATTATTATTATCATCAAATGATTAACGTCCCCTCTTGACCTGGCCTATTTGGACTGGTCCTTGTGTGTGATCACATAATCACAACAACATCACGCAGCTACATTAGCAACGCAGCTACATTAGCAACGCAGCTACATTAGCAACGCAGCTACATTAGCAACGCAGCTACATTAGCAACGCAGCTACATTAGCAACGCAGCTACATTAGCAACAACTGTCCCGGATTAGGGACACCGATCCTGTAGAGGTTTTTAACCCCTTCAGAGGATATTGGAAATGTAATCAAAACCTATTGGATGACAACTTGTTTTTAACCAGGCCAGAATAATTGATAACTGACTTTTTCCTACATAACATAGGGACAGCAGATCCCCTTCTGGTATGGGACACTTTTACATGTGCACTTAGAGGCCATGCAATTCACTACTCATGTCACGCCCTGGCCTTAGTATTCTTTGTTTTCTTTATGTTTTTTAGTTAGGTCAGGGTGTGACATGGGGAATGTATGTGTTTTGTAGTGTCTAGGGGTGTTGTATGTGTATGGGGCAGAGTTAGAGTAGTGTTGTCTAGTTATGTCTATGTCTGCCTGGATTGGTTCTCAATCAGAGACAGCTGTCGTTCATTGTCTCTGATTGGGAGCCATATTTAAGGCAGTCATAGACAGTAGGCTTTTGTGGGGTGTTGTCTATGTTGAAGGTTTGTTGCGTGTCTGTGCGTTATTTAGCTTCACGTTGTTTTGTGTATAGTGTTCGTTTTCGTGTTTTTCTCTTTTTTGCACACGCTGCGCCTTGGTCTCTCTCACGAAGACGATCGTGACAACTCTAAAACCAATAACATATTAAGAAAGGAAGTAGAGGGACGAACAGTATGGATAGATAGCAATACTAACACCATAGAGGCACAGACAAAGTTGGAGGAAAACAAAAAGAAATGGAGGAACTTATTCAAGAAAGATCCAGTGTAATATATTATAAAAATAAAACAAACTGCATGGAATATGGGGAAGAATGCACCAAATTATTTTTTCATCTTCAACATATACATGTAAATGCTACCAAAAATAATTTACTGAAACTTGTTACAAATGACAGTCGCCCATAATTCACCAAACAATATTTTGAAAGAGGAACCAAAGTATTTTCAGCATATGTTTACGTTTCAGTCGCCTCCATCTTCACTAACTGAATTTAATTGTAAAGATTAGTTTCTTTACATGAATAATGTAAAATGAACAGCTGCAGAAAGACTCATGCCAAATTACAGAGGAGGAACTTCTTGATGCTATTAAGACCTTTAAGTGCGGGAAAACTCCAGAGCTAGATGGCATACCATTTACATTATTTAGCAGACGCTCTTATCCAGAGTGACTTACAAATTGGAAAGTTCATACATATTCACCCTGGTCCCCCCGTGGGATTTAACCCTGGTCCCCCCGTGGGAATTGAACCCACAACCCTGGCGTTGCAAGCACCATGCTCTACCAACTGAGCCACACGGGAGGTATACCAAACTCCAGGGCTGGATGGCATACCAGTGGAGGTATACCAAACTCCAGGGCTGGATGGCATACCAGTGGAGGTATACCAAACTCCAGAGCTAGATGGCATACCAGTGGATGTATACCAAACTCCAGAGCTAGATGGCATACCAGTGGAGATACCAGTGGAGGTATACCAAACTCCAGGGCTGGATGGCATACCAGCGTAGGCATACCAAACTCCAGGGCTGGATGGCATACCAGTGGAGGTATACCAAACTCCAGGGCTGGATGGCATACCAGTGGAGGTATACCAAACTCCAGGGCTGGATGGCATACCAGTGGAGGTAGACCAAACTCCAGGGCTGGATGGCATACCAGTGGAGGTATACCAAACTCCAGGGCTAGATGGTATACCCGTGGAGGTATACCAAACTCCAGGGCTTGATGGCATACCAGCGTAGGCATACCAAACTCCAGGGCTGGATGGCATACCAGTGGAGGTATACCAAACTCCAGGGCTGGATGGCATACCAGTGGAGGTATACCAAACTCCAGGGCTGGATGGCATACCAGTGGAGGCATACCAAACTCCAGGGCTGGATGGCATACCAGTGGAGGCATACCAAACTCCAGGGCTGGATGGCATACCAGTGGAGGTATACCAAACTCCAGGGCTGGATGGCATACCACTGGAGGTATACCAAACTCCAGGGCTGGATGGCATACCAGTGGAGGTATACCAAACTCCAGGGCTAGATGGCATACCAGTGGAGGTATACCAAACTCCAGGGCTGGATGGCATACCAGTGGAGGTATACCAAACTCCAGGGCTGGATGGCATACCAGTGGAGGTATACCAAACTCCAGGGCTGGACGGCATACCAGTGGAGGCATACCAAACTCCAGGGCTGGATGGCATACCAGTGGAGGTATACCAAACTCCAGGGCTGGATGGCATACCAGTGGAGGTATACCAAACTCCAGGGCTGGATGGCATACCAGTGGAGGTATACCAAACTCCAGGGCTGGATGGCATACCAGCGTAGGTATACCAAACTCCAGGGCTGGATGGCATACCAGTGGAGGTAGACCAAACTCCAGGGCTGGATGGCATATCAGTGGAGGTATACCAAACTCCAGGGCTAGATGGTATACCAGTGGAGGTATACCAAATTCCAGGGCTTGATGGCATACCAGCGTAGGCATACCAAACTCCAGGGCTGGATGGCATACCAGTGGAGGTATACCAAACTCCAGGGCTGGATGGTATACCAGTGGAGGTATACCAAACTCCAGAGCTAGATGGCATACCAGTGGAGATACCAGTGGAGGAATACCAAACTCCAGGGCTGGATGGTATACCAGTGGAGGTATACCAAACTCCAGGGCTGGATGGCATACCAGTGGAGGTATACCAAACTCCAGGGCTGGATGGCATACCAGTGGAGGTAGACCAAACTCCAGGGCTGGATGGCATACCAGTGGAGGTATACCGAACTCCAGGGCTAGATGGTATACCAGTGGAGGTATACCAAACTCCAGGGCTTGATGGCATACCAGCGTAGGCATACCAAACTCCAGGGCTGGATGGCATACCAGTGGAGGTATACCAAACTCCAGGGCTGGATGGCATACCAGTGGAGGTATACCAAACTCCAGGGCTGGATGGCATACCAGTGGAGGCATACCAAATTCCAGGGCTGGATGGCATACCAGTGGAGGCATACCAAACTCCAGGGCTGGATGGCATACCAGTGGAGGTATACCAAACTCCAGGGCTGGATGGCATACCAGTGGAGGTAGACCAAACTCCAGGGCTAGATGGCATACCAGTGGAGGTATACCAAACTCCAGGGCTAGATGGCATACCAGTGGAGGTATACCAAACTCCAGGGCTGGATGGCATACAAGTGGAGGTAGACCAAACTCCAGCGCTGGATGGCATACCAGTGGAGGTATACCAAACTCCAGGGCTGGATGGCATACCACTGGAGGTATACCAAACTCCAGGGCTGGATGGCAAACCAGTGGAGGTATACCAAACTCCAGGGCTGGATGGCATACCAGTGGAGGTATACCAAACTCCAGGGCTGGATGGCATACCAGTGGAGGTATACCAAACTCCAGGGCTGGATGGCATACCAGTGGAGGTATACCAAACTCCAGGGCTGGATGGCATACAAGTGGAGGTATACCAAACTCCAGGGCTGGATGGCATACCAGTGGAGGTATACCAAACTCCAGGGCTGGATGGCATACCAGTGGAGGTATACCAAACTCCAGGGCTGGATGGCATACCAGTGGAGGTATACCAAACTCCAGGGCTGGATGGCATACCAGTGGAGGTATACCAAACTCCAGGGCTGGATGGCATACCAGTGGAGGTATACCAAACTCCAGGGCTAGATGGCATACCAGTGGAGGTATACCAAACTCCAGGGCTGGATGGCATACCAGTGGAGATATACCAAACTCCAGGGCTGGATGGCATACCAGTGGAGGTATACCAAACTCCAGGGCTGGATGGCATACCACTGGAGGTATACCAAACTCCAGGGCTGGATGGCATACCAGTGGAGGTATACCAAACTCCAGGGCTGGATGGCATACCAGTGGAGATATACCAAACTCCAGGGCTAGATGGTATACCAGTGGAGGTATACCAAACTCCAGGGCTGAATGGCATACCAGTGGAGGTATACCAAACTCCAGGGCTGGATGGCATACCAGTGGAGGTATACCAAACTCCAGGGCTGGATGGCATACCAGTGGAGGCATACCAAACTCCAGGGCTGGATGGCATACCAGTGGAGGCATACCAAACTCCAGGGCTGGATGGCATACCAGTGGAGGTATACCAAACTCCAGGGCTGGATGGCATACCACTGGAGGTATACCAAACTCCAGGGCTGGATGGCATACCAGTGGAGGTATACCAAACTCCAGGGCTGGATGGCATACCAGTGGAGGTATACCAAACTCCAGGGCTGGATGGCATACCAGTGGAGGTAGACCAAACTCCAGGGCTGGATGGCATACCAGTGGAGGTATACCAAACTCCAGGGCTAGATGGTATACCAGTGGAGGTATACCAAACTCCAGGGCTTGATGGCATACCAGCGTAGGCATACCAAACTCCAGGGCTGGATGGTATACCAGTGGAGGTATACCAAACTCCAGAGCTAGATGGCATACCAGTGGAGATACCAGTGGAGGTATACCAAACTCCAGGGCTGGATGGTATACCAGTGGAGGTATACCAAACTCCAGGGCTGGATGGCATACAAGTGGAGGTAGACCAAACTCCAGGGCTGGATGGCATACCAGTGGAGGTATACCAAACTCCAGGGCAGGATGGCATACCACTGGAGGTATACCAAACTCCAGGGCTGGATGGCATACCAGTGGAGGTAGACCAAACTCCAGGGCTGGATGGCATACCAGTGGAGGTAGACCAAACTCCAGGGCTAGATGGCATACCAGTGGAGGTATACCAAACTCCAGGGCTGGATGGCATACCAGTGGAGGTATACCAAACTCCAGGGCTGGATGGCATACCAGTGGAGGTAGACCAAACTCCAGGGCTGGATGGCATACCAGTGGAGGTATACCAAACTCCAGGGCTGGATGGCATACCAGTGGAGGTATACCAAACTCCAGGGCTAGATGGTATACCAGTGGAGGTATACCAAACTCCAGGGCTAGATGGCATACCAGCGTAGGCATACCAAACTCCAGGGCTGGATGGCATACCAGTGGAGGTATACCAAACTCCAGGGCTGGATGGCATACCAGTGGAGGTAGACCAAACTCCAGGGCTAGATGGCATACCAGTGGAGGTATACCAAACTCCAGGGCTAGATGGCATACCAGTGGAGGTATACCAAACTCCAGGGCTGGATGGCATACCAGTGGAGGTAGACCAAACTCCAGGGCTGGATGGCATACCAGTGGAGGTATACCAAACTCCAGGGCTGGATGGCATACCACTGGAGGTATACCAAACTCCAGGGCTGGATGGCATACCAGCGTAGGTATACCAAACTCCAGGGCTGGATGGCATACCAGTGGAGGTATACCAAACTCCAGGGCTGGATGGCATACCAGTGGAGGCATACCAAACTCCAGGGCTGGATGGCATACCAGTGGAGGCATACCAAACTCCAGGGCTGGATGGCATACCAGTGGAGGTATACCAAACTCCAGGGCTGGATGGCATACCAGTGGAGGTATACCAAACTCCAGGGCTGGATGGCATACCAGTGGAGGTATACCAAACTCCAGGGCTGGATGGCATACCAGTGGAGGTATACCAAACTCCAGGGCTGGATGGCATACCAGTGGAGGTATACCAAACTCCAGGGCTGGATGGCATACCAGTGGAGGTATACCAAACTCCAGGGCTGGATGGCATACCAGTGGAGGCATACCAAACTCCAGGGCTGGATGGCATACCAGTGGAGGTATACCAAACTCCAGAGCTAGATGGCATACCAGTGGAGTTCTACTAGACCAATTAGTTCTAGCATTCCATACTGTATATCATTATGTTCTACTAGTCCAATTAGTTCTAGAATTCCATACTGTAAATCATTATGTTCTACTAGTCCAATTAGTTCTAGAATTCCATACTGTTTATCATTATGTTCTACTAGACCACAGGTGTCAAACTCATTCCACGGAGGGCCGAGTGTCTGCGGGTTTTTGCTCCACCCTTGTACTTGATTGATGAATTAACATCACTAATTAGTTAGGAACTCCCCACACCTGGTTGTCTAGGGCTTTATTGAAAGGAAAAACCAAAAACCTGCAGACACAAGGCCCTCCGTGGAATGAGTTTGACACCCCTGTACTAGACCATTATAGTTCTAGAATTCCACACTTTATATCATGATGTTCTACTAGTCAATTAGAGTTCTAGAATTCCATACTATATATCACTATGTTCTACTTGTCCAATTAGAGTTCTAGAATTCCATACTATATATCACTATGTTCTACTTGTCCAATTAGAGTTCTAGAATTCCATACTATATATCACTATGTTCTACTTGTCCAATTAGAGT
This sequence comes from Salvelinus fontinalis, assembly GCF_029448725.1. Classification (NCBI taxonomy): domain Eukaryota; kingdom Metazoa; phylum Chordata; class Actinopteri; order Salmoniformes; family Salmonidae; genus Salvelinus; species Salvelinus fontinalis. The sequence goes on from NC_074676.1 coordinate 59,666,754, forward strand.
TCTAGAATTCCATACTATATATCACTATGTTCTACTTGTCCAATTAGAGTTCTAGAATTCCATACTATATATCACTATGTTCTACTTGTCCAATTAGAGTTCTAGAATTCCATACTATATATCACTATGTTCTACTTGTCCAATTAGAGTTCTAGAATTCCATACTATATATCACTATGTTCTACTTGTCCAATTAGAGTTCTAGAATTCCATACTATATATCACTATGTTCTACTAGTCTAATTAGGAGTATCCCCCAGGAGTATCCAGACTTGTGCAGAGATGCTGCTGTGGCAGTCCTTTTGAATAAGTATCTGTCAATCATTTAGTAAAAACTAAACAGCAGAGCCACGTCCCTCCCTTCCTCCCTTCCTCTCATCTCACCTTGCCTTACCCACCAAGTGTTCCCATCTACACCTTTATTTATTCTGTTCACCTCCATTCTTCTCTTTATTTAACCAGCTGTCAAACATTACATTGTACATAATGTGAAATGATATTAAGTGATTTGTTATTTATTATTGTAAAAAGAAAGATTTACATTTTAACAGTTTTCTATCATTAAAGATTTAGGCACCACTATGACAGGTGAGCATGTTAATATTGTTTTTGACAAGTTTCTATTGTTGAATTGTTTTCAATGAAAATGACCTTTGTAATCGCTGGGAATATAATGTTAAATGCCATTTGAATTGTGTGTGCATTTGAAGAAAACACGTGGAATTGACAGTGTGTGACAGCAGGTCAGGAGTTATTTTAGATAAAATCTTAGAACAGATAGTTCGTTTTTCCTCCAGTCATATACAAATATGGTATAAAGATAATTGCAAAGACGAATAAGCGCAGCGTGACTTTCTGCACGTAGCCTTCAGAGAACTCTTGTGTCCGCAGCGTTCGTCTCCTAACCGCATCCAGGGTGAAGCGCAGACACGACTATCTTCATGTGAACTAAAGTTTTATATCAAAACCCTTTCTGTTCATTTCCACACTATAGTCTAAAACCAACAGGTTCCTTAATTTGGGGAGAATCTTTCACAAAGTAGTGAATTAATTCATTTAAAAAAAATGAAAATGTAAGGAATATAATATTCGATTACACCATAAAGCCAAATAGAAACTGGAGAAAAAACCGAAAGATCCTAGTAGGCTACTGTATCATTGTGGACAGAATATGTGCACTACAAACGTCCATCAACTGACTCAATCAACAAGTAGCGTATTTGATGTGTCTCTCCAGAGGGACTCCAAGTAGCGGATTGGATGTGTCTCTCCAGAGGGACTCCAAGTAGCGGATTGGATGTGTCTCTCCAGAGGGAATCCAAGTAGCGGATTTGATGTGTCTCTCCAGAGGGACTCCAAGTAGCGGATTGGATGTGTCTCTCCAGAGGGACTCCAAGTAGCGGCTTTGATGTGTCTCTCCAGAGGGACTCCAAGTAGCGGATTTGATGTGTCTCTCCAGAGGGACTCCAAGTAGCGGCTTTGATGTGTCTCTCCAGAGGGACTCCAAGTAGCGGATTGGATGTGTCTCTCCAGAGGGACTCCAAGTAGCGGATTTGATGTGTCTCTCCAGAGGGACTCCAAGTAGCGGATTTGATGTGTCTCTCCAGAGGGACTCCAAGTAGCGGCTTTGATGTGTCTCTCCAGAGGGACTCCAAGTAGCGGATTTGATGTGTCTCTCCAGAGGGACTCCAAGTAGCGGCTTTGATGTGTCTCTCCAGAGGGACTCCAAGTAGCGGCTTTGATGTGTCTCTCCAGAGGGACTCCAAGTAGCGGATTTGATGTGTCTCTCCAGAGGGACTCCAAGTAGCGGGCTAAAAGTGCACACGTGGAATCTCGCTCGCTGCAGACTGACAAGGTGTTCAACCAATCAATGTCGGTAAGAGTGACGTCATTTTACAACGCTCAGCCAATGGTATACAGTTGAGGATGTTTCCCAAAAAATGCAAAAAAAGAAATCATTTACAATCATCAGAAAAGTGGTTGTGAATGTAGCTAGTTGGAAGATGGGACGACTGGTATAAGAATAACCTACTCACCTCTTTGGAAGATACTGTATGTAGGATAATATTTTTATTTTTGGACGATGGTTAAACGGTGTACATTGGATTTGAATAAAATGTGAATGTTTCGACATACGGAACCGTTTTAGGAACTTTGGCGAACGGATCATTTTTTTGTGTGGAAACAATCTAACTACGGTAAGAAAAGTTCAATGACTTAATGTATTTAAACTAACATTTAAGAAACAGCTGGCTACAGGCTATATTATATTAGTTCATCTACAGTTATCCTTTTAGTTTATTATCAATACATCTCTGGTGTATAGTCCTTATCCTGCTTAAGGTCTTATTCGGGATAAACTGTTCACATGGACCTTTGATATCCTGCTCACGAGTATCCCAGTATCCATGAATAAACATAACATTCCTCATTTCAATTCATACGGATACAATTGAATAGTAACTGAAATATGGACACTGGCTGTCGGTCTATAACCTCTCAAATGTAGCGTAATATTAACTCCTGTAGAATTATGCATTTCTTGCAGTAAAATTATAGAACAAGTGTTATTTTGTCTCGGGAACAGGAGTGGAGAAATATTTCTTTCTTTCAGCTTCTCTTGAGAAAATGCGAATGCTCAGTAAAGTGTTGTCTTTGACACGGTTATGCAAGCCAACCGTATTTCAACCACATCACATATGTACCCAAGACCAACTGTCCTATCAGAATGGTGTTTCATCATTTGCTCAGCTTTTCTTTTCCTTAAAACGAGTCAAACTGACGACGTTTTTGGACAGGACCAATCTTTCCACTGTTTTGGAGTTAATGCGTTTTCTACCCGGTCCCTAAACGAAACAGACAACTTTACCGGTGTTAACTACATTACTACATTACTACATTACTACATTACTGCATTCATTTTATCGATGTAAGACATTATTCTGCTGAGCACTATACTTTATTTAGTCTCATAGGGCAACAATTTATGACAGAAGAGAAGCTGCATTTATCTAACTATATAGTTGACAAACAAATGGCCAACCAAATGTCGAAAATACCAAATGTCCGAAATTATAAACAGAAACTTGTCTAAATTAGGGGTGAAAGTAGCCAGTAGGCTATCCGGTCCAGTATGGAGTATCATCAAAATAAATGATTATGGAATGATTATGGTGTATTGAAATGCGTAGGGAGCCTACTTTTTGAAGTGATTTGTTGGACAATCAAAAGAAAACTTCATCACACGACATGATATGCGAAACTGAGCCTGCGCAGACAGTATAGGGGAGAAGCTGTTGACATGCAGTAACCTGTCTAAGATCACCATATCCCAGGTATCTCATGCCACAGTAACCTGTCTAAGATCACCATATCCCAGGTATCTCATGCCACAGTAACCTGTCTAAGATCACCATATCCCAGGTATCTCATGCCACAGTAACCTGTCTAAGATCACCATATCCCAGGTATCTTATCAGGGTTTCTCATAACCGGAATACAGGCTTTTTCGGGTTATTGTAAATGGGATATGTGCAAACTCAACAGAATACAACAATATCCCAATACTATTGTAAATGGGATATGTGTAAACTCAACAACAGAATACAACAATATCCCAATACTATTGTAAACGGGATATTGTTGCGCATGTAAACATGGCCAATGATAGCAGAGGTTTACCTGAAGAGTAAAATTATATGCATTTTGAAAGCAGAGGTTTACCCTGAAGAGTAAAATTAAATGCATTTTGAAAGCAGAGGTTTACCCAGAAGAGTAAAATGAAATGCATTTGGAAAGCAGAGGTTTAACCCGAAGAGGGGATTCCATGGGGAATAAGGAAGGGTTGATAATGTTAAGATAGTGGGTTAGACCCATGTGAAATTCCAATGCCTGAGTCAAGGAATGGTATTTAGGTTAGAAGCATTTCTCTACACTCACAATAACATCTGCTAAACACGTGCATGTGACCAATAACCTCTGCTAAACACGTGTATGTGACCAATCAAATTTGATTTGATTTTGATTTGAGGTTACTACCACACAATATGAATGGTATTTACAGTGCATTCAGAAAGTATTCAGACCCCTTCACTTTTTCCACATTTTGTCACGCTACAGCCTTATTCTAAAAATCCTTATCAATCTACACACAATACCCCATAATGACATCACAATACCCCATAATGACATCACAATACCCCTTAATGACATCACAATACCCAATAATGACATCACAATACCCAATAATGACAAAGCGAAAACAGGTTTTTAGAAATTGTTGCAAAACAGAAATACCTTATTTACATAATTATTCAGACCCTTCGCTATGAGACTCAAAACTGAGCTCAGGTGCACCATGTTTCCATTGATCATCCTTGAGATGTTTCTACAAATTGATTAGTCCACCTGTGGTAAATTCAATTGATTGGACATTATTTGGAAAGGCACACACCTGTCTATATAAAGGTCCCACAGTTGACAGTGCATGTCAGAGCAAAATCCAAGCCATGAGGTCGAAGGAATTGTCCGTAGTGCTCCAAGACAGGATTATATCGAGGCACAGATCTGGGGAAGGGTACCAAAACATTTCTGCAGCATTGAAGATCCCCAAGAACACAGTGGCCTCCATCATTCTTAAATGGAAGAGGTTTGGAACCACCAAGACTTTTCCTAGAGCTGGCCTTCTGGCCAAACTGAGCAATCGGGGGAGAAGGGCCTTGGTCAAGGAGGTGACCAATAACCCGATGGTCACTCTGACAGAGCTCCAAGGTTCCTCTTTGCAGATGGGAGAAACTTCCAGAAGGACAACCATCTCTGCAGCACTGCACCAATCAGGCCTTTACGTAGAGTGGCTAGAAAGAAGCCACTCCTCAGTAAAAGGCATATGACAGCCCGCTTGGAGTTTGCCAAAAGCCACCTAATGGACTCTCTGGTCTGATGAAGCCAAGATTGACCTCTTTGGCCTGAATGCCAAGTGTCACGTCTGGAGGAAAGCTGGCACCATCCCTACAGTGAATCATGGTGGTGGCAGCATCATGCTGTGGGGATGTTTTTCAGCGGCAGGGACTGGGAGACTAGTCAGGATCGAGGGAAAGATAAACGGAGCAAAGTACAGAGAGATCCTTGATGAAAACCTGCTCCAGAGCTCTCAGGACCTCAGACTGGGGTGAAGGTTCACCTTCCAACAGGACAACAACCCCAAGCACACAGCCAAGACAACGCAGGAGTGGCTTCGGGACAAGTCTCTAAATGTCATTGAGTGGTCCAGCCAGAGCCCGGACTTGAACCCTGAGCATCTTTAAATGTGATATTTCAATCTTTTATTTTGTTTAAATGTGCTAACATGGAAAATGTGGAAAAAGTTATTGGGTCTGAATACTTTCCGAATGCACTGTATGTTACTACCACACAATATGAATGGTATTTAGGTTACTACCACACAATATAGTGGCTCAACCTTGATACCCAGTAGCCTGGCAGGCTGGCTGCGTAGCACCAGTGTATAGTGGCTCAACCTTGATACCCAGTAGCCTGGCAGGCTGGCTGCGTAGCACCAGTGTATAGTGGCTCAACCTTGATACCCAGTAGCCTGGCAGGCTGGCTGCGTAGCACCAGTGTATAGAGGCTCAACCTTGATACCCAGTAGCCTGGCAGGCTGGCTGCGTAGCACCAGTGTATAGTGGATCAACCTTGATACCCAGTAGCCTGGCAGACTGGCTGGGTAACACCAGTGTATAGTGGATCAACCTTGATACCCAGTAGCCTGGCAGGCTGGCTGCGTAGCACCAGTGTATAGTGGCTCAACCTTGATACCCAGTAGCCCGGCAGACTGGCACCAGTGTATAGTGGCTCAACCTTGATACCCAGTAGCCTGGCAGACTGGCTGGGTAACACCAGTGTATAGTGGCTCAACCTTGATACCCAGTAGCCTGGCAGGCTGGCTGCGTAGCACCAGTGTTGCTGTGTGTCTTTATGGTCATGTTGCTCTGTATGACTCCTGCTTTAAACAGACTCAGACTCTGGTACAAGCTGTATTGGTGGGGATCTCACTCTCTCTAACCTATTGGTAGGTTAATCAACCAATCAATCATTCTATAAATCATAGGTGACGTTATATGAGACTAGTTCAGGATTCTGGTATGTTCCTGAGGTTATGTATTCCAACCCGGTTCATTATCCTCGTGGTATACTGTAGGTATCGACACACTCTTGTCAGAATGAGCATCCCATTGTTGTTGTTGTTGTTGTGGGTGTGACACAAACACCAAATACCTTGTCAACCAATCACAGTCACTCCTCTAAAGTGGTGTGGAGGAGTGATTGGGCTCATCATCACCATGGAGACGGTGTGTTAGAGGATGATTAGCAGAGGATCAGGGATAACACAGCTGTGCCTCACAGACACTCAGCTCATATACTGACATGTTTGGAGGAAAGCTTGTCTGAATGTATTGAAAACATATTGAAAACAGACTAAACCAAGAGCCAAAGGGCAGCTCATGTAATAATTCACCAGGTTCATAAATCCCTCTAACCCACCCTCTGGCATGTCATACTCACAGTCCATCTTTAAAACCATGCTAATGTTTATGATGTTACAATAGGATTTATCTGTACAGAGAGCAGTGCTGGATGTTTGAAGGAAAACGTTGCTGTGGTCCCAAGCACCTGACAGACGACAGGTTAATCATCTCAACAGGGGAGGAACAACAAGGATAATGGTGGACAGAAGAGTTTCATTACAAAACGCCATATATATCTAATTTTCAGAAATGTTGGTAAATTGACATTTAAAATATTTAAATAAATATTAAAATAATACATTTGATTCAATTATTTTGTGCAAATATCACATAGCCGATGTATTGTATCCAGATGGTGAACAGCATATAAAATGTCTCTTTCCTTTTTGGACGTTTAAGTACACTACATGACCAAAAGTAATACTGCTTGTGAGCATTAATATGGACTTGGTCTCCCTTTTGCTGCTATAACAGCCTCCACTCTTCTGTGAAGGCTTTCCACTAGATGTTGGAACATTGCTGCGGGGACTTCCTTGCTGCGGGGACATTGCTGCGGGGACAGCCACAAGAGCATTAGTGAGGTCGGGTACTGATGTTGAGCGTTTAGGTCTGGTTCGCAGTCGGCGTTTCAATTAATCTCAAAGGTGTTCGATGGGGTTTAGGTCAGGGCTCTGTGCAGGCCTGCCAATTTCTTCCACACCGATCTCGACAAACCATTTCTGTATGGACCTCACTTTGTGCATGGGGGCTTTGTCATGCTGAAATAGGAAAGGGCCTTCCCCAATCTGTTGCCACAAAATTGGAAGCACAGCATCGTCTAGAATGCCATTGTATGCTGCAGCGTTACGATTTCCCTTCACTGGAACTAAGAGGCCCGAACCATGAAAACCAGCCCCAGACCATTATTCCTACTCCTCCAAACTGTTGGCGCTATGCATGTGGGCAGGTAGCACTCTCCTGGCATCTGCCAAACCCAGATTCGTCCGTCGGACTGCCAGATGGTGAAGCATGATTCATCACTCCAGAGAACATGTTTCCACTGCTCTAGAGTCCAATGGCGGCGAGTTTTACACCACTCCAGCCAAAGGTCGGCATTGCACATGGTGATCTTAGGCTTGTGTACGGTGTAACTTTTGGAATTTTTTTATCTTGTTTTCACAAAAAAGATTGTTAGAGTAAATCAAGGGCAGCTTTTTAAGTTTGATTATATACACTTTATGGAAAGATTTAACCTCTCTTGGATAGGTGGGACATTTAGCGTCCCACCTGGCCAAAATCCAGGGAAAATGCAGAGCGCCAAATACAAATAAATTACTATAAAATTTAAACTTTCATGAAAACACACATACAATACATCAAATTAAAGCTACACTTGTTGTGAATCCAGCCAATGTGTCAGATTTCAAAAAGGCTTTACGGCGAAAGCAAGCGATGCTATTATCTGAGGATAGCACCCCAGCAAACAAACACAGACAATCATATTTCAACCCTCCAGGCGCGACACAAAACGTAGAAATAAAGATATAATTCATGCCTTACCTTTGACAAGCTTTTTCTGTTGGCACTCCAATATGTCCCATAAACATCACAAATGGTCCTTTTGTTCGATTAATTCCGTCAATATATATCCAAAATGTCCATTATACTTGGCGCGTTTGATCCAGAAAAACTCTGGTTCCAACTCGCACAACATGACTATAAAATTTCTCATAAGTTAACTGTAAGCTTTGTCCAAACATTTCAAACTACTTCTGTAATACAACTTTAGGTATTTTTTCAACGTAAATAATCAATAACATTTTAGACGGGACATACTGTGTTGAATACCGGAGGAAAACAAAGTGGAGAGTGCTTTTCAGGTCACGCGCCTCTATCAAAGAGTACACTTCCCTCTACTCTCGTTCTGAACAGTGCTACTTCTTCATTTCTTAAAGGAAAAACCTCAACCAATTTCTAAAGACTGTTGACATCCAGTGGAAGTGATAGGAACTGCAAGAGAGTCGCTTAGAAATCTGGATTCCTAATGGAAACTCATTGAAAAGAGTGACCTCAACAACAAGAAAATTCTGAATGGTTTGTCCTCGGGGTTTCGCCTGCCAAATAAGTTCTGTTATACTCACAGACATGATTCAAACAGTTTTAGAAACGTCAGTGTTTCCTATCCAAATCTACTAATAATATGCATATCTTAGCTTCTGGGCCTGAGTAGCAGGCAGTTTACTTTGGACACGCTTTTCATCCGGACTCAAAATACCGCCCCCTATCCCAAAGACGTTTTAAGGACTAATAAGGATATTGAAAGCGTGCTGGAAAGAATTATCCGGTCAAGGATGGATTGATTCTTTTATTTTATTATTATTTTTTTTATTAAATTTATCCCCTTTTCTCCCCAATTTTCGTGGTATCCAATCGCTAGTAATTACTATCTTGTCTCATCGCTACAACTCCCGTACGGGCTCGGGAGAGATGAAGGTCGAAAGCCATGCGTCCTCCGAAGCACAACCCAACCTAGCCGCACTGCTTCTTTAACACAGCGCGCCTCCAACCCGGAAGCCAGCCGCACCAATGTGTCGGAGGAAACACCGTGTACCTGTCCCCCTTGGTTAGCGCGCATTGCGCCCGGCCCGCCACAGGAGTCGCTGGAGCGCGATGAGACAAGGATATCCCTACCGGCCAAACCCTCCCTAACCCGGACGACGCTAGCCCAATTGTGCGTCGCCCCACGGACCTCCCGGTCGCGGCCGGCTGCGACAGAGCCTGGGCGCGAACCCAGAGACTCTGGTGGCGCAGTTAGCACTGCGATGCAGTGCCCTAGACCACTGCGCCACCCGAGAGGCCCGGATGGATTGATTCTTATAGTTGGAGTGACACGGCCCGCTTTTGGAGCCTCTGTATATGTATGCAGTCATATTATTGTTTCCCTTCACCTGAGTAGTGCTGGATCTTGTTTCCCTTCACCTGAGTGATGCTGGATCTTGTTTCCCTTCACCTGAGTAGTGCTGGATCTTGTTTCCCTTCACCTGAGTGATGCTGGATCTTGTTTCCCTTCACCTGAGTGATGCTGGATCTTGTTTCCCTTCACCTGAGTGATGCTGGATCTTGTTTCCCTTCACCTGAGTGATGCTGGATCTTGTTTCCCTTCACCTGAGTGATGCTGGATCTTGTTTCCCTTCACCTGAGTGATGCTGGATCTTGTTTCCCTTCACCTGAGTGATGCTGGATCTTGTTTCCCTTCACCTGAGTAGTGCTGGATCTTGTTTCCCTTCACCTGAGTGATGCTGGATCTTGTTTCCCTTCACCTGAGTGATGCTGGATCTTGTTTCCCTTCACCTGAGTGATGCTGGATCTTGTTTCCCTTCACCTGAGTGATGCTGGATCTTGTTTTCCTTCACCTGAGTGATGCTGGATCTTGTTTCCCTTCACCTGAGTGATGCTGGATCTTGTTTCCCTTCACCTGAGTGATGCTGGATCTTGTTTCCCTTCACCTGAGTGATGCTGGATCTTGTTTATCTTCACCTGAGTGATGCTGGATCTTGTTTCCCTTCACCTGAGTGATGCTGGATCTTGTTTATCTTCACCTGAGTGATGCTGGATCTTGTTTCACTTCACCTGAGTGATGCTGGATCTTGTTTCCCTTCACCTGAGTGATGCTGGATCTTGTTTCCCTTCACCTGAGTGATGCTGGATCTTGTTTCCCTTCACCTGAGTGATGCTGGATCTTGTTTCCCTTCACCTGAGGGATGCTGGATCTTGTTTCCCTTCACCTGAGTGATGCTGGATCTTGTTTCCCTTCACCTGAGTGATGCTGGATCTTGTTTATCTTCAACTGAGTGATGCTGGATCTTGTTTCCCTTCACCTGAGTGATGCTGGATCTTGTTTCCCTTCACCTGAGTGATGCTGGATCTTGTTTCCCTTCACCTGAGTGATGCTGGATCTTGTTTCCCTTCACCTAAGTGAAGCTCTCTCTTTTTCACTCGCTTGTTTAGAAAGTTTCCTCTTTGGGCCATTAGGACCAGATATCACAGGCTCCAACAGGAACAGGCTCCAATAAACTGTCCATAAGCAAAAGCTCCACGTCACTAAAGAGATCAAAGCCTAATGCTAGGTAGCCAGCACACGAACAGCTGAAAATAACAGCTGTTTATCACCACATCTGGCTGACTAAGTCAGGGGTTAGCCTAAATGAACAACATAAGGTTCCTGACTTGTAGAGAGTCTAGTCCATCAGTAGTTTAACTGTGTAGAGTCTAGTGACTAGTCCATCAGTAGTTTTACTGTGTAGAGTCTAGTGACTAGTCCATCAGTAGTTTTACTGTGTAGAGTCTAGTCCATCAGTAGTTTTACTGTGTAGAGAGTCTAGTCCATCAGTAGTTTTACTGTGTAGAGTCTAGTCCATCAGTAGTTTTACTGTGTAGAGAGTCTAGTCCATCAGTGGTTTTACTGTGTAGAGCGTCTAGTGACTAGTCCATCAGTAGTTTTACTGTGTAGAGAGTCTAGTCCATCAGTAGTTTTACTGTCTAGAGAGTCTAGTGACTAGTCCATCAGTAGTTTTACTGTGTAGAGAGTCTAGTCCATCAGTAGTTTTACTGTCTAGAGAGTCTAGTCCATCAGTAGTTTTACTGTGTAGAGTCTAGTCCATCAGTAGTTTTACTGTGTAGAGAGTCTAGTCCATCAGTAGTTTTACTGTGTAGAGAGTCTAGTCCATCAGTAGTTTTACTGTGTAGAGAGTCTAGTCCATCAGTAGTTTTACTGTGTAGCGAGTCTAGTCCATCAGTAGTGTTCCCTCTTGTTTATCACCTTCTTCTAAGTCTGTCTCTCTGTCAACTAATTATATTCATTCAAGGGAACAAAGGATGAAAGACTCAGGCTGTTTGAGATGTAAATAGACCAATTAATAGATATGCTGTGGTTGAATGACTGGGATCTCTTCATCCAGTGCATTCGTAAAGTATTCAGACCCCTTTAGTTATTCCACATATATTTTTCCCCCCTCATTAATCTACACACAATTCCCCATAATGACGAAGCAAAAACAGATTGTTAGACATTTTGGCAAAAGTATATATAACATGTATTTCTCCTCCATGAGGAGTTTTACTGTGTAGAGTCTAGTCCATTAGTAGTTTTACTGTGTAGAGTCTAGTCCATCAGTAGTTTTACTGTCTAGAGAGTCTAGTCCATCAGTAGTTTTACTGTGTAGAGAGACTAGTGACAAGTCCATCAGTAGTTTTACTGTGTAGAGAGTCTAGTCCATCAGTAGTTTTACTTTGTAGAGAGTCTAGTGACTAGTCCATCAGTAGTTTTACTGTGTAGAGTCTAGTCCATCAGTAGTTTTACTGTGTAGAGTCTAGTGACTAGTCCATCAGTAGTTTTACTGTGTAAAGTCTAGTCCATCAGTAGTTTTACTGTGTAGAGTCTAGTGACTAGTCCATCAGTAGTTTTACTGTGTAAAGTCTAGTCCATCAGTAGTTTTACTGTGTAGAGTCTAGTCCATCAGTAGTTTTACTGTGTAGAGTCTAGTCCATCAGTAGTTTTACTGTGTAGAGTCTAGTGACTAGTCCATCAGTAGTTTTACTGTGTAGAGTCTAGTCCATCAGTAGTTTTACTGTGTAGAGAGTCTAGTCCATCAGTAGTTTTACTGTGTAGTCTAGTCCATCAGTAGTTTTACTGTGTAGAGTCTAGTGACAAGTCCATCAGTAGTTTTACTGTGTAGAGTCTAGTCCATCAGTAGTTTTACTGTGTAGAGTCTAGTGACTAGTCCATCAGTAGTTTTACTGTGTAGAGTCTAGTCCATCAGTAGTTTTACTGTGTAGAGAGTCTAGTCTATCAGTAGTTTTACTGTGTAGAGTCTAGTCCATCAGTAGTTTTCCTGTGTAGAGAGTCTAGTCCATCAGTAGTTTTCCTGTGTAGAGAGTCTAGTCCATCAGTAGTTTTACTGTCTAGAGAGTCTAGTCCATCAGTAGTTTTACTGTGTAGAGTCTAGTGACTAGTCCATCAGTAGTTTTACTGTGTAGAGAGTCTAGTCCATCAGTAGTTTTACTGGGTAGAGAGTCTAGTCCATCAGTAGTTTTACTGTGTAGAGAGTCTAGTGACTAGTCCATCAGTAGTTTTACTGGGTAGAGAGTCTAGTCCATCAGTAGTTTTACTGGGTAGAGAGTCTAGTCCATCAGTAGTTTTACTGTGTAGAGAGTCTAGTGACTAGTCCATCAGTAGTTTTACTGGGTAGAGAGTCTAGTCCATCAGTAGTTTTACTGTGTAGAGTCTAGTCCATCAGTAGTTTTACTGTGTAGAGAGTCTAGTCCATCAGTAGTTTTGCTGTGTAGAGAGTCTAGTGACTAGTCCATCAGTAGTTTTACTGTGTAGAGTCTAGTGACTAGTCCATCAGTAGTTTTATTGTGTAGAGAGTCTAGTCCATCAGTAGTTTTACTGTGTAGAGAGTCTAGTCCATCAGTAGTTTTACTGGGTAGAGAGTCTAGTCCATCAGTAGTTTTACTGTGTAGAGAGTCTAGTCCATCAGTAGTTTTACTGTCTAGAGAGTCTAGTCCATCAGTAGTTTTACTGTGTAGAGAGTCTAGTCCATCAGTAGTTTTACTGGGTAGAGAGTCTAGTCCATCAGTAGTTTTACTGTGTAGAGAGTCTAGTCCATCAGTAGTTTTACTGTGTAGAGAGACTAGTCCATCAGTAGTTTTACTGTGTAGAGAGTCTAGTGACTAGTCCATCAGTAGTTTTACTGTGTAGAGAGTCTAGTGACTAGTCCATCAGTAGTTTTACTGTGTAGAGAGTCTAGTGACTAGTCCATCAGTAGTTTTACTGTGTAGAGAGTCTAGTCCATCAGTAGTTTTACTGTGTAGAGTCTAGTCCATCAGTAGTTTTACTGTGTAGAGAGACTAGTCCATCAGTAGTTTTACTGTGTAGAGTCTAGTGACTAGTCCATCAGTAGTTTTACTGTGTAGAGAGACTAGTCCATCAGTAGTTTTACTGTGTAGAGTCTAGTCCATCAGTAGTTTTACTGTGTAGAGTCTAGTCCATCAGTAGTTTTACTGTGTAGAGAGACTAGTCCATCAGTAGTTTTACTGTGTAGAGAGTCTAGTCCATCAGTAGTTTTACTGTGTAGAGAGTCTAGTGACTAGTCCATCAGTAGTTTTACTGTGTAGAGAGTCTAGTCCATCAGTGGTTTTACTGTGTAGAGAGTCTAGTGACTAGTCCATCAGTAGTCTTACTGTGTAGAGTCTAGTGACTAGTCCATCAGTAGTTTTACTGTGTAGAGAGTCTAGTGACTAGTCCATCAGTAGTTTTACTGTGTAGAGAGTCTAGTGACTAGTCCATCAGTAGTTTTACTGTGTAGAGAGTCTAGTGACTAGTCCATCAGTAGTTTTACTGTGTAGAGAGTCTAGTCCATCAGTAGTTTTACTGTGTAGAGAGTCTAGTCCATCAGTAGTTTTACTGTGTAGAGAGTCTAGTCCATCAGTAGTTTTACTGTGTAGAGAGACTAGTCCATCAGTAGTTTTACTGTGTAGAGTCTAGTCCATCAGTAGTTTTACTGTGTAGAGTCTAGTCCATCAGTAGTTTTACTGTGTAGAGAGTCTAGTCCATCAGTAGTTTTACTGTGTAGAGAGTCTAGTCCATCAGTAGTTTTACTGTGTAGAGAGTCTAGTCCATCAGTAGTTTTACTGTGTAGAGAGTCTAGTCCATCAGTAGTTTTACTGTGTAGAGAGTCTAGTCCATCAGTAGTTTTACTGTGTAGAGAGTCTAGTCCATCAGTAGTTTTACTGTGTAGAGAGTCTAGTCCATCAGTAGTTTTACTGTGTAGAGAGTCTAGTCCATCGGTAGTTTTACTGTGTAGAGTCTAGTCCATCAGTAGTTTTACTGTGTAGAGTCTAGTCAGTCGGTAGTTTTACTGTGTAGAGTCTAGTCCATCAGTAGTTTTACTGTGTAGAGTCTAGTCCATCAGTAGTTTTACTGTGTAGAGTCTAGTCCATCAGTAGTTCTACTGTGTAGAGAGTCTAGTCAGTCGGTAGTTTTACTGTGTAGAGTCTAGTGACTAGTCCATCAGTAGTTTTACTGTGTAGAGTCTAGTGACTAGTCCATCAGTAGTTTTACTGTGTAGAGTCTAGTGACTAGTCCATCAGTAGTTTTACTGTGTAGAGAGTCTAGTCCATCAGTAGTTTTACTGTGTAGAGAGTCTAGTCCATCAGTAGTTTTACTGTGTAGAGAGTCTAGTCCATCAGTAGTTTTACTGTGTAGAGAGTCTAGTGACTAGTCCATCAGTAGTTTTACTGTGTAGAGAGTCTAGTCCATCAGTAGTTTTACTGTGTAGAGAGTCTAGTGACTAGTCCATCAGTAGTTTTACTGTGTAGAGAGTCTAGTCCATCAGTAGTTTTACTGTGTAGAGAGTCTAGTCCATCAGTAGTTTTACTGTGTAGAGAGTCTAGTCAGTCGGTAGTTTTACTGTGTAGAGTCTAGTGACTAGTCCATCAGTAGTTTTACTGTGTAGAGTCTAGTGACTAGTCCATCAGTAGTTTTACTGTGTAGAGTCTAGTGACTAGTCCATCAGTAGTTTTACTGTGTAGAGAGTCTAGTCCATCAGTAGTTTTACTGTGTAGAGTCTAGTCCATCAGTAGTTTTACTGTGTGTAGTCTAGTCCATCAGTAGTTTTACTGTGTAGAGTCTAGTGACTAGTCCATCAGTAGTTTTACTGTGTAGAGAGTCTAGTCAGTCGGTAGTTTTACTGTGTAGCGTCTAGTCAGTCGGTAGTTTTACTGTGTAGAGTGTCTAGTGACTATTTCTGGATTGGGCTGTGCTCAGAGTATCCTGCCTTGGCAAATCACTCTGTTAAGACACTGATGCCCTTTGCAACCACATACCTACGTGAGAGTGGATTCTCGGACCTCACTGGCATGAAAACTAAATACAGACACAGACTGTGTGGAAAATGATTTAAGACTGAGACTCTCTCCAATACAACCCAACATTGCAGAGTTATGTGCATCCTTTCAAGTACACCCTTCTCATTAACCTGTGGTGAATTATTCACCATTTCTGATGAACAAATAAGGTTTTATATGAATGAAGAACAACATTATTGTTATTTGTGCCCTGCTCCTATCAGAGCTCTGTCACTTCCCACGAGACGGGTTGTGACAAAAACTCACACTCATTCTTATGTTTAATAAATGTATTGTATAGTGTGTGTGTGGCAGGATTACAATGATGGCAATAAACAACATTTGAGAGTGTGCTGACCCTGGTGCTAGAGGGGGTACAGCTGACCCTGGTGCTAGAGGGGGTACACTGACCCTGGTGCTAGAGGGGGTACGCTGACCCTGGTGCTAGAGGGGGTACGCTGACCTTGGTGCTAGAGGGGGTACGCTGACCCTGGTGCTAGAGGGGGTACACTGACCCTGGTGCTAGAGGGGGTACGCTGACCCTGGTGCTAGAGGGGGTACACTGACCCTGGTGCTAGAGGGGGTACAGCTGACCCTGGTGCTAGAGGGGGTACGCTGACCCTGGTGCTAGAGGGGGTACAGTTGACCCTGGTGCTAGAGGGGGTACAGTTGACCCTGGTGCTAGAGGGGGTACGCTGACCCTGGTGCTAGAGGGGGTACAGCTGACCCTGGTGCTAGAGGGGGTACAGCTGACCCTGGTGCTAGAGGGGGTACACTGACCCTGGTGCTAGAGGGGGTACAGCTGACCCTGGTGCTAGAGGGGGTACACTGACCCTGGTGCTAGAGGGGGTACAGCTGACCCTGGTGCTAGAGGGGGTACAGCTGACCCTGGTGCTAGAGGGGGGTACAGCTGACCCTGGTGCTAGAGGGGGTACAGCTGACCCTGGTGCTAGAGGGGGTACAGCTGACCCTGGTGCTAGAGGAGGTACAGGTGACCCTGGTGCTAGAGGGGGTACAGCTGACCCTGGTGCTAGAGGGGGTACGCTGACCCTGGTGCTAGAGGGGGTACAGTTGACCCTGGTGCTAGAGGGGGTACAGTTGACCCTGGTGCTAGAGGGGGTACGCTGACCCTGGTGCTAGAGGGGGTACAGCTGACCCTGGTGCTAGAGGGGGTACAGCTGACCCTGGTGCTAGAGGGGGTACACTGACCCTGGTGCTAGAGGGGGTACAGCTGACCCTGGTGCTAGAGGGGGTACAGCTGACCCTGGTGCTAGAGGGGGGTACAGCTGACCCTGGTGCTAGAGGGGGTACAGCTGACCCTGGTGGTAGAGGGGTACACTGACCCTGGTGCTAGAGGGGGTACAGCTGACCCTGGTGCTAGAGGGGGTACAGCTGACCCTGGTGCTAGAGGAGGTACACTGACCCTGGAGCTAGAGGGGGTGTGCTGACCCTGGTGCTAGAGGGGGTACAGCTGACCCTGGTGCTAGAGGGGGTACAGCTGACCTTGGTGCTAGAGGGGGTACAGCTGACCCTGGAGCTAGAGGGGGTACAGCTGACCCTGGTGCTAGAGGGGGTACAGGTGACCCTGGTGCTAGAGGGGGTATGGCTGACCCTGGTGCTAGAGGGGGTACAGCTGGAGTGTGCTGACCCTGGTGCTAGAGGGGGTACAGCTGACCCTGGAGCTAGAGGGGGTACAGCTGACCCTGGTGCTAGAGGGGGTACAGATGACCCTGGTGCTAGAGGGGATACAGCTGACCCTGGTGCTAGAGGGGGTACGCCTGACCCTGGTGCTAGAGGGGGTACACTGACCCTGGTGCTAGAGGGGGTACAGCTGGAGTGTGCTGACCCTGGTGCTAGAGGGGGTAGAGCTGACCCTGGTGCTAGAGGGGGTAGAGCTGACCCTGGAGCTAGAGGGGGTACAGCTGACCCTGGTGCTAGAGGGGGTACAGCTGACCCTGGTGCTAGAGGGGATACAGCTGACCCTGGTGCTAGAGGGGGTACGCCTGACCCTGGTGCTAGAGGGGGTACACTGACCCTGGTGCTAGAGGGGGTACAGCTGACCCTGGTGCTAGAGGGGGTACAGCTGACCCTGGTGCTAGAGGGGGTACAGGTGACCCTGGTGCTAGAGGGGGTACGCCTGACCCTGGTGCTAGAGGGGGTACACTGACCCTGGTGCTAGAGGGGGTAGAGCTGACCCTGGTGCTAGAGGGGGTAGAGCTGACCCTGGTGCTAGAGGGGGTACAGCTGACCCTGGTGCTAGAGGGGGTACGCTGACCCTGGTGCTAGAGGGGGTACAGGTGACCCTGGTGCTAGAGGGGGTAGAGCTGACCCTGGTGCTAGAGGGGATACAGCTGACCCTGGTGCTAGAGGAGGTACAGGTGACCCTGGTGCTAGAGGGGGTAGAGGTGACCCAGGTGCTAGAGGGGGTACAGCTGACCCTGGTGCTAGAGGGGGTACGCTGACCCTGGTGCTAGAGGGGGTACAGCTGACCCTGGTGCTAGAGGGGGTACAGCTGACCCTGGTGCTAGAGGGGGTACAGCTGACCCTGGAGCTAGAGGGGGTACAGCTGACCCTGGTGCTAGAGGGGGTACAGGTGACCCTGGGGCTAGAGGGGGTTCGGCTGACCCTGGTGCTAGAGGGGGTACAGCTGACCCTGGTGCTAGAGGGGGTACAGCTGACCCTGGTGCTAGAGGGGGTACAGCTGACCCTGGGGCTAGAGGGGGTACAGATGACCCTGGTGCTAGAGGGGGTACAGCTGACCCTGGTGCTAGAGGGGGTACAGCTGGAGTGTGCTGACCCTGGTGCTAGAGGGGGTACAGCTGACCCTGGTGCTAGAGGGGGTACAGCTGACCCTGGTGCTAGAGGGGGTACAGCTGACCCTGGTGCTAGAGGGGATACAGCTGACCCTGGTGCTAGAGGGGGTACGCCTGACCCTGGTGCTAGAGGGGGTACACTGACCCTGGTGCTAGAGGGGGTACAGCTGACCCTGGTGCTAGAGGGGGTACAGCTGACCCTGGAGCTAGAGGGGGTACAGCTGACCCTGGTGCTAGAGGGGGTACAGGTGACCCTGGGGCTAGAGGGGGTACGGCTGACCCTGGTGCTAGAGGGGGTACAGCTGACCCTGGTGCTAGAGGGGGTACAGCTGACCCTGGTGCTAGAGGGGGTACAGCTGACCCTGGGGCTAGAGGGGGTACAGATGACCCTGGTGCTAGAGGGGGTACAGCTGACCCTGGTGCTAGAGGGGGTACAGCTGGAGTGTGCTGACCCTGGTGCTAGAGGGGGTACAGCTGACCCTGGTGCTAGAGGGGGTACAGCTGACCCTGGTGCTAGAGGGGGTACAGCTGACCCTGGTGCTAGAGGGGATACAGCTGACCCTGGTGCTAGAGGGGGTACGCCTGACCCTGGTGCTAGAGGGGGTACACTGACCCTGGTGCTAGAGGGGGTACAGCTGACCCTGGTGCTAGAGGGGGTACAGCTGACCCTGGTGCTAGAGGGGGTACAGCTGACCCTGGTGCTAGAGGGGGTACGCCAGACCCTGGTGCTAGAGGGGGTACACTGACCCTGGTGCTAGAGGGGGTAGAGCTGACCCTGGTGCTAGAGGGGGTACAGCTGACCCTGGTGCTAGAGGGGGTACAGCTGACCCTGGTGCTAGAGGGGGTACAGCTGACCCTGGTGCTAGAGGGGGTAGAGCTGACCCTGGTGCTAGAGGGGGTACGCCTGACCCTGGTGCTAGAGGGGGTACACTGACCCTGGTGCTAGAGGGGGTAGAGCTGACCCTGGTGCTAGAGGGGGTACAGCTGACCCTGGTGCTAGAGGGGGTACAGTTGACCCTCGTGCTAGAGGGGGTAGGCTGACCCTGGGGCTAGAAGGGGTACAGCTGACCCTGGGGCTAGAGGGGGTACAGCCGACCCTGGTGCTAGAGGGGGTACAGCTGACCCTGGTGCTAGAGGGGGTACAGCTGACCCTGGGGCTAGAGGGGGTACACTGACCCTGGTGCTAGAGGGGGTACAGCTGACCCTGGGGCTAGAGGGGGTACACTGACCCTGGTGCTAGAGGGGGTACAGCTGACCCTGGTGCTAGAGGGGATACAGCTGACCCTGGTGCTAGAGGGGGTACGCTGACCCTGGTGCTAGAGGGGGTACACTGACCCTGGTGCTAGAGGGGGTATGCCTGACCCTGGTGCTAGAGGGGGTACACTGACCCTGGTGCTAGAGGGGGTACAGCTGATCCTGGTGCTAGATGGGGTACGCTGACCCTGGTGCTAGAGGGGGTATGCAGCTGGAGGTTGAATGTTTGAAGTGGTACGAGACTATAAACAGTTTACCACTTTAAAGCCACATTTCTTGTTGCCCTCTTTGTTGTTGTCTAAGAATAAGATACTTTTGTCCTCACCAGATATCAGACTTTTCTGAGTTGTGACCATCCGTCCCCTCTCTCTGTGTTCCAGGTATTCCAGTGAAGGATTATGGGTAGTTTTAAGGGCCATGCATTGCCGGGTAGTTTCTTCCTGATCGCGGGTCTGTGGTGGGCGGGAAAGTACTCTCTATGGTACGCCACTCTCAGGAACAAGAGTCTGGGCTCCACCTCCACCCGCCTGGCCAGCCGATCCACACAGCGCCGCCTGGAAGTCATCGAGGGATCTGTCACCCTCTTCTTCTCCGTGGTTGGTGAGCATCAACAGCCTGAGCATCCACACTATATGTTTTATTCTCACAACACTTAGTACCAAACTCAAAACAGATCATCAAAAAGGCAGTTGTTTCAAAAGCACATATTTTTTTACCCCATTTTTCGGGATATCCAATAGGCTCTATGCGTTATACCGCCTCCAACGTTCTAATTTACTTCCGTCCAATTGGTAGTTCTGATCTTGTCTCATCGCTGCAACTCCCCTGCGGACTCTGCCTAGCCACACCTGCCTAGCCACACCTGCCTAGCCACACCTGCCTAGCCACACCTGCCTAGCCACACCTGCTTAGCCACACTGCTTTTTTGATACACTGTTCGCTTAACCCGGAAGCCGGCCGAACCAATGTGTCGGAGGAAACACCGTCCGACTGACGACTGCAGTCAGGTGCACGGCCCGCCACAGCACAATGAGACCCCGGCCAAACCCTCCCCTAGGTCTCCCAGTCAGCCTGGGATCAAACCTGAGGCTGTAGTGGCACCTCAGCACTGCAGTTCCTAGGACCGCTGCGCCACTTTGGAGGCCCAACATTTTCAATTGACTACGTGCAACATGAAATTATACAGTTACATTTTCATTAAACTTAGTCAGTATTTCTTCTCGAAATACACGTTTCACATTGCAATACGTGTTCATATAAAGTAATTGCCTTTCACAATGAGATGCTCACTTTTGAAATGATTCTCTTTTGTTACATTTTTTTTTACTATTACTTAAAACGTTTGGTAAACTTATAGATTTGACATGTAAACTGGTTTGTCCACTACAGATTATGAGAACTACAACTACTAATGAAAATATATGTCTGTCAAGTAGAAACATAACAAGTACGATACACAGTGGTAAGAAACAGTGAACCCTTTGGAATGACCTGGATTTCTGCATAAACTGGTCATCACATTTGATCTGTTCTTCAAGTCACAACAATAGACAAACATAGTCTGCTTAAACTAATAACACACAAATTATTGACATTTTATTTTCTATATTGAATACATAATTTAAACATTCACAGTGTAGGTTGGAAAAAGTATGTGAACCCCTAGGCTAATAATGACTAATGTCACGCCCTGACCATAGAGAGCCCTTGGTTCTCTATGGTGTTGTAGGTGTGACTCGGGGGTGTTCTAGTCAATTATATTTCTATGTTTGGGTTTGAGTATGGTTCCCAATTAGAGGCAGCTGATTATTGTTGTCTCTAATTGGGGATCATACTTAAGGAGTCCCTGTTCCCACCTGCTTTGTGGGATATTGTTTTGTGTATGTAGCACCACTACTTTCACGTTTCGTTGTTGGTTTATTGTTTTGTAGAAGTTTCACTGTTTATTAAAATATGTGGAACTCTAATCACGCTGTGCCTTGGTCCGTCTTTCATCACGAACGTGACAGCTAATTGGAGTCAGGAGTCAGCTAACCTGGAGTCCAATCAATGAGACGAGATTTGAGTTTGCTAGTCACAAGAAGCATTGCCTGATGTGAACCATGCCTCGAACAAAAGAGATCTCAGAAGCCCTAAGATTAAGAATTGTTGACTTGCATAAAGCTGGAAAGGGTTACAAAGTATCTCTAAAAGCCTTGATGTTCATCAGTGCACGGTAAGACAAATTGCCTATAAACGGAGAAAGTTCAGCCCTGTTTCTACTCTCCCTAGGAGTGGCCGTCCTGCAAAGATGACTACAAGAGCACAGCGCAGAACGCTCAGAGGTTAAGAAGAATCCTAGAGTGTCAGCTAAAGACTTACAGAAATCTCTGGAACATGCTAACATCTCTGTTGACGAGTCTACAATATTTAAAACACTAAACAAGAATGGTGTTCATGGGAGGACACCACGGAAGAAGCCACTGCTGTCCAAAAAAAACATTGCTGCACGTCTGATGTTCGCAAAAGAGCAGCTGGATGTTCCACAGCGCTACTGGCTAAATATTCTGTGGACAGATGAAACTACAGTTGAGTTGTTTGGAAGGAACACAACACTGTGTGGAGAAAAAAAGGCACAGCACACCAACATCAAAACCTCATCCCAACTGTAAAGTCTGGTGGAGGGAGCATCATGGTTTGGGGCTGCTTTGCTGCCTCAGGACCTGGACAGCTTGATATCATCGACGGAAAAATGTATTCCCAAGTTTATCAAGACATTTTGTAGGAGAATGTTTGGCTATATGTCTGCCAATTGCAGCTCAACAGAAGTTGGGTGATGAAACAGGACAACGACCCAGAACACAGAAGTAAATCAAAAACAGAATGGCTTCAATAGAAGAAAATACACCTTCTGGAGTGGCCCAGTCAGAGTCCTGACCTCAACCTCCTGGAGTGGCCCAGTCAGAGTCCTGACCTCAACCTCCTGGAGTGGCCCAGTCAGAGTCCTGACCTCAACCTCCTGGAGTGGCCCAGTCAGAGTCCTGACCTCAACCTTCTGGAGTGGCCCAGTCAGAGTCCTGACCTCAACCTGATTGACATGCTGTGGCATGACCTCAAGAGAGCAGTTCACACCAGACATCCCAAGAATATCGCTGAACTGAAACAGTTTTGTGAAGAGGAATGGTCCAAAATTCCTCCTGACCGTTGTGCAGGTCTGATCCACAACTACAGAAAACGTTTGGTTGAGGTTATTGCTGCCGAAGGAGGGACAACCAGTTATTAAATCCAAGGGATCACATTCTTTTCCCACCATGCACTGTGAATGTTTACACAGTGTGTTCAATAAAGACATGAAAATGTATAACTGTTTGTGTGTTATTCGTTTAAGCAGACTGTGTTTGTCAATTGTTGTGATCTAATTTTATGACCAATTAATGCAGAAATCCAGGTATTTCCAAAGAGTTCACACGTTTTCTTTTATTTATTTTTATTTTACCGTTATTTTACCCGTTAAGTTGTCTGAGAACACGTTCTCATTTGCAGCAACGACCTGGGGAATAGTTACAGGGGAGAGGAGGGGGATGAATGAGCCAATTGTAAACTGGGGATTATTAGGTGACCATGATGGTTTGAGGGACAGCTTGGGAATTTAGCCAGGACACCGGGGTTAACACCCCTACTCTTACGATAAGTGCCATGGGATCTTTAATGACCTCAGAGAGTCAGGACACCCGTTTAACGTCCCATCCGAAAGACAGCACCCTACACAGGGTAGTGTCCCCAATCACTGCCCTGGGGCATTTCTTGACACTGTATACCCCAATGTCCAACTATGAGGATGACTATTATGGTTTTACTTCAGAGAAAGTTTTTAAAAAATCTGTATGTAACAAATCGAATCACTTTACTTAAATTGCATTGGGCAATACAGTACTGTAATACTGTATTTAATGCCATTTACGTAGCAGAAACTCCAAAATGACAACAGTCCACACATTTCTCCCGGCGCTGCTGATGGCAATTTTAGTCCCCTCATACAGGAGCAGTAAAGGCCCAATAATGTGAATAATTTTAAAAATAAAATGAAAATGTTTTTTATATATACAGTGCATTCGGAAAGTATTCAGACCCCTTGACTTTTTCCACATTTCGTTAATTTACAGCTTTATTCTAAAACGTATTACATTGTTTTTTTTCTCATCAATCTACACACAACAAAAACTGGGTTTCATACCTTTTTGCAACAAAAAAAAATGAAATATCACATTTACATCAGTATTCAAACCTTTTACTCGGTACTTTGTTGAAGCACCATTGGCAGTGATTACAGCCTCGAGTCTTCTTGGGTATGACGCTACAAGGTTGGCCCACCTGTATTTGGGGAGTTTCTCCCAGTCTTCTCTGCAGATCCTCTCAAGCTCTGTCAGGTTGGATGGGGAGCGTCGCTGCACAGCTATTTTCAGGTCTCCAGAGATGTTTGGCTGGGCCACTCAAGGACATTCGGAGAGTTTTCCCGAAATCATTTCCTGCGTTGTCTTGGCTGTGTGCTTATGGTCATTGGAAGGTGAACCTTCGCCCCAGTCTGAGGTCCTGAGTGCTCTGGAGCAGGTTTTCATCAAGGATCTTTCTGTACTTGCTCCCTTCGTCTTTCCCTCGATCCTGACTAGAGATGCACAATATATCGGTGAACATATCGGAATCGGCCGATATTAGCTAAAAATGCCAAAATCGGAATGGGCTGATGTCTAGTTTAACACCAATGTGAAAAACCCATGTCAAAGCTGACGAGCTATATAACGTAGGTAGATGACATAATGACGCCACGTAAAATTTTGCGCTACACGTGCAACACAGCATTCGTAACCTAGCCCACAATGTCTGCTGTGTGGATCGAGCAGTCAACAAGTCCAGCAGTCATGTGAAAGAGTAAGAACATTTCAGCAAGACAACTCAAAGGTGAAATCCATTAATGCCAAGATAATGGACTCATTGCCCTTGACAATCAACCGTTCTCTGTCGTGGGTGATGTTGGCTTTCGCCGACTGGTCGAGCACTGGTACACACTACCAAGTGCGCTATTTTTCAGATGTTTCCCTACCGGAGTTGCACAATAATAGTGTCACTGCTATTAGCTTTACGACATACATACTATGGAACGCCGTTTGGGTCTTTGCGTGTCAAAAAAGATACAGTAGCACTGTCAAAGCTGAACAAACAAAAAAAGTCTGCAAACACCGTCAACGAAAGATGTGTTTTCAATACCGCGTTGGTAATAAAGCATCATTTGTTCGACCCCAACTTCTGGGGTAGCTAGCTTTAGCTTGGTACCTAACAAGCACCAATACAACCAGCCTGAAAACAATGACCAGTAGAACCTGCAGTCATTTTCATTATTCTTAGCAGTGATTTAGGAATCCTTGTGAGTATTAGCTAGGTTGCCGCTTGTTGTTCGCCTTTTGGAATTGAACTTCAGTTCATGAAAATAAATAGCTAGCCAGCTACTTAACCCTGTTGCCCGAAGCTAACGTTATAAGCAGCCAGCTAGCTTCATGTGGCTAGTGACACTCGACCGGACCGGTTATGTGTTGTGAAGCTAGCCACAATAAGGATTAGGCACAATAGTGGAATTTGCAGTTTGCCTTCAAAATAAAAGTATGTCATTGACAGTGATGCAAATGAATACAAATAACAGAATTATGTCATACTTTTATTTTGAAGGCTAAGTGCAAATTCCACTGTTGTGGCTCATCCTTATTGTGGCTAGCTTCACATAGATGGGTCCAACCACCATTAATCAAATAAGAACTGTCTTATAAATTAGGGTTGTTTTAGATGATGACACCTAGCTATATAGTTAGCTAGATAACTATAGCTACTGAAACAGATTGTCGTTTTGCTATGTTTTTGGGGAAGAACATTGTTTGCATCCATGAGCTAGCTAGCTTTTCTTTATGACAAGCACTGGAGGTGCACGACACAACTTTACCAGCATCGTAGCATACATTGATGAATCGTTATGACGAATGAAATACGAGTAGTCGTGTAATAAATGTGTAATAACTACGTAAAAAATGTATGAACGCGTTCAATTATTATGTTACGTACAGTCATATTCAGGTCCTGATTGGTCTACAAGCTTAATTGAGATGTCAAATTGTGTTATTTGACACGTCAAATCGTGTTAAATAATATATTTGTTGACACGCAACGGCGTTGCATAGAGAATGAAACGACTGAACAAATGAACAACGAAACAGCACAGCAAGTAAGTGAACAAAATAGGTTTTGATAAAGTTTTACTGGTAATGGGGACATGCGTAAATGCCAACAACATAACTTTTTAGGTCATCGTGGTGTGTTTGTGTAACCTTCATTTATCTCGGCAAGTCAGTTAGAACAAATTCTTATTTACAATGACAGCCTACCCCGGCCAAACCCAGAAGACGCTGGGCCAATTGTGCGCCGCCCTATGGGACTCCCAATCACGACCGGATGTGATACAGCCTGGATTCAAACCAGGGACTGTAGTGATGCCTCTTGCACTGAGATGCAGTGCCTTAGACCGCTGCATCCATGTGTGTGTTAACTATTTAACAGTACTAGAATGCTTAAAAGGCCGTACATTTTGTAAGTATTGGTTATCGGTATCAGGTTTATTCGCAAGGAAAATATTGGATATCGGTATCGGCCAAAAATGTCATATTGGTGCATCACTAATCCAGACTAGTCTCCCAATCCCTGCTGCTGAAGAACACCCCCACAGCATGATGCTGCCACCACCGTGCTTCACCGTAGGGATGGTGCCAGGTTTCCTCCAGACGTGACGCTTGGCATTCAGGCCAAATAGTTCAGTCTTGGTTTCATCAGATCAGAGAATATTGTTTCTCATGGTCAGAGTCCCTTAGGCGCCTTTTGGCAAACTCCAAGTGGGATGTCATGTGCCTTCTACTGAGGAGTGGCTTCTGTCTGACAACTTTACCATAAAGGTCTGATTAATGGAGTGCTGTAGAGATGGTTGTCCTTCTGGAAGGTTCTCCCATTTCCACAGAGAAGTTCTAGAGCTCTGTCAGAGTGACCATCGGGTTCTTGGTCACCTGCCTGACCGAGTCCCTTCTCCTCTGATTGCTCAGTTTAGCCGGTCGGCAAGCTCAAGGAAAAGTCTTGGTGGTTCCAAAGTTCTTCCATTTAAGAATGATGGAGGCCAATGTGTTCTTGGGGACCTTCAATGCTGCAGACTTTTTTTGGTACCCTTCCCCAGATCTGTACCTCGACACAATCCTGTCTCGGAGCTCTACGGACAATTGCAGGATGCACCTGAGCTCAATTTCGAGTCTCATAGAAAAGGGTCTGAATACTTATGTAAATATGTGGTATTGTGTGTAGATTGCTGAGGATTTCTTTTTTTTAAAATCCATTTTAGAATAAGGCTGTAACGTAAAAAAGTCAAGGGGTCGGAATACTTTCCGAAGGCACTGTATATAACAGAACATAATATAACATAATATAACATAACAGAATATAACATAACTGAACAAATAATGAATACTGAACAATAATATAAGCGCAACATGTCAAGTGTTGGTCCCATGTTTCATGAGCGGAAATAAAAGATCCCAGAAATGTTCTACACACACAAAACCCTTATTTCTCTCTAATTATGTGCAAACATCTCCTTTGCCAAAATAATCCACCCACCTGACAGGTGTGGCATATCAAGAAACTGATTAAACATGATCACTACACAGGTGCACCTTGTGTTGGGGGACAATAAAAGTAAAATGTGCAGTTTTGTCACACAACACAATGCCACAGATGTCTCAAGTTGAGGGAGCTCTCAAGCTGAATGGAAAAATGTTCACCAGTGCTGTTGCTCAGAAAATGGAATGTTCACTCACAACTGCAGACCACATATATGGCGTCAAATCACATTTTATTGGTCGCATACACATAAACAAGAAACGTCCCTGTCTTTCAAAGATAATTTGTAAAAATCCAAATAACTTCACAGATCTTCATTGTAAAGGGTTTAAACACCATTTCCCATGCTTGTTCAATGAACCATAAACAATTAATGAACATGCATCTGTGGAACGGTCGTTAAGACACTAACAGCTTACAGATGGTAGGCAATTAAGGTCACAGTTAGGAAAACACTAAAGAGGCATTTCTACTGACTCTGAAAAGCACCAAAAGAAAGATTTCCAGGGTCCCGGCTCATCTGCGTGAACGTGCCTTAGGCATGCTGCAAGGAGGCATGAGGACTGCAGATGTGGCCAGGGCAATAAATTGCAATGTCCTTACTGTGAGACGCCTAAGACAGCGCTACAGGGAGACAGGACGGACAGCTGATCGTCCTCGCAGTGGCAGACCACGTGTAACAACACCTGCCCAGGATCAGTACATCCGAACATCACACCTGCGGGACAGGTACAGGATGGCAACAACAACTGCCCGAGTTACACCAGGAACGCACAATCCCTCCATCAGTGCTCAGACTGTCCGCAATAGGCTGAAAGAGGCTGGACTGAGGGCTTGTAGACCTGTTGTAAGGCAGGTCCTCACCAGACATCACCGGCAACAGCGTCGCTATGGGCACAAACCCACCATCGGTGGACCAGACAGGACTTGCAAAAAAGTGCTCTTCACTAACGAGTCATGGTTTTGTCTCACCAGGGGTGATGGTCGGATTCACATTTATCGTTGAAGGAATGAGCGTTACACCGAGGTGTCTGGTTAGACTGTAAACTCTCCTTCCAGACTCACATTAAGCATCTCCAATCCAAAATTAAATCTAGAATCGGCTTCCTATTTCGCAAAACAAAGAATCCTTCACTCATGCTGCCAAACATACCCTCGTAAAACTGACTATTCTACCGGTCCTTGACTTCGGCGATGTCATTTATAAAATATGCTCCAACACTCTACTCAGCAAATTGGATGTAGTCTATCACAGCGCAATCCGTTTTGTCACCAAAGCCCCATATACTGCCCACCACTGCGACCTGTATGCTCTCGTTGGCTGGCCCTCGCTTCATACTCGTCACCAAACCCACTGGCTACAGGTTATCTATGTCTTTGCTAGGTAAAACCCCGCCTTATCTCAGCTTACTGGTCACCATAGCAGCACCTACCCGTAGCACGCGCTCCAGCAGGTATATTTCACTGGTCACTACCAAAGCCTATTCCTACTTTGGTCGCCTTTCCTTCCAGTTCTCTGCTGCCAATGACTGGAACGAACTGCAAAAATCACTGAAGTTGGAGACTCATATCTCCCTCACTACCTTTAAGCATCAACTATCCGAGCAGCTCACAGATCAATGCACCTGTACATAGCCCATCTGTAAATAGCCCATCCAACTACCTCATCCCCATACTGTTATTATTATAATTTTTTGCTCCTTTGCACCCCAGTATCTCTACTTGCACATTCATCTTCTGCACATCTATCACTCCAGTGTTTAATTGCTAAATGGTAATTACTTTACCACTATGGCCTATTTATTGCCTTACCTCCCTTATCTTACCTCATTTGCCCACACTGTATATAGATTTTTTTATATTGTGTTATTGACTGTATGTTTGTTTATTCCATGTGTAACTCTGTGTTGTTGTTGTTTGTGTCGCACTGCTTTGCTTTGTCTTGGCCAGGTCGCAGTTGTAAATGAGAACTTGTTCTCAACCTGGTTAAATAAAGGTGAGAAAAAAGGCCTCCGTGTGATGTGAATTGAGTGGCACCGTCGGAGACGATGTCCTCTGGAAGGCCATAGTGCCGGAAGACCAGCTGGAACATTGCCTCAGTGACCTGGAGAGCGGTAGGGAGACCAGAGAGAGGGATAAAATGGGAGGAATTAAATAATCTGTCCACAACAACCATAATAGTGGTGAAACCATCAGATGGCGGGAGATCAGTACCAAAATCCATGGACAGATGGGACCAAGGCCGCTGAGGCACGGGAAGGGGAAGAGTTTTCTTTTTTTTTATGCACATACGGAGCATGAATTGACATAGCAGGCGACGTCCTGTGCCAAGGTGGGCCACCAGTACTTTGCGGAGATGAATTGAATGGTGCGGGTAATACCTGGGTGTCCAGCGGCGAGGGATGTGTGTGCCCAGGTCAACAGCCGATCCCTCACTTCCGTGGGGACGTAGACGCGCTCAGGAGGGCAGGTAGCAGGTGCGGGTTCCCTCTCCAGAGCCTGGCCAATATCCTCATCTACGTCCCAAAACACGGGGCCAACGATACGGTAGGACGGAATGATGTGCTGGAGGGTACCTACAGGACTCTCAGCCGACGTGGAACCACAAGGGAAAGCAGGTATTCCAGCATCCTGGTGGCGGTGGTTTTCATCCTTGACCAGGGTATTGGTGGGGTTATGACGTTGGAGCCATGGGAGGCAGAGTATGACTTTGTGAACGGGTGCAGTGATGATGAGGAAGGGAAGGCTTTCTTGGTGCAAGGGTCCCAAGGTGAGAGTGAGGGTGAGTGGGGCTGTGATGTGCGTGATAGTGCTGGATCCGATTGGTCGATTATCCAGGGCTTGGACTGGAAAAGGAGTGGAAAGCTGGTATGAAGTGATGTTCAGGGAGGAGACGGGGGTCTAGTCAATGAAATTCCCTGCGGCACTGGAGTCCACTAGAGCTGTAGAGACAACACCTGAGGGACAGCCAGCCAGTGAAATGTTTGGCGGAAAACGATGATGAAGGAATACTCACGACTATCCTGGGAGACGGATGATCACGGGGCAATCCCCTTGCCCCAGATGACACAGGACACCGCTGGAGTTGGTGCCGCATCTGACCGCAATAGGAACACAGCCCCAGCTGTCTCTGGTGACGACGCTCTGCCGCAGAGAGGTGTAGGACCCTTATCTCCATGGGTTCAGGCTCTGCCTCGAGACGGCCAAAGGTGGAGGACGAGGGGCGAAGGAGTTGCCGGTGCTCCTAAAGGAGGTTGCCCAGACGGGTGGCCATCGCAATGAGTGTGTCCAAGGAAAGGTTGCTGTCCCTGTATGCCAACTCCGTCTGGACCTTTGCACGCAGTCCTCTATGGAATAGGGTGCAGAGCTCCGGTTGGTTCCATCCGTTGGAGGCTGCCACGGTCCAGAAGGTGAGGGTGTACTCCGCAGCGGTCTGGGCACCCTGCCGGAGTTGGAATATTCGCTGACCTGCTACTCTGTTGGGACGACTGGAGGTAAAAGGACCTCCGCTTGTTGTAGGTGAATCCTCTCGAGTGGTGTCAAGGCGGTGGAGGACACGGAGTACCATCCATAGCCGCACCCAGTTGCGACAGATGATCTGGATGTTGACAGAGTAGGTGTCCCTGTTCACCGACCGTCTGGGAGATGTCTTTATCTTCTGCTGCTTCCATAATTCGTGAGGCAGTATTCTGTCACGTATACGCCGTGAGTCAGGAAGCAGATGCAGAAAGTGAGTTTAATAATGAAGAATGCAGATTAAAAAAACATGAGAAGAGTACAGAACGTGAATGAAAACAAACCAATAATGCCTGATGACTGAGGCTACTGAAGGCTAATAAAGGGAAGGTAATCAAGGTGATGATGAAGTCCAGGTGTGTGTAATGATGAGTGGTTAGTAGACCAGTGACGTTGAGTGCTGGAGAGGGGGAGCGGCTTGACAGCATCTTACATGTTTTGCTATTGGATGAACTGGTTGTTAAAATAACTACATTGAGAAGATATCGTTATGTTGTGTTTTGGTGATTAAACCAATGTTTCACAGTAAAGATTTTGAATCAATGGTTGTGTGGTGAAAGATTTCTACAAAAAAAATGAATGCACAATGAAAGGTTTTGAATGTGCTGTCTGGCTGCTTTACGAGTGTTACCAGTTTGGAGCTTTGTACTAAGAGTTTTGAAAATTCACCATATACTAGCTGGTACTGTCTGTAGTTAAACAACAGACTGGGGATGATCAGACAAACTGGGAGTGTTTGGATGTTTTGAAATGATCATTTTTAGGATGAGACATTGTTGCTGGACTGTTAATGGTAATTTATGGCAGAGGGAGACTATGAATAGAAGTTTCCCTCTGCCATAAATGAGACATTTCTAATAGGCCAAGAATCTTTTCTCTGGGACGTTTAAGAGAATCCTGACGTTGTGTTTTTCAGGGATGCTGGCGGAGCAGTTTGTAGCAGACGGGCCACGGCTGCACCTGTACGACTACAGCGAGCATCACTGGGACAGACTTCATAACTGGCAGCACTCCACCATGTATCTCTTCTTTTGCTTGGCTGGAGCCATGTCTCTGATTGTACACACCACCGACGCTGCTCCACTGGCCCTCGACAGACTAATGCTGGCCATCGCCTTCTTCATAGAAGGTAATAGGTCTGGGCAGGCAGGGGAGATGGAGATGTCCTGAGGTAATAGGTCTGGGCAGGCAGGGGAGATGGAGATGTTGTCCTGAGGTAATAGGCTTTGGTAATTAGTTAGCTAGCCTTTCTAGCCCAGACAACATTCCACTGAAAAGGCAGCACGCGAAATTCAAAAATATTTTTAGAAATATTTAACTTTCACACATTAACAAGTCCAATACAGCAAATGAAAGATAAACATCTTGTTAATCTACCCATGGTGTCCTATTTCAAAAATGATTTACAGTGAAAGCACAACATATGATTATGTTAGGTCAGAGCCAAGTCACAAACACACACAGCCATTTTTTCAGCCAACAATAGGAGTTAGAAAAAGCAGAAATATAGTTAAAATGAATCACTAACCTTCGATTATCTTCATCAGATGAGAGTCATAGGACATCATGTTATACATGTATTGTGTGTTTTGTTCGATAATGTGCATATATATATTAAAACAAATCTCCGTTTACATTGGCGCGTTACGTGCAGTAATGTTTTGATTCCTAAACATCTGGTGATTTTGCAGAAATACTCATAATAAACATTGATAAAAGATGCAAGTGTTATTCACAAGATTAAAGATAAACTTATCCTCTATGCAACCGCTGTCAGATAAAAAAAAAAAAAATGACGGAAAAAGAATAATCTGAGAACGGCGCTCAGAGCACAATCCAGCCAAAGAAATAGCCGCCATTTTGGCGTCAACAGAAGCTACAAAAACACTATAAATATTCACTTACCTTCGAATAACTTCATCAGAAGGCACTCCCAGGATTCCCAGATCGACAATAAATGACTGAAAAGTTCCATAAAGCCCATCATTTAGCCACTTGTTGTTAGCATGTTCAGCCCAGTAATCCATCTTCATGAGGCACGAGAACTTCCTCGGGACAAAAACTCAAAAAGTTCAGTTACAGGTTGTAGAAACAAGTCAAATGATGTATGCGATCCATATTTAGGAT
Organism: Salvelinus fontinalis; assembly: GCF_029448725.1. Taxonomy (NCBI): domain Eukaryota; kingdom Metazoa; phylum Chordata; class Actinopteri; order Salmoniformes; family Salmonidae; genus Salvelinus; species Salvelinus fontinalis. Next base: position 59,699,551 of record NC_074676.1, read on the forward strand.
GTTTAACATTAATCATCAATAAGGATCCAACCGGAGAATTTCATTGTCTGAGCATTGGAACGAGAGCACTCTCTCTCGCTCGCGCACACAATGAGACTGAACATTTCTGAAGACCACTCAGTAAAATAGCTCCTATGAGCCCCTCCTTTATAGTAGAATCATATAACCAAAATCTAAAGACGGTGACATCTAGTGGAAGCCCTAGGAAGTGTTTGCACATCCATAAATAAAAGGGGTATCATTTGGCACTCTTTTGAAAATCGAGTTCTCACTTCCTGTTTATATTTCTTCTCAGGTTTTTGTCTGCCATATGAGTTCTGTTTTACTTACAGACATAATTCAAACAGTTTTAGAAACTTCAGAGTGTTTTCTATACAATACTAATAATAATATGCATGTATTACCTTCTGGGACAGAGTAGGAGGAAATTCCATTTGGGCACGCAATTTGTCCAAAGTGAAAATGCTGCCCCCCTGTCCCGAACAGGCTCACATGCAGTGTTACAGCCATAGAAATCGTATCACCACTATAATGGACATCTCTATTCAAGTCAACGGGGCTGTAATGCGTGGACCGGCGCTCCTACTGGTGTTTATTCTGTGTTTCCCAGGGTTCTTGTTCCTGTACCACCTCCACGGCAGAGCCATGCTAGATGTCCATGTTCACCAGCTGCTGCTGTTCTGTGTGTTTGGAGAGGCCATGGTGTCCTTTCTGGAGGTGTTCCACCGAGGAAACATTCTGCTGGAGCTTCTGAGAGCATCACTCACCATCCTGCAGGGGAGCTGGTTCTGGCAGGTCAGTCATCGTCTGTCTCTCTAGTGACATTCTATTCTCTTTATAGTGCCTTATTTAGACCGGGGGGCAGGGTTTAGGGAGCTGGTTCTGGCAGGTCAGTCATCGTCTGTGGGGGGGTTTGGGATGTGTGTGTGTGTGTGTGTGTGTGTGTGTGTGTGTGTGTGTGTGTGTGTGTGTGTGTGTGTGTGTGTGTGTTCGTGTGTGTGTGTGTGTGTGTGTGTGTGTTCGTGTGTGTGTGTGTGTTCGTGTGTGTGTGTGTGTTCGTGTGTGTTTGTGTGTGTGTTTGTGTGTGTGTTTGTGTGTGTGTGTGTGTTTGTGTGTGTGTGTGTGTGTGTGTGTGTGTGTGTGTGTGTATTTGATACAGAGTTGAAGTAGAGGACTAGTTGATAAAGGACCATAAGCTCTAATCAAACAGTCTATAACAGCGTCCTGAAGTCCCTAAGTCATTGTGTTTGTCACAGCTAACATCATCTCATCTCCCTTCAGGTTATGGACACTGTACTGTATATGTTGTGGGGACACATGATTCCAATGTCTATTTAGTAGAGCACAAATTGATCTCCTGAACACTAAATCACAGTAGGTAGGTCTACTTCCACTCAACCTGGGTAGAGAGGCCTACTTCCACTCAACCTGGGTAGATAGGCCTACTTCCACTCAACCTGGGTAGATAGGCCTACTTCCACTCAACCTGGGTAGATAGGCCTACTTCCACTCAACCTGGGTAGATAGGCCTACTTCCACTCAACCTGGGTAGATAGGCCTACTTCCACTCAACCTGGGTAGAGAGGCCTACTTCCACTCAACCTGGGTAGATAGGCCTACTTCCACTCAACCTGGGTAGATAGGCCTACTTCCACTCAACCTGGGTAGATAGGCCTACTTCCACTCAACCTGGGTAGAGAGGCCTACTTCCACTCAACCTGGGTAGATAGGCCTACTTCCACTCAACCTGGGTAGATAGGCCTACTTCCACTAAACCTGGGTAGATAGGCCTACTGTACTTCCAACTAAACCTGGGTAGAGAGGCCTACTTCCACTCAACCTGGGTAGATAGGCCTACTTCCACTCAACCTGGGTAGATAGGCCTACTGTACTTCCAACTAAACCTGGGTAGAGAGGCCTACTTCCACTCAACCTGGGTAGATAGGCCTACTTCCACTAAACCTGGGTAGATAGGCCTACTGTACTTCCAACTAAACCTGGGTAGAGAGGCCTACTTCCACTCAACCTGGGTAGATAGGCCTACTTCCACTCAACCTGGGTAGATAGGCCTACTGTACTTCCAACTAAACCTGGGTAGATAGGCCTACTTCCACTCAACCTGGGTAGAGAGGCCTACTTCCACTAAACCTGGGTAGATAGGCCTACTGTACTTCCAACTAAACCTGGGTAGAGAGGCCTACTTCCACTCAACCTGGGTAGATAGGCCTACTTCCACTCAACCTGGGTAGATAGGCCTACTTCCACTCAACCTGGGTAGATAGGCCTACTTCCACTCAACCTGGGTAGATAGGCCTACTTCCACTAAACCTGGGTAGATAGGCCTACTGTACTTCCAACTAAACCTGGGTAGAGAGGCCTACTTCCACTCAACCTGGGTAGATAGGCCTACTGTACTTCCAACTAAACCTGGGTAGAGAGGCCTACTTCCACTCAACCTGGGTAGATAGGCCTACTTCCACTAAACCTGGGTAGATAGGCCTACTGTACTTCCAACTAAACCTGGGTAGAGAGGCCTACTTCCACTCAACCTGGGTAGATAGGCCTACTTCCACTAAACCTGGGTAGATAGGCCTACTGTACTTCCAACTAAACCTGGGTAGAGAGGCCTACTTCCACTCAACCTGGGTAGATAGGCCTACTTCCACTCAACCTGGGTAGATAGGCCTACTGTACTTCCAACTAAACCTGGGTAGATAGGCCTACTTCCACTCAACCTGGGTAGATAGGCCTACTTCCACTCAACCTGGGTAGATAGGCCTACTGTACATCCAAATAAACCTGGGTAGAGAGGCCTACTGTACATCCAACTAAACCTGGGTAGATAGGCCTACTTCCACTCAACCTGGGTAGATAGGCCTACTGTACATCCAAATAAACCTGGGTAGAGAGGCCTACTGTACATCCAACTAAACCTGGGTAGATAGGCCTACTTCCACTCAACCTGGGTAGATAAGGTTACTTCCACTAACCCTACAGTGGCTTGCGAAAGTATTCACCCCCTTGGCATTTTACCTATTTTGTTGCCTTACATCCTGGAATTAAAATGTATTTTGGGGGGGTTTGTATCTTTTGATTTACATAACATGTCTACAGCTTTGAAGTGGCAAAATATTTGTCAATACTTTGTAAAGCCACCTTTTGCAGCAATTACAGCTGCAAGTCACTTGGGGTATGTCTCTATACGCTTGGCACATCTAGCCACTAGGATTTTTGCCCATTCTTCAAGGCAAAACTGCTCCAGCTCCTTCAAGTTGGATGGGTTCCGCTGGTGTACAGCAATCTTTAAGTCATACCACATATTCTCAATTGGATTGAGGTCTGGGCTTTGATTAGGCCATTCCAAGACATTTAAATGTTTCCCCTTAAACCACTCGAGTGTTGCTTTAGCAGTATGCTTAGGGTCATTGTCCTGCTGGAAGGTGAACCTCAGTCTGTCTCAAATCTCTGGAAGACTGAAAGGTTTCCCTCAATAATTTCCCTCTATTTAGCGCCATCCATTATGCCTTCAATTCTGACCAGTTTCCCAGTCCCTGCCGATGAAAAACATCCCCACAGCATGATGCTGCCACCACCATGCTTCACTGTGGGGATGGTGTTCTCGGGGTGATGAGAGGTGTTGGGTTTGTGCCAGACATAGCGTCTTCTTTGGTGGCCAAAAAGCTCAATTTTAGTCTCATCTCACCAGAGTACCTTCTTCCATATGTTTGGGGAGTCTCCCACATGCCTTTTGGCGAACACCAAATGTGTTTGCTTATTTTTTTTCTTTACGCAATGGATTTTTTCTGGCCACTCTTCCATAAAGCCCAGCTCTGTGGAGTATACGGCTTAAAGTGGTCCTATGGACAGATACTCCAATCTCCATGTGGAGCTTTGCAGCTCCTTCAGGGTTATCTTTGGTCTCTTTGTTGCCTCTCTGATTAATGCCCTCCTTGCCTGGTCTGTGAGTTTTGGTGGGCGGCCCTCTCCTGGCAGGTTTGTTGTGGTGCCATATTCTTTCCATTTTTTAATAATGAATTTAATGGCGCTCCGTGGGATGTTCAATGTTTCGGATATGTTTTTATAACCCAACCCTGATCTGTACTTCTCCACAACTTTGTCTGACCTGTTTGGAGAGCTCCTTGGTCTTCATGGTGCCGCTTGCTTGGTGGTTCCCCTTGCTTAGTGGTGTTGCAGACTCTGGGGCCTTTCAGACCAGGTGTATATATACTGAGATCATGCGACACTTAGATTGCACACAGGTGGACTTTATTTAGCTAATTATGTGATTTCTGAAGGTAATTGGTTGCACCAGATCTTATTTAGGGGGTTCATAGTAAAGGGGGTGAAAACATATGCACGTATGCACCACTTTTCCATTTTTTATTTTATCGAATTGTTTGAAACAAGTAATTTTTGAATTTCACTTCACCAATTTGGAATATTTTGTGTACGTCCATTACATGAAATCCAAATAAAAGTCCATTTACATTACAGGTTGTAATGCAACATAATAAGAAAAACGCCAAGGGGGATGAATAGTTTTGTAGATAGGCCTGCTTCCACTAAATGGTGAATTGGATTTATTATGGATCCCCATTAGTTCCTGCCAAGGCAGCAGCTACTCTTCCTGGAGTTTATTAAGGATCCCCATTAGTTCTGCCAGGCCAGCAGCTACTCTTCCTGGGGTTTATTATGGATCCCTGTTAGTTCCTGCCAAGGCAGCAGCTACTCTTCCTGAGGTTTATTATGGATCCCCATTAGTTCCTGCCAAGGCAGCAGCTACTCTTCCTGGGGTTTATTATGGATCCCCATTAGTTCCTGCCAAGGCAGCAGCTACTCTTCCTGGGGTTTATTATGGATCACCATTAGTTCCTGCCTGGGCAGCAGCTACTCTTCCTGGGGTTTATTATGGATCCCCATTAGTTCCTGCCAAGGCAGCAGCTACTCTTCAGTCCAACACCCCACCACTGTGAATCCATGGTTGGCAGATTGTTTGTAAACTAAGTATACAAATTAAAAACATAAAAGAACACCACACTGCAGGATGCAACAGAGCCACGCCCCCTTCCTGAGCGGCTTCCTTACCTCTTTTAGTTACAGTTTTACTGTGAACACTGAGGCTTTACCCGCTTTTAGTTACAGTTTTACTGTGAACACTGAGGCTTTACCCGCTTTTAGTTACAGTTTTACTGTGAACACTGAGGCTGTACCCGCTTTTAATTACAGTTTTACTGTGAACACTGAGGCTTTACCCGCTTTTAGTTACAGTTTTACTGTGAACACTGAGGCTTTACCCGCTTTTAGTTACAGTTTTACTGTGAACACTGAGGCTGTACCCGCTTTTAGTTACAGTTTTACTGTGAACACTGAGGCTGCACCCACTTTTAGTTACAGTTTTACTGTGAACACTGAGGCTGTAGCCGCTTTAAGTTAGTTTTACTGTGAACACTGAGGCTGTACCCGCTTTTAGTTACAGTTTTACTGTGAACACTGAGGCTGCACCCACTTTTAGTTACAGTTTTACTGTGAACACTGAGGCTGTAGCCGCTTTAAGTTAGTTTTACTGTGAACACTGAGGCTGTACCCGCTTTTAGTTACAGTTTTACTGTGAACACTGAGGCTGTACCCGCTTTTAATTACAGTTTTACTGTGAACACTGAGGCTGTACCCGCTTTTAGTTACAGTTTTACTGTGAACACTGAGGCTGTACCCGCTTTAAGTTACAGTTTTACTGTGAACACTGAGGCTGTACCCGCTTTTAGTTACAGTTTTACTGTGAACACTGAGGCTGTACCCGCTTTAAGTTAGTTTTACTGTGAACACTGAGGCTGTACCCGCTTTTAGTTACAGTTTTACTGTGAACACTGAGGCTGTACCCGCTTTTAGTTACAGTTTTACTGTGAACACTGAGGCTGTACCCGCTTTAAGTTAGTTTTACTGTGAACACTGAGGCTGTGCCCGCTTTAAGTTACAGGTTTAACAGGGGACAAGTAGCCTACTGTGGCTATTTGATCATAATGTAGGCCTACCAGAGTGGTCTACCATCAGAAACAATGGATAAAATGCATCCCATAACACTTTAACATGGAAATAGCTGTTCTATCATTCAGCCTACAGTAGCAGCCAATGTGTGGTGTTCAATGTAGACCTACATTCCATGAGAATTTTGAAAAAAACAATCAGGGCTTGACATTAACCTGTTAATCCACTTGTCCTTCAGACAAGGAGGTGACTGACAATGTTGTTGTGTTGAAAGAGAAACCACTTTACAAAATAAAATGCATTATTATTCCCATACCATTATTACAGACAATCAGACAAATTATGCGAACCTCTGCCTATTGGCTACTTAGTTTATTCAACCTTGTCTCAAAATACAACACTGCTCCTTTAAGACAAAAAAAGCTCTTTACCTGACTCGCTTTTCAAAGGTGGCTAGAAATGTAGACGTTTTGTGCTCTTGTAGGAGGTAATCACTCCCCCATTGCTGACTTCAAATTATTAATAACTGGGCTAGTAACTCACTAACTAGCAAAGGATATGAACAAATGTACACACACGGCTACATGCAGCTCTGGCTTTGAACTCAAAACAACCACATCTACTCATGACCACTCATGCTGTAAACACAGTCCAGTTCACAATGAATGGCACCGAGCCATATATGGCAATGGTCGATTTGCATATAGGCCTACTGCAGCTCTGATCGGTTATGCCGCACCGGTCTTTGTAGAATACGAGCCTGAGTCGTGACTGTCAATGCAATGGAATCCTACTCCGATGCATTCTGCCAACAACAAAATCTCTTGCATAGTTAGTTTTGTTTCGGTATGTTGCATTGAAAGTGGCTAATATTGCATTGATTCGATCACAATTGCCACAGTAAAGGGACACGTTGATAGTGTTAACTAAGGGGGAAAACTCTAGAAAGTTGAGTGAAGTTCAATCTCGTGCTTCTCTGCGTGAGCTGATATTTCTCCTGCACGGCAGTCCCGTGGGAGCTTAGAGAGAACATTGGTTAGAACCCCATCAGTCAAACGAATATGTCTTCAGGTCTCAGGCAAGGTTGCTCATCACATGCATGGATCCTTCTGCTTCTGGTTGCCACAGAAAGTGTTGTTGTGCGGTAAGCCTAGTCAGTTATATCGGTGCCCTGATCTCTGAGTATGAGGTCAAAGGGGGGTGAAATGTAACTGAGGTGATTCGATGAACCACACTCTTTTGATGAGTAACGTTGCTGGAGACTTGAAGACTTGTGTTAGCTTCCTGAACTCATCCCTATGGGCTTTAGCTAAGTTGGCTAACACAGTCTTGTGACCTGGTTTGAACCCAGTCAGTCACAAGAGCCAGATTAAATAGGGAGTGTAATGGCTGTCCTTAGAAGGGCTACGACAAGGCTAACTATATTCTTACAGGGGCCTAATTGCGTTTCTTTTTGTGACACTCCCTTCTAACGCAGCCTGTGATCATCATAGAGGGGAACAGAAGGCGCGTTCCACATTCCAGAGAGTCGTAGCTTTCAGGAATGAGATCATAACAGTTTACATCCAAAACGGTTCAAATGCTAGAGACAAATTCAGGAAATCAATTCATCATGCTACATTAGCTTCTGTATACTGTATACATACTGTATACATACTGTATACATACTGTATACATACTGTATACATACTGTATACATACTGTATACATACTTTATACATACTGTATACATACTGTATACATACTGTATACATACTTTATACATACTGTATACATACTGTATACATACTGTATACATACTTTCCAGCCGGATTTTCCATTTTTCGTCCATAGCAGGGGCTTGTATCCATCTAGGTGAGCCTATTACAGCGTAATAAACCCCGGTCTCCATCCTCTAGGTGAGCCTATTACAGCGTAATAAACCCCGGTCTCCATCCTCTAGGTGAGCCTATTACAGCGTAATAAACCCCGGTCTCCATCCTCTAGGTGAGCCTATTACAGCGTAATAAACCCCGGTCTCCATCCTCTAGGTGAGCCTATTACAGCGTAATAAACCCCGGTCTCCATCCTCTAGGTGAGCCTATTACAGCGTAATAAACCCCGGTCTCCATCCTCTAGGTGAGCCTATTACAGCGTAATAAACCCCGGTCTCCATCCTCTAGGTGAGCCTATTACAGCGTAATAAACCCCGGTCTCCATCCTCTAGGTGAGCCTATTACAGCGTAATAAACCCCGGTCTCCATCCTCTAGGTGAGCCTATTACAGCGTAATAAACCCCGGTCTCCATCCTCTAGGTGAGCCTATTACAGCGTAATAAACCCAGGTCTCCATCCTCTAGGTGAGCCTATTACAGCGTAATAAACCCCGGTCTCCATCCTCTAGGTGAGCCTATTACAGCGTAATAAACCCCGGTCTCCATCCTCTAGGTGAGCCTATTACAGCGTAATAAACCCCGGTCTCCATCCTCTAGGTGAGCCTATTACAGCGTAATAAACCCCGGTCTCCATCCTCTAGGTGAGCCTATTACAGCGTAATAAACCCCGGTCTCCATCCTCTAGGTGAGCCTATTACAGCGTAATAAACCCCGGTCTCCATCCTCTAGGTGAGCCTATTACAGCGTAATAAACCCCGGTCTCCATCCTCTAGGTGAGCCTATTACAGCGTAATAAACCCCGGTCTCCATCCTCTAGGTGAGCCTATTACAGCGTAATAAACCCCGGTCTCCATCCTCTAGGTGAGCCTATTACAGCGTAATAAACCCCGGTCTCCATCCTCTAGGTGAGCCTATTACAGCGTAATAAACCCCGGTCTCCATCCTCTAGGTGAGCCTATTACAGCGTAATAAACCCCGGTCTCCATCCTCTAGGTGAGCCTATTACAGCGTAATAAACCCCGGTCTCCATCCTCTAGGTGAGCCTATTACAGCGTAATAAACCCCGGTCTCCATCCTCTAGGTGAGCCTATTACAGCGTAATAAACCCCGGTCTCCATCCTCTAGGTGAGCCTATTACAGCGTAATAAACCCCGGTCTCCATCCTCTAGGTGAGCCTATTACAGCGTAATAAACCCCGGTCTCCATCCTCTAGGTGAGCCTATTACAGCGTAATAAACCCCGGTCTCCATCCTCTAGGTGAGCCTATTACAGCGTAATAAACCCCGGTCTCCATCCTCTAGGTGAGCCTATTACAGCGTAATAAACCCCGGTCTCCATCCTCTAGGTGAGCCTATTACAGCGTAATAAACCCCGGTCTCCATCCTCTAGGTGAGCCTATTACAGCGTAATAAACCCCGGTCTCCATCCTCTAGGTGAGCCTATTACAGCGTAATAAACCCCGGTCTCCATCCTCTAGGTGAGCCTATTACAGCGTAATAAACCCCGGTCTCCATCCTCTAGGTGAGCCTATTACAGCGTAATAAACCCCGGTCTCCATCCTCTAGGTGAGCCTATTACAGCGTAATAAACCCCGGTCTCCATCCTCTAGGTGAGCCTATTACAGCGTAATAAACCCCGGTCTCCATCCTCTAGGTGAGCCTATTACAGCGTAATAAACCCCGGTCTCCATCCTCTAGGTGAGCCTATTACAGCGTAATAAACCCCGGTCTCCATCCTCTAGGTGAGCCTATTACAGCGTAATAAACCCCGGTCTCCATCCTCTAGGTGAGCCTATTACAGCGTAATAAACCCCGGTCTCCATCCTCTAGGTGAGCCTATTACAGCGTAATAAACCCCGGTCTCCATCCTCTAGGTGAGCCTATTACAGCGTAATAAACCCCGGTCTCCATCCTCTAGGTGAGCCTATTACAGCGTAATAAACCCCGGTCTCCATCCTCTAGGTGAGCCTATTACAGCGTAATAAACCCCGGTCTCCATCCTCTAGGTGAGCCTATTACAGCGTAATAAACCCCGGTCTCCATCCTCTAGGTGAGCCTATTACAGCGTAATAAACCCCGGTCTCCATCCTCTAGGTGAGCCTATTACAGCGTAATAAACCCCGGTCTCCATCCTCTAGGTGAGCCTATTACAGCGTAATAAACCCCGGTCTCCATCCTCTAGGTGAGCCTATTACAGCGTAATAAACCCCGGTCTCCATCCTCTAGGTGAGCCTATTACAGCGTAATAAACCCCGGTCTCCATCCTCTAGGTGAGCCTATTACAGCGTAATAAACCCCGGTCTCCATCCTCTAGGTGAGCCTATTACAGCGTAATAAACCCCGGTCTCCATCCTCTAGGTGAGCCTATTACAGCGTAATAAACCCCGGTCTCCATCCTCTAGGTGAGCCTATTACAGCGTAATAAACCCCGGTCTCCATCCTCTAGGTGAGCCTATTACAGCGTAATAAACCCCGGTCTCCATCCTCTAGGTGAGCCTATTACAGCGTAATAAACCCCGGTCTCCATCCTCTAGGTGAGCCTATTACAGCGTAATAAACCCCGGTCTCCATCCTCTAGGTGAGTCTATTACAGCGTAATAAACCCCGGTCTCCATCCTCTAGGTGAGCCTATTACAGAGTAATAAACCCCGGTCTCCATCCTCTAGGTGAGCCTATTACAGCGTAATAAACCCCGGTCTCCATCCTCTAGGTGAGCCTATTACAGCGTAATAAACCCCGGTCTCCATCCTCTAGGTGAGCCTATTACAGCGTAATAAACCCCGGTCTCCATCCTCTAGGTGAGCCTATTACAGCGTAATAAACCCCGGTCTCCATCCTATAGGTGAGCCTATTACAGCGTAATAAACCCCGGTCTCCATCCTCTAGGTGAGCCTATTACAGCGTAATAAACCCCGGTCTCCATCCTCTAGGTGAGCCTATTACAGCGTAATAAACCCCGGTCTCCATCCTCTAGGTGAGCCTATTACAGCGTAATAAACCCCGGTCTCCATCCTCTAGGTGAGCCTATTACAGCATAATAAACCCCGGTCTCCATCCTCTAGGTGAGCCTATTACAGCGTAATAAACCCCGGTCTCATCCTCTAGGTGAGCCTATTACAGCATAATAAACCCCGGTCTCCACCCTCTAGGTGAGCCTATTACAGCATAATAAACCCTGGTCTCCACCCTCTAGGTGAGCCTATTACAGCATAATAAACCCTGGTCTCCGTCCTCTAACCCTCTTCTCTCTGCCCCCCTCCAGATTGGTTTCGTCCTGTATTCCCCCAGCGGTGCAGAGTGGGACCAGAAGGACCATAACAACATGATGTTTATCACTATGTGTTACTGCTGGCACCTGGTCTTCAGCCTGCTTATTGTGTCAGTGCTGTACTGCACCGTCAGCTGGTGAGACACCCTTTCAACTCCTGTCCTGTGTTCTTATTGGTTAATGTAGCATGTCTTGTGTTCTTATTGGTTAATGTAGCATGTCTTGTGTTCTTATTGGTTAATTTAGCATGTTTGTGTTCTTATTGGTTAATTTAGCATGTTTGTGCCGGCATATAGCCTTCAGCCTGCTCACTGTATTGGTGCTGTGCTGCAACCATCAGCCAGTGAGACAACACTTTCCCTGGGGTGTTATGGGTTAACATCTCCTACATATTTACAGTCACAATGATGTACATCAGCATTCCTTCATCATCATCACCAGAGTCTAGTTGATTTGGGGGCAGTTTCCCAGACAGATTAAAGGTCATGAACAGTCAGAATCATGTTGTTCATGAAATGTGATGATATTTGGATGAAACCAGATCAGAGTATGATGGCTATAGTATGAACATGTTGCTTCTACATTGATCAAGTTTGATCCCATGTCCAATGCTTGGATTCAGGAGGCGGGATTATTAAAGAGATTAACTCTCATTTTGATACACCAATGGTAACATGATATTCTCTTACCTAATTTAAATAAGTACCTCCTTGTAACCAACATCGGAGAAGGCGTATTTGCAGAGGGGCGTGGTTTATATAGCTAGATAGCTACTCTACTGGTGCCAAATTTTGACTGTAGGGTGTCAGCAAATATAATTAAAAGTTGACCCTATTCATCTATGGCAAATATAACATAATTTGTCACCTTTCATCTGTGTCTGGTGTTAACTAGTTACTGGCTAGCTAGGTCTTCATCTGTGTCTGGTGTTAGCTAGTTACTGGCTAGTTAGGTCTTCATCTGTGTCTGGTGTTAGCTAGTTACTGGCTAGCTAGGTCTTCATCTGTGTCTGGTGTTAGCTAGTTACTGGCTAGCTAGGTCTCCATGTCTGGTGTTAACTAGTTACTGGCTAGCTAGGTCTTCATCTGTGTCTGGTGTTAGCTAGTTACTGGCTAGCTAGGTCTTCATCTGTGTCTGGTGTTAGCTAGTTACTGGCTAGCTAGGTCTTCATCTGTGTCTGGTGTTAGCTAGTTACTGGCTAGCTAGGTCTCCATGTCTGGTGTTAACTAGTTACTGGCTAGCTAGGTCTTCATCTGTGTCTGGTGTTAGCTAGTTACTGGCTAGCTAGGTCTTCATCTGTGTCTGGTGTTAGCTAGTTACTGGCTAGCTAGGTCTTCATCTGTGTCTGGTGTTAGCTAGTTACTGGCTAGCTAGGTCTTCATCTGTGTCTGGTGTTAGCTAGTTACTGGCTAGCTAGGTCTTCATCTGTGTCTGGTGTTAGCTAGTTACTGGCTAGCTAGGTCTTCATCTGTGTCTGGTGTTAGCTAGTTACTGGCTAGCTAGGTCTTCATCTGTGTCTGGTGTTAGCTAGTTACTGGCTAGCTAGGTCTTCATCTGTGTCTGGTGTTAGCTAGTTACTGGCTAGCTAGGTCTTCATCTGTGTCTGGTGTTAGCTAGTTACTGGCTAGCTAGGTCTTCATCTGTGTCTGGTGTTAGCTAGTTACTGGCTAGCTAGGTCTTCATCTGTGTCTGGTGTTAGCTAGTTACTGGCTAGCTAGGTCTTCATCTGTGTCTGGTGTTAGCTAGTTACTGGCTAGCTAGGTCTTCATCTGTGTCTGGTGTTAGCTAGTTACTGGCTAGCTAGGTCTTCATCTGTGTCTGGTGTTAGCTAGTTACTGGCTATCTAGGTCTTCATCTGTGTCTGGTGTTAGCTAGTTACTGGCTAGCTAGGTCTTCATCTGTGTCTGGTGTTAGCTAGTTACTGGCTAGCTAGGTCTTCATCTGTGTCTGGTGTTAGCTAGTTACTGGCTAGCTAGGTCTTCATCTGTGTCTGGTGTTAGCTAGTTACTGGCTAGCTAGGTCTTCATCTGTGTCTGGTGTTAGCTAGTTACTGGCTAGCTAGGTCTTCATCTGTGTCTGGTGTTAGCTAGTTACTGGCTAGCTAGGTCTTCATCTGTGTCTGGTGTTAGCTAGTTACTGACTACCTAGGTCTTCATCTGTGTCTGGTTTTAGGTAGTTACTGGCTAGCTAGGTCTTCATCTGTGTCTGGTATTAGCTAGTTACTGGCTAGCTAGGTCTTCATGTCTGGTGTTAGCTAGTTACTGGCTAGCTAGGTCTTCATCTGTGTCTGGGGTTAGCTAGTTACTGGCTAGCTAGGTCTTCATCTGTGTCTGGTGTTAGCTAGTTACTGGCTAGCTAGGTCTTCATCTGTGTCTGGTGTTAGCTAGTTACTGGCTAGCTAGGTCTTCATCTGTGTCTGGTGTTAGCTAGTTACTGGCTAGCTAGGTCTTCATCTGTGTCTGGTGTTAGCTAGTTACTGGCTAGCTAGGTCTTCATCTGTGTCTGGTGTTAGCTAGTTACTGACTAGCTAGGTCTTCATCTGTGTCTGGTGTTAGCTAGTTACTGGCTAGCTAGGTCTTCATCTGTGTCTGGTATTAGCTAGTTACTGGCTAGCTAGGTCTTCATGTCTGGGGTTAGCTAGTTACTGGCTAGCTAGGTCTTCATCTGTGTCTGGGGTTAGCTAGTTACTGGCTAACTAGGTCTTCATCTGTGTCTGGTGTTAGCTAGTTACTGTCTAGCTAGGTCTTCATCTGTGTCTGGTGTTAGCTAGTTACTGTCTAGCTAGGTCTTCATCTGTGTCTGGTGTTAGCTAGTTACTGGCTAGCTAGGTCTTCATCTGTGTCTGGTGTTAGCTAGTTACTGGCTAGCTAGGTCTTCATGTCTGGTGTTAGCTAGTTACTGGCTAGCTAGGTCTTCATGTCTGGTGTTAACTAGTTACTGGCTAGCTAGGTCTTCATGTCTGGTGTTAGCTAGTTACTGGCTAGCTAGGTCTTCATCTGTGTCTGGTGTTAGCTAGTTACTGGCTAGCTAGGTCTTCATCTGTGTCTGGTGTTAGCTAGTTACTGGCTAGCTAGGTCTTCATCGGTGTCTGGTGTTAACTAGTTACTGGCTAGTTAGGTCTTCATCTGTGTCTGGTGTTAGCTAGTTACTGGCTAGCTAGGTCTTCATCTGTGTCTGGTGTTAGCTAGTTACTGGCTAGCTAGGTCTTCATCGGTGTCTGGTGTTAGCTAGTTACTGGCTAGCTAGGTCTTCATCTGTGTCTGGTGTTAGGTAGTTACTGACTAGCTAGGTTTTCATCTGTGTCTGGTGTTAGCTAGTTACTGGCTAGTTAGGTCTTCATCTGTGTCTGGTGTTAGGTAGTTACTGACTAGCTAGGTCTTCATCTGTGTCTGGTGTTAGCTAGTTACTGTCTAGCTAGGTCTTCATCTGTGTCTGGTGTTAGCTAGTTACTGGCTAGCTAGGTCTTCATCTGTGTCTGGTGTTAGCTAGTTACTGGCTAGCTAGGTCTTCATCTGTGTCTGGTGTTAGCTAGTTACTGGCTAGCTAGGTCTTCATCTGTGTCTGGTGTTAGCTAGTTACTGGCTAGCTAGGTCTTCATCTGTGTCTGGTGTTAGGTAGTTACTGACTAGCTAGGTTTTCATCTGTGTCTGGTGTTAGCTAGTTACTGGCTAGTTAGGTCTTCATCTGTGTCTGGTGTTAGGTAGTTACTGACTAGCTAGGTCTTCATCTGTGTCTGGTGTTAGCTAGTTACTGTCTAGCTAGGTCTTCATCTGTGTCTGGTGTTAGCTAGTTACTGTCTAGCTAGGTCTTCAACTGTGTCTGGTGTTAGCTAGTTACTGTCTAGCTAGGTCTTCATCTGTGTCTGGTGTTAGCTAGTTACTGGCTAGCTAGGTCTTCATCTGTGTCTGGTGTTAGCTAGTTACTGGCTAGCTAGGTCTTCATCTGTGTCTGGTGTTAGCTAGTTACTGGCTAGCTAGGTCTTCATCTGTGTCTGGTGTTAGCTAGTTACTGGCTAGCTAGGTCTTCATCTGTGTCTGGTGTTAGCTAGTTACTGGCTAGCTAGGTCTTCATCTGTGTCTGGTATTAGATAGTTACTGTCTAGCTAGGTCTTCAACTGTGTCTGGTGTTAGCTAGTTACTGTCTAGCTAGGTCTTCATCTGTGTCTGGTGTTAGCTAGTTACTGGCTAGCTAGGTCTTCATCTGTGTCTGGTGTTAGCTAGTTACTGACTAGCTAGGTCTTCATCTGTGTCTGGTGTTAACTAGTTACTGGCTAGCTAGGTCTTCATCTGTGTCTGGTGTTAGCTAGTTACTGGCTAGCTAGGTCTTCATCTGTGTCTGGTGTTAGCTAGTTACTGGCTAGCTAGGTCTTCATGTCTGGTGTTAACTAGTTACTGGCTAGCTAGGTCTTCATCTGTGTCTGGTGTTAGCTAGTTACTGGCTAGCTAGGTCTTCATCTGTGTCTGGTGTTAGCTAGTTACTGTCTAGCTAGGTCTTCATCTGTGTCTGGTGTTAGCTAGTTACTGGCTAGCTAGGTCTTCATCTGTGTCTGGTGTTAGCTAGTTACTGGCTAGCTAGGTCTTCATCTGTGTCTGGTGTTAGCTAGTTACTGGCTAGCTAGGTCTTCATCTGTGTCTGGTGTTAACTAGTTACTGGCTAGTTAGGTCTTCATCTGTGTCTGGTGTTAGCTAGTTACTGGCTAGCTAGGTCTTCATCTGTGTCTGGTGTTAGCTAGTTACTGGCTAGCTAGGTCTTCATCTGTGTCTGGTGTTAGCTAGTTACTGGCTAGCTAGGTCTTCATCTGTGTCTGGTGTTAGCTAGTTACTGGCTAGCTAGGTCTTCATCTGTGTCTGGTGTTAGCTAGTTACTGGCTAGCTAGGTCTTCATGTCTGGTGTTAGCTAGTTACTGGCTAGCTAGGTCTTCATCTGTGTCTGGTGTTAGCTAGTTACTGGCTAGCTAGGTCTTCATGTCTGGTGTTAGTTAGTTACTGGGTAGCTAGGTCTTCAGCTAACATAAAACAAAAGGGTGTACGGGTCATTTAAAACTCAGTTGTCATGTCAAACATCCATCAGTGCTGCTGTGAACCGCATCACAACAGACATGCCAAACAGGAGATGCATACAAAATATATATATACTATATACAGTTGAAGTCGGAAGTTTACATAGACAGATTGGAGTCATTAAAACTCATTTTTCAATCACTCCACAAATGTCTTGTTAAGAAACTATAGGTTTGGCTAGTCGGTTAAGACATCTACTTTGTGCATGACACAAGTCATTTTAACAACAATTGTTTACCGACAGATTATTTCACTGTATCACAACTCCAGTGGGTCAGAAGTTTACATACACTAAGTTGACTGTGCCTTTAAACAGCTTGGAAAATTCCAGAAAAAATGTCATGGCTTTAGAAGCTTCTGATAGGTTAATTGACATCATTTGAGTCAATTGGAGGTGTACCTGTGGATGTATTTCAAGGCCTACCTTCAAACTCAGTGCCTCTTTGCTTGACATCATGAGAAAATTAAAAGAAATCAGCCAAGACCTCAGAAAAAAATGTGTAGACCTCCACAAGTCTGATTCATACTTGGGAGCCATTTCCAAACGCCTGAAGGTACCACGTTCATCTGTACAAACAATAGTACGCAAGCATAAAACACTATGGGACCACGCAGCCGTCATACCGCTCAGGAAGGAGACACGTTCTGTCTCCTCGAGATGAACGCACTTTGGTGTGAAAAGTGCAAATCAATCCCAGAACAACAGCAAAGGATCTTGTGAATATGCTGGAGGAAACAGGTACAAAAGTATCTATATCCACAGTAAAACGAGTCCTATATCAACACAACCTGAAAGGCCGCTCAGCAAGGAAGAAGCCACTGCTCCAAAACCGCCATAAAAAAGCCAGACAACGGTTTGCAACAGCACATGGGGAAAAAAGATTGTACTATTTGGAGAAATGTCCTCTGATCTGATGAAACAAAAATAGAACTGTTTGGCCATAATGTCCATTATTATGTTTGGAGGAAAAGGGGGAGGCTTGCAAGCTGAAGAACACCATCCCAACCATGAAGCACAGGGGTGGCAGCATCATGTTGTGGGGGTGCTTTGCTGCAGGAGGGACTGGTGCACTTCACAAAACAGATGGCATCATGAGGTAGGAAAATTATGTGGATATATTGAAGCAACATCACAAGACATCAGTCAGGAAGTTAAAGCTTGGTCTCAAATGGGTCTTCCAAATGGACAATGACCCCAAGCATACTTCCAAAGTTGTGGCAAAATGGCTTAAGGACAACAAAGTCAAGGTATTGGAGTGTCCATCACAAAGCCCTGACCTCAATCCCATAGAAAATTTGTGGGCAGAACTGAAAAAGTGTGTGCGGGCAAGGAGGCCTACAAACCTGACTCAGTGACACCAGCTCTGTCAGGAGGAATGGGCCAAAATTCACCCAACTTATTGTGGGAAGCTTGTGGAAGGCTACCCGAAACGTTTGACCCAAGTTAAACAATTTAAAGGCAATGCTACCAAATACTAATTGATTGTATGTAAACTTCTGACCCACTGAGAATGTGATGAAAGAAATAAAAGTTGAAATAAATTATTCTCTCTACTATTATTCTGACATTTCACATTCTTAAAATAAAGTGGTGATCCTAACTGACCAAAAACAGGGCATTTTTACTAGGATTAAATGTCAGGAATTGTGAAGATCTTAGTTCAAACGTATGTAAACTTCCGACTTCAACTGTATATAATTGATGCAATTTGAATGTTGTTTGAGTTGCTCTGTGTATCACCAAATTTTCTTGAGTTTATTTGACTGCAAATTGCTCACTGCATCCAAGTTTCAAAAAGCTGTCAGTCAATGCGAGCTCATGAATATACAGTAACTCTCTGCCCACTCATTCTGTCTTTTCACATTTTGTAGTAGTTAGCCGTGAGAGGGAAAGTGCTTTTGAGCATTTTGATATGGGTGATATTTTAGTCAAAAGGCTATTTTACATGGGAATCAGAATGACTGTTCAGCACCTTTAAGCCTAGTTATGGACTAAAAAAAGCACTTTTAATAAAGAGATTCTCCGTTTGTAATCTGGTCAATCTAATTCTACAGTATGTTCATCATGCCTCACCCCCTATCCCCTCTGCAGTGTGGTACGATCCAGATTGAAGAGAACCCCCCCAATGGAGATGGGACTGCTGAAACCCAGAGAGAGACAGCAGGAGTCAGAGGACGAGATCCAATAAGGACAACAACTTCCTGTTTGCTTAGCAGTCAATCAATCAATCAATCAATCAATCAATCAATCAATCAATCAATCAAATGTATTTATAAAGCCCTTTTTACATCAGCCGATCAAAGTGCTGTACAGAAACCCAGTCTAAAACCCCAAACAGCAAGCTATGCAGGTGTAGAAGCACGGTGGCTAGGAAAAACTCCCTAGAAAGGCCAGAACCTAGGAAGAAACCTAGAGAGGAACCAGGCTATGAGGGGTGGTCAGTCCTCTTCTGGCTGTGCCGGGTGGAGATTATAACAGAACATGGCCAAGATGTTCAAACGTTCATAGATGACAAGCATGGTCAAATAATAATAATCACAGTAGTGGGTGCAACAGGTCAGCACCTCAGGAGTAAATGTCAGTTGGCTTTTCATAGCCGATCATTCAGAGTTAGAGAGAGCAGGTGCGTTAGAGAGAGAGAGAGTCGAAACAGCAGGTCTGGGACAAGGTAGCCCGTCCGGGGAACAGGTCAGGTTATCCATGGCCACAGACAGAACAGTTGAAACTGGAGAAGCAGCAGTTGAGGCTGAGACAGGAGCCTCCACTATTTATGAAATTTAAATTTGTCAGTTAGCTTACTAGCTAGTTCCAACTGTTTTACTGGTAGTAACCATAGCAACATGGCTACTGAGGCAGCCCACCCAATCCTTACGTCACCTATTAACGTCTCATGCTGACCCTAGACCAATTGGTTATCTGATCAGGGTTCGACTTCAGGAAGCCCATCAACCCAGCTCTGCAAGGTCCCAGTCTCTCTCCCCATCCACAGTAGCTGCCTCTCTCTCCCCATCCACAGTAGCTGCCTCTCCTCCCCATCCAGAGTAGCTGCCTCTCTCTCCCCATCCACAGTAGCTGCCTCTCCTCCCCATCCAGAGTAGCTGCCTCTCTCTCCCCATCCACAGTAGCTGCCTCTCTTCCCCATCCAGAGTAGCTGCCTCTCTCTCCCCATCCACAGTAGCTGCCTCTCCTCCCCATCCACAGTAGCTGCCTCTCCTCTCCAGTCTAGTAGCTGCCTCTCCTCCCCATCCACAGTAGCTGCCTCTCCTCTCCAGTCTAGTAGCTGCCTCTCCTCTCCAGCCACAGTAGCTGCCTCTCCTCCCCATCCACAGTAGCTGCCTCTCCCCCCCAGCCACAGTAGCTGCATCTCTCCCCCCCAGCCACAGTAGCTGCATCTCTCCCCCCCAGCCACAGTAGCTGCCTCTCCTCCCCAGCCACAGTAGCTGCCTCTCTTCCCCAGCCACAGTAGCTGCCTCTCCTCCTCAGCCACAGTAGCTGCCTCTCCTCCCCAGCCACAGTAGCTGCCTCTCCTCCTCAGCCACAGTAGCTGCCTCTCCTCCCCATCCACAGTAGCTGCCTCTCCTCCCCAGCCACAGTAGCTGCCTCTCCTCCCCAGCCACAGTAGCTGCCTCTCCTCCCCAGCCACAGTAGCTGCCTCTCCTCTCCAGCCACAGTAGCTGCCTCTCCTCTCCAGCCACATTAGCTGCCTCTCCTCCCCAGCCACAGTAGCTGCCTCTCCTCCCCATCCACAGTAGCTGCCTCTCCTCCCTCTCCACAGTAGCTGCCTCTCCTCCCTCTCCACAGTAGCTGCCTCTCCTCCCCAGCCACAGTAGCTGCCTCTCCTCCCCAGCCACAGTAGCTGCCTCTCCTCCCCAGCCACAGTAGCTGCCTCTCCTCCCCAGCCACAGTAGCTGCCTCTCCCCTCAGCCACAGTAGCTGCCTCTCCCCCTCAGCCACAGTAGCTGCCTCTCCCCTCAGCCACAGTAGCTGCCTCTCCCCCTCAGCCACAGTAGCTGCCTCTCCCCCTCAGCCACAGTAGCTGCCTCTCCCCCTCAGCCACAGTAGCTGCCTCTCCCCCTCAGCCACTGCAGAGGAAGAGATGCTGCCATTGTTTTAATAGGTTAGATGTCACACAGCCGTAGCTATAGGACAGTTTCTCTCCTTTATGAGATGTCATCGCTCCTCTGCCCAATATCAGCATGAAGACATTATTACCATCGTTATCTTGTACACTGCTGCTACTCACTGTTTGTTTGTTACCTGTGCATAGTCACTTCGCCCCCACCTACATGTACAGATTACCTCAACTAGCCTGTACCCCTGCACACTGACTCGGTACCAGTGCCCCCTGTATATAGCCTCCTTATTGTTATTCTTATTGTGTTACTTTTTATTATTACTTTTTATTTTTGCCTACTTGGTAAATATTTTCTTCTTCTTGAACTGCACTGGTGGTTAAAGGCTTGTAAGTAAGCATTTCAACGGTAGAGTCTACACCTGTTGTATTCGGCGCATGTGACTAATAAAGTTTGATTTGATTTGATGTATCTAGCTTTGTTTAAGTCACTATTTATTACTCTTAACGGATCAACTCTGAACATCTTAACATTCAAATATTGTGTTTGTTTCATGGAACAGACAAATGTACACACATCAAATGAAGAATGATAACATAAGAAGAAGAGAGTTTGGTGTTATCTGAATAGTTAAATGATAAGACCAACCCATGTGGCCCAGACAAACAAGGAGCTTTTGCCAAACAGTCTGTAAATCTCTGTGTAGCAGCGCCATCCTGTGGCCAGGTTGTGCAACAACATGCATTGTACTGAATAATCATGAATACACTATTCCCATAGATTAGTTTATGAAACATACTTGAAACAAAGGTTCAGGTTAAGGAATGTTTTAGCAATATTTTGCCTTGAATCAGGTGTAATAGAAATTGTACTCTTGATAACACTTCATGGTGATGATCGTAGCCTCGGCTGTCAGGACCTAAAGTTATTGATGCATCTCAGACAGCACAAGCCAACATCCCATCAGATGATCCCACTGCCTTAGTGTTTCCTCTGATCATTCTGTACCTTCACCTTCAGTCTCGGGTTAGGCTGGAGTGTGAACACGATAAACCAAATTGTCACTGAGAAAATAGGAACGAGAAATCTGGAGCAAATGTGGAATCAGTAATTACTGAGTGTATCATCGTCTGTCATCTGCTCTGTGGGATTTAATTAGAATTGTAAGCAGTATAAAATTCAATGTATTTATGAAATATACTGTATATTTCTTTGAGAGTTTTTGATTTCCATTTGCAGTTGAATCGAATACTGTTTTGTGAAACAGAATGTTGCATATGCATGTTTTTAAATTCAAATTTACATAAAAAGAAGCATTTTTAAAACACCTGCCTTATTGCCTGTGTTCTTGTCTGTCTCGTTTCCAATGGTCACACACTTGAGTCCAGGAGGCGTCACTATGATGAGCGTCGTGGCTATACCTGTCCACAGCCAATTGACAACCAAAAAAGTGTTAAACAAATCAAAATATATTTTATATTTGAGATTCTTCAAAGTAGCCACACTTTGCCTTGATGACCGCTTTGCGCACTCGTGACATTCTCTCAACCAGCTTCACCAGGAATGCTTTTCCAACAGTCTTGAAGGAGTTCCCACATATGCTGAGCACTTGGCTGCTTTTCCTTCATGGTCGAATTGCTGCAAAGAAACCACTACTAAAGGACACCAATAATAGGAAGAGACTTCACTTTAATAATGTTTACATATCTTGCGTTATTCATCTCATATGTACAGTCGGGAGAACACGTATTTGATACACTGCCGATTTTGCAGGTTTTCCTACTTACAAAGCATGTAGAGGTCTGTACTTTTTTATCATAGGTACACTTCAACTGTGAGAGACGGAATCTAAAACAAAAATCCAGAAAATCACATTGTATGATTTTTAAGTAATTCATTTGCATTTTATTGCATGACATAAGTATTTGATACATCAGAAAAACAGAACTTAATATTTGGTACAGAAACCTTTGTTTGCAATTACAGAGATCATACGTTTCCTGTAGTTCTTGACCAGGTTTGCACACACTGCAGCAGGGATTTTGGCCCACTCCTCCATACAGACCTTCTCCAGATCCTTCAGGTTTCGGGGCTGTCGCTGGGCAATACGGACTTTCAGCTCCCTCCAAAGATGTTCTATTGGGTTCAGGTCTGGAGACTGGCTAGGCCACTCCAGGACCTTGACATGCTTCTTACGGAGCCACTCCTTAGTTGCCCTGGCTGTGTGTTTCGGGTCGTTGTCATGCTGGAAGACCCAGCCACGACCCATCTTCAATGCTCTTACTGAGGGAAAGAGGTTGTTGGCCAAGATCTTGCGATAGAAGAAGGAGAGTGATGGAGTGCTGCATCAGATGACATGGCCTCCAAAATCACCCGACCTCAACCCAATTGAGATGGTTTGGGATGAGTTGGACCACATAGTGAAGGAAAATCAGCCAACAAGTGCTCAGCATACCTGGGAACTCCTTCAAGACCATTGGAAAAGTATTCCTAATGAAGCTGGTTGAGGCAATATCAAGAGTGTGCAAAGCTGTCATCAAGGCAAATGGTAGCTACTTTGAAGAATATATATTTTGATTTGTTTAACCCTTTTTTGGTTCCTACATGGTTCCATATGTGTTATTTCATAGTTTTGATGTCTTCACTATTATTCTACAATGTAGAAAATAGTAAAATAATAAAGAAAAATCCTTGATATGCACGAATTGAATGTGAGATAGTGTTGTGTGTTTCTTGGCCCAAGCAAGTCTCTTCTTATTGGTGTCCTTTAGTAGTATTTTCTTTGCAGCAATTCGACCATGAAGGCCTGGTTCACGCAGTGTCCTCTGAACAGTTGATGTTGAGATGTGTCTGTTACTTTAACTCTGTGAAGCATTTATTTGGCCTGCCATCTGGTGCAGGTAACTCTAATGAATTTATCCTCTGCAGCAGAGGTAACTCTGGGTCTTCCTTTCCTGAGGCGGTCCTCATGAGAGCTAGTTTCATTATAGCGCTTGATTGTTTTTGCGACTGCACTTGAAGAAACTTTCAAAGTTCTTGAAATGTTCTGGATTGACTGACATGTCTTAAAGTAATGATGGACTGTCATTTATCTTTGCTTATTTGAGCTGTTCTTGCCATAATATGGACTTGGTCTTTTACCAAATAGGGCTATCTTCTGTATACCACCCCTACCTTGTAACAACTGATTGGCGCAAACGCATTAAGAAGGAAAGAAATTCCACAAATGAACTTTGAAGAAGGCACACCTGTTAATTGAAATGCATTCCAGGTGACTACCTCAGGAAGCTGGTTGAGAGAATGCCAAGAGCAGTGGCATTCACTGAACAATACATTAATTGCACTATAACGGTGACAAACGGTGTCCACAAACTGGTAAGGCCTACATAAAGCTGTCCCCACAGCAGAGGCCCAACCATAGTCCCAACACCTTACCACTGTTACACCTGGCTATCATCAGAGCCTTGTCTGGCAGAGAAACAGTTCATTCAGCCTCATTTACTGCCTTTAAAAAAGCATAGCTGATATGGCTGAATTGTTTAAAGAAATGTGGTTTTCACTGACAATTAAGATGTACAAACTATGACAAGAGGATAAGAGGCAATCCGTAATTTTGATGAAGACATTAATGAGAGAGCTTGGATGGACGTAGTCAATATAACTATTTGTTCAGCACTTTTGAAATGTACAGCGACAGAATTCAGAACATGGGCTGTTCTTACAGTGTTCTCCCTGTACACTAGGTCAGAACCGTAGGATAAATAAAGGGGGCATATGCGGTAAGCAGAAAATGAAAGCTCTTACAATAGTCAATGATTACATTTCTCTAAAACAGGTTATAGGCTACATGTGCACCATCAAGTCAGAACAGTAGGTAAAATTAAGAGGGGAAAATAGACCAAATTATTAGGGTGAGGCACATGGGCTGCTAACAGCTTACTACACAACGTCAAATCAAATGCTATTTGTCACATGCGCCAAATACAACAGGTGTAGACCTTACAGTGAAATGTTTACTTACAAGCCCTAACCAACAACGCAGTTAAAAAAAAGATATATATTATATGCACCTCCTGTGGCAGCCCCACGCACCAGCTCTCCTGTGGCAGCCCCACTCACCAGCTGTCCTGTGGCAGCCCCTCGCACCAGCTCTCCTGTGGCAGCCCCACGCACCAGCTCTCCTGTGGCAGCCCCTCGCACCAGCTCTCCTGTGGCAGCCCCACGCACCAGCTCTCCTGTGGCAGCCCCACGCACCAGCTCTCCTGTGGCAGCCCCACGCACCAGCTCTCCTGTGGCAGCCCCACGCACCAGCTCTCCTGTGGCAGCCCCACGCACCAGCTCTCCTGTGGCAGCCCCACGCACCAGCTCTCCTGTGGCAGCCCCACGCACCAGCTCTCCTGTGGCAGCCCCACATACCAGCTCTCCTGTGACAGCCCCACGCACCAGCTCTCCTGTGGCAGCCCCACGCACCAGCTCTCCTGTGGCAGCCCCACGTACCAGCTCTCCTGTGGCAGCCCCACGCACCAGCTCTCCTGTGGCAGCCCCACGTTCCAGCTCTCCTGTGGCAGCCCCACGTACCAGCTCTCCTGTGGCAGCCCCACGCACCAGATCTCCTGTGGCAGCCCCACGTACCAGCTCTCCTGTGGCAGCCCCACGCACCAGCTCTCCTGTGGCAGCCCCACGCACCAGCTCTCCTGTGGCAGCCCCACGCACCAGCTCTCCTGTGGCAGCCCCTCGCACCAGCTCTCCTGTGGCAGCCCCACGTACCAGCTCTCCTGTGGCAGCCCCACGCACCAGCTCTCCTGTGGCAGCCCCACGCACCAGCTCTCCTGTGGCAGCCCCTCGCACCAGCTCTCCTGTGGCAGCCCCACGCACCAGCTCTCCTGTGGCAGCCCCTCGTACCAGCTCTCCTGTGGCAGCCCCACTCACCAGCTCTCCTGTGGCAGCCCCTCGTACCAGCTCTCCTGTGGCAGCCCCACTCACCAGCTCTCCTGTGGCAGCCCCACTCACCAGCTCTCCTGTGGCAGCCCCTCGCACCAGCTCTCCTGTGGCAGCCCCACTCACCAGCTGTCCTGTGGCAGCCCCTCGCACCAGCTCTCCTGTGGCAGCCCCACTCACCAGCTGTCCTGTGGCAGCCCCTCGCACCAGCTCTCCTGTGGCAGCCCCACGTACCAGCTCTCCTGTGGCAGCCCCACGCACCAGCTCTCCTGTGGCAGCCCCACGCACCAGCTCTCCTGTGGCAGCCCCTCGCACCAGTCCTCCGCTGTCCATGTCTGAATTGAAAGCAAAAAAGGAAAGGTGTATTATAATTGTTAATACTGAATGACTATTATTGTTGTGGTTCCACTTCTTATATAATGCCGTTGTGCCTTAGCCCCGATTGAGAAGTCAACTTTCCAAATGTGCTAAAAAGACACTATTGGAATGATTGGAATTGTCTTTCTGGGCTCGGCATCAGTTAAACCGCAGTACCGCAAGTCTCCTCTCGGTAAATGGGTTGGCGTGAAAACCGGAACCCTGGCCCCCTGGGAGAAGTCCTGAATTCCAAAATGTTGTTCTCTCCATAGCAACGCTAGCGTAGTTTACTAGCTGTACTCACTACTGGCCTCGTTGGCTGTGATTGGACGGAAAAGACACACCCAATAGACACCCACGTCAAACCACACCCCCAAGACAACTCTCTGTTTGCCTTCAGTTATGGCTGCAGGCATTTCTTAATGAGTATGGATGAAAAACAAGGTCAAATCAGGAAGTGCAGTATAATAACTATGATGTAATTTCCATGTCGGTCAGACCAACCTTTCCAATGTATTTCAAGCTCACTCTAGTTGAGCAAAAATAAACATGGATAGAAGATAATCCAACGAAATCAGGAAAACAGAAAAGTTCTATCCTCTGAAGTGAGAACCTATTGGCCATGTTGGAGAGCATCACAACCGTAGTGTATCATGGGTAATCCTCTGAAGTGAGAACCTATTGGCCATGTTGGAGAGCATCACAACCGTAGTGTATCATGGGTAATCCTCTGAAGTGAGAACCTATTGGCCATGTTGGAGAGCCTCATAACCGTAATGCATCATGGGTAATCCTCTGAAGTGAGAACCTATTGGCCATGTTGGAGAGCATCACAACCGTAGTGTATCATGGGTAATCCTCTGAAGTGAGAACCTATTGGCCATGTTGGAGAGCATCACAACCGTAGTGTATCATGGGTAATCCTCTGAAGTGAGAACCTATTGGCCATGTTGGAGAGCCTCATAACCGTAATGCATCATGGGTAATCCTCTGAAGTGAGAACCTATTGGCCATGTTGGAGAGCATCACAACCGTAGTGTATCATGGGTAATCCTCTGAAGTGAGAACCTATTGGCCATGTTGGAGAGCATCACAACCGTAGTGTATCATGGGTAATCCTCTGAAGTGAGAACCTATTGGCCATGTTGGAGAGCCTCATAACCGTAATGCATCATGGGTAATCCTCTGAAGTGAGAACCTATTGGCCATGTTGGAGAGCATCACAACCGTAATGTATCATGGGTAATCCTCTGAAGTGAGAACCTATTGGCCATGTTGGAGAGCATCACAACCGTAGTGTATCATGGGTAATCCTCTGAAGTGAGAACCTATTGGCCATGTTGGAGAGCATCACAACCGTAGTGTATCATGGGTAATCCTCTGAAGTGAGAACCTATTGGCCATGTTGGAGAGCATCACAACCGTAGTATATCATGGGTAAATTGTGACTGACTGACTGACTGGTCTACACATAATAATGAGTAGTTATTTATGATGCCAGGTGACTTGTAGATCAGTCAGTTGACAGTCTTCCAACTTGCTCTGGTCACTAATGAATCCAAAGAACCAGCACCACACTTAGGCAGATTAACACGTTCTATTGAGAACTGTCTGGGACTCATTGTTTCCCTGTTTGTTACTCAACAATACAGTATTTTAATTATTAAGTCTTTGACCAAATTCACTGCAATACACTTGTCTCAAATATACTATCATAACTACACAGAACCATCACAGACCCATTGTAAAATGAGAGGCCTTGGGCTTGTTTGAAATGGCAGCCAACAGTGCAGGCGACTGCCAACTGACTAATCAACAAACAAACTTGCGTCATAAATAACGGCTCATTACTATTTGTAGATCAGTCAGTCATAATTTAGCCTTGATACATTACGGTTTTAACCCTCTCGAACGGCCAGAGTCTCCGTGATGATGTGTCCAAGTGCACGAGCAACATGCCTAGCTCCGCCCACTGGGGCGTGGTTTGCGTAGCGCTGTTTGCAGTCTGCTTCCGGACCTTCTTATTTCTGCTCCGTGATTCATACCGTCACACCGGGAAGCAACAGAAATCAAACATCCGATCCTCATCCTGACTTACTGCGCCCAGCCAACGCGTTAAAAGTCATGGACAAACTTAAATCAGTTTTGAGCGGAACGGATGGACCCAATGAAAATGGCAACATCTTGCAGGTAAAAAACCGAATTGATCAAATGTAGTATAAATTGATATTATAGACAAATATTTAAACATTTAATCCACTGTCATTATGATATAAACATAATAATAATTTGTGATTTACCCATTAAAGTGTCAAATATATGAAAGTAAACGAATCTAATTTAATGTAAAGTATATTCCTAAATCAATGCATCTTCTCTCTCATGTAAACCTGTGGCTCCTCACTGATTGACTTGGTTCAGGCAGCAAATGAAGCATCTACTTTGGGTTGGGGTACACGAGTGAAGGGATTTATGATCTGTTTTGTGATTGGGGTCACCTGCTCAATCTTGGTAAGTGGATTTGAATATGTTGCTTTCCTACATACAATTATTTACAGTATTACAATGTGTGTGTTTGTGCTTATTTGCGCACCACCCATTTCTGATCAGGAGACACCTTGTGCATCCAGAGAGATGTGGTGCTACAGGTTTATCCTGTGCTCAGGAATGTGCAACATCTCTTTTGTTTAATTGAGAGGCATTGTGTGCTCTTCTTTGTTTTCCAGGTGAAACGCGTCTCCTACATGTGCTCTGCACCACATGACTTAAAGGGAGACTTTTGCTTTAGGCAATGAAGCACCTTTATCTACCCCCCCCCCCCCCCCCCCCCACCCTCCAGAGTCAGATGAACTCGTGGATGCCATCTGTATGTCTCTGCATGCAGTTTGAAGGAAGTGGCTAACTAGTGTTAGCACAATGACTGGCAGTCTATGGGAACAGCTAGCATGTAAACTTCCAGTCATTGTGCTTTGAGTTAGCTTTGGCTCAGGAAACTACCTCTAACTTTCTTCATACTGGACACAGCGACATACAAATGGTATCCACAGGTTCATCTGACTCTGTGGGGGGTTGAGGTGGGGGGAGTAGGTGAAGGGCTCCGTTGCCAAAATCACTTTTAAGGAAATAGTTCACTTGCAGCTTGTTTTACTGGGTACACCTGACAAACTGGTATTAGTCACTAATCAAATCAAATGTTTTTATATAGCCCTTCTTACATCAGCTGATATCTCAAAGTGCTGTACAGAAACCTAGCCTAAAACCCCAAACAGCAAGCAATGCAGGTGTAGAAGCACGGTGGCTAGGAAAAACTCCCTAGAAAGGCCCAAACCTAGGAAGAAACATAGAGAGGAACCAGGCTATGAGGGGTGGCCAGTCCTCTTCTGGCTGTGCCGGGTGGAGATTATAACAGAACTATGCCAAGATGTTCAAAAATGTTCATAAATGACCAGCAGGGTCAGATAATAATAATCACAGTGGTTGTCGAGGGTGCAACAGGTCAGTACCTCAGGAGTAAATGTCAGTTGGCTTTTCATAGCCGATCATTAAGAGTATCTCTACCGCTCCTGCTGTCTACTTTATGGTCTGGCATGAAATCTGGCATGGTCCTATAGGAGTCCTGTAGGAACTTGTCAAGTCATGGTTCGTAGATACCTTACAGCCCCCATGCATCATCACTGTACGTCTAGATACCTTACAGCCCCCATGCATCATCACTGTACGTCTAGATACCTTACAGCCCCCATGCATCATCACTGTACGTCTAGATACCTTACAGCCCCCATGCATCATCACTGTACGTCTAGATACCTTACAGCCCCCATGCATCATCACTGTACGTCTAGATACCTTACAGCCCCCATGCATCATCACTGTACGTCTAGATACCTTACAGCCCCCATGCATCATCACTGTACGTCTAGATACCTTACAGCCCCCATGCATCATCACTGTACGTCTAGATACCTTACAGCCCCCATGCATCATCACTGTACGTCTAGATACCTTACAGCCCCCATGCATCATCACTGTACGTCTAGATACCTTACAGCCCCCATGCATCATCACTGTACGTCTAGATACCTTACAGCCCCCATGCATCATCACTGTACGTCTAGATACCTTACAGCCCCCATGCATCATCACTGTACGTCTAATAAACCACTGTTTATTTCATAAAAATAACTCCAAACATATTTTTAATCATTTATTTCCCTGAGCCTCCTTTTGCCATTGAAATTCTCAATCTGGGCGTGTTGATACAAACTAAAATATATTTACATACACAGCCCTGCTTGGCAGATAGAATTGTCTAGACCAGGGGTATTCAACTCTGACCCTACGAGGTCCGGTGACTGCTGGTTTTCTGTTCTACCGGATAATGAATTGTACACACCTGGTGTCCCAGGTCTAAATCCGTCCCTGATTAGAGGGGAACAATGAGAAATGCAGTGGAACTGGCTTTGAGGTCCAGCGTTTGAGTTTGAAGGGTCTAGACTCTCTAGAGCTTACTCTGTTTACCCCTTCATAGAAGGAGGATGCATGTGCAAATTAAACATGACTGGTCATTGGTCAGAATAATCTGATCAGATTGTGATGTCATGCTCTGGGACAAAAACTCCATCCCACATGAACAGGCTGAAATTCCTTGCATTGTTTTCAAAATGCTCTTACATTTCAAAAGGGCATTCTCATAATTTTCACAATTTCAGAGTGTTATTTCGACATCATAGTGTGGAAATATCATTAAAAACAGCAGGAAATCACGTTTTTAACTGCACTGCCCCTTTAAAAATGATTATATTAATGACATCTTCAATGTTGAGGTTGAAACTGATAAATGATCTGTCTTGCCTCTACAGGGAGTCTGTATGCTCTTCATCCCCAAAGTAGGAATCCTCCTCTTCATCATCTTTTATACATTTGGAAACATCTGTTCACTCTGCAGGTGAGATTCAGCAGAATGCCCTCAAACACCTGACGACTCAGGACCTTTTCATTATGACATTTACTTCATGACAAATATGATTCAGTAAACTGTCAATGACCTGATATTTGATTCTGTCCTTTAGAAACAACCATTTATAACAAAGAGGTTGATTGTGTCCTTTGTGAGTGTTTCCTTAACCGTCTCTATCTAAACCTAAACTGTCCTCAGCACCGTAGATAATAACAGTTCTGTCCTATCAGCACCATGTTCCTGATGGGACCAGTCAAACAGCTGAAGAGGATGTGTGACAAGACCAGAGCTCTGGCCACTACTATCATGTTGGTGAGTACCAGCTACTAATGTTAGGTTTAGAAAGGACTGCATTCCCATTGATGCCATTTCGTAGCACTATGTGAATATGAAAAGAATGATAATCCTAGAAAGAAAACAAAGGTACATCAAGTTTGAATTCACTTCTGTTCTGTGTTCTAGACATGTCTTGTGTTGACTCTCTGTGCAGCCTTCTGGGTGAGTTAAGCCTATATGTTGTTATGGTTTCAGGAAGTTTGTATTTGGCTGTTCATGCACACAGTAGGAGCAGGAACTATGGACAGGATTTCTTCACTGAAGTGTTTGTTGTCATTCAATGAGAGATGACTAGTTTTAATGTACATGTTTTTACTTCAGAAATACTGTGCAAAACATCTTAGTAAGACGTCTAAATTAATTACAGATTTTCTTAATTTATTTTAGATTAATTGTGATTTATTTTGAGGAAGTGTTATGGCTATGTTGCTACGGTGGCTCACGAGGGACAAACAACAGTAATATTGCCAGGTGTTTAGGAAGTATGTGAGCATAGACCTTCGCCTAGCTGAGTTCTGCTAGGAACAAATTGAACATATACACTACATGGCCAAAAGTACCTGCTCGTCGAACATCTCATTCCAAAAAACATGGGCATTAATATGGCGTTGATTTCCCCCCCCCCCCCCCCCCACCCCCATTGCTGCTATAACAGCCTCCACTCTTCTGGGAAAGCTTTCCACTAGATGTTGGAACTCTGCTGCAGGGACTTGCTTCCATTCAGGCACAAGAGCATTAGTGATGTTGGGTATTTGATGACGGGCTTGCAATCAGCATTCCAATTCATGCCAAAGATGTTTGATGGTTGAGTTTAGGGTACTGTGCAGGCCAGTCAAGTTCTTCCACAGCGATCTCAACAAAATATTTCTGTATGGACCTCGTTTTGTGCACAGGGGCATTGTCATGCTGAAACAGGAAAGGGCCTTCCCCATGCTGTTGGTATAAAGTTGGAAGCACAGAATCGTCTAGAATGTCATTGTATGTTGTAGCGTTAAGATTTCCCTTCACCGGAACTAAGGGCCGAACCATGAAAAACATCCCCAAACCATTATTCCTCCTCCACCAAACTTTACAGTTGTCACTATGCATTCGGGCAGGTAGCGTTCTCCTGGCATTCGTCAAACCCAGATTTGTCTGTCGGACTGCCTGATGGTAAAATGTGATTCATCACTCCAGAGAACGTGTTTCCAATGCTCCAATGGCTGCAAGCTTTACACCACTCCAGCCAACGCTTGGCATTGCGCATGGTGATCTTAGGCTTGTGTGCGGCTGCTCGGCCATGGAAACCCCTTTCATGAAGCTCCCGAGGAACAGTTCTTGTTCTGACGTTGCTTCCAGAGGCAGTTTGGAACTCGGTAGTGAGTGTTGCACCTGTAGTCCAAGATCCGCTCCTTTGTCTTGATCACATTGAGGGAGAGGTTGTTGTCCTGGCACCACACTGCCAGGTCTCTGACCTCCTCCCTATAGGCTGTCTCATCGTTGTCGGTGATCAGGCCTACCACTGTTGTTGTCGGAAACTTAGTGTTGGAGTTGTTTGGCCATGCAGTCGTGGGTGAACAGAGTACAGCAGGGGACTAAGCACCTCTGACGGGCCCCCGTGTTGAGGATCAGTGTGCCAGGTGTGTTGTTGCCTACCCCATACCACCTGGGGTCGTCCCATCTGGACGTCCAGGATCCAGTTGCAGAGAGAGGTGTTTAGTCCCAGGGTCCTTAGCTTAGTGATGAGCTTTGAGGGCACTATGGGGTGGGAAAGGGCAGTGTGGAGTGCAATCGAGATTGCGTCATCTGTGGATCTGTTGGTGCAGTATGCAAATTGGAGTTTGAGTGGGTCTAGGGTTTCTGGGATTATTGCGTTTGTGAGCCATGACCAGCCTTTCAAAGCACTTCATGGCTACTGGCGTGAGTGCTACGGGTCTATAGTCATTTAGGCAGGTTACCTTGGTGTTCTTGGGCACAGGGACTATGGAGGTTTACTTGAAACATGTAGGTGTAACAGACTCGGACATGTTGAACATCTTGGTGTCATGTCATGCACACATTAGATGTCCTAACCGACTTGCCAAAACTATAGTTTGTAAAACAAGAGATTTGTGGAGTTTTCGAAAAATTTGTTTTAATGACTCCAACCTAAGTGTATGTAAACTTCCGACTTCAACTTTATATATATATTTTGGTTGCACATGTGACATGCTGGTAGAAATGAGGTAAAATGGATTTAAGTTCCCGGACAGTAGGAGTGCTGCCTCTGGATGAGCATGTTCTTGTTTGCTTATGGCCTTATAAAGTGCAGTCGTAGTACCAGCATCTGTTTGGGGTGTATCTATAAAAATACAGATCAACTCTCTTGGTAAATAGTGTGGTCTACAGCTTATCATGAGATACTCTACCTCAGGCGAGCAAAACCTTGAGTCTTTAATATTAGATTTTATTATATTAGATCACCAGCTGTTATTGACAAATCTACACATCCACTAATTTGAAGGGATGTCCACATACTTGTGTGTATATATAGTGTATGTTCTGATAGGAGCAAACTGAACATACAGTGCATTTGGAAGATATTCAGACCCCTTCCACATTTTGTGTTACAGCCTTATTCTAAAATTAATAAAATAAAATCCTCTCAATCTACACACAATACCCCATAATGACAAAGCAAACATTTTTGAAAATGTATTTGCAATTTTATAAAAATAATCTGAAATATCACATTTACATAAGTATTCAGACCTTATATTTGGGGCGCAGCGGTCTAAGTCACTGCATCTCAGTGCTAGAGGCGTCACTACAGATAAGCCTGGATTTGAACCAGGGCATCACAACCGGCCGTGATTGGGAGTTCCATAGGGCGACGTACAATTGGCCCAGCGTCGTCCAGTTAACTGACTTGCCTAGTTAAATTAAAAAAATTACAATAAAAAATATTTGTTTCTGTTATGTAGAATACTCTCATTATGTGATCTTGCAGTCATTGATTCAGTTTTGATCTAACTTTATTAAAACAAGCACCATTTGCCTGAGTAGTCAGTTCTCTGCATGTGAAGTACACAATATGCAAAACGTGATCCAAGTCGGACCCGCAGCCACGGCCGATAATTAAAAGGTTTATGCCGTCCTCAGACGTATGTTCAGTGCATTTGGAAAGTATTCAGACCCCTTGACTTTTTCCACATTTTGTTACATTACAGCCTTATTCTAAAATGGACTAAATTAAATGTGTTCCTCATCAATCTACACACAATACCCCATCATGACAAAGTGGAAAGAGGTTTTTTTGAAAGTTATTAATTTATTAAAAATAAAACAGGTATCATATTTACATCAGTATTCAGATCCTTAACTCAGTACTTTGTTGAAGCACCTTTGGCAGCGATTACAGCCTCTAGTCTTCTTGGGTATAACGCTTCAAGCTTGGCACACCTGTATTTGGGGAGTTTCTCCCATTCTTCTCTGCAGATCCTCTCAAGCTCTGTCAGGTTGGATGGGGAGCGTTGCTGCACAGCTATTTTCAGGTCTCTCCAGAGATGTTCGATCTGGTTCAAGTCCGGGCTCTAGCTAGTCCGCTGAAGGACATTCAGAGACATGTCCCAAAGCCAATCCTGCTTTGTCTTGGTTGTGTGCTTAGGGTTGTTGTCCTTCTGGAAGGTTCTCCCATCTCCACACATGAACTCTAGAGTACTGTCAGAGTGACCATCGGGTTCTTGGTCACCTCCCTGACCAAGGCCCTTATCCCCCGATTGCTCAGTTTGGTCAGGCGGCCAGCTCTAGGAAGAGTCTTGGTGGTTCCAAACTTCTTCCATTTAAGAAAGATGGAGGCCACTGTGTTCTTGGGGACCTTCAATGCTGCAGACTTTTTTTTTTTCTGGTACCCTTCCAGATCTGTGCCCCGACACAATCCTGTCTCGACGCTGTACAGACAATTCCTTCAACCTCATGGCTTGGTTTTCGCTCTGACATGCACTGTACTTGAGTAAAAGTATTTGGCTTTAAATATAGCATCTAAAGTCAAAATATTCATAATTTCAAATTCCTTATTATGCAAACCAGACAGCACATTTTCTTGTTTCTTTAATTTACAGATAGCCAGGGGCACACTCCAACACCCACACATTTAATTTTCAAACAAAACATTTGTGTTTAATGCGTCCGTCAGATCAGAGGAAGTAGGGATGACCGGGGATGTTTTCTTGATAAGTGGTTAAATTAGACCATTTTCTTTTGGGTGTCAGGGAAAATGTATGGAGTAAAAAGGACATTATTTTCTTTAGGAATGTAGTCTAGTAAAAGTTGTCAAATATATAAATAAGTAGAGTACAGATACCCCAAAAAACTACTTTACACCACTGGCTGTAACAATGTGGAAAAAGTCAAGGGGTCTGAATACTTTCCGAAGGCACTGTACACATATGAAATGGGTAAAACAGTATGTATACATTATTAAATGACCGGTGATTCCATGTCTATGTAAGTAGGGCAGCAGCCTCTAAGGTGCAGGGTGGAGTACCCAGGTGGTACCTGGCTAGTGACTAAAGTTCAGGGCAGGGTACTGGACGGGGGCCGGCTAGTGGTGACTATTTAACAGTCTGAATACCATGCGATAGCTGTTTTTCAGTCTCTCAGTCCCAACTTTGATGCATCTATACTGACTTCGCCTTTTTTGGCTGTTAGCGGGGTGAACAGGCCGTGGCTCGGGTGCCTGAGATCTTTGATCTTTTTGGCCTTCCTGTGACACCGGGTGCTGTAAATGTCCTGGAGGACAGGCAGTATAGCTCCGGTGATACGTTGGGAAGACAACACCACCCTCTGGAGAGCCCTGCGGTTGCGGACGGTGCTGTTGCCGTACCAGGCGGTGATACAGCCTGACAGGATGCTCTTAATGGTGCATCTGTAAAAGTTTGAGTGTCTTAGGGGCCAAGCCGAATTTCCATCGTACAGTGTACAGTCAGCAAGCAGTTTAGCAGTTACACCAGCGGGCTCCGGTGGCAATAAATTAATACAACCAAAAGCTTACCTTGATTTAGAAGACTTCCAGTGTTGGGTAGCCATAGCCAGCAAGCTAACATAGCATCCCTCTGTTTAAGCTGGGTGTTTGAGTAGGCTAAAGTAGCTAGTTGCATTTGCTAGCTAAGTGAAAAAGATGCAACTAAATATAGGTCTCTCTCACCTGCTTCTCCTTCATTTTTTAGAATAAAAGTATTGACTTTTTCTTTGAGTCAACTACTCAGCACATTTTATGCAGTGCTAGCTAGCTGTAGCTTATGCTTTTATTACTAGATGAATTATATAATCCTTTGATTGAGTGGACAACATGTCTGTTTTTTCTGCAAGAGCTGCGATTGGTTGGAAGACCTCCTCCGGAAGTTGTCATAATCGAAGGGGGTGAGAACCATGAGCCTCCTAGGTTTTGTATTTAAGTCAATGTAGCCAGAGGAGAACAAACTAGCTGTTCATTATCATATCGGACCCGCAGCCACAAGTTCTGATGTTCAAGATCAGCGGTTACCTATAGTCTCATGGCTGAAGGTCAAAGTTCCCTGGAGCTGATGATACATTTGATTATTAGCTGTGTTTTATATCAGGGGATTATTAGCTGTGTTTTATATCAGGGGATTATTAGCTGTGTTTTATATCAGGGGATTATTAGCTGTGTTTTATATCAGGGGATTATTAGCTGTGTTTTATATCAGGGGATTATTAGCTGTGTTTTATATCAGGGGATTATTAGCTGTGTTTTATATCAGGTGATTATTAACTGTGTTTTATATCAGGGGATTATTAGCTGTGTTTTATATCAGGGGATTTATTAACTGTGTTTTATATCAGGTGATTTATTAACTGTGTTTTATATCAGGTGATTTATTAACTGTGTTTTATATCAGGGGATTATTAGCTGTGTTTTATATCAGGAGATTATTAGCTGTGTTTTATATCAGGAGAGTATTAGCTGTGTTTTATATCAGGAGATTATTAGCTGTGTTTTATATTAGGTGATTATTAGCTGTGTTTTATATCAGGTGATTATTAGCTGTGTTTTATACCAGGTGATTATTAGCTGTGTTTTATATCAGGGGATTATTAGCTGTGTTTTATATCAGGGGATTATTAGCTGTGTTTTATATCAGGGGATTATTAGCTGTGTTTTATATCAGGGGATTATTAGCTGTGTTTTATATCAGGGGATTATTAGCTGTGTTTTATATCAGGTGATCATTAACTTTTTTTTCTTCTAGTGGGTGAACTTTGGTCTCGCTTTGTTGTTTTGCATTTTGCAAGTCCTAGCATTTGCCTGGTGAGTTAGTTTTTGTTCCTATTGTAATATGTGTTCTATAGTTTCAGGCTTTGATGGATGTGGAATGTGTTTAATGGAATGATCTGTCTTCTCTGCTTCTACACCTGCATTGCTTGCTGTTTGGGGGTTTAGGCTGGGTTTCTGTACAGCACTTTGAGATATCAGCTGATGTAAGAAGGGCTATATAAATAAATTTGATTTGATTCTTTTCTCTGCAGGTATGGCTTGTCATATATCCCTTTTATCAGGTTTGTTATCTTATCATTCATGAAGATCATTTTCTGTTTTAAAGACTACAGTTTTGGGTCTATGTTGGAATTTATCAGAACAACTGAACAGATATGTATTTTGACATTATACAGTACAGTATACCTGGTTGTTCCCTTGTTGTTTTTACCCCAGAGATGCCATCCTGAAGATTATTACGATGTGTGTAAAGTGAAGACCTCAGGCTGGCCTGTCAGCTTGAAGAAACAACTGTGCCTCAATTACAAAAGGATATCTTTCTGGTCTGAGCTCCATGGATATATGTTTGAAACTGAAAGTTGTATTGTCCTTTGACCTTTGACACGCTGCTTGAGAGGGGGCCAACCAACTCCTTACAGTAAAATTGTACTACCTCTATACTTCCACTTACATTCTTTTTAATGGTATTTTTTTAAAATCCTTTGTAGTTCCACTATTAGGGAAGTATTGTGCTTTGGGTTTATTTAGATGTTTCGACAATTTCTAGTGGAAACATTTGTCTTTTTTACTATGTATATCTGTTTACTACTGTTATTACTATGTATATCTGTTTACTACTGTTATTACTATGTATATCTGTTATTACTGTATATCTGTTTACTACTGTTATTACTGTGTATATCTGTTTACTACTGTGTATATCTGTTTACTACTGTGTATATCTGTTTACTACTATGTATATCTGTTTACTACTGTGGGGGGAAATTGTTGGTGATGCGAAGTAAGAACATGTAATTTTTCGATCTAATTGTTGATTGTTGATTTTTTTTCTCTCATAAGGTCTCTGCATATGCTGTAAATATGTGAATGTATTATAAAGGTTTATAAATGAAGGACTTTATTCATGCTTCAGAAACCTTGATGTTTTTATTTATTTTTAGTATCTCCAGAGGTGGGTATACTTTAGCGTAATGCTTTCCCATATCAAGCCAGAAACAGTAGAGGGAAGTCTGCAAGGAAAGACGTTAGTAACACATTCAGAACACCTAGGACAGATGAGTTTTCCTAATGGAATCAAGCCTGCGAGGAAACCACATTAGGGATGGAAGAGGAAGCGAGACCATCCCACTCCCAAATGTTTCTGTTTGAAAAGGCTGAGAATGTCACAAACGATGCGCCTGCTTCAAGGAGCCAGAAAGTTGTGTGTGTTGTGGTTTTGGATGGCCAGATAGCAACAATGACAAGGAACTGTCGCGGGGAATGGTAAGGGGCTATTTTCAATTCGTTTTATCTTGTTCTTGATACTGTGTTGTTTTGACTGTCATTGCTAATTATTAAGGATTTGCGTCAATTCAAATCTGGTATCAGGACAAAATGTGATTCAGAGTCACCGAATATACTTTAAGTATTTTTATTAAACTCAAGCGATAAATGGTAAATGCAATTTTCGTATATACGGGTTCACTGTACCACCTCGCAGGGAAGAACAGGGAACTGGCAGGATGTAAGTAAACAGCTGTTCTTATACGGTGATAGACGTAGTTCCAACCCGTCTGTTGGCCTATCACAGTAGAGGCTGAGCATGGTTTAAACTTGCTCAGCCTATCGCCGGCGCTCAGGCTAGTCCCAGCCTCTTGGCGCTCCTTGGTGTCCGGCGCTGTTGCTGTGTAGATTACGCTCCCACACCCCAGAGACTGAGGCCAGACAGTTCTGTAACATTGTCTGAGCTATTTGCACCTGCATAGAAAGCCTACTGTTCTCGCTCAAGGTTAACCACAGCTTCTCAGCACACTATCTGGGGCTAACTGTTACTTCCAGCACAGACACACAGACGCCCAGGCGCCCAGGCTAACAGTTGCTAATATTATATCACATGTGATATAGCATTGGGTTGTAGTGCAATAAACACAGATCCTCACATAATATGGCAATAATTCGCTAGCTAGCTAACCAACAACGGTAACAATGTTTTTGAAAGACAAGTGCTCATTGTGCAATTGTATGTTTTCAATAAACATTGGAGAAATATAGTTTACATGTCAACATTCTAAGCCAAGCCCGTCTGTTTTGCCCCATAGTTGCTAATGCGTCGGTTTAGTTGCTAAACAACCATCCCATCTATGGAAGTCAATGGCCGTGTTCGAGAACATCAACACGACTGCAGGCGGCTGCCAACGGACAGATCTACAAATCAACTTGCATCATAAATAACGACTCATTATTATGTGTAGATCACTTTGCCCATGATACTTTGCGGTTTTGATCCTCTCGCACACGGCCAAAGAACAAAGAAGTCTATTATCGCATGAAATAATGAGAAGGAGGAGCTCGGGACCCTTCGTGTCCAAAGGTAATTTAGTCATTCATTGTAGTCATGGCGTTTTGTAGAGTTGCTGTTTTCTCACATTTTGTTTTGTCAATTAACTCGTTCCTGGATTCCTCATGATATTAGTAAAGTCTAATTTAACCAACAAATACGATAGTAGGTATAAAAAAAAGTTACGTGTACAAGACTCTACATCACAGGAGGCTGCTGAGGGGAGGACGGCTCATCATAGAAATAAAAGGAAGCTAAGGTTCCAAATTGAGCAGCAGCTGCTGTAAAAATGAGCTCCTACAAATATAGAAATTTACATGTTTTTTAGAGTGAAGTACATTGGAAAAAAGCAAAAGAAAACTGCAAGACTGAATTGGAGACAAAACAAGCAACAAACAAAGAAGATAGGCTTTTTTTAAAGTAACAATTTTTCATAAAATTGTACAGTTATCTTAGCTAGCTGAATTGTTTACCAGTTGCTAAGCAGTTGCTAGGGACTCTCCTGGAAGAAGCTAGCTAGCTAACAAAGAATAACAAAGAATATCTAGTTAACAGAAGAAAAGAAAGACAAAATAAGGGCAGAAGAAAAAGGACATCAAAGTGAAACAGTCCTCTAAAGACACAAGAGACAATAGTACAATAAACAACGCTTCTATTGCGTTTATATTCTATTTCTATAGCTTCTTCAAGGTTTCCAAGATGGCGTAGCAGTCACATGTCCTTTGTCCTCGTCTTGTCCCGTGTGTATGTATTTTATGTATTTTTCTTCGCATATCTTTTTGTATTTTTTTTTCTAGAAACTCAACGTCAAAACACTGGCTAATGTTAGTATTCAGCTAACCACGGTTTGTGGTCATCAGCTATCCTTTAGTTCGGAAAGCTATCGCCAGTTTTGTACAACGCGACTCAGATCAGAGCATACCGGACCTATTTTCTCTCCATATCCCCGGATTTCTACCGCAAGCTCTGGACATTTACACCTGGATCTTACAGCTAGCTAGCTGCTATCCGTGTGACTATTGGCTTACGTCGATTCCGGAGCAAACACCAATTATCCCGGAACTAGCCAGCTGAAGAGTTCCATCAGCCACTCCTGGGCTACAATCACCTATCCGGACCCGTTTTACTGCCGCTGCGGAGCCCCACCGGGCCTTCACGACTGGAATTCTGACGTTTTCTGCCCGAGGGA
Organism: Salvelinus fontinalis; assembly: GCF_029448725.1. Classification (NCBI taxonomy): domain Eukaryota; kingdom Metazoa; phylum Chordata; class Actinopteri; order Salmoniformes; family Salmonidae; genus Salvelinus; species Salvelinus fontinalis. The sequence goes on from NC_074676.1 coordinate 59,740,376, forward strand.
GTTATTCAACTGGCCCCTCCATCGCGACGTAACCTGAACGCCCATCTGCTAACTGCGGCGGGCTAATCGGTAGCTGTCTTGAGCATATCGGCTGCTATCTGAACAGGTCTATCAAGCAATCTTCTTGGGCCACTATAACTATAACTATTTTGACAATTGGATTGGTTCCCTCTACCACACGGAACCCACTAATCTACCGACGGAAACACACGGGGTGGCTAAAAACAGACCTCCATCTTCTGCTAGCTTGCTAGCCATGGCTCGGCTAGCTGTCTACTCACTGGACCCTTATGATCACTCGGCTAAGCATGCCTCTCCTTAATGTCAATATGCCTTGTCCATTGCTGTTCTGGTTAGTGTTTATTGGCTTATTTCACTGTAGAGCCTCTAGCCCTGCTCATTATACCTTATCCAACCCTTCAGTTCCACCACCCACACATACGATGACATCACCTGGTTTCAATGATGTTTCTAGAGACAATATCTCTCTCATCATCACTCAATGCCTAGGTTTACCTCCACTGTATTCACATCCTACCATACCTTTGTCTGTACATTATACCTTGAATCTATTTTATCGCCCCCAGAAACCTGCTCCTTTTACTCTGTTCCGGATGTCCTAGACGTCCAATTCTCATAGCTTTTAGCTGTACCCTTATCCTACTCCTCCTCTGTGCCTCTGGCGATGTAGAGGTGAATCCAGGCCCTGCAGCGCCTAGCTCCACTCCTATTCCCCAGGCGCTCTCTTTTGATGACTTCTGTAACCGTAAAAGCCTTGGTTTCATGCATGTTAACATTAGAAGCCTCCTCCCTAAGTTTGTTTTATTCACTGCTTTAGCACACTCTGCCAACCCGGATGTCTTAGCCGTGTCTGAATCCTGGCTTAGGAAGAGCACCAAAAACTCTGAAATCTCCATCCCTAACTACAACATTTTCAGACAAGATAGAACGGCCAAAGGGGGCGGTGTTGCAATCTACTGCAGAGATAGCCTGCAGAGTTCTGTCCTACTATCCAGGTCTGCACCCAAACCATTTCATGGTTATATAGACCATATAGACCACCCTCTGCCCCCAGCTGTGCTCTGGACACCATATGTGAACTGATTGCCCCCCATCTATTTTCAGAGCCCGTGCTGCTAGGTGACCTAAACTGTGACATGCTTAACACCCCGGCCATCCTACAATCTAAGCTTGATGCCCTCAATCTCACACAAATTATCAATGAACCTACCAGGTACAACCCCAATGCCGTAAACACGGGCACACTCATAGATATCATCCTAACCAACTTGCCCTCTAAATACACCTCTGCTGTTTTCAACCAAGATCTCAGCGATCACTGCCTCATTGCCTGCATCCGTAATGGGTCAGCGGTCAAACGACCTCCACTCATCACTATCAAACGCTCCCTGAAACACTTCAGCGAGCAGGCCTTTCTAATCAACCTGGCCCGGGTATCCTGGAAGGATATCGACCTCATCCCGTCAGTAGAGGATGCCTGGTTATTTTTTTAAATGCCTTCCTCACCATCTTAAATAAGCATGCCCCATTCAAGAAATTTAGAACCAGGAACAGATATAGCCCTTGGTTCTCTCCAGACCCGACTGCCCTTAACCAACACAAAAACATCCTATGGCGTTCTGCATTAGCATCGAACAGCCCCCGTGAAATGCAACTTTTTAGGGAAGTTAGAAACCAATATACACAGGCAGTTAGAAAAGCCAAGGCTAGCTTTTTAAAGCAGAAATTTGCTTCCTGCAACGCGAACTCCAAAATGTTCTGGGACACTGTAAAGTCCATGGAGAATAAGAGCACCTCCTCCCAGCTGTCCACTGCACTGAGGATAGGAAACTGTCACCACCGATAAATCCACTATAATTGAGAATTTCAATAAACATTTTTCTACGGCTGGCCATGCTTTCCACGTGGCCACGCCTACCCCGGTCAACAGCACTGCACCCCCCACAGCAACTCGCCCAAGCCTTCCCCATTTCCCCTTTTCCCAAATCCAGTCAACTGATGTTCTGAAAGAGCTGCAAAATCTGGACACCCACAAATCAGCCGGGCTAGACAATCTGGACCCTTTCTAAAATGATCTGCCGAAATTGTTGCAACCCCTATTACTAGCCTGTTCAACCTCTTTCGTGTCGTCTGAGATTCCCAAAGATTGGAAAGCAGCTGCGGTCATCCCCCTCTTCAAAGGGGGGGACACTCTTGACCTAAACTGCTACAGACCTATATCTATCCTACCCTGCCTTTCTAAGGTCTTCGAAAGCCAAGTTAACAAACAGATCACCGACCATTTCGAATCCCACCGTACCTTCTCTGCTATGCAATCTGGGTTCAGAGCTGGTCATGGGTGCACCTCAGCCACGCTCAAGGTTCTAAACGATATCTTAACCGCCATCGATAAGAAACAATACTGTGCAGCCGTATTCATTGACAGAGTCGAAAGCCTTGGCCAGGTCAATCACCACATCCTCATCGGCAGACTCAACAGCCTTGGTTTCTCAAATGATTGCCTCGCCTGGTTCACCAACTACTTCTCAGATAGAGTTCAGTGTGTCAAATCTGAGGGCCTGTTGTCAAGGGCCTTTGGCAGTCTCTATGGGGGTGCCACAGGGTTCAATTCTCGGGCCGACTCTCTTCTCTGTATATATCAATGATGTCGCTCTTGCAGCTGGTGAGTCTCTGATCCACCTCTACGCAGACGACACCATTCTGTATACTTCTGGCCCTACTTTGGACACTGTGTTAACAACCCTCCAGACGAGCTTCAATGCCATACAACTCTCCTTCCGTGGCCTCCAACTGCTCTTAAATACAAGTAAAACTAAATGCATGCTCTTCAACCGATCACTGCCTGCACCTGCCCGCCCGTCCAGTATCACTACTCTGGACGGTTCTGACTTAGAATATGTGGACAACTACAAATACCTAGGTGTCTGGTTAGACTGTAAACTCTCCTTCCAGACTCACATAAAACATCTCCAATCCAAAGTTAAATCTAGAATTGGCTTCCTATTTCGCAACAAAGCATCCTTCACTCATGCACTCATACCCTCGTAAAACTGACCATCTTACCAATCCTCGACTTTGGCGATGTCATCTTTAAAATAGCCTCCAACACTCTACTCAACAAATTGGATGCAGTCTATCACAGTGCCATCCGTTTTGTCACCAAAGCCCCATATATTACCCACCATTGCGACCTGTACGCTCTCGTTGGCTGGCCCTCACTACATATTCGTCGCCAAACCCACTGGCTCCAGGTCATCTACAAGACCCTGCTAGGTAAAGTCCCGCCTTATCTCTGCTCGCTGGTCACCAAAGCTGCACCCACCCGTAGCACGCGTTCCAGCAGGTATATCTCACGTGTCACCCCCAAAGCCAATTCCTCCTTTGGCCGCCTCTCCTTCCAGTTCTCTGTTGCCAATGACTGGAACGAACTACAAAAATCTCTGAAACTGGAAACACTTATCTCCCTCAATAGCTTTAAGAACCAGCTGTCAGAGCAGCTCACAGATCACTGCACCTGTACATAGCCCATCTATAAATAGCCAAAACAACTACCTCTTCCCCTACTAACATTCCACCTAACCTGAGTACCAGTCTCTTTAGCTAACATTCCACCTAACCTGAGTACCAGTCTCTTTAGCTAACATTCCACCTAGCCTGAGTACCAGTCTCTTTAGCTAACATTCCACCTAGCCTGAGTACCAGTCTCTTTAGCTAACATTCCACCTAGCCTGAGTACCAGTCTCTTTAGCTAACATTCCACCTAGAGAGTACCAGTCTCTTTAGCTAACATTCCACCTAGCCTGAGTACCAGTCTCTTTAGCTAACATTCCACCTAACCTGAGTACCAGTCTCTTTAGCTAACATTCCACCTAGAGAGTACCAGTCTCTTTAGCTAACATTCCACCTAGCCTGAGTACCAGTCTCTTTATCTAACATTCCACCTAGCCTGAGTACCAGTCTCTTTAGCTAACAGTCCACCTAGCCTGAGTACCAGTCTCTTTAGCTAACATTCCACCCAGCCTGAGTACCAGTCTCTTTAGCTAACATTCCACCTAGTGAGTACCAGTCTCTTTAGCTAACATTCCACCCAGCCTGAGTACCAGTCTCTTTAGCTAACATTCCACCTAGCCTGAGTACCAGTCTCTTTAGCTAACATTCCACCTAGCCTGAGTACCAGTCTCTTTAGCTAACATTCCACCTAGCCTGAGTACCAGTCTCTTTAGCTAACATTCCACCCAGCCTGAGTACCAGTCTCTTTAGCTAACAATCCACCTAACCTGAGTACCAGTCTCTTTAGCTAACATTCCACCTAGCCTGAGTACCAGTCTCTTTAGCTAACATTCCACCTAGCCTGAGTACCAGTCTCTTTAGCTAACATTCCACCTAGCCTGAGTACCAGTCTCTTTAGCTAACATTCCACCTAGCCTGAGTACCAGTCTCTTTAGCTAACATTTCACCTAGAGAGTACCAGTCTCTTTAGCTAACATTCCACCTAGCCTGAGTACCAGTCTCTTTAGCTAACATTCCACCTAGCCTGAGTACCAGTCTCTTTAGCTAACATTCCACCTAGAGAGTACCAGTCTCTTTAGCTAACATTCCACCTAGCCTGAGTACCAGTCTCTTTAGCTAACATTCCACCTAGCCTGAGTACCAGTCTCTTTATCTAACATTCCACCTAGCCTGAGTACCAGTCTCTTTAGCTAACATTCCACCAAGCCTGAGTACCAGTCTCTTTAGCTAACATTCCACCTAGCCTGAGTACCAGTCTCTTTAGCTAACATTCCACCTAGACTGAGTACCAGTCTCTTTAGCTAACATTCCACCTAGACTGAGTACCAGTCTCTTTAGCTAACATTCCACCTAGCCTGAGTACCAGTCTCTTTAGCTAACATTCCACCCAGCCTGAGTACCAGTCTCTTTAGCTAACATTCCACCTAGTGAGTACCAGTCTCTTTAGCTAACATTCCACCCAGCCTGAGTACCAGTCTCTTTAGCTAACATTCCACCTAGTGAGTACCAGTCTCTTTAGCTAACATTCCACCCAGCCTGAGTACCAGTCTCTTTAGCTAACATTCCACCTAGCCTGAGTACCAGTCTCTTTAGCTAACATTCCACCTAGCCTGAGTACCAGTCTCTTTATCTAACATTCCACCAAGCCTGAGTACCAGTCTCTTTAGCTAACATTCCACCTAGACTGAGTACCAGTCTCTTTAGCTAACATTCCACCTAGCCTGAGTACCAGTCTCTTTAGCTAACATTCCACCCAGCCTGAGTACCAGTCTCTTTAGCTAACATTCCACCTAGCCTGAGTACCAGTCTCTTTAGCTAACATTCCACCTAGACTGAGTACCAGTCTCTTTAGCTAACATTCCACCTAGACTGAGTACCAGTCTCTTTAGCTAACATTCCACCTAGCCTGAGTACCAGTCTCTTTAGCTAACATTCCACCTAGCCTGAGTACCAGTCTCTTTAGCTAACATTCCACCTAGCCTGAGTACCAGTCTCTTTAGCTAACATTCCACCTAGCCTGAGTACCAGTCTCTTTAGCTAACATTCCACCTAGCCTGAGTACCAGTCTCTTTATCTAACATTCCACCTAGCCTGAGTACCAGTCTCTTTAGCTAACATTCCACCTAGCCTGAGTACCAGTCTCTTTATCTAACATTCCACCTTGTCCGAGTACCAGTCTCTTTAGCTAACATTCCACCTAGCCTGAGTACCAGTCTCTTTAGCTAACATTCCACCTAGACTGAGTACCAGTCTCTTTAGCTAACATTCCACCTAGCCTGAGTACCAGTCTCTTTAGCTAACATTCCACCTAGCCTGAGTACCAGTCTCTTTTGCTAACATTCCACCTAGCCTGAGTACCAGTCTCTTTAGCTAACATTCCACCCAGCCTGAGTACCAGTCTCTTTAGCTAACATTCCACCTAGTGAGTACCAGTCTCTTTAGCTAACATTCCACCCAGCCTGAGTACCAGTCTCTTTAGCTAACATTCCACCTAGAGAGTACCAGTCTCTTTAGCTAACATTCCACCTAGCCCGAGTACCAGTCTCTTTAGCTAACATTCCACCCAGCCTGAGTACCAGTCTCTTTAGCTAACATTCCACCCAGCCTGAGTACTAGTCTCTTTAGCTAACATTCCACCTAGCCTGAGTACCAGTCTCTTTAGCTAACATTCCACCTAGCCTGAGTACCAGTCTCTTTAGCTAACATTCCACCTAGAGAGTACCAGTCTCTTTAGCTAACATTCCACCTAGAGAGTACCAGTCTCTTTAGCTAACATTCCACCTAGCCTGAGTACCAGTCTCTTTAGCTAACATTCCACCTAGCCTGAGTACCAGTCTCTTTAGCTAACATTCCACCTAGAGAGTACCAGTCTCTTTAGCTGACATTCCACCTAGCCTGAGTACCAGTCTCTTTATCTAACATTCCACCTAGCCTGAGTACCAGTCTCTTTAGCTAACATTCCACCTAGCCTGAGTACCAGTCTCTTTATCTAACATTCCACCTAGCCTGAGTACCAGTCTCTTTAGCTGACATTCCACCTAGCCTGAGTACCAGTCTCTTTAGCTGACATTCCACCTAGCCTGAGTACCAGTCTCTTTAGCTAACATTCCACCTAGCCTGAGTACCAGTCTCTTTAGCTAACATTCCACCTAGAGAGTACCAGTCTCTTTAGCTAACATTCCACCTAGCAGTATAGCAGTATAACTCCCCCCCCCAGTCCCAGTAAGTACAGATAGCAGTATAACCCCCCCCCCCCAGTCCCAGTAAGTACAGATAGCAGTATAACCCCCCCCCCCCCCCCCCCCCCCCAGTCCCAGTAAGTACAGATAGCAGTATAACCCCCCCCCCCCCAGTCCCAGTAAGTACAGATAGCGGTATAACCCCCCCCCCCCCCCAGTCCCAGTAAGTACAGATAGCAGTATAACTCCCCCCCCCCAGTCCCAGTAAGTACAGATAGCGGTATAACCCCCCCCCCCCAGTCCCAGTAAGTACAGATAGCAGTATAACTCCCCCCCCCCCCCCCCAGTAAGTACAGATAGCAGTATAACCCCCTCCCCCCCAGTCCCAGTAAGTACAGATAGCAGTATAACCCCCCCCCCCCCAGTCCCAGTAAGTACAGATAGCAGTATAACCCCCCCCCCAGTCCCAGTAAGTACAGATAGCAGTATAACCCCCCCCCCCCCAGTCCCAGTAAGTACAGATAGCGGTATAACCCCCCCCCCCCCCCCCAGTCCCAGTAAGTACAGTTAGCAGTATAACTCCCCCCCCAGTCCCAGCAGCTGGACAATATTCTCAGGCTTCTGGAAAGAAATGCTACCGGCATACTCAACCGGTGTCGACTTTCAACCGGTGTGGGCGGGGGGGTGGGGGGGGGGGGGGGGGGGGGGGGGGATATCTGTACTTTTACTTTCAACCGGTTCTCCCCATTAATCAACGAGTCGGAGTCAAAGGCTGAGCCTTCTCAGGTCTCTCCACTCGTTATGGAGTCTGAACTGCCGAAGCCTCCAACCATTAGCTCTGACAAATTGAAAACCCTAGTCATTGGCGACTCCATTACCCGCAGTATTAGACTTAAAACGAATCACCCAGCGATCATACACTGTTTACCAGGGGGCAGGGCTACCGACGTTAAAGCTAATCTAAAGATGGTGCTGGCTGAAGCTAAATCTGGCGAGTGTAGAGAGTATAGAGATATTGTTATCCACGTCGGCACCAACGATGTTAGGATGAAACAGTCAGAGGTCACCAAGTGCAACATAGCTTCAGCGTGTAAATCAGCTAGAAAGATGTGTCGGCATCGAGTAATTGTCTCTGGCCCCCTCCCAGTTAGGGGGAGTGACGAGCTCTACAGCAGAGTCTCTGGCCCCTCCCAGTTAGGGGGAGTGACGAGCTCTACAGCAGAGTCTCTGGCCCCTCCCAGTTAGGGGGAGTGATGAGCTCTACAGCAGAGTCTCTGGCCCCTCCCAGTTAGGGGGAGTGACGAGCTCTACAGCAGAGTCTCTGGCCCCTCCCAGTTAGGGGGAGTGATGAGCTCTACAGCAGAGTCTCTGGCCCCTCCCAGTTAGGGGGAGTGATGAGCTCTACAGCAGAGTCTCTGGCCCCTCCCAGTTAGGGGGAGTGACGAGCTCTACAGCAGAGTCTCTGGCCCCTCCCAGTTAGGGGGAGTGATGAGCTCTACAGCAGAGTCTCTGGCCCCTCCCAGTTAGGGGGAGTGATGAGCTCTACAGCAGAGTCTCTGGCCCCTCCCAGTTAGGGGGAGTGATGAGCTCTACAGCAGAGTCTCTGGCCCCTCCCAGTTAGGGGGAGTGATGAGATCTACAGCAGAGTCTCTGGCCCCCTCCCAGTTAGGGGGAGTGATGAGCTCTACAGCAGAGTCTCTGGCCCCTCCCAGTTAGGGGGAGTGATGAGCTCTCTGGCCCCTCCCAGTTAGGGGGAGTGATGAGCTCTACAGCAGAGTCTCTGGGCCCCTCCCAGTTAGGGGGAGTGATGAGCTCTACAGCAGAGTCTCTGGCCCCTCCCAGTTAGGGGAAGTGATGAGATCTACAGCAGAGTCTCTGGCCCCCTCCCAGTTAGGGGGAGTGATGAGCTCTACAGCAGTCTCTGGCCCCTCCCAGTTAGGGGGAGTGATGAGCTCTACAGCAGAGTCTCTGGCCCCTCCCAGTTAGGGGGAGTGATGAGCTCTACAGCAGAGTCTCTGGCCCCCTCCCAGTTAGGGGGAGTGACGAGCTCTACAGCAGAGTCTCTGGCCCCCTCCCAGTTAGGGGGAGTGATGAGCTCTACAGCAGTCTCTGGCCCCTCCCAGTTAGGGGGAGTGATGAGCTCTACAGCAGAGTCTCTGGCCCCTCCCAGTTAGGGGGAGTGATGAGCTCTACAGCAGAGTCTCTGGCCCCTCCCAGTTAGGGGGAGTGATGAGCTCTACAGCAGAGTCTCTGGCCCCTCCCAGTTAGGGGGAGTGATGAGCTCTACAGCAGAGTCTCTGGTCCCCTCCCAGTTAGGGGGAGTGATGAGCTCTACAGCAGAGTCTCTGGTCCCCTCCCAGTTAGGGGGAGTGATGAGCTCTACAGCAGAGTCTCTGGCCCCTCCCAGTTAGGGGGAGTGATGTGCTCTACAGCAGAGTCTCTGGCCCCTCCCAGTTAGGGGGAGTGATGAGCTCTACAGCAGAGTCTCACAACTCAATCGCTGGTTGAAAACTGTTTTCTGCCCTTCCCAAAAGATAGAATTTGTAGATAATTGGCCCTCTTTCTGGGACTCACCCACAAACAGGACCAAGCCTGACCTGCTGAGGAGTGACGGACTCCATCCTACCTGGAGGGGTGCTCTCATCTTATCTACCAACATAGATAGGGCTCTAACTCCTTTAGCCCCACAATGAAATAGGGTGCAGGCCAGGCAGCAGGCTGTTAGCCAACCTGCCAGCTTGGTGGAGTCTGCCACTAGCACAGTCGGTGTAGTCAGCTCAGCCATACCCATTGAGACTGTGTCTGTGCCTCGACCTAGGTTGGGCAAAACTAAACATGGCGGTGTTCGCCTTAGCAATCTCACTAGAATAAAGACCTCCTCCATTCCTATCATTATTGAAACAGATTGTGATACCTCACATCTCAAAATAGGGTTACTTAATGTTAGATCCCTCACTTCAAAGGCAGTCATAGTCAATGAACTAATCACTGATCCTAATCTTGATGTGATTGGCCTGACTGAAACATGGCTCAAGCCTGATGAATTTACTGTGTTAAATGAGGCCTCTCCTCCTGGTTACACTAGTGACCATATCCCCCGTGCATCCTGGTTACACTAGGGACCATATCCCCCGTGTATCCTGGTTACACTAGTGACCATATCCCCCGGGCATCCTGGTTACACTAGTGACCATATCCCCTGTGCATCCTGGTTACACTAGTGACCATATCCCCCGTGCATCCTGGTTACACTAGTGACCATATCCCCCGTGCATCCTGGTTACACTAGTGACCATATCCCCATGCATCCTGGTTACACTAGGGACCATATCCCCCGTGTATCCTGGTTACACTAGTGACCATATCCCCCGTGTATCCTGGTTACACTAGTGACCATATCCCCCGTGCATCCTGGTTACATCCTGGTTACATCCTGGTTACATCCTGGTTACACTAGTGACCATATCCCCCGTGCATCCTGGTTACATCCTGGTTACATCCTGGTTACATCCTGGTTACACTAGTGACCATATCCCCCGTGCATCCTGGTTACATCCTGGTTACATCCTGGTTACATCCTGGTTGCATCCTGGTTACATCCTGGTTACATCCTGGTTACATCCTGGTTACATCCTGGTTACACTAGTGACCATATCCCCCGTGCATCCTGGTTACATCCTGGTTACATCCTGGTTACATCCTGGTTGCATCCTGGTTACATCCTGGTTACATCCTGGTTACATCCTGGTTACATCCTGGTTACATCCTGGTTACACTAGTGACCATATCCCCCGTGCATCCTGGTTACATCCTGGTTACATCCTGGTTACATCCTGGTTGCATCCTGGTTACATCCTGGTTACATCCTGGTTACATCCTGGTTACATCCTGGTTACACTAGTGACCATATCCCCCGTGCATCCTGGTTACACTAGTGACCATATCCCCCGTGCATCCTGGTTACACTAGTGACCATATCCCCATGCATCCTGGTTACACTAGGGACCATATCCCCCGTGTATCCTGGTTACACTAGTGACCATATCCCCCGTGTATCCTGGTTACACTAGTGACCATATCCCCCGTGCATCCTGGTTACATCCTGGTTACATCCTGGTTACATCCTGGTTACACTAGTGACCATATCCCCCGTGCATCCTGGTTACATCCTGGTTACATCCTGGTTACATCCTGGTTACACTAGTGACCATATCCCCCGTGCATCCTGGTTACATCCTGGTTACATCCTGGTTGCATCCTGGTTACATCCTGGTTACATCCTGGTTACATCCTGGTTACACTAGTGACCATATCCCCCGTGCATCCTGGTTACATCCTGGTTACACTAGTGACCATATCCCCCGTGCATCCTGGTTACATCCTGGTTACATCCTGGTTGCATCCTGGTTACATCCTGGTTACATCCTGGTTACATCCTGGTTACATCCTGGTTACATCCTGGTTACACTAGTGACCATATCCCCCGTGCATCCTGGTTACATCCTGGTTACATCCTGGTTGCATCCTGGTTACATCCTGGTTACATCCTGGTTACATCCCGCAAAGGCGGAGGTGTTGCTAACATGTATGATTTTTTTTTTTGAATTTGCAACAACAACAGAAATGGCAGCGTTTTTGTATTTTGAGCTTCTAGTTATTACATCTATGCAGCCTACTCAATCACTTTTTATAGCTACTGTTAACAGACCTCCTGGACCATATACAGCGTTCCTCGCCGAATTCCCTGAATTCCTATTGGACCTCGTAGTCATAGCAGATTATATTGTAATTTTTGGTTACTTTAATATTCACACAGAAAAGCCATCATCGACTCAGGGTTACAGGGTTAGGGATAGACAGACAGACAGACAGGGTTAGGGCTAGAGAGACAGACAGACAGACAGACAGACAGACAGACAGAGAGACAGACAGAGAGACAGACAGACAGACAGACAGACAGACAGACAGACAGACAGAGAGACAGACAGACAGTCAGACACACAGACAGACAGACAGACAGACAGACAGACAGACAGATTAAGGGTTAGACAGTCAGACACACAGACAGACCATACAATGTAAGCTATAGACAGACTGACACACAGACAGACCATACAATGTAAGCTATAGACAGACTGACACACAGACAGACCATACAATGTAAGCTATAGACAGACTGACAGACTGAAAGACTGACAGATGACAGACAGGGAGTTGTATTTCATTGAACTATAAATACCGCATAACTCAGTTTGGTTAGCATTTCAACGTGGCAGGAGCACGTGATGAGGAAACTATATGTGTCGGTCTCCTCTAAATATACAGCAGTTTGAGGTAACTGCCATCTTGCCAGTTATTGTCATGTTCTACCTTGAGACATGCTATTATATTGTTATAAAGGGATTTGTTTTGCTGATGGTCAATCTCCACTATCAGTCTAGCTGTTAGTCAATCTCCATAGCTTCATGTCAAGGTAATATCTCAAACACGGCATTACATTAGAATGGGACAGATGGCAATACTACAGGAAGAGAGGGTTGGGGTTAGGAGGAGAGGGACTAGGAGAGGGTTAGGAGGAGAGGGACTAAGAGAGGGTTAGGGTTAGGAGGAGAGGGACTAGGAGAGGGTTAGGAGGAGAGGGACTAAGAGAGGGTTAAGGTTAGGAGGAGAGGGACTAGGAGAGGGTTAGGAGGAGAGGGACTAAGAGAGGGTTAGGGTTAGGAGGAGAGGGACTAGGAGAGGGTTAGGGTTAGGAGGAGAGGTGTAACGGATGTGAAATGGCTAGCTAGTTAGCGGGTACGCGCTAGTAGCATTTCAATCAGTTACGTCACTTGCTCTGAGACTTAAGTAGTGTTGCCCCTTGCTTTGCAAGGGCCGTGGCTTTTGTGGAGCGATGGGTAACGCTGCTTCGTGGGTGACTGTTGTCGATGTGTGCAGAGGGTCCCTGGTTCGCGCCCGTGTCGGGGCGAGGGGACGGTTTAAAGTTATACTGTTACATTGATGCTGTTGACCCGGATCACTGGTTGCTGCGGAAAAGGAGGAGGTTGAAAGGGGGGTGAGTGTAACGGATGTGAAATGGCTAGCTAGTTAGCGGGTACGCGCTAGTAGCATTTCAATCAGTTACGTCACTTGCTCTGAGACTTAAGTAGTGTTGCCCCTTGCTTTGCAAGGGCCGTGGCTTTTGTGGAGCGATGGGTAACGCTGCTTCGTGGGTGACTGTTGTCGATGTGTGCAGAGGGTCCCTGGTTCGCGCCCGTGTCGGGGCGAGGGGACGGTTTAAAGTTATACTGTTACAGAGGGAGTAGGAGAGGGTTAGGGTTAGGAGGACAGGGACTAGGGGAGGGTTAGGAGGAGAGGGAGTAGGAGAGGGTTAGGGTTAGGAGGACAGGGACTAGGAGAGGGTTAGGGTTAGGAGGAGAGGGACTAGGAGAGGGTTAGGAGGAGAGGGAGTAGGACAGGGTTAGGGTTAGGAGGAGAGGGAGTAGGAGATGGTTAGGGTTAGGAGGAGAGGGACTAGGAGAGGGTTAGGGTTAGGAGGAGAGGGACTAGGAGAGGGTTAGGGTTAGGAGGAGAGGGAGTAGGAGAGGGTTAGGGTTAGGAGGACAGGGACTAGGAGAGGGTTAGGAGGAGAGGGACCAGGAGAGGGTTAGGAGGAGAGGGAGTAGGAGAGGGTTAGGAGGAGAGGGACCAGGAGAGGGTTAGGAGGAGAGGGACCAGGAGAGGGTTAGGGTTAGGAGGAGAGGGAGTAGGAGAGGGTTAGGGTTAGGAGGAGAGGGACTAGGAGAGGGTTAGGAGGAGAGGGAGTAGGAGAGGGTTAGGGTTAGGAGGAGAGGGACTAGGAGAGGTTTAGGAGGAGAGGGACTAAGAGAGGGTTAGGGTTAGGAGGACAGGGACTAGGAGAGGGTTAGGGTTAGGAGGACAGGGACTAGGAGAAGGTTAGGAGGAGAGGGAGTAGGAGAGGGTTAGGGTTAGGAGGAGAGGGACTAGGAGAGGGTTAGGGTTAGGGTTAGGAGGAGAGGGACTAGGAGAGGGTTAGGGTTAGGAGGAGAGGGAGTGGGAGAGGGTTAGGAGGAGAGGGAGTAGGAGAGGGTTAGGGTTAGGAGGAGAGGGACTAAGAGAGGGTTAGGGTTAGGAGGAGAGGGAGTAGGAGAGGGTTAGGAGGAGAGGGAGTAGGAGAGGGTTAGGGTTAGGAGGAGAGGGACTAGGAGAGGGTTAGGGTTAGGGTTAGGAGGAGAGGGACTAGGAGAGGGTTAGGGTTAGGAGGACAGGGACAAGGAGAGGGTTAGGGTTAGGAGGAGAGGGACTAGGAGAGGGTTAGGAGGAGAGGGAGTAGGAGAGGGTTAGGGTTAGGAGGAGAGGGAGTAGGAGAGGGTTAGGGTTAGGAGGAGAGGGACTAGGAGAGGGTTAGGAGGAGAGGGACCAGGAGAGGGTTAGGGTTAGGAGGAGAGGGAGTAGGAGAGGGTTAGGGTTAGGAGGAGAGGGAGTAGGAGAGGGTTAGGGTTAGGAGGAGAGGGACTAGGAGAGGGTTAGGAGGAGAGGGAGTAGGAGAGGGTTAGGAGGAGAGGGACCAGGAGAGGTTTGGAGAAGCAGGACCAGGAGATGGTTAGGGTTGGGGGAGAGATACCAGGAGAGGGTTAGGGAGAAAGGCTGACTAATAAGCAGTGGTGTAAAGTCAAGTAATACTTAAGAAGAAGGTTTTTTATGTTATTTGTACTATACTTTGCTATTGATATTTTTGACAACTTTTACTTTTACTCCATGACATTCCTAAAGAAAATACAGTACTTTTTACTCCTTACATTTTCCCTGACACCCAAAGGTACTCGTTACATTTAAAATGCTTAGTAGGACAGTACAATTGTCTAACTCACACACTTATCAAGAGAACATCCCTGGTCATCCCTACGGCCTCTGATCTGACAGACTCACTAAACAAAAATGCTTAATTTGTAAATTATGTGTTGAAATGTGCCCCTGGCTTTCCGTAAATTTTAAAAACAAGAAAATCGTGTTGACTGTTTTGCTTAATATAAGGAATTTTAAATGATTTTTACTTTTGATACTTAAATACATTTAAAACCAACTACTTTTAGACTTTTACTCAAGTGGCATTTTACTGTGGGACTTTCACTTTTACTTAAGTCATTTTCTTTTAAGGTATCTTTACTTTTACTCAAGTATGAAAATGGAGTACTTTTCCCACCACTGCTAATAAGTGCCTCTGCCAGCAGGGGGGTTAGAGTTTAACCATGGTGCTCAGAGCGTGTGACTAAACCTCCAGAAGGAACCAGATTAAACACTTATTCATGGACAGATTCATTGTTTTAGTTGTGCGTTTTGGAATTGCTATTGAAGTATACTGTATAATGTGCGTACATTGTAGTGCCTTCTCCCAGTAAAAGACATTTACCACAGGGGTTGGGGCTGGGGCTCTAGCACAAAAGATGACAAGCAAGTAGTCTCTTCATGGCACCACCAGTACTCCAGGATGCCGCCATACAGACAGCATCTCTCGCCTCTCCTTTGTCACAGCCGGGCTTTGCAGTGGTTGCAGTTCTGCTGTGGATACTAGCTATAACACAGGAAGAGCTTATGCTGTCAGCTCTTCTATCCCAGTCAGCTGGATATAAACTAAACAGTCATTCAGCTGGGTGGGTCTGGGCTCTGGACTGGCCCTAACCCAGTCTAGCTTGGTGTGGAGGTGACGGCAGAGGAAAGTACAGCCGTATGACGTAGCGCCACAGGAATCTGCAACTCCATCGTTCATAAAGAACTGGCTGCTGTAAATGTCTCATGTATCTGTAGGCTGTATCTGCCTAGAACTCTGTTCGATCATACTGTGATCATACTGTGATCATACTGTGATCATACTGTGATCATACTGTGATCATACTGTGATCATACTGTGATCATACTGTGTAAATGTCTCATGTATCTGTAGGCTATATCTGCCTAGAACCCTGTTCGATCATACTGTGATCATACTGTGTAAATGTCTCATGTATCTGTAGGCTGTATCTGCCTAGAACCCTGTTCGATCATACTGTGATCATACTGTGATCATACTGTGATCATACTGTGATCATACTGTGTAAATGTCTCATGTATCTGTAGGCTGTATCTGCCTAGAACCCTGTTCGATCATACTGTGATCATACTGTGGCTCATCACCACAGGCTACATTTACATTTAAGTCATTTAGCAGACGCTCTTATCCAGAGCGACTTACAAATTGGACAGTTAGTTATCAAACTACTGCTGCTCCATTGTTTTGTTATGTTCTGTGATACTGTAGATTGTAGTATTTTTCGTTTTGCAGTGTTTTCATTTACACGGTATCTGTCTGATAAATAATAACCACTGCAACAGCATATGGTCAAGTATAGTGTGTCCACAGAGAGTGGTCTGTTATATGTTCTTCAGTTCAACAATAGCCTGTCACTGCACTGCATGTTTGGTTTATTACTTGTTACAATCAAGGACATGCACTAACACATTAATCAATATTTTTCTTAAGGAATCATTGCCCTAAATCATTTTGGTCAGTCCAATCCATAATTTATCATTTTGAATTAACCATCACGCAACATCAGAGTGTACGACTGTCTACACTCGGTCTGTAGTTTTATGAAATCGTTTTCATTAAATCAGTTTTAATCAAGGCAACAACAACAACATCTTTAACCATTGGAAGTTCTGATAGCTTAACGTGACAGGGTTAGCTTAACTTGGTGTGAGTCGAAGCTCCTCCCCCCTGTCCAAGACAGGCCCCTTCCGTTCCCCCTCTTCCTTCCCCATAAGATTCCAACACGATCGTTGTGGGCAGCTCGATGGTGAGAGATTTTGGCCTGTCTACAGCCTGTGGGCAGACCATGGTACACTGTTACCCAGGCACCTTGTCTAAGACATGAACTCCCTCCTGACCACAGTTCTAGCCAACTACTCTAATATTGGCACACATCCATTTGGCAAATCTGACCAACATTATATCCTCCTGATTCCTGCTTACAAGCAAAAACTAAAGCAGGAACTACCAGTGACTCGGTCAATAAAAAAGTGGTCAGATGAAGCAGATACTAAGCTACTGTTTTGCTAGCATAGACTGGAATATTTGTATTTTTATTTTATTTCACCTTTATTTAACCAGGTAGGCCAGTTGAGAACAAGTTCTCATTTACAACTGCGACCTGGAGAAGATAAAGCAATGCAGTTCGACACATACAACACAGAGTTACACTTGGAATAAACAAACATACAGTCAATAATACAGTATAATTTAAAAAAAAATCTATATACAGTGAGTGCAAATGAGGTAAGATAAGGGAGGTAAGGCAATAAATAGGCCATAGTGGCGAAGTAATTACAATATAGCAATTAGACACTGGAATGGTAGATGTGCAGAAGATTAATGTGAAAGTAGAGATACTGGGGTGCAAAGGAGCAAGATAAATAAATAAATACAGTATGGGATGAGGTAGTTGGATGGGCTAATTACAGATGGGCTATGTACAGGTGCAGTGATCTGTGAGCTGCTCTGACAGCTGGTGCTTAAAGCTAGTGAGGGAGATATGGATCTCGAGCTTCAGTGATTTTTGCAGTTCGTTCCAGTCATTGGCAGCAGAGAACTGGAAGGAAAGGCGGCCAAAGGAGGAATTGGCTTTGGTAGTGACCAGTGAAATATACCTGCTGGAGCGCGTGCTACGGGTGGGTGCTACTATGGTGACCAGTGAGCTGAGATAAGGCGGGGCTTTACCTAGCAGAGACTTGTAGATGACCTGGAGCCAGTGGGTTTGGCGACGAGTATGAAGCGATGGCCAGCCAACGAGAGCGTACAGGTCGCAGTGGTGGGTAATATATGGGGCTTTGGTGACAAAACGGATGGCACTGTGATAGACTGCATCCAATTTGTTGAGTAGAGTGTTGGAGGCTATTTTAAAGATGACATAGCCGAAGTCGAGGATCGGTAGGATGGTCAGTTTTACGAGGGTATGTTTGGCAGCATGAGTGAAGGAGACTTTGTTGCGAAATAGGAAGCTGATTCTAGATTTAATTATGGATTGGAGATGCTTGATGTGAGTCTGGAAGGAAAGTTTACAGTCTAGCCAGACACCTAGGTATTTGTAGTTGTCCACATATTCTAAGTCAGAACCGTCCAGAGTTGTTATGCTGGACGGGCGAGCAGATGCTGGCAGTGATCGGTTGAAGAGCATGCATTTAGTTTTACCTGCATTTAAGAGCAGTTGGAGGCCACGGAGGGAGAGTTGTATGGCATTGAAGCTCGTCTGGAGGTTAGTTAACAGTGTCCAAAGGGCCAGAAGTATACAGAATGGTGTCGTCTGCGTAGAGGTGGATCAGAGAATCACCAGCAGCAAGAGCGACATCATTGATGAATACAGAGAAGAGAGTCAGTCCGAGAATTGAACCCTGTGGCACCCCCTTAAAGACTGCAAGAGGTCAGGACAACAGCCCTCCGATTTGACACACTGAACTCTGTCTGAGAAGTAGTTGGTGAACCAAGCGAGGCAATCATTTGAGAAACCAAGGCTGTTGAGTCTGCCAATAAGAATGTGATGATTGACAGAGTCGAAAGGCCAGGTCAATGAATACGGCTGCACAGTAATGTCTCTTATTAATTTATGATATCGTTTAGGACCTTGAGCGTGGCTGAGGTGCACCCATGACCAGCTCTGAAACCAGATTGCATAGCGGTGAAGGTACGGTGGGATTCGAAATGGTCGGTAATCTGTTTATTGACTTGGCTTTCGAAGACCTTAGAAAGGCAGGGTAGAATAGATATAGGTCTGTAGCAGTTTGGGTCTAGAGTGTCTCCCCCTTTGGAGAGGGGAATGACCGCGGCAGCTTTCCAATCTATGGGGTTCTCAGACGATATGAAAGAGAAGTTGAACAGGCTAGTAATGGGGGTTGCAACAATTTCGTCTGATAATTTTAGAAAGAGAGGTTCCAGATTGTCTAGCCCAGCGGATTTGTAGGGGTCCAGATTTTGCAGCTCTTTCAGAACATCAGCTATCTGGATTTGGGAGAAGGAGAAATTGGGAAGTTCTTGGGCGAGTTGCTGTGGGGTGTGCAGTGCTGTTGACCGGGGTAGGGGTAGCCAGGTGGAAATCATGGCCAGCCGTAGAAAAATGCTTATTGAAATTCTCAATTATAGTGGATTTATCGGTGGTGACAGTGTTTCCTAGCCTCAGTGCAGTGGGCAGCTGGGAGGAGGTGCTCTTATTCTCCATGGACTATACAGTGTCCTAGAACTTTTTTGAGTTTGTGCTACAGGATGCAAATGTCTGCTTGAAAAAGCTAGCCTTAGCTTTCCTAACTGCTGCCTGTGTATATTTGTTCCTAACTACCCTGAAAAGTTGCATATCATGGGGGCTAATCGATGCTAATGCAGAACGCCACAGGATGTTTTTGTGCTGGTCAATGGCAGTCACGTCTGGAGAGAACCAAGGGCTATATCTGTTCCTGGTTCTACATTTTTTGAAAGGGGCATGTTTATTTAAGATGGTGAGGAAGGCACTTTTAAAGAATGGCCAGGCATCCTCTACTGACGGGATGAGGTCAATATCCTTCCAGGATACCCGGGCCAGGTCGATTAGGAAGGCCTGCTCGCTGAAGTGTTTTAGGGAGCGTTTGATTGTGATGAGGAGTGGTCGTTTGACCGCAGACCCGTTACGGATGCAGGCAAAGAGGCAGTGATCGCTGAGATCTTGTTTGAAAACAGCAGAGGTATATTTGGAGGGCAAGTTGGTTAGGATGATATCTATGAGGGTGCCCGTGTTTACGGATTTGGGGTTGTACCTGGTGGGTTCATTGATCATTTGTGTGAGATTGAGGGCATCAAGCTTAGATTGTAGGATGGCCTGGGTGTTAAGCATGTCCCAGTTTAGGTCACCTAGCAGCACGAGCTCTGAAGATAGATGCGGGGCAATCAGTTCACATATGGTGTCCAGGGCACAGCTGGGGGCAGAGGGTGGATTATAGCAAGCGCCAACGGTGAGAGAATTGTTTCTGGAAAGGTGGATTTTTAAAAGTAGATGCTCGAATTGTTCGGGTACAGACCTGGACAGTAAGACAGAACTCTGCAGGCCATCTCTGCAGTAGATTGCAACTCCGCCCCCTTTGGTAGTTCTATCTTGTCAGAAAATGTTATAGTTAGGGATGTACATTTCAGGGTTTTTGGTGGCCTTCCTAAACCAGGATTCAGACACGGCTAGGACATCCGGGTTGGTGGAGTGTGCTAAAGCAGTGAATAAAACAAACTTGGGGAGGAGGCTTCTAATGTTAACATGCATGAAACCAAGGCTTTTACGGTTACAGAAGTCAACAAATGATAGCGCCTGGGGAATGGGAGTGGAGTTAGGCACTGCAGGGCCTGGATTAACTTCCACATCACCAGAGGAACAGAGGAGGAGTAGGATAAGGGTACGGTTAAAGGCTAAAATAACTGGTCGTCTAGTACGTTCAGAACAGAGAGTAAAAGGAGCAGATTTCTGGGCAAGGTAGAATAGATTCAGGGCATAATGTACAGACTAAGGTATGGTAGGATGTGGATACATTGAGGGTAAACCTGTGCATAGAGTGACGATGAAAGAGATATTGTCCCTAGAAATTTCATTTAAACCAGGTGATGTTACCGCATGTGTGTTCCGGGATTCTTCCTATGGCATTGAGGAGTACACCGCATCAGTCACTGGCTTCATCAATAAGTGCATCGATGACGTCGTCCCCACAGTGACATGTACGTACATACCCCTACCAGAAGCCATGGATTACAGGCAACATCCACACTGAGCTAAAGGGTAGAGCTGCAGCTTTCAAGGAGCGGGACTCTAACCCGGAAGCTTATAAGAAATCCCTCTATGCCCTCCGACGAACCATCAAACAGGCAAAGCGTCAATACAGGACTAAGATTGAATAATACTACACCGGCTCCAGCGCTCGTCAGATGTGGCAGGGCTCGCAAACTATTACAGACTACAAAAGGAAGCACAGCCACGAGCTGCCCAGTGACACGAGCGTACTAGACGAGCTAAATTACTTCTATGCTCGCTTCGAGGCAAGTAACACTGAAACATGCATAAGAGCATCAGCTGTTCCGGACGACTGTGTGATCACGCTCTCCATAGCCTTTAAACAGATCAACATTTACAAGGCCGCTGGGCCAGACGGATTACCAGGACGTGTACATGGAGCATGCGCTGACCAACTGGCAAGTGTCTTCACTGACATTTTCAACCTGATCCTGACTGAGTCTGTAATACCAACATGTTTCAAGCAGACCCCCATAGTCCCTGTGCCCAAAAACACTAAGGTATCCTGCCTAAATGACTACCGACCCGTAGTACTTACGTCTGTAGCCATGAAGTGCTTTGAAAGGGCGGTCATGGCTCACATCAACACCATAGACCCACCCCAATTTGCATACCCCCAACAGATCCACAGATGATGCAATCTGTATCGCACTCCACACAGCCCTTTCTCACCTGGACAAAAGGAACACCTATGTGAGAATGCTGTTAATTGACTACAGCTCAGTGTTCAACACCGTAGTGCCCTCAAAGCTCATCACCAAGCTAAGGACCCTGGGGCTAAACACCGCCCTCTGCAACTGGATCCTGGACTTCCTGGCGGGCCGTCCCCAGGTGGTAAGGGTAGGTAACAACATACTTTGATCCTCAATACTGGGGCCCCTCAGAGGTGCGTGCTTAGTCCCCTCCTGTACTCCCTGTTCACGCATGACTGAATGGCCAGGCATGACTCCAACTCCATCATTAAGTTTGCCGATGACAGAACAGTGGTAGGCCTGATCACCCGACAACGACGAGACAGCCTATAGGGAGGAGGTCAGAGACCTGGCCGTGTGGTGCCAGGTCAACAACCTCTCCCTCAACGTGATCAAGACAAAAGAGATTATCGTTAGCTACAGGAAAAGGAGGATCGAGCACTTCCCCATTCTCATCAACGGGGCTGCTGCCGTCCTAAACGAGTTCCTGAAGAAACTCTGCAAAGACAGGAATGTCTCCTTTTGTGACAATTTTGACTTCCTGTGGGAGCAACCAAAATGCAAGCTAGTTTAGCCTACTCATAAACCCAGCTCAAACATGAAAAAAAAATTGTCCTTCCTCATCATAAACGGCACTGACCGCCACTGATGTACACAGAGGTAAAGTGTCAGTCTCTCCTGGCTCAAAGTTGAGGAGAGATTTACTGCATCACTATTGGTCTTTGTGTGAGGTGATGATGTGTTGAAGATACTGAACTGTCTGTTCAAGCAGTTGGCACACAGTCCAGACACTCATCAGTACAAGACAAGACATGGAACCAGAGGTTTCTTCACAGTCCCCAGGTCAAGAACCGAGGTTGGGAGACAGTATTAAATAGAGCCTTGACTACATGGAACTCTCTGCCACGTCAGGTAACTCAAGGTAGCAATAAAATTAGTTTAAAAAAAATGGAGGCTATGTGTGACGTTTTAAATGTATATGAGTCCTTGAATAATAATGTTCTGCACTATGTATTATATTATTTTGGGCTCCCAAGAGGCGCAGCGGTCTAAGGCACTCCCGGCTAGCAAAGTGGATCTGTGGCGCAGCGGTCTAAGGCACTCCCTGCTAGCACAGTGGATCTGGGGCTCAGCGGTCTAAGGCACTCCCAGCTAGCACAGTGGATCTGGGGGGGCAGCGGTCTAAGGCACTCCCAGCTAGCAAAGTGGATCTGGGGCGCAGCGGTCTAAGGCACTCCCAGCTAGCAAAGTGGATCTGGGGTGCAGGGGTCTATGGCACTCCCAGCTAGCACAGTGGATCTGTGGCGCAGCGGTCTAAGGCACTCCCTGCTAGCACAGTGGATCTGGGGGGTGCAGCGGTCTAAGGCACTCCCAGCTAGCAAAGTGGATCTGGGGGCGCAGCGGTCTAAGGCACTCCCTGCTAGCGCAGGGGATCTGGGGCGCCGCGGTCTAAGGCACTCCCGGCTAGCACAGTGGATCTGTTGCGCAGCGGTCTAAGGCACTCCCAGCTAGCACAGTGGATCTGGGGGAACGCAGCGGTCTAAGGTACTCCTAGCTAGCACAGTGGATCTGTGGCGCAGCGGTCTAAGGCACTCCCGGCTAGCACAGTGGATCTGGGGCGCAGCGGTCTAAGGCACTCCCTGCTAGCAAAGTGGATCTGGGGCGCAGCGGTCTAAGGCACTCCCAACTAGCACAGTGGATCTGTGGCGCAGCGGTCTAAGGCACTCCCAGCTAGCACAGTGGATCTGTGGCGCAGCGGTCTAAGGCACTCCCAGCTAGCAAAGTGGATCTGAGGCGCAGCGGTCTAAGGCACTCCCAGCTAGCAAAGTGGATCTGGGGCGCAGCGGTCTAAGGCACTCCCGGCTAGCACAGTGGATCTGTGGCGCAGCGGTCTAAGGCACTCCCTGCTAGCACAGTGGATCTGTGGGTCACCGGTCTAAGGCACTCCCTGCTAGCACAGTGGATCTGGGGCGCAGCGGTCTAAGGCACTCCCTGCTAGCAAAGTGGATCTGGGGGGCACCGGTCTAAGGCACTCCCTGCTAGCACAGTGGATCTGGGGTGCAGCGGTCTAAGGCACTCCCAGCTAGCAAAGTGGATCTGGGGCGCAGCGGTCTAAGGCACTCCCTGCTAGCACAGTGGATCTGGGGTGCAGCGGTCTAAGGCACTCCCAGCTAGCAAAGTAGATCTGGGGAGCAGCGGTCTAAGGCACTCCCTGCTAGCACAGTGGATCTGGGGCGCAGCGTTCTAAGGCACTCCCGGCTAGCACAGGGGATCTGTGGCGCAGCGGTCTAAGGCACTCCCGGCTAGCACAGTGGATCTGTGGCGCAGCAGTCTAAGGCACTCCCGGCTAGCACAGTGGATCTGGGGCGCAGCGGTCTAAGGCACTCCCTGCTAGCAAAGTGGATCTGGGGCGCAGCGGTCTAAGGCACTCCCAACTAGCACAGTGGATCTGTGGCGCAGCGGTCTAAGGCACTCCCAGCTAGCACAGTGGATCTGTGGCGCAGCGGTCTAAGGCACTCCCAGCTAGCAAAGTGGATCTGAGGCGCAGCGGTCTAAGGCACTCCCAGCTAGCAAAGTGGATCTGGGGCGCAGCGGTCTAAGGCACTCCCAGCTAGCACAGTGGATCTGTGGCGCAGCGGTCTAAGGCACTCCCTGCTAGCACAGTGGATCTGTGGGTCACCGGTCTAAGGCACTCCCTGCTAGCACAGTGGATCTGGGGCGCAGCGGTCTAAGGCACTCCCTGCTAGCAAAATGGATCTGGGGGGCACCGGTCTAAGGCACTCCCTGCTAGCACAGTGGATCTGGGGTGCAGCGGTCTAAGGAACTCCCTGCTAGCACAGTGGATCTGGGGTGCAGCGGTCTAAGGCACTCCCAGCTAGCAAAGTGGATCTGGGGCGCAGCGGTCTAAGGCACTCCCTGCTAGCACAGTGGATCTGGGGTGCAGCGGTCTAAGGCACTCCCAGCTAGCAAAGTAGATCTGGGGATCAGCGGTCTAAGGCACTCCCTGCTAGCACAGTGGATCTGGGGCGCAGCGTTCTAAGGCACTCCCGGCTAGCACAGGGGATCTGTGGCGCAGCAGTCTAAGGCACTCCCGGCTAGCACAGTGGATCTGTGGCGCAGCGGTCTAAGGCACTCCCGGCTAGCACAGTGGATCTGGGGCGCAGCGGTCTAAGGCACTCCCTGCTAGCAAAGTGGATCTGGGGCGCAGCGGTCTAAGGCACTCCCAGCTAGCACAGTGGATCTGTGGCGCAGCGGTCTAAGGCACTCCCAGCTAGCAAAGTGGATCTGAGGCGCAGCGGTCTAAGGCACTCCCTGCTAGCACAGTGGATCTGGGGTGCAGCGGTCTAAGGCACTCCCAACGAGCACAGTGGATCTGTGGCGCAGCGGTCTAAGGTACTCCCAGCTAGCACAGTGGATCTGGGGTGCAGCGGTCTAAGGCACTCCCTGCTAGCACAGTGGTTCTGGGGTGCAGCGGTCTAAGGCACTCCCAACGAGCACAGTGGATCTGGGGCGCAGCGGTCTAAGGCACTGCCAGGTAGCAAAGTGGATCTGGGGCGCAGCGGTCTAAGGCACGCCCTGCTAGCACAGTGGATCTGGGGTGCAGCGGTCTAAGACACTCCCAACGAGCACAGTGGATCTGTGACGCAGCGGTCTAAGGCACTCCCAGCTAGCAAAGTGGATCTGGGGTGCAGCGGTCTAAGCCACTCCCAAAGAGCACAGTGGATCTGGGGTGCAGCGGTCTAAGGCACTCCCGGCTAGCACAGGGGATCTGGGGCGCAACGGTCTAAGGCACTCCCAGCTAGCACAGTGGATCTGGGGCGCAGCGGTCTAAGGCACTCCCAGCTAGTACAGTGGATCTGGGGCGCAGCGGTCTAAGGCACTCCCAGCTAGCACAGTGGATCTGGGGCGCAGCGGTCTAAGGTACTCCCAGCTAGCACAGTGGATCTGTGGAGCAGCGGTCTAAGGCACTCCCGGCTAGCAAAGTGGATCTGGGGCGCAGCGGTCTAAGGCACTCCGTGCTAGCACAGAGGATCTGGGGCGCAGCGGTCTAAGGCACTCCCGGCTAGCACAGTGGATCTGGGGCGCAGCGGTCTAAGGCACTCCCGGCTAGCACAGTGGATCTGTGGCGCAGCGGTCTAAGGCACTCCCGGCTAGCACAGGGGATCTGGGGCGCAGCGGTCTAAGGCACTCCCGGCTAGCACAGTGGATCTGGGGCGCAGCGGTCTAAGGCACTCCCTGCTAGCAAAGTGGATCTGGGGCGCAGCGGTCTAAGGCACTCCCGGCTAGCACAGTGGATCTGTGGCGCAGCGGTCTAAGGCACTCCCAGCTAGCACAGGGGATCTGGGGCGCAGCGGTCTAAGGCACTCCCGGCTAGCACAGTGGATCTGGGGCGCAGCGGTCTAAGGCACTCCCTGCTAGCAAAGTGGATCTGGGGCGCAGCGGTCTAAGGCACTCCCTGCTAGCAAAGTGGATCTGGGGCGCAGCGGTCTAAGGCACTCCCAGCTAGCAAAGTGGATCTGGGGCGCAGTGGTCTAAGGCACTCCCAACTAGCACAGTGGATCTGTGGCGCAGCGGTCTAAGGCACTCCCAACTAGCACAGTGGATCTGTGGCGCAGCGGTCTAAGGCACTCCCTGCTAGCACAGTGGATCTGTGGCGCACCGGTCTAAGGCACTCCCTGCTAGCACAGTGGATCTGGGGTGCAGCGGTCTAAGGAACTCCCTGCTAGCACAGTGGATCTGGGGTGCAGCGGTCTAAGGCACTCCCAGCTAGCAAAGTGGATCTGGGGCGCAGCGGTCTAAGGCACTTCCTGCTAGCACAGTGGATCTGGGGTGCAGCGGTCTAAGGTACTCCCAGCTAGCACAGTGGATCTGTGGCGGAGCGGTCTCAGGCACTCCCAGCTAGCAAAGTGGATCTGGGGCGCAGCGGTCTAAGGCACTCCCTGCTAGCACAGTGGTTCTGGGGTGCAGCGGTCTAAGGCACTCCCAACGAGCACAGTGGATCTGGGGTGCAGCGGTCTAAGGCACTCCCTGCTAGCACAGGGGATCTGGGGCGCAGCGGTCTAAGGTACTCCCAGCTAGCACAGTGGATCTGTGGCGCAGCGGTCTAAGGCACTCCCAGCTAGCACAGTGGATCTGGGGCGCAGCGGTCTAAGGCACTCCCTGCTAGCACAGGGGATCTGTGGGTCACCGGTCTAAGGCACTCCCGGCTAGCACAGTGGATCTGGGGCGCAGCGGTCTAAGGCACTCCCTGCTAGCAAAGTGGATCTGGGGGGCACCGGTCTAAGGCACTCCCTGCTAGCACAGTGGATCTGGGGTGCAGCGGTCTAAGGAACTCCCTGCTAGCACAGTGGATCTGGGGTGCAGCGGTCTAAGGCACTCCCAGCTAGCAAAGTGGATCTGGGGCGCAGCGGTCTAAGGCACTCCCTGCTAGCACAGTGGATCTGGGGTGCAGCGGTCTAAGGCACTCCCAGCTAGCAAAGTAGATCTGGGGATCAGCGGTCTAAGGCACTCCCTGCTAGCACAGTGGATCTGGGGCGCAGCGTTCTAAGGCACTCCCGGCTAGCACAGGGGATCTGTGGCGCAGCAGTCTAAGGCACTCCCGGCTAGCACAGTGGATCTGTGGCGCAGCGGTCTAAGGCACTCCCGGCTAGCACAGTGGATCTGGGGCGCAGCGGTCTAAGGCACTCCCTGCTAGCAAAGTGGATCTGGGGCGCAGCGGTCTAAGGCACTCCCAGCTAGCACAGTGGATCTGTGGCGCAGCGGTCTAAGGCACTCCCAGCTAGCAAAGTGGATCTGAGGCGCAGCGGTCTAAGGCACTCCCTGCTAGCACAGTGGATCTGGGGTGCAGCGGTCTAAGGCACTCCCAACGAGCACAGTGGATCTGTGGCGCAGCGGTCTAAGGTACTCCCAGCTAGCACAGTGGATCTGGGGCGCAGCGGTCTAAGGCACTCCCTGCTAGCACAGTGGTTCTGGGGTGCAGCGGTCTAAGGCACTCCCAACGAGCACAGTGGATCTGGGGCGCAGCGGTCTAAGGCACTGCCAGCTAGCAAAGTGGATCTGGGGCGCAGCGGTCTAAGGCACGCCCTGCTAGCACAGTGGATTTGGGGTGCAGCGGTCTAAGACACTCCCAACGAGCACAGTGGATCTGTGACGCAGCGGTCTAAGGCACTCCCAGCTAGCAAAGTGGATCTGGGGTGCAGCGGTCTAAGCCACTCCCAAAGAGCACAGTGGATCTGGGGTGCAGCGGTCTAAGGCACTCCCGGCTAGCACAGGGGATCTGGGGCGCAACGGTCTAAGGCACTCCCAGCTAGCACAGTGGATCTGGGGCGCAGCGGTCTAAGGCACTCCCAGCTAGTACAGTGGATCTGGGGCGCAGCGGTCTAAGGCACTCCCAGCTAGCACAGTGGATCTGGGGCGCAGCGGTCTAAGGTACTCCCAGCTAGCACAGTGGATCTGTGGAGCAGCGGTCTAAGGCACTCCCGGCTAGCACAGTGGATCTGGGGCGCAGCGGTCTAAGGCACTCCCGGCTAGCACAGTGGATCTGTGGCGCAGCGGTCTAAGGCACTCCCGGCTAGCACAGGGGATCTGGGGCGCAGCGGTCTAAGGCACTCCCGGCTAGCACAGTGGATCTGGGGCGCAGCGGTCTAAGGCACTCCCTGCTAGCAAAGTGGATCTGGGGCGCAGCGGTCTAAGGCACTCCCGGCTAGCACAGTGGATCTGTGGCGCAGCGGTCTAAGGCACTCCCAGCTAGCACAGGGGATCTGGGGCGCAGCGGTCTAAGGCACTCCCGGCTAGCACAGTGGATCTGGGGCGCAGCGGTCTAAGGCACTCCCTGCTAGCAAAGTGGATCTGGGGCGCAGCGGTCTAAGGCACTCCCTGCTAGCAAAGTGGATCTGGGGCGCAGCGGTCTAAGGCACTCCCAGCTAGCAAAGTGGATCTGGGGCGCAGTGGTCTAAGGCACTCCCAACTAGCACAGTGGATCTGTGGCGCAGCGGTCTAAGGCACTCCCAACTAGCACAGTGGATCTGTGGCGCAGCGGTCTAAGGCACTCCCTGCTAGCACAGTGGATCTGTGGCGCACCGGTCTAAGGCACTCCCTGCTAGCACAGTGGATCTGGGGTGCAGCGGTCTAAGGAACTCCCTGCTAGCACAGTGGATCTGGGGTGCAGCGGTCTAAGGCACTCCCAGCTAGCAAAGTGGATCTGGGGCGCAGCGGTCTAAGGCACTTCCTGCTAGCACAGTGGATCTGGGGTGCAGCGGTCTAAGGTACTCCCAGCTAGCACAGTGGATCTGTGGCGGAGCGGTCTCAGGCACTCCCAGCTAGCAAAGTGGATCTGGGGCTCAGCGGTCTAAGGCACTCCCTGCTAGCACAGTGGTTCTGGGGTGCAGCGGTCTAAGGCACTCCCAACGAGCACAGTGGATCTGGGGTGCAGCGGTCTAAGGCACTCCCTGCTAGCACAGGGGATCTGGGGCGCAGCGGTCTAAGGCACTCCCAGCTAGCACAGTGGATCTGGGGCGCAGCGGTCTAAGGCACTCCCTGCTAGCACAGGGGATCTGGGGCGCAGCGGTCTAAGGCACTCCCGGCTAGCACAGTGGATCTGTGGCACAGCGTTCTAAGGCACTCCCGGCTAGCACAGTGGATCTGGGGCGCAGCGGTCTAAGGCACTCCCTGCTAGCACAGGGGATCTGGGGCGCAGCGGTCTAAGGCACTCCCGGCTAGCACAGTGGATCTGTGGCGCAGCGGTCTAAAGCACTCCCGGCTAGCACAGTGGATCTGGGGCGCAGCGGTCTAAGGCACTCCCTGCTAGCACAGGGGATCTGGGGCGCAGCGGTCTAAGGCACTCCCGGCTAGCACAGTGGATCTGTGGCGCAGCGGTCTAAGGCACTCCCTGCTAGCAAAGTGGATCTGGGGCGCAGCGGTCTAAGGCACTCCCAGCTTGCAAAGTGGATCTGGGGTGCAGCGGTCTAAGGCACTCCCAGCTAGCACAGTGGATCTGGGGCGCAGCGGACTAAGGCACTCCCAGCTAGCACAGGGGATCTGGGGCGCAGCGGTCTAAGGCACTCCCTGCTAGCAAAGTGGATCTGGGGTGCAGCGGTCTAAGGCACTCCCAGCTAGCACAGTGGATCTGTGGCGCAGCGGTCTAAGGCACTCCCTGCTAGCACAGTGGATCTGTTGGGCACCGGTCTAAGGCACTCCCGGCTAGCACAGTGGATCTGGGGTGCAGCGGTCTAAGGAATTACCTGCTAGCACAGTGGATCTGGGGCGCAGCGGTCTAAGGCACTCCCAGCTAGCAAAGTGGATCTGGGGCGCAGCGGTCTAAGGCACTCCCTGCCTAGCACAGTGGATCTGGGGCGCAGCGGTCTAAGGCACTCCCAGCTAGCAAAGTGGATCTGGGGAGCAGCGGTCTAAGGCACTCCCAGCTAGCAAAGTGGATCTGGTGCGCAGCGGTCTAAGGCACTCCCAACTAGCACAGTGGATCTGTGGCGCAGCGGTCTAAGGCACTCCCAGCTAGCACAGTGGATCTGTGGCGCAGCGGTCTAAGGCACTCCCAGCTAGCAAAGTGGATCTGAGGCACAGCGGTCTAAGGCACTCCCAGCTAGCAAAGTGGATCTGGGGCACAGCGGTCTAAGGCACTCCCAGCTAGCAAAGTGGATCTGGGGCGCAGCGGTCTAAGGCACTCCCAACTAGCACAGTGGATCTGTGGCGCAGCGGTCTAAGGCACTCCCAGCTAGCACAGTGGATCTGTGGCGCAGCGGTCTAAGGCACTCCCTGCTAGCACAGTGGATCTGTGGGGCAGCGGTCTAAGGCACTCCCTGCTAGCACAGTGGATCTGGGGCGCAGCGGTCTAAGGCACTCCCTGCTAGCACAGTGGATCTGGGGCGCAGCGTTCTAAGGCACTCCCTGCCAGCACAGTGGATCTGGGGCGCAGTGGTCTAAGGCACTCCCAGCTTGCACAGTGGATCCGGGGGGCGCAGCGGTCTAAGGCACTCCCAGCTAGCACAGTGGATCTGGGGCGCAGAGGTCTAAGGCACTCCCAGCTAGCACAGTGTATCTGGGGCGCAGCGGTCTAAGGTACTCCCAGCTAGCACAGTGGAACTGTGGCGAAGCGGTCTAAGGCACTCCCAGCTAGCACAGTGGATCTGGGGCGCAGCGGACTAAGGCACTCCCAGCTAGCAAAGGGGATCTGGGGCGCAGCGGTCTAAGGCACTCCCTGCTAGCACAGATGATCTGTGGCGCAGCGGTCTAAGGCACTCCCGGCTAGCACAGTGGATCTGGGGCGCAGCGGTCTAAGGCACTCCCTGCTAGCACAGGGGATCTGGGGCGCAGCGGTCTAAGGAACTCCCGGCTAGCACAGGGGATCTGTGGCGCAGCGGTCTAAGGCACTTCCTGCTAGCACAGTGGATCTGGGGTGCAGCGGTCTAAGGTACTCCCAGCTAGCACAGTGGATCTGTGGCGCAGCGGTCTCAGGCACTCCCAGCTAGCAAAGTGGATCTGGGGCGCAGCGGTCTAAGGCACTCCCTGCTAGCACAGGGGTTCTGGGGTGCAGCGGTCTAAGGCACTCCCAACGAGCACAGTGGATCTGGGGCGCAGTGGTCTAAGGCACTCCCTGCTAGCACAGTGGATCTGGGGTGCAGCGGTCTAAGGCACTCCCAACGAGCACAGTGGATCTGGGGTGCAGCGGTCTAAGGCACTCCCTGCTAGCACAGGGGATCTGGGGCGCAGCGGTCTAAGGTACTCCCAGCTAGCACAGTGGATCTGTGGCGCAGCGGTCTAAGGCTCTCCCAGCTAGCACAGTGGATCTGGGGCGCAGCGGTCTAAGGCACTCCCTGCTAGCACAGGGGATCTGGGGCGCAGCGGTCTAAGGCACTCCCGGCTAGCACAGTGGATCTGTGGCACAGCGTTCTAAGGCACTCCCGGCTAGCACAGTGGATCTGGGGCGCAGCGGTCTAAGGCACTCCCTGCTAGCACAGGGGATCTGGGGCGCAGCGGTCTAAGGCACTCCCGGCTAGCACAGTGGATCTGTGGCGCAGCGGTCTAAGGCACTCCCGGCTAGCACAGTGGATCTGGGGCGCAGCGGTCTAAGGCACTCCCTGCTAGCACAGGGGATCTGGGGCGCAGCGGTCTAAGGCACTGCCGGCTAGCACAGTGGATCTGTGGCGCAGCGGTCTAAGGCACTCCCGGCTAGCACAGTGGATCTGTGGCGCAGCGGTCTAAGGCACTCCCAGCTAGCACAGTGGATCTGGGGCGCAGCGGTCTAAGGCACTCCCAGCTAGCACAGTGGATCTGGGGCGCAGCGGACTAAGGCACTCCCAGCTAGCACAGGGGATCTGGGGCGCAGCGGTCTAAGGCACTCCCTGCTAGCAAAGTGGATCTGGGGTGCAGCGGTCTAAGGCACTCCCAGCTAGCACAGTGGATCTGTGGCGCAGCGGTCTAAGGCACTCCCTGCTAGCATAGTGGATCTGTGGGGCACCGGTCTAAGGCACTCCCTGCTAGCACAGTGGATCTGGGGTGCAGCGGTCTAAGGAATTACCTGCTAGCACAGTGGATCTGGGGTGCAGCGGTCTAAGGCACTCCCAGCTAGCAAAGTGGATCTGGGGCGCAGCGGTCTAAGGCACTCCCTGCCTAGCACAGTGGATCTGGGGCGCAGCGGTCTAAGGCACTCCCAGCTAGCAAAGTGGATCTGGGGAGCAGCGGTCTAAGGCACTCCCAGCTAGCAAAGTGGATCTGGTGCGCAGCGGTCTAAGGCACTCCCAACTAGCACAGTGGATCTGTGGCGCAGCGGTCTAAGGCACTCCCAGCTAGCACAGTGGATCTGTGGCGCAGCGGTCTAAGGCACTCCCAGCTAGCAAAGTGGATCTGAGGCGCAGCGGTCTAAGGCACTCCCAGCTAGCAAAGTGGATCTGGGGCGCAGCGGTCTAAGGCACTCCCAACTAGCACAGTGGATCTGTGGCGCAGCGGTCTAAGGCACTCCCAGCTAGCACAGTGGATCTGTGGCGCAGCGGTCTAAGGCACTCCCTGCTAGCACAGTGGATCTGTGGGGCAGCGGTCTAAGGCACTCCCTCATAGCACAGTGGATCTGGGGCGCAGCGGTCTAAGGCACTCCCTGCTAGCACAGTGGATCTGGGGCACAGCGTTCTAAGGCACTCCCTGCTAGCACAGTGGATCTGGGGCGCATAGGTCTAAGGCACTCCCAGCTAGCACAGTGGATCCGGGGGGCGCAGCGGTCTAAGGCACTCCCAGCTAGCACAGTGGATCTGGGGCGCAGAGGTCTAAGGCACTCCCAGCTAGCACAGTGTATCTGGGGCGCAGCGGTCTAAGGTACTCCCAGCTAGCACAGTGGAACTGTGGCGAAGCGGTCTAAGGCACTCCCGGCTAGCACAGTGGATCTGGGGCGCAGCGGACTAAGGCACTCCCAGCTAGCACAGGGGATCTGGGGCGCAGCGGTCTAAGGCACTCCCTGCTAGCACAGTGGATCTGTGGCGCAGCGGTCTAAGGCACTCCCGGCTAGCACAGTGGATCTGGGGCGCAGCGGTCTAAGGCACTCCCTGCTAGCACAGGGGATCTGGGGCGCAGCGGTCTAAGGAACTCCCGGCTAGCACAGGGGATCTGTGGCGCAGCGGTCTAAGGTACTCCCAGCTAGCACAGTGGATCTGTGGCGCAGCGGTCTCAGGCACTCCCAGCTAGCAAAGTGGATCTGGGGCGCAGCGGTCTAAGGCACTCCCTGCTAGCACAGGGGTTCTGGGGTGCAGCGGTCTAAGGCACTCCCAACGAGCACAGTGGATCTGGGGCGCAGTGGTCTAAGGCACTCCCTGCTAGCACAGTGGATCTGGGGTGCAGCGGTCTAAGGCACTCCCAACGAGCACAGTGGATCTGGGGTGCAGCGGTCTAAGGCACTCCCTGCTAGCACAGGGGATCTGGGGCGCAGCGGTCTAAGGTACTCCCAGCTAGCACAGTGGATCTGTGGCGCAGCGGTCTAAGGCACTCCCAGCTAGCACAGTGGATCTGGGGCGCAGCGGTCTAAGGCACTCCCTGCTAGCACAGGGGATCTGGGGCGCAGCGGTCTAAGGCACTCCCGGCTAGCACAGTGGATCTGTGGCACAGCGTTCTAAGGCACTCCCGGCTAGCACAGTGGATCTGGGGCGCAGCGGTCTAAGGCACTCCCTGCTAGCACAGGGGATCTGGGGCGCAGCGGTCTAAGGCACTCCTGGCTAGCACAGTGGATCTGTGGCGCAGCGGTCTAAGGCACTCCCGGCTAGCACAGTGGATCTGGGGCGCAGCGGTCTAAGGCACTCCCTGCTAGCACAGGGGATCTGGGGCGCAGCGGTCTAAGGCACTCCCGGCTAGCACAGTGGATCTGTGGCGCAGCGGTCTAAGGCACTCCCGGCTAGCACAGTGGATCTGTGGCGCAGCGGTCTAAGGCACTCCCGGCTAGCACAGTGGATCTGGGGCGCAGCGGTCTAAGGCACTCCCGGCTAGAACAGTGGATCTGGGGCGCAGCGGTCTAAGGCACTCCCTGCTAGCAAAGTGGATCTGGGGCGCAGCGGTCTAAGGCACTCCCTGCTAGCAAAGTGGATCTGGGGCGCAGCGGTCTAAGGCACTCCCAGCTAGCAAAGTGGATCTGTGGCGCAGCGGTCTAAGGCACTCCCAGCTAGCACAGTGGATCTGGGGCGCAGCGGTCTAAGGCACTCCCAGCTTGCAAAGTGGATCTGGGGTGCAGCGGTCTAAGGCACTCCCAGCTAGCACAGTGGATCTGGGGCGCAGCGGACTAAGGCACTCCCAGCTAGCACAGGGGATCTGGGGCACAGCGGTCTAAGGCACTCCCAGCTAGCAAAGTGGATCTGGGGCG
Organism: Salvelinus fontinalis; assembly: GCF_029448725.1. Taxonomy (NCBI): domain Eukaryota; kingdom Metazoa; phylum Chordata; class Actinopteri; order Salmoniformes; family Salmonidae; genus Salvelinus; species Salvelinus fontinalis. The sequence continues at coordinate 59,774,451 of NC_074676.1, forward strand.
CAGCGGTCTAAGGCACTCCCAACTAGCACAGTGGATCTGTGGCGCAGCGGTCTAAGGCACTCCCTGCTAGCACAGTGGATCTGTGGCGCAGCGGTCTAAGGCACTCCCAGCTAGCACAGGGGATCTGGGGCGCAGCGGTCTAAGGCACTCCCGGCTAGCACAGTGGATCTGGGGCGCAGCGGTCTAAGGCACTCCCTGCTAGCAAAGTGGATCTGGGGCGCAGCGGTCTAAGGCACTCCCTGCTAGCAAAGTGGATCTGGGGCGCAGCGGTCTAAGGCACTCCCAGCTAGCAAAGTGGATCTGGGGCGCAGTGGTCTAAGGCACTCCCAACTAGCACAGTGGATCTGTGGCGCAGCGGTCTAAGGCACTCCCAACTAGCACAGTGGATCTGTGGCGCAGCGGTCTAAGGCACTCCCTGCTAGCACAGTGGATCTGTGGCGCACCGGTCTAAGGCACTCCCTGCTAGCACAGTGGATCTGGGGTGCAGCGGTCTAAGGAACTCCCTGCTAGCACAGTGGATCTGGGGTGCAGCGGTCTAAGGCACTCCCTGCTAGCACAGTGGATCTGTGGCGCACCGGTCTAAGGCACTCCCTGCTAGCACAGTGGATCTGGGGTGCAGCGGTCTAAGGAACTCCCTGCTAGCACAGTGGATCTGGGGTGCAGCGGTCTAAGGCACTCCCAGCTAGCAAAGTGGATCTGGGGCGCAGCGGTCTAAGGCACTTCCTGCTAGCACAGTGGATCTGGGGTGCAGCGGTCTAAGGTACTCCCAGCTAGCACAGTGGATCTGTGGCGGAGCGGTCTCAGGCACTCCCAGCTAGCAAAGTGGATCTGGGGCTCAGCGGTCTAAGGCACTCCCTGCTAGCACAGTGGTTCTGGGGTGCAGCGGTCTAAGGCACTCCCAACGAGCACAGTGGATCTGGGGTGCAGCGGTCTAAGGCACTCCCTGCTAGCACAGGGGATCTGGGGCGCAGCGGTCTAAGGCACTCCCAGCTAGCACAGTGGATCTGGGGCGCAGCGGTCTAAGGCACTCCCTGCTAGCACAGGGGATCTGGGGCGCAGCGGTCTAAGGCACTCCCGGCTAGCACAGTGGATCTGTGGCACAGCGTTCTAAGGCACTCCCGGCTAGCACAGTGGATCTGGGGCGCAGCGGTCTAAGGCACTCCCTGCTAGCACAGGGGATCTGGGGCGCAGCGGTCTAAGGCACTCCCGGCTAGCACAGTGGATCTGTGGCGCAGCGGTCTAAAGCACTCCCGGCTAGCACAGTGGATCTGGGGCGCAGCGGTCTAAGGCACTCCCTGCTAGCACAGGGGATCTGGGGCGCAGCGGTCTAAGGCACTCCCGGCTAGCACAGTGGATCTGTGGCGCAGCGGTCTAAGGCACTCCCTGCTAGCAAAGTGGATCTGGGGCGCAGCGGTCTAAGGCACTCCCAGCTTGCAAAGTGGATCTGGGGTGCAGCGGTCTAAGGCACTCCCAGCTAGCACAGTGGATCTGGGGCGCAGCGGACTAAGGCACTCCCAGCTAGCACAGGGGATCTGGGGCGCAGCGGTCTAAGGCACTCCCTGCTAGCAAAGTGGATCTGGGGTGCAGCGGTCTAAGGCACTCCCAGCTAGCACAGTGGATCTGTGGCGCAGCGGTCTAAGGCACTCCCTGCTAGCACAGTGGATCTGTTGGGCACCGGTCTAAGGCACTCCCGGCTAGCACAGTGGATCTGGGGTGCAGCGGTCTAAGGAATTACCTGCTAGCACAGTGGATCTGGGGCGCAGCGGTCTAAGGCACTCCCAGCTAGCAAAGTGGATCTGGGGCGCAGCGGTCTAAGGCACTCCCTGCCTAGCACAGTGGATCTGGGGCGCAGCGGTCTAAGGCACTCCCAGCTAGCAAAGTGGATCTGGGGAGCAGCGGTCTAAGGCACTCCCAGCTAGCAAAGTGGATCTGGTGCGCAGCGGTCTAAGGCACTCCCAACTAGCACAGTGGATCTGTGGCGCAGCGGTCTAAGGCACTCCCAGCTAGCACAGTGGATCTGTGGCGCAGCGGTCTAAGGCACTCCCAGCTAGCAAAGTGGATCTGAGGCACAGCGGTCTAAGGCACTCCCAGCTAGCAAAGTGGATCTGGGGCACAGCGGTCTAAGGCACTCCCAGCTAGCAAAGTGGATCTGGGGCGCAGCGGTCTAAGGCACTCCCAACTAGCACAGTGGATCTGTGGCGCAGCGGTCTAAGGCACTCCCAGCTAGCACAGTGGATCTGTGGCGCAGCGGTCTAAGGCACTCCCTGCTAGCACAGTGGATCTGTGGGGCAGCGGTCTAAGGCACTCCCTGCTAGCACAGTGGATCTGGGGCGCAGCGGTCTAAGGCACTCCCTGCTAGCACAGTGGATCTGGGGCGCAGCGTTCTAAGGCACTCCCTGCCAGCACAGTGGATCTGGGGCGCAGTGGTCTAAGGCACTCCCAGCTTGCACAGTGGATCCGGGGGGCGCAGCGGTCTAAGGCACTCCCAGCTAGCACAGTGGATCTGGGGCGCAGAGGTCTAAGGCACTCCCAGCTAGCACAGTGTATCTGGGGCGCAGCGGTCTAAGGTACTCCCAGCTAGCACAGTGGAACTGTGGCGAAGCGGTCTAAGGCACTCCCAGCTAGCACAGTGGATCTGGGGCGCAGCGGACTAAGGCACTCCCAGCTAGCAAAGGGGATCTGGGGCGCAGCGGTCTAAGGCACTCCCTGCTAGCACAGATGATCTGTGGCGCAGCGGTCTAAGGCACTCCCGGCTAGCACAGTGGATCTGGGGCGCAGCGGTCTAAGGCACTCCCTGCTAGCACAGGGGATCTGGGGCGCAGCGGTCTAAGGAACTCCCGGCTAGCACAGGGGATCTGTGGCGCAGCGGTCTAAGGCACTTCCTGCTAGCACAGTGGATCTGGGGTGCAGCGGTCTAAGGTACTCCCAGCTAGCACAGTGGATCTGTGGCGCAGCGGTCTCAGGCACTCCCAGCTAGCAAAGTGGATCTGGGGCGCAGCGGTCTAAGGCACTCCCTGCTAGCACAGGGGTTCTGGGGTGCAGCGGTCTAAGGCACTCCCAACGAGCACAGTGGATCTGGGGCGCAGTGGTCTAAGGCACTCCCTGCTAGCACAGTGGATCTGGGGTGCAGCGGTCTAAGGCACTCCCAACGAGCACAGTGGATCTGGGGTGCAGCGGTCTAAGGCACTCCCTGCTAGCACAGGGGATCTGGGGCGCAGCGGTCTAAGGTACTCCCAGCTAGCACAGTGGATCTGTGGCGCAGCGGTCTAAGGCTCTCCCAGCTAGCACAGTGGATCTGGGGCGCAGCGGTCTAAGGCACTCCCTGCTAGCACAGGGGATCTGGGGCGCAGCGGTCTAAGGCACTCCCGGCTAGCACAGTGGATCTGTGGCACAGCGTTCTAAGGCACTCCCGGCTAGCACAGTGGATCTGGGGCGCAGCGGTCTAAGGCACTCCCTGCTAGCACAGGGGATCTGGGGCGCAGCGGTCTAAGGCACTCCCGGCTAGCACAGTGGATCTGTGGCGCAGCGGTCTAAGGCACTCCCGGCTAGCACAGTGGATCTGGGGCGCAGCGGTCTAAGGCACTCCCTGCTAGCACAGGGGATCTGGGGCGCAGCGGTCTAAGGCACTGCCGGCTAGCACAGTGGATCTGTGGCGCAGCGGTCTAAGGCACTCCCGGCTAGCACAGTGGATCTGTGGCGCAGCGGTCTAAGGCACTCCCAGCTAGCACAGTGGATCTGGGGCGCAGCGGTCTAAGGCACTCCCAGCTAGCACAGTGGATCTGGGGCGCAGCGGACTAAGGCACTCCCAGCTAGCACAGGGGATCTGGGGCGCAGCGGTCTAAGGCACTCCCTGCTAGCAAAGTGGATCTGGGGTGCAGCGGTCTAAGGCACTCCCAGCTAGCACAGTGGATCTGTGGCGCAGCGGTCTAAGGCACTCCCTGCTAGCATAGTGGATCTGTGGGGCACCGGTCTAAGGCACTCCCTGCTAGCACAGTGGATCTGGGGTGCAGCGGTCTAAGGAATTACCTGCTAGCACAGTGGATCTGGGGTGCAGCGGTCTAAGGCACTCCCAGCTAGCAAAGTGGATCTGGGGCGCAGCGGTCTAAGGCACTCCCTGCCTAGCACAGTGGATCTGGGGCGCAGCGGTCTAAGGCACTCCCAGCTAGCAAAGTGGATCTGGGGAGCAGCGGTCTAAGGCACTCCCAGCTAGCAAAGTGGATCTGGTGCGCAGCGGTCTAAGGCACTCCCAACTAGCACAGTGGATCTGTGGCGCAGCGGTCTAAGGCACTCCCAGCTAGCACAGTGGATCTGTGGCGCAGCGGTCTAAGGCACTCCCAGCTAGCAAAGTGGATCTGAGGCGCAGCGGTCTAAGGCACTCCCAGCTAGCAAAGTGGATCTGGGGCGCAGCGGTCTAAGGCACTCCCAACTAGCACAGTGGATCTGTGGCGCAGCGGTCTAAGGCACTCCCAGCTAGCACAGTGGATCTGTGGCGCAGCGGTCTAAGGCACTCCCTGCTAGCACAGTGGATCTGTGGGGCAGCGGTCTAAGGCACTCCCTCATAGCACAGTGGATCTGGGGCGCAGCGGTCTAAGGCACTCCCTGCTAGCACAGTGGATCTGGGGCACAGCGTTCTAAGGCACTCCCTGCTAGCACAGTGGATCTGGGGCGCATAGGTCTAAGGCACTCCCAGCTAGCACAGTGGATCCGGGGGGCGCAGCGGTCTAAGGCACTCCCAGCTAGCACAGTGGATCTGGGGCGCAGAGGTCTAAGGCACTCCCAGCTAGCACAGTGTATCTGGGGCGCAGCGGTCTAAGGTACTCCCAGCTAGCACAGTGGAACTGTGGCGAAGCGGTCTAAGGCACTCCCGGCTAGCACAGTGGATCTGGGGCGCAGCGGACTAAGGCACTCCCAGCTAGCACAGGGGATCTGGGGCGCAGCGGTCTAAGGCACTCCCTGCTAGCACAGTGGATCTGTGGCGCAGCGGTCTAAGGCACTCCCGGCTAGCACAGTGGATCTGGGGCGCAGCGGTCTAAGGCACTCCCTGCTAGCACAGGGGATCTGGGGCGCAGCGGTCTAAGGAACTCCCGGCTAGCACAGGGGATCTGTGGCGCAGCGGTCTAAGGTACTCCCAGCTAGCACAGTGGATCTGTGGCGCAGCGGTCTCAGGCACTCCCAGCTAGCAAAGTGGATCTGGGGCGCAGCGGTCTAAGGCACTCCCTGCTAGCACAGGGGTTCTGGGGTGCAGCGGTCTAAGGCACTCCCAACGAGCACAGTGGATCTGGGGCGCAGTGGTCTAAGGCACTCCCTGCTAGCACAGTGGATCTGGGGTGCAGCGGTCTAAGGCACTCCCAACGAGCACAGTGGATCTGGGGTGCAGCGGTCTAAGGCACTCCCTGCTAGCACAGGGGATCTGGGGCGCAGCGGTCTAAGGTACTCCCAGCTAGCACAGTGGATCTGTGGCGCAGCGGTCTAAGGCACTCCCAGCTAGCACAGTGGATCTGGGGCGCAGCGGTCTAAGGCACTCCCTGCTAGCACAGGGGATCTGGGGCGCAGCGGTCTAAGGCACTCCCGGCTAGCACAGTGGATCTGTGGCACAGCGTTCTAAGGCACTCCCGGCTAGCACAGTGGATCTGGGGCGCAGCGGTCTAAGGCACTCCCTGCTAGCACAGGGGATCTGGGGCGCAGCGGTCTAAGGCACTCCTGGCTAGCACAGTGGATCTGTGGCGCAGCGGTCTAAGGCACTCCCGGCTAGCACAGTGGATCTGGGGCGCAGCGGTCTAAGGCACTCCCTGCTAGCACAGGGGATCTGGGGCGCAGCGGTCTAAGGCACTCCCGGCTAGCACAGTGGATCTGTGGCGCAGCGGTCTAAGGCACTCCCGGCTAGCACAGTGGATCTGTGGCGCAGCGGTCTAAGGCACTCCCGGCTAGCACAGTGGATCTGGGGCGCAGCGGTCTAAGGCACTCCCGGCTAGAACAGTGGATCTGGGGCGCAGCGGTCTAAGGCACTCCCTGCTAGCAAAGTGGATCTGGGGCGCAGCGGTCTAAGGCACTCCCTGCTAGCAAAGTGGATCTGGGGCGCAGCGGTCTAAGGCACTCCCAGCTAGCAAAGTGGATCTGTGGCGCAGCGGTCTAAGGCACTCCCAGCTAGCACAGTGGATCTGGGGCGCAGCGGTCTAAGGCACTCCCAGCTTGCAAAGTGGATCTGGGGTGCAGCGGTCTAAGGCACTCCCAGCTAGCACAGTGGATCTGGGGCGCAGCGGACTAAGGCACTCCCAGCTAGCACAGGGGATCTGGGGCACAGCGGTCTAAGGCACTCCCAGCTAGCAAAGTGGATCTGGGGCGCAGCGGTCTAAGGCACTCCCAACTAGCACAGTGGATCTGTGGCGCAGCGGTCTAAGGCACTCCCT